>NC_071516.1:25136575-25761575 GCF_027887155.1 Malaclemys terrapin pileata | reverse complement strand
CAAACCGTCAGGAGTTCACAAAACAAAAGCTGATGGACCGACTGGCCAGCGGGTCTGCATTCAGCTTAGGAGCCAGGCCACATACACATACATAAAGGACAGGGAATGCAAAGCGGCCGTTCTCAGTCAATGGATGTGTGAGGTGCCATTGAACATGATCATAAATAAAAGAGCCACGCAACATGCTTATGAACTTTCCATTGGGACAGTTCATGGGAGGAGTTACCACAGCTTCTGTCACGGTGATTTCACAGCCGGAATCAGGGGAAGCAAGCCCGGTGCCTTCTCCTCTGTGCTCTGAATCGGTGGAAACACCTTCCTTCAAAGACGGAGGCTGGGAAGACTCTCTTGTGGCTGCCCGTTGCACAGTGGTTAGGCATCCAACACCAGACACTTCCCCAACATGCCTTGCTCTGTCATCTGAGGTGACCGAGGGTGTGGGAGACATGGCTAGACCCGCGGCCCGTGGCGGCTCTATCTGCACCTCTGTTGGTTTAGATGGTCTCTTGGTTTCACTCTCTCGGGGCCGCTCTTGGGCTGCTCTTTTTCGCTCATCAGAGACTGGGCCACAAGCACCACCTTGTTCAAACAGCTTAATTTTAGAAGCCACAGAGGTTTTTTCATACATCTCGCAGTCATGCCCCAGTGAGCCCTGCCAGCCAGTGGTGAGGGAGGGTGAAGCCAGCTCCACAGGTGCCTCCTCAGGCTCCTGAGACGTGACTTCCACCCCACCTGCAATGGACTTCAAAGGCCCAGACTGTGGCTTTTGTTTCCTATTGGTAGGTTTCCTGCCTTCAGCCGTGGCAACAACAGGCCGAGACAATTCCTTGTCCCCATGAGGTGATCCTCTTACAGGAGAGCCTGTAGAGATGGCTTCAGTTTCTTCTCCTGGAGAAGGTTTATCCTGCAGTTGCTTGCCCGTGGCAGGGCCTTTGTCCTGGGGCAGCTCATCTGCCTTGAAGCTTATGTCCTGGGAAGGCTCGCCCAAGGTGGGGCCGGTGCTCTGGAGCGGCTCGCCCGCCTTGGGGCCTGTGTCCTGGGGCGGCTCGCCCGCCTTGGGGCCTGTGTCCTGGGGCGGCTCGCCCTTGGCGGGGCCTGTGTTCCGGGGCGGTTCGTCTGCCTTGGGGCCTGTGTCCTGGGGCGGCTCGCCCGCCTTGGGGCCTGTGTCATGGGGCGGCTCGCCCTTGGCGGGGCCTGTGTTCCGGGGCGGTTCGTCTGCCTTGGGGCCTGTGTCCTGGGGCGGCTCGCCCGCCTTGGGGCCTGTGTCCTGGGGCGGCTCGTCCTCGGCGGGGCATGTGTCCTGGGGCGGCTCGCCCTCGGCGGGGCCTGTGTCCTGGGGCGGCTCGCCCTTGGCGGGGCCTGTGTCCTGGGGCGGCTCGCCTTTGGCGGGGCCTATGTTCCGGGGCGGCTCGCCTGCCTTGAGGCCTGTGTCCTGGGGCGGCTCGCCCTTGGCGGGGCCTGTGTCCTGGGGCGGCTCGCCTGCCTTGGGGCCTGTGTCCTGGGGCGGCTCGCCCTTGGCGGGGCCTGTGTCCTGGGGCGGCTCGCCCTTGGCGGGGCCTGTGTCCTGGGGCGGCTCGCCCTTGGCGGGGCCTGTGTCCTGGGGCGGCTCGCCTTTGGCGGGGCCTATGTTCCGGGGCGGCTCGCCTGCCTTGAGGCCTGTGTCCTGGGGCGGCTCGCCCTTGGCGGGGCCTGTGTCCTGGGGCGGCTCGCCTGCCTTGGGGCCTGTGTCCTGGGGCGGCTCGCCCTTGGCGGGGCCTGTGTCCTGGGGCGGCTCGCCTTTGGCGGGGCCTGTGTTCCGGGGCGGCTCGCCTGCCTTGAGGCCTGTGTCCTGGGGCGGCTCGCCTGCCTTGAGGCCTGTGTCCTGGGGCGGCTCGCCCTTGGCGGGGCCTGTGTCCTGGGGCGGCTCGCCCGCCTTGGGGCCTGTGTCCTGGGGCGGCTCGCCCGCCTTGGGGCCTGTGTCCTGGGGCGGCTCGCCCGCCTTGGGGCCTGTGTCCTGGGGCGAGACACCCTCAGCGGGGCCTGTGTCCTGGGGCGAGACACCCTCAGCGGGGCCTGTGTCCTGGGGCGAGACACCCTCAGCGGGGCCTGTGTCCTGGGGCGAGACACCCACGGTGGGGCCTGTGTCCTGGGGCGGCTGGCCCATGGCGGGGCCTGTGTCCTGGGGCGGCTGGCCCATGGCGGGGCCTGTGTCCTGGGGTGGCTCGCCCATGGTGGGCTGGCTTAGTTTCTCTTCCTCTGGACTTTCTGTTGTGCTGGGAGGATGCTGCCATGGGTGGCTCATGGGGGTTGATTTAATCTCTATGGCTTCCATCTGAAGAACCATTTTTGACATTTCTCTTTCTCCCAGGTCAGTTGTTTTTCTTCCAGTCCCTGACACGTTGGAAGTTGCTTCCCCTTTCCACATGTCCTGTTTTTCTGACCCTTTCAGGCCTTCTGCCAGGATGGAGCTTTGTGCTGCATTGTACCTCTTGCCCCCCTGTTGAGAGAGCTCAGTCTCTCCACCTTCACTGGGGAGGGGACCAAGCTTCAATTCTGCCATCGGTTCTTGTGGGTCCTTGTCCCTCGATTCCTTTGTTGCAGAGCGTGACTCGGATTCAGTTCCACCTTTCGATTCACTGCCTATTGACTCAGCAGATTCCTCTTCCTCTGGTGCATATGCCCCCTTCTCTGCAGTACAATGTCCTAGGGGACGTGTCTTTTTGCTAAGCTCTAGAACCTTCTCAGCTTGGTCTGATTCTATAACTGGTTCATCCAGCTCTGACTTTCCTTGGCCACCTGCTGAGGAAGTGGGTTGGAACTTGTCCTTTCCCTTTATAGCTGTTGGGTCAGATGCTGGTTCAAGCTCAGGGCTCTTCCCTTTTTCATCTGAAAGGTCTGTTTTGGGCTCCAGGCCCTCTTTTTCAGCAGAACAAGGCTTTTCTTCCTCTTCGAGTCTGAGATGGATTTTACTCTCCTTTTTGTCTCCTTCTGTAGCTCCTAAGTAGAAGATCCTCTCTGCAGCAGAAGACATTGTCTCGTCATCACTAGACTCCACATTAGCTTTAACACCCTCAGAGGTTGGGCTAGGTATTATGGACTCTTCCTTATCTGAAGCTGGTGAGACAGACCCAGGCTCTTGCACGATAGCCTTTCTTTCTTTCTTTGGAGGTTCTGGCCCAGAAGGCTCAGACGTTGGTCTTTCATCTGCTTGGGAATCTTCAGGTTGTTGATTTTGCTCGGCTTGGCCTTCCAAAGAGCCAGCTGGTTGCTCAAGTTCATTAGTTATCACCTCTTCTTTTCCCTCCTTGGACTTCTGCTCTTTGCCATTCTCAGATGGCTGGCTTTCTGCCTCCAAAAGGGGGTCTTCTCTGATTTCGCTCTCAGACACTTCATCCTCCCACACAGACTCAAAATCCTCTGGACTAGCAATCATTTTGTCTCTTGCATGGGTATCCAATTTCACACTTGCTGGTTCCTCTTGTGCTACTGCTTTTTTGGCTTTCCCTACTGCAATGTCCACTTTTGATAAGCTCACACTTATTTGCTCCTCTGAAGTACCTGCCCATACGTCTTCTTTCTTGGTTCCAATAGCTTTCTCTAGAGCAAGCTCTTCCAGCCTAGAAGTTTCTCGCTCTACAAATACCCAATGCTCTGAACCCTGTATTGCAATTTGAGCAAGAAGAGTTAGCATCAAACATACTTTACCTAAATAGCTGATCACTGTTTAGTTAAGTAACAGAAGGCTGTATTGACTAAACCATTATTACTCATGCAACAACTGATTCAGATGTGTGTATAAAGGAGCTGGCAAGTAACCAACTAATAGCAGGTATTGAAATCTAGGGGCCTGATCCTGTGTAATTGGTGCTGTAGTCAATGGAAGAGAAGGTGCTTAGCTTTTCACTGAGTTGGACCCCTAGCCCTTTTCGAATGCTCGGGACCAAATTCTACTCTCAGCTACAGCCGATCAATTTTTTTTTTTTTTTCCAAAATTCGCAATTTCACTGGGGGGAGGGGAGAAAATGGGTCTAACTTATCCGCTAATATATTAGTGAAACTATCAGCATGTTTTTCAAACATGTTTTTGTAGAACAGAACTGGTTGAAAGATGCTGAAATTTAGAATTTTTCACTGACATTTTGAATGAAAAACAGGATTAAATTTTCTAGAAAATGTCCATGAAAATTTGGCCCCATTTTTCAAGCAGCTGACCTACGCCCACGCACTCTGACTGCAACGAAGCCATGTCATATTGACACAGGGGTAAGCAAGGAGAGAATCTGACCCATACTCAACTCTATCAGCAATCTACAGCTCAGACTGGTTCCAAAGTCAATCAAAGCTTCGTAGAACCTCACAGGAGATTTTCAAAGGAGAATTAGGTACAGTTCTTTATGTATAGTGAGAATGTTTTTAACAATTCTAGAAATCTCTGATTTTGCCACAGCTGTTTGCTAGAAAGCATCACATCTATTCAAGAGCATTTGTGTCTCTGCTAATTAATCTGTCTATAGAGCCCCTTCTCCTTTGAGATAGAGCCCACCACCCAGTTAGCACAGGTCTGCGACCCCGAGTCAGTTCCCAAATGGGTGGTCCCATGATATCACCACTTCCTAGACATCTTTGACGCCCGTGGAGAGTTTGGCATTGGCACACCAAGTCACATGAGCATGGACTGCAGTTAGATGTTCCCCTAATTTCCCAGCTCTCCAGACAAACCTGATCAGAGGCAACAATCTGAGTTTCCAGCAATTCAGAACGGGGCCCATCACAAAATACAATCTAGAAAAACAAGGATTCAGGTCACAACGGCTGTTATAGCCACAAACACTGTAGTAAGGACCAAGAAAAGCAGTACAACAAGCTACAGTATACTGCAAAAAGGCAGCATCCTGCAGCCGGAACGTGGAAAGATATTTGCTATTCAACACCGAGCATCTAGGCTGCAGAGATCTGTTGCTACACAGTGGAGTGGGCTGCCAGATCATTATTAATTATTAATATCATTAGCATACAGGCACCACGTTTTACACTTTTCATGTCACAGGACAGCTAAAAACTTTACAAGCTGTATACACACAGCATTGTTGGAGTTTAGCCATTGCTGGGGTGGAAGATGGGAAATCATAGGATCATAGAATCGTAGAACTGGAAGTAGGGTGACCAGATGTCCCGATTTTATAGGGACAGTCCCGATTTTTGGAGCTTTTTCTTACATAGGCACCTATTACCTCCCACTCCCTGTGCAGATTTTTCACACTTGCTGTCTGGTCACCCTAACTGGAAGGGACCTTGAGAGGTCATCTAGTACAGTGCCCTGCACTCATGGCAGGACTAAGTATTATCTAGACCATCCCTGACAGGTGTTTGTCTAACCTGCTCTTAAAAATAACCCACTGGAATGCAACAGCAAGAGGATGGGAATTTTCTTCAACAGGAAAGTCAAGCTAACGGTCTATTCCAGGGGTAGGCAACCTATGGCACGCGTTCCAAAGGCGGCACACGAACTGATTTTCAGTGGCACTCACACTGCCCGGGTCCTGGCCACCGGTCCGGGGGGCTCTGCATTTTAACTTAATTTTAAATGAAGCTTCTTAAATATTTTAACAACCTTATTTACTTTACATACAACAATAGTTTAATGATATATTATAGAATTCTAGAAAGAGACCTTCTAAAAACACTCAAATGTATGACTGGCACGCGAAACCTTAAATCAGAGTGAATAAATGAAGACTGGTCACATCACTTCTGAAAGGTTGCCGACCCCTGGTCTACTCCAACGTCATGGGATTTGTACCATTCACACAGAGCAGCCAGGACTTCAGGGTTTTAAAGCTCTCACTTGGTATGTAGTCTCTAATGACACTGCTTTGCTGGAGCACATCAGAACAGAGAGTGGATTGAGTTGCAACTGAATCAAAACTGCAGCATCTTCATGCAGCAACAGGTTTGTTATGCTCAGCGTAGTATGCTGCAGGGAGCCCGTGCTGGGATATGGATTGTACTGCAGTAGATTCCCAGCACAGTGTCGCATGGGGCAGAGAGACGGCATACCCTAGTGTGGCCTGCTGTAGAAGACGGTGTCTCCTGAAGCGGACCATGCTGATTTTCTGCAGCGCAAAACAGCAGATTTCAGCACCAAAGGATTTGCAGTTGGCTGCACTGCTCCTCTTCCAATAGAGAAAAGAGTGAGTTGGAAAGAGACCTGAGCTAAAATGAGCAGGAACTTCTGTATCCACCAAGGGCCTGGGTACCGGCGGGCACGGATGGAGGCGGGGGAATTAGCACTGTGTGTTCGTGTTGAACTGTGTACAGCTTAGTCACGTTGTGTCATTCAGAGCAGAAGGTGGAAACCTAAGTCCCAAATACTAACTGCAGAGAGAGTGAAAGAGAGAGTGGAAGAAAGAGAGAAGAAAACTGGCAAAGGGGAGAGAAAACGAAAAAGGGGAGAGAAAAAAAAAGGCAGGAGAAAGGAAGAAAATGCTATAGAATGAAAAAGCTGCCATGGGGTGGGGCGTGAGGGAGGAAAGATAAGAGAGGACTTTTTAAATCAGGGATAATTGAAATGACCAGTGAAAACCCTCAATCCAATGTCCCAGCCCTCTCCCCCAACCTATAAATATAAATGGCAGCACCCCCGCAAAAAAAGGCCATGGGGATTTGGGCAGACAGAGAGAGCTCATTTCTCCCCCTTCATTTGCAACAGCTGGGGCAGTTACACCCTTAGAGAGCTGCCCCCGGAAGTGGGGAATGGTTTGTGCACTAGCACTCTCCCTCGGGTGTTCTGTCAGAGGCCAGCTTTAAACAGTGGCCGGCCCTCGCTAGGAGAACTGCCTACCTGGAGGATGCCCTGACTCAGCGTGTCTCCTGGGCACACCCTCCTCTGCCCTGGCTGGTGTTGGGACTTTCAGAAAGCTCCTCCTGCTGGCAGTTCACGGCAGAGAAGTCAGGCTCGATTGGGCCACGTAGCAGGAGGCAGCTGGGGCCAGACGTGGACTAGCTAGAAGGTCACTCAACTGGCGCATTAGGAGAGAAGTGCATGATGTTAGAGGAGACACTAGCAGCCAGGGGAGAGAGAACTGGAGCTGGCAAGTCCAAAGTGGCTTTAACAATGGATCTTCTTTCAGTGGCAGGTGCTGACACTCTTGGCATGAGTGGTGGAAGGATTTTGCAGCTGTGCTTTGGTCACCATGAATTTCTCAATGAAGACAGATCTGGCCAGAAAGGAGGTAAAACAACAACCCCAGGGGAGAGCCCTGGGTCCCATGAGCCAACCTGTGTGAAGACGATCAATGACTCCTCTCTGGCTACAGATAAGGGTGTCAGATACCTCCGTGCCCCCCTTGTGTGGTGACTGGGAGGGTGGCATGAGAAGTGGAGGGATCTGGTCAGACCAGGTTGCACGACCTCACCAACTCAGTGCACAAAAGGACCCGCTTGTTCTTTTCCCCTCAGTCCTCTCGAGTGTGTCTGCCATCTGCCTAGGCCCAACTGGACTGAGAAAAAAAAACTAGGCTGCCTGGAGCTCTGGAAAACTGAGGGGAGAACAAGTCGCTCGTTCTCATTCCTGAGACAACCTGCAGTGTTGCTCTGCTGGCCCACTGGCATCCCCATTTAGCTGGAGATGGAGCCTTGCCAGTCAGACCATGTTTAGTTGCCTGGCTGTTGCCTCAGACCCCAGCACCACAGAGGAAGTGGCATCTGGGCCCCGAAGTGTTCCTTACAAACAGCATGAACCCCAAGAATCACATCCTGTAAAAGGGAACTGGGGAATGGGGGAGGGGGGGAATTGTGGGAGGAAGAGAATCTAGTTTCAACTGGCCTTAAAAACGAAGGCTCCAAATGATTTCCCTGCATACAAGGTGGACTTGGACATTTGACTCCATGGAGGGAAGGAGAGGGGGGCAGTATGCAGCGCCATGCAGGGGCAAGCGGGGGCCTCCATCCATTTCTTAAACACACTCCAAACTAAAGAACTCGGTGTTATCCATTAAGAGCCCGGGTTGCACAAGGACAAAGCTACAGCAGCCATACATCAAACCCTCAACTCACAGCCATAAACACTTGGAATTAAATAGAAAACAAAACCTGAAATCAATCCAGCTCTGCACTGGAGTGTTTTGAATCACCAAATGCCTCCAACAATCAGAGGGAAAGATGCCAGTGCTAAATGCACTCCATGCTTCTATGGCCCTCCAGTGGTGTTGGGTTTTTTATTTTTTTCAAAATAAACTCTATGACGGAGGGTTTTTGTCCAAGCTCCATTTTCTAGGAGTGCACAGAGCTAGCAAGAGCAGACACATTTAATAAAAAATCATCCCACAACATCGGGATGCAGAGGGTCACACCACAGATGGGGGAAAGCTCTGCGCAGCCTGTATCATACCGATCGTACCAGCCTCTCCTGGGGTGATCAGACCATTTCACTGCAAACCTGCTTGAACGATAACGATTCTGGGCCTGATTCCCCGTGGTGCAACTCCACTGTTATGCTGGTAACGCCGCTGAAATCAAAGGTGCCAAACTGGAGTAAGGCAGTGGCGGATCAGGTCCTTTTGCTAATAAAAGCCACTGGCCCACTGCATTCCAACAGCAATCTATTAGCTAGCTATTGTTCGAACAGCCACCAAATCCAGACGTGAGGCCCACGTTTTCAAAGGACTGTGCTTGCCTCTTTGCCAGTGCATCCTTTTGGCAGATGCAAGCCCTTGCATTTGCATGGATGGAGCTACCTGCTTTGCACCAATTCAGCATGTACAGTTAGCAGAGTCTTTGGAAGGCATTGCCCCTGTCGTTTACTGGACAGCTATTGCCAGGATTTTAAGGAGCTGTTTCCACTGGGCAGTTGTGATGAGTCCTATACACAGACCTCTGCCTTGGTGTGCTGTTCTGAGTGAGCAGGGATGGGGGAAACTCTTGGCTTAAATGCTTTTGCTGGATACAGACACAATTATGTGCACGTTTGGGGAGCAGGGTGGGGGAAAATCCAGAGCATTGTTCGGATAATCAGATGCAGAACTAACTGGAGTGAGGCATCCGACTGTCCTATCAAAGAGCTCCCAGGGCTCCTGAGAGCACCAGAAACTCAGCCCCTTTCCTCTCCAAAACAGGACGGTTTAATTGCAGCATCTTCCATACTGCCCTTCTGGGCACCTCTGCAACTGCACTTTGTTACATCAGACTCTGCTTTAGGCTCTGTGCTCGCTATGGCTCGAACTGCGCTAGAAACAATCCAATTTAGAAAGAGCTGGCAAGCACTGGGCTCCCAACATATTCTTCCAACACAGTTGTTCGCAGAGGATAGGGCGTTTTACCAGCCGTGCTGCCCACGAGGGGGCTAACCTAGGGTGCACTTTCTCAGCAGGGCGATTGGTAACCACGTTGGGGGTGGATGCAAAGCAGGCTGCAACTGTGCTAGGTTGTAGTAGGGTTTGGAAACAATCCCCAAAGCGGGTACAAGCTACCAGGTCCGCCAGGAGATAACTGAGTTGAGGGATAGCGTCCCAAGGCTCACCATCGCACAGCCATATCTTAACAGGGTGCAAAGGCCCCATACGCCCCTCTCCCTCTCCTGGCTCCAAACTCTGACAGCCTCACATCTTCCCCCCTCATTGAGGTAGGTTAATCAGAACATGTCTCTCAGGTCCCCTTGGGACCTGTCTAGGTGGCAGAAATCACCACGTTCAAGCACGGATCTGTCCCGACCAAGCTAGAATCTGATTCACTCTCCCCTGTGTGGGCAGAGCAAACTCACATTAGAGGAACCATGTTGTAGCCTAGTTTTCTTCTGCCTAGTGGAAAGTTCCATGGTAATATTCCCCTCACGCACACCCCACCTCACCATACCAAGAAATCGATACCACATGAGAAACAAAGAGCAATGACACCGACAGTCTCATTTCCCTTCCAGAAGGGCAAACAACAGAGAGTGAGGGCATACTGGATTCCACAGGAGCGCTCACTCCACTGCGTGTGTGTGTGTGTGTGGGGGGGCTCTTTTATGAGGGTTTAATATGGGTATAAACCAAATTTTCAGAAGCATCCACTGATTTGGGGGTGCCTGACTTGAAAGGCCAATGGCTTGATTGTGCGCCGGGCTGAGAGGCAGCAGCTCCATTTAAGGTGAAGAGGCAGGAGCTCTGCTCTTCTGGAAATCAGGCCCCAACATGGGGTAGTAGCAGTGCTCTACCTCGCAAGGGTGTTGTGAGGGTAACTACGTTAAAGATGGTGAGGTGCTCACGCACTGTGCTGATGGGGGCCATCTAACTACCTAAGACAGATAGTAATTGCTCCGAGTTGTACTCTGTTCTATACCACGCCCATCACCATGGTATCTGAGTTTCTAAAATGTGAGACACTCCAAATTAATGGACTCTTGGAGAATGATGGGCATGGCCCCATATGTTTCTATAGCGCCCTTCATCCAGAAGGGTCCCACTGTGCTTCACAAATGGTGGGCCAAACCCTAGGGTCCTTGCTCATATTTTACTCAGGCAAACCCCCTTTTCTGGAACAGAAGCTTTGCTTGAGTGAGGACTGCGAAAAAACAGAGTCTGCAGGTGTCAGCCCAATATACATCACTTCCCTCATCAGCCAACTGGACCCATCTCCAGGGAGCAGGGCAGCAGCTGGTTAAAAACAATAACACTACCCAACCATTTAGGATAGGAGGTGAAGAAAGTCACCACAACCAAATGCAGGGGAGCTTTAAGTGGGTAGAATGTCCCATAATTACCCAAAATGGACTTTGGCCAGCACACCAGGGTTAGCACCTCCTCTACTGAGAAAAACACTCAGGGATCATCAGGGAATAGTGGGCTGCACCTCAGATTTCCATCTCTGAGGAGACAGAGCAGCTCCAGCACAGCACCTAGCTCTATTCTGAGTCACTGACTTAAAGAGAACCATCTCCTGACTGAATTACAAGCACTACCTCCTGCTGCACCTTGGTTTTCCTTGGAGGGCTCGGCTCCCATCCAAGAACTGACTAGACCCAACCCTGCTTAGATTACCAGCTTCAACACCATAGCTCTAGGTGGTATGATGGAAGAAGTGCTCAGCCTCGATGCTTGGTTTCTCTCACCAACACTGCAGCCAAGCCAGTATTCTCTAAGACAACGTAAAGAGGCTGCCAGGTCAGTATTGATTACTAACCCTGCTCCAGAGATCAGTGCAGGACTTGTCTATGCCTCCACACACACACCCTTATCACTGGGTTATGATGGGACAACCAGCTCAGAATATGCCTCGTTAGCAGCTGACTGGCTGCCCACGCGTGGCTGGTGCATTGGCAGGAAATCTTCCCAGGGGCTCTGAGGTGGATTACACAAGGGGCTACAAACAGAGACAGCCTGGCAATGGCTGTCCAGTAAACAAACGGAGACAAAGAGGGGGTGGGGGAAAGAGAGAGAAATGGAAAGGCTGATGATAACCTCAGGAGAAGAGGCAAGGCTTTTCTGGGTGAAAGACTCCATGGATAAGGCAGCTCCGTGCTCGGCTGAAAACTCCTCTAGGGAATCCTCTTCAATCCTCTGTTTCAGCAAGGGAAGCCCGAGCACCCACAGCCGGAGGAGGGGGGGGAAGAGAGAGAGAGAGAGAGAACGAGAACGAATGAATAAATGAACGAATGAATGAATGAATGAGGGTCATGAATATTCCAGCTCCCCAGCTGGGGCTTCGTGCTTTATCCATTTGTTTAAAAATCCCATCCCCGCCCACTGTCAGTGACTGCAGACCAATGGCCCACTGCCAGTGACTGCAGACCTGCTGAGCTGTGCACTCCTTTCTGCTGACCTCAGCTGCCCCGCGGCCTGCTCGCCAGCATGAGCCCGGGCACAGAGCCATCTAGCCCAGCACCCACCGGGCAGTGTCAAGGCTGAGCGCCAGAGGGGCCGATCTGCAGGTAGTTACTCGCCCACCAGTCACAAGCACCCCCACCCAGAACCCTTTCCCCAACAGGTACAATGGGCCAGGGTGCCTGCCCCTCTGAGGGCCAGAAGCCTGAGGCTAGGCAGTCCTCCTCACTCCTCCGATCCAGCTGAGAAGGGGATGGGGTTTCCCTTAAAGAGCTGCAGGAAACTGCTGGGAGAAGGGGGCTGTAGGAGAAGCCAGGCTTCTGCGGTACCCCCAAGGAAGGGAGATACCAGGTAGAAGCTGTGGGTAGAAGGCCCCACTTGGAAGTTTTGCTTTCTGTTAGTGGTGATTTGGAGGCAAGGGCTAACGACTGGGTATGGCTGATAGTTCCCCAGGCTATTGCCCCCATCCTCTCAGCCACCCTCATTGCTGAGCCACCCCCACTAGGTACCAAAACCTGCCCCCACACACCCCAGTGCCAGGATCAGCCAGAGATCAGCACTCGGTACGAGGAGCCCACGTCAGAGGGATCTCAGGCCATAAAACCTCCTTAGCCTCGGTTAAACGCCTGTGTCCCTTACCCCACTGCTGCTCTACAACCTCAAATCAGCTGAGAGACAGCAATGGGCCTGCCTCATGGTCCTGGCAACTGCAGTATGAGGCTTGCCCAGGCTACTTGCTCAGAGAACCCTTCCCCGTCTCCAGGTCAAAGGGCTGGGGACCACCAGCCCCATTATGGCTACGAGCAGTACTGATACAGCTCCACAGGTGTGCACGGCACTGTACAGACAAAGCACAAAGCTGGCAGCCAATCCAAGATAAAGCTGGCCCTGCAGCTGGGGCAGGGAGGGGGGACAGAGAGAGGGCCTTGTCATTTAGATGCTGCTCAGGTCTTCTGTCCTCAGCCAGGAATTGAGGGAGTCAATGCTCGAAGCTAACAGCAGGTGGCGCCCTTTACCAGCAAAGCCCAGACGCCTGCTGCGGCTTGAAGAAGTGAGGTTTATACTCACGAAAGCTTATGCCCAAATAAATCTGTTAGTCTTTAAGGTGCCACCAGACTCTTTGTTGTTTTAATTGAAACAGCCAGTCTCCCGCTCTCAAACCACCTCAAGCTGCTTCTCCACAGGTCAATGTCGAAGCCATTGCCTAGCAGAGCACAGTGCTTGCTGATTTCACCTGCCCTTCCTCATTTCTGGGTCACAGCCCCAGTGAGGGTTAGCTCAACATGCCGCGGTATCTGCTGCCCCGTTCCCCTTACGCCGCAAAGGGCTGCGTACAAGATCCCAGCACTACAGAGCCATCTGCCGAGCTACCCTGCAGACAGAACGGAGCATCAGCTGCAAGCACAGCACCTGTGTGGCCTACCACACCCTTCTCCCAGCACTTCTGGGGCAGTGAGGGCTGGAAACCCTCAACATCAGCCAGAAACAGGCAGCCTCTCCCCCGCCTACCCCAGCGAGCCCAGTGGACCCGCTTCTCAGCTCCATGTCATGCATGGAGGACATATGCAGAATCTAGCACAGAGCTGCGCGCTGGCACCAGAGACAGCTCAGCCGGGATTATGCGCTCACTTCCCTCCATACTGCAAGCACGGGGAGATCGGCCATGGAGAGTCCTCAGGCCTGACTCCTCCGTAGGCATCCCCGAAGCAAGCAGAGAAGCCATCACGATAGGAAAGAAGAGGCAAGACACCCAATGGGGGTTCCAGATAGGAGCACTGGCTCCAGCCACAGGGTGGGCTACACAACCTGCTCCCCTGGCTAGAGCAATGGAGCCATGTTGGCTAATCCCTGCATGAGCTGGAGGTTGGGCTTAGTCCTCACTCAGATGCCTGGGTGTGGCACTTCCTGTGGTGTCTGGGGGTAAGCAATGCCAAAGGCTAGGGAAGAGGTCAAATCAGGAGGCCAACCCCGGACTGCTGCCATATGCACACCCTTTACTCAAGTTCCACTCAACTCTTTCCTGGGTAGCGCAGAGCACAGGGCACCAACTATACTCGCCTCCCACCAAACCACAGACACAAATCAACAGAAAACCCCCTTCACAAGACAGGACAAAACGAACCTCACTGGCCTTCTCCGGGGTCCCCTTTGGCGTCTCATCCTCATTCTTGGGTGAGGAAGAGGCTGGTGATGAAGGCAGCCTCCTGTCCCGGTCCCTGTGAACCAGCTTGCTGTTGGGCTCCTTCAGCGTCCTCTTCAGCTCATTGATGCTGGCCTGGTGCTTTAGCAAAACGTCTTCTGGTTTGTCTAAAAACTTTGGGAGGGAGACGGGAAGGTAACTAGCGAGGCAGAGATCGGATCGCTGCGGGGAAGGGAGGGCCTGCTTCATGCTGAGCCTGAATTTGGGATCTCAAGAGCCAAATGTGCCAGGAATCACTCTGCAGACTAGGACAGCTCCAGGGAACAGCTGAAAGTGACCAGCATAACTTACATGTACTTCCTGGTACTGATCAATGTGCCCCTTTCCCATCCTAAAGCCCAGCTCCCTGGGATCCAAATGTCAGTCCAGGGTGAGGCCGATCCTAGCCGATTCTCAGTAATAGTAGAACGGTGGGACTCAAAGGGGAGTCACCTCCATTCCACTCATCACTAGTCTCTACTAGGTTCCACTGGCCTCTGTTAATTTCTGCTGGAGGGTCATCATGCCCCAACACCCCTGAAGCCAGTAGGCCAGATCTGTTCCAATCGATTGTTCGGAGTTGCCAGCTGGAACCAGTTGAAAATGTTCTACTGGACTTTCCATAAGGATTCCCTGGAACTGGATTCTGGCGATTGGTCCAAACTTGGATATGGGCCTCCCCCGAGTGCTACGGTGTCTAGAGGTTTGGGTTTGGCCCGTTATAAAGATAACGATTCAGGGGTGTTCAGGTCCATGCACTGATTCAGGCCCTATCTCTATAGCAGACCCAATCCTTTCCATAACATTGTGAGGGTTGTGAGACCCCCTATTTCTGCACTAGGGATGAGCAAACCCATTCAAAAAGAAGCGCCAACCCCAATTTTTGCCCCGAATCAAACCTGTTTGGAGGTTCAAAAAGGTTCAGATAAACTTCTTCCCTGCCCTTATTTTGAGTTCCTGTAGCAGCCTGTCCATTTCTGGGTCCTGTGCAGGACTGTAGGAGCCAAGAGGCCTGAGAAAGGCCCTTCTCATGAGAAGTCCAGCCAACTTTGCAGACCCAAGAGGCTCAGAGAAGTTTAGGATAAGAATCCAAAATGTTATCTGCATCCTAGAACCGGCCGTTCGGAGGTTCGCCGATCACTAGCACAAGGTGTTACTAGGGTGCACATGACAAGCGATGGAGAATGGCACATGCAGAAAGGAATGAGGGATGAGACACACTATGGAGGGAACAGGACCGGGCCCCTACAGGAGCTGCGAAAATAACCCAACCAGCTGGGGCTGAACAGCAGATCGCTCACTGAAGGCGCTTGCCCTTGTGCTGGATGCAACGGCAGGGATTTTAGCTAGAGCATCTCTTTGGGAAAGACTCCCCATCTTGATTTAAAGACCGCCAAATCCCCATGTAAATTGTGCCAAGGGTTAATTACCCTCACAGACCTCTAGCGAAGACTAGGCAATAGCAGCCTGGTTCTGAGCTGAAACTGAACCATGCAATAACCCTCCCTAACAAGACCCATCTTCCAAGAGCATTATGCACTAGCTCTCATGCTCCCTATTAACCGATAGGTGAAACAGACAAAGGAAGAGCTTAAGTGACTTCCCCAAGGCCAGTGCTGGAGCTGGTCCTGGAACTCAGCAGGCCAGGCCACCTGGCCAAAGCTCTCGCTAGGAGAGGAACCCTAGGAACGGTTCAGTTGGCACGAGGGTTTGTATCTGAAATAACACCTAACTGTGGGGCAGCATCTCTCCATGCCGCCCCACGCCTCGCCAACGGAATTACCGAGCCTAGGTAGGAGCCGCCATGTGGAGTTCTGAGCCAGGCTGGCATGGAGATAACGCTGCGAACTGGAAGACATGGGGCTGGGGGATGCGAGTCTTGTTCTGCTCCGTTAGAGGGAGCCGGAGCCCGCAGGAGAGGGTTGGACACAGAAGAGACAAGAGGAGAAGACGTAGAGGAGTCAGTAAAGAGCGCAGTAGCCAGGACATCCCAATGGCACGGTGACCCGGCTGTAGCGCCATGGGAGGGCTCTTGCTCACACACATGAGGCGAGGAGAGCTGCCTTACTTAGTGGGATAGAAGATGCTGCTTGTGCTTCGGGGAAAGCGTCCGTGTGCTTGGCTACTACGTTTATCTGACAGTTCTCCAGAGCGGGAGGCTCCCCCGAGACGCTTGGGTGCATCTTGTATTCCAGTAAATAGGGTGACACATAGTATGGGGGGGAAGGGATGGGGTGTTTGTTGTTTTAAAGGAGATGGACAATACAATGCACCAATGGGCAGTAAGATGCTCCAGCGACAGAATACCTCCTGCTTGTGCCTGGGGGTGGTTTCCTGCTCCGGCTGGCAGCAAAGAGAGGGTGAAAGGAACCGACACAGTCAGTCAAGGGAAGTTATCACATACATCACAGTTCAGTTTAACACAGGACCCTGGGCAATGCCAGGGGCAAAATCAGCAACATGAGCTTCCCCACAGCAGTGCCCTAGCACTTCCAGTCGGGACTCCTGCAGTGTGAGCTTCCCCACAGCGGTGCCCTAGCAGTGCCAGCTGGGACTCCTGCAGTGTGAGCTTCCCCACAGCGGTGCCCTAGCAGTGCCAGCCGGGACTCCTGCAGTGTGAGCTTCCCCACAGCAGTGCCCTAGCAGTGCCAGCCGGGACTCCTGCAGTGTGAGCTTCCCCACAGCGGTGCCCTAGCAGTGCCAGTCGGGACTCCTGCAGCGTGAGCTTCCCCACAGCAGTGCCCTTCTGATGCCACTAGATTTCTAGTCACAAACTGATGCGAAACTTCAGAAAACCCACCTCCCTCTTCGGGACCCTGAGGGCCTGGCCCCTGAGAAGTGGAGATAGAAAGGAGAGGCCACAGGCCTGGATGCCTCCCCTAAGTTTCAACTGACATCACTAGGATAGCGTATTCCAGTGTGTGTGTGTGTCTGTGACAGCAGGTGTATTTGTAGGTGAGTATCTGGTGTCAATAGCCATCTGTGAGGATGTCTGTGTGTGCAGTGTGAGTGTCTGCATGTGCCTGTGTGTGCAGAGCGAGTGCCGGCGTGTGCAGTGAGCATGCCTGGGTATGCAGTGTGAGTGTCTGCGTGTGTGGTGAGAGTGCCTGCGTGTACAGTGAGAGTATTTGTGTGTGCCGGCATGTGCGGTGAGAGTGCCGGCGTGTGCAGTGAGTGTGCCTGCATGTGCCGGCATCTGCAGTGAGAGTGCCTGCGTGTGCAGTGCGTGTGGCTGCGTATGCAGCATGAGTGCCTGTGTGTCCAGTGCGAGTGTCTGTGTGGGGAGGGGAGGAGGACTGGGAGAGCGGACAGTGCTCTGTTCCTTGGTCAGGGCTACATGCCGCTCCCGCATGGGCCAGGCGGGGAGCTCAGAGTGTAGCTGCCGTTCCCTGACCCAGACAGTCCTCTGCTCAGACAGTGGCCAACTCCGAAATGCTCTGCCTCTCCCCAAAGGCAGCTGCAAGGTGCGCCGCGCTCTCCAGCTACATCCGAATAGGAGCTGCTCCCTGGCCCAGCCATGAGGCCAGCAGAACTGCTATGGAGATACCTAGGGATGGGTCTCCTTCCCTGCTGCCACCAAGGACTCAAGCAGTGCTGGCCCTGGCAGATTCCCTGCAAGACCCCCTGGGAATCCCGCTGGGAAAGCCCTCCCTGGCCAGCTGTATGGGAAACATCTCAGGGGTGAGCCCAAGGTGGATTAACAAAGGCATGAGGCTCCCCGTGCCACTGGGCAAGGAAAGGAGGAGAGTCTCCCTCTCTGACAAAGACGGGCAAGCCCGTACCTTGGAGTGCAGAGGATCGGGAGCAGGTATCTCAGGCCAGTGCCAGCACCAGAGCCTTGCAGGGAGGTCTTGGCATCTCCCAGCAGGGAAGGGCACCGCTGTGTGGCAGACACAGATTGTGGGAGGCAGCCCCTCCCCTCTAGCATCCTGGGCTCCTTCTCTCTCCAGGTGCAGGCTGGGGGTTGCCCTGGCCAATCCATATAGAGGGCACCTCTCCAAGCCAGCTCCCGACACCCTCATGGTCTCCGCCCAGCGGGTCCTGTACCTTCAGCTCCTTGATTTTCGTCGGGGTCGTCACTTCCTCAACCTCATCCTCCGCCTCGGAGCGTCGCCACCCGCCGTACTCGCTGTCCTCGTCCCGCCTCTCGGACTCCACCCCTCCGTCGTGGTTCTCGCTGACGGAGGCTGGGCGTGAGAACTCTACAGGGTGTAGAGGGGAATACACCGATCCCAGGGGTTAGAGGTGGAAGAGGATGAGACGGGCCCAGCTAGCCCCACTCCTCCCTCAGTCACAGCCAGTGCAGGCCTGGTCCTTACAGATTTTCTCCTAGGGTTACGACCAGTCTCGCCTTAAACGTCCCAGGCAAGGCTTCCACCCTTCCCTTGGGAGACAATTCCACAGCCCTCCATGGCAGGGATACTGCCCTGATGTCCAGCTTACATTTCCCCTCCCATTCCTCTCCCTCCTTGAGATACAGACTCTTCACTGGTGCCCATTCTCACACCTCTCCGCAGGCCTTGCCTAGACTGTAATGGGGCTAGCTTAACTCATCAAGTGAGGTGTGCAAGTGAGGGGAGCACGCTCAGCTGAAAAAAACACCTTTCCCCCGTGTCGAGGCAAGGCTGTAGGGCCCGCTTTGGAAAGCTACTTTGGCACTGCTCCGCTCGATGCCGCCACGCCTAGCTGACTTCGCCTAGGGCTCACTGAAAGTCAGCCGAATGAGGCACCTGAATGAGTTCGGCGTAGCAACACTGAGCAGAGCAATGCCTAAATACTATTCAAAATCTGAGCCCGAGCAGAGTCAGGCAAATTGGACGTGGGTCTGCTACACTTGCACCTCATGTCGTCACTTACACCCCTGTGAAATGAGTACAAGGTGCGTGCTCCCAAATCAGAGCAGGAGGGTTTTACATCCACCCTGCACTGGAGTAACTGACCAAGGGGCAGGACAGAGGTTAATCCGGCCCATTTATCTCATTTATTCTTCCCTCTGAGTCCAGTCCCTCCAGCTCCCCGATCATCCTGCTTGTTCTTCCCTGATCTCTTTCCAGTGTGTCAGTATCTCGCCGGGAGCAGCGTGCCCGGCCTGGATGCAATCACTCAGGTGTGGTCAACCCAGAGCCTGCTCCATGTTACGACGCCTCTCCACACGCTGCCTAAAAGCGCATCAGCTTTTGCAAGCTCAGGTCTGTGCCTATCATCCCTGGAAGAAGCGATGTCCACTGGAAACAGCTCCGTGGATAAATCCCTGGTCAGCAGGTTCCCCTGCAAAGAGGGCTTTCCCCACTGCTTGTTGGCAGGTCACCTTCTGCAGGCTGGGAGGGGAACCTTTCCAAGACCCACAGGGGCCATTCCCCAAGCATGCAATACCCCCCGCCAGCTGAACACTGGCAGGGGTGCTAAGGAATCAGACTAGTCTGAGGAGGAAAAGGCCTTTTTCAGACCTGGAGTCCATTCTCCAGCCATGAGCTTTAGCTAAGGAATTCCTGGTGCCCTCTGTTGACAGGCACTAAACAGCCTCTGGGACTTGCCTGGCTGGGGACATGGGCTGGAATAATAGGGGGGGGGGGGGGTTGGCGTGCACAGGCAGAGCTGGGGGAGGGGCAGCGGCTCAGAATTGGAGAGAACTGGCAGAGCTGGGGGAGGGGCCATGGGTCAGGACTGGGAAGAACTGGCAGAGCTGGGGGAGGGTGTGTATGTGAGTCAGGACTGGGAGAACTGGCAGAGAAGGGGGAGGGAGCGTGGGGCAGGACTGGGAGAACTGGCAGAGCTGGGGTCAGGACTGGGAGAACTGGCAGAGCTGGGGGAGGGCATATGTGTGTCAGGACTGGGAGAACTGGCAGAGAAGGGGGAGGGAGCGTGGGGCAGGACTGGGAGAACTGGCAGAGCTGGGGTAGGGGCCATAGGTCAGGACTGGGAGAACTGGCAGAGCTGGGGGAGGGGCCGTGGGTCAGGACTGGGAGAACTGGCAGAGCTGGGGGAGGGGCCGTGGGTCAGGACTGGGAGAACTGGCAGAGCTGGGGGAGGGGCTGTGGGTCAGGACTGGGAGAACTGGCAGAGCTGGGGTCAGGACTGGGAGAACCGGCAGAGCTGGGGCAGGGGCCGTGGGTCAGGACTGGGAGAACTGGCAGATCGGTGGGGGTTACATTTGCATGCTGTGCCTGGCCAGTACCAATCTCCCAGCTTCCTGAGAGTTAACCCCCCCGACGCCCAAGAGTCGAGGACAGCAGCGGTAAGAAGCTGTGAGCTTGCCGTGCCAGAGCCCAACCGCCCCTTGCCCACACGGCTCCTTAGTGTCTAATCCTGTCCTCCCGGCTCCCACCAGTGAACCAATCTCCCTCCCCCTCCCCAATTTGGGGCGTACCTCCATCGAGGCTGCGAGACATGGTGTACCGTTTGCTGGAGGAGCGCTCGAAGAAGGGCGCAGGCCGGTCGATCAGGGCACTGGCCTGGCGGGTCTGGGCCTGTGTCCGCCCGCTGTAGCGGAACTTAGAGCCCATCACCAGGAAGCCCTTTGGGGGCGGCTCTGGGGACACCAGCCTGCAGGTGGAGGGGGGAGGAAAGCAGAGTGTCACTGGCAGGCCAGCTCCATTCACACACGGGGCAGGGACCGATCAACATAGAGACTGGCGGTCAGTGGGGGGCACAACCAGGAAAAGGCCAAGAGGCATCACCAAACATTGTCATTGTGGGGAGGTTGTTCACTCTGAATACTAACGATGGTAATTTCATTGTTCCACTGCAGATCATTTCAGCAGAAACATCCAGCTACCCTGGAGGCATGGATGGAAACTAAGGTTGTGGGTGGAGCTCAAATAAAGAGCCACTTTTCCCCCAACACCTGGGCTCTTAACCCTGGTTCCAGGAACAGCGCTATCCTGTTAGCAGAACTCTCCAGCCCTCTCCCTCCTCGCTGGTCTCTTTGCCTCCATCTCATTGGCTGTTCCCGTCCACTCTACGTCTCCTGAATGGTGAAGGTGCGAATTGCCTCACCCCACATCTCAGTGACTTCAGGATCACAGACTCATAGACTCATAGACATTAAAGGTCAGAAGGGACCATTATGATCTTCTAGTCTGACCTCCTGCACAACTCAGGCCACAGAATCTCACCCACCCACTCCTGTAACAAACCCCTGACCTATGTCTGAGCTATTGAAGTCCTCAACTTGTGGTTTAAAGACTTCAAGGTGCAGAGAATCCTCCAGATGTAGAAGGTGAGGGATTGGATGGCGCGGGGAGTGAGAGCCAAAAAGGCATGTGCCTAAATCAGATGACAACGCGGGAGGCAGGTGCGTATAAATGAGGGATACTACTCTGTGTATGGGTGGGGGCAGCAGTGTGTAGGGGAGATACAGGGACTACAGTCAGGGGACATCTTTTCGGTGACACAAACATTTTGCGAATTGGTGTCGCTTTCGTTAGGTCCTTCACGTCGAAACAAAAACAAAGAAAAATTCTGGAAAAAAAAAAATCAAAACATTTCCATAATTTTCTTGCAAGCAACTTTTTGTTTAGAAATTTCCTTTCATATTATTTAGGAATTTTTTTTTTAAATGTTAAAAAATGCTCAAAACTGAACCAAACATTTCACTGCAGGGGGAGCAGAATGGTTCCTTCGCCTCAAACTGATTTTTTTTTTTCCAATTAGCCAAAAATTTTGGAAAAATTCATTTTCAGTTTGACCCCAAACTAATCTTTTTCCTCCCAGAACTGCCAGTGAACAGAACTGTTTCTACTAGAAGCAATCCAGAGCAGTGCAGAGACCATGTGCTGTGTGTGGGCATTTTTTTTGGTCCATCTAAATAAGCAAAGCTCTAAAGCTGCTGTGCTGGCCTCTTGAGGGCTGGCACGGGGAATGTAGCAGGGCGAAGGATGGTGCCGTGTGTCTTGATGTATTAAACGCTGGCTTGTCAGCTCTCAAAGCGTGTCAGATGGAGATAAAAGCAGAGATCTGTGCAGCATGAGACCTGAGAAATCCAGCACTGGGATCTCAAGACGGGGGCTCTCTTCCCCAATCCACGAGCCATCCTGCAAGCGAACTCCTCCCTGCACTGTCTGTGCAAGTATCAGAGGTCAAAAGTGGCCATGAATTCTGGGAGCCCAACTTGAGACCTCTGGGGCCAGGTTTGCGCTTTCTCTGCCAACACCTGATTTGCAAGCACAATCAGGCACGGGCATGCCCAAGTGACATTGATTGGGGTCCACAGTTTTTGTACTCACAACCTCAGGCGCAAACGCAGTGAAGAGCTGTAAATCTGGCCCCTGGAGCCTGGTTATTAGAGGTGCCGAGAGTCACTGACCCCAGCTTGATCTGTAGCTGCTCTGAAAATCAGGCCCCAAGGGTCTCAAGTTGGGCCTTCAAAATTGGTGTCCTGTTGAAAATCAAGACCTCAGTCTTCAGTGCAGCCACCTGCAGGGATCCTGCAGTTACTAGTCTGGAGCTAGAAGGCTTGTGGGGGGCAGAGGGTGAGGAATCCTGGCCCCATTGAAGCCAATGGCAACACTCCTGCAATGAGGCCTGGACCTTACGCGCGATGGTTGCAAAGAACAGTCTGTAGGATGCGTTGTCTCTGTTTAGAATTCGAGCTCTGGAAACCATGCGGAGCACCAGCCAGGCACAGGCTGGCATGTACAAAATCAGAAGACTCCAGAGTGAGCGAAAGCATTGCCATGGCAGAGCAGAGCAAACAGCAAATACCTGGCCTGGAGGCAGCCGTCCCAACCAGCACAGGATCCAACTTACTGCCACGGAGAAACTGAGCCCATTGGCAGATTCTTTTATATATTAGACCCGGGAAAACTCTCCATTAACGCAAGGGAAAGATGGCCTTGTGGGCGGGGCACCAGACTGCAATTCAGGACATCAGGGTTCTATTCCTGCCGCTATTACAGACTCAGTGCGTGACCTTGGTCAAGTCACTTAACCTCCGTGTGTGCCCTGGTTTCCCCATCTATGAACTAGAGATGCTGATGCTTCCCAACTGCATAGAGTTTCTGTGGTGATAGAATATAGGTAGCTAAACAAGACCACCACACATCAGGCAATGCAGAAGGTCAGGTCCCCACAGAGTTGGAATGGAGATACTCATCTCCAGGCGGCTTTTCTCTCTCCAAAACCCTTAGTGATGGCAGCGTTACGGTCACAGTGTGGTCCTCATGAGAGTCTGTTTGGATTCCCCTTGTACGAAGCAGGGCAATTGGGACCCTGCTCTGCAGGGCACAGGGCTCTCCCTGATTGGGTTCAGCTGGAATATGCCACGGTTTGGTTGGGCAAAGCCCAGCCAGAGTGCAGTTTGTGGGGCAGCTCCCAGGGATATCAGGTAGGGAAGGCCATGGAAGCAGGCCAGGGAGAGAGTGTTGGGAGGCCCAGAGACAACCCCTCCCCACATGGGGCAGAGAGGAGAGAGGTATCAATAGGGCAAAGGCAGCTGAGGGGGAGCACTAAGGAGACAGACCCCTGCCCTCCCTCCATGTGGATCCCCCGGGGGCATTAATGAAGAACGTCTCCCCCAGTGAAAAGCACAAGGAGGGCAGGGACAAGCAGCACACCCAGCCTCCTCTCTGCGAGCCCTGCCCTGTCCTTGGCGGTTCTTTACAGGGACCTTCCTCCTCACCTGAAGAAGGTGTGATGCTCAATGCAGACCTTCCAGAGCCTCTTGGCAGAGCGGTGGTTGGGCAGCTTGAAGCCAATGGTGCTCTCGAACTGCTCGTACTGGAAGTACAGGAGACAGACTCATGTTATAGCCGGGATTCTTGCTTGGGAGCCGCCTCAGCCCGCGGCCCTGTGGGATGGCTTGGGATGGCAACAGCCTCCTAGCCAAGGTCCCAACAGGAGAATGACAGAGCAGGTGTCTCTATAAACCCTTCCCAGCATGCTCTGGGGCCCAGGCTACAATGGCTATTCTGTCAGGACTCGTCTGGCAGCAGGGCAGGGTCAGGGCTCACATGGCAGCAGGATGGCCTTGGTGGGTGATCACATTTTCGTTGACACTAACCGGCTTTTGGGTGGGAGGAGAATTCTCTCGCGTAAGGAAAAGAAATTTCAAAATGTTCCATTTCCTTTGGAGGGGGGGGAATAATCCCACTTTTGCTCCCTTTTTCGGACCCTTTCCGCCTCACTGGAAATAACAGATGAGACAGTGGGTTTGGTTTGTTCCCCGCTGAAATGAATTTGGGGGCCTCCCGGTCCTGGTGCAATGCAACAACGATGGACCTTTCCAGCACACAAGCACCCTTGGGAGAGAACAGACTTCCTGACATCTGCCCGGGAGGTAAGAATGGACTCTCCCCCATGCCCCCCCCACCCCACTCCCAAGGGACGGGCTCTCGTAAGAGACACCCACCTCGCCGGGGCGGATTTTGATGTAGAAGTTGCTCCTCTTGTAGGAAATCTTGAGGATCTTGGGCCAGGCAAAGCGGTTTATCCTCAGCCTGTCCCTGTAGATCAGCAGGCCGTTGGCACAGACACCCAGCATGATGTCGATACCTTCTGAGTCCTGATGGAAGCCAGAGGAGAGGGTTAAGGACAAGGTAGGAGGGTTAGTGTTTGGCCAGCAAATAGCCCTCCAGCTACTGCCTGGCAGTGGGGTCTAGCAGGGTGTTCAGAGCCAGCACCATGCCAGGGGCCATAGCCTGGCTGGTAATTTGTATCTGCAGCCAACTGTAAAATGCTGCAACTGCATTCCCTCCAGAGCAGACAGTGCCACTGGGCTGCTCCCACACATCCCGTGGTACCCAGGTCCCCTGCTGGAGATGCCAATGGGGAGAGGCTGGTGGGAGGGGGACATTCCCACACAGGATGGGGCAGGAGGTTTGGAGAAACACTGTGGCTGCCGTTCACAGCTGCGAGACACCAGTGCTCTTTTGTGGGGGGTTCCTGCCCTTAAAAGGGCAATTCCATCTTCTCGTGGCTTTGAGCTCCGGGGCAGCCTCTGGGGTGGAGAGACAGGACCACGCCCCTAGCAGCTCAGCCAGCACAATGGGGCCCTATCTACAACATACTGACCGGGTGAGGTTTTCAGAAGCACCTAAATCACTAAGGAGCCCAAGGCCTTATCTATGTGAGGTGTTCACTGTCACTCTCAGGGTGGAGGTGGGATCCTGGCTCAGATGGCATCAAGCGGCCACAATAGGCGCAGGTCTTAGGGGCAGCTCTAGGCTGGAGGTTGCGCTCCTTCGTCTTCTGGTATGCCTGCCACAGCTCCTTCCCCTTTGCCTGGCATCGGCCCTTGACCCTGCTGAGCCTTAGGTTCTCCATGGCCTTTGCAAGGGCAGAGTACGTATCTGTAATCCTGTGGGAAAGCCACAGCTGTGCTCTGCATTCCTCCCCCCACAGGCCAAGGAAACCTTTGGACCTGGCTCCTGGACCATACAGCAACTGGAGCTGGAGCCAGGCTTGTCCAGGTGAGCTTGCAGAGATGGCAGGGAAAGAGGCCTTTCTAAAACACGCTGGGGATTTTAAATGGGGGTCAGGCTTCCCTGCATTGTGAGCCTCTCCCAGTGCAGAGCGGTCACTGCTGCAGCACCAGGTACATTGTAGGCTTGTTGCTGGAGGACTGTTTATACCGGCTCAGGCACTTCGGTGTCCACACACGCCTTGCGCCGGTAGAACCGTACTTGGTGGCGGGAGCGAACGTTGCCCGGGGAGCTGGTTTCATTTTGCCGGCAGGAGCAGAGAGTGTGGTCAGCAGGACTTGCGGCTGAGTGCGCACGGAGGCAAGGCCGTGCCCACAGAGGGACAGTGGTAACGCTGGCCAGCGGCTGTCTGTCTAGTCAGACAGCACAGGGTGAGCTCCCCACGCCGCTCTGCCTTGGACCTCCCACCTGCTCTGCAGGGGTCCAAGAGGAGCTAGTTCAGTCAGCGAGGCCTTATCAGCCCTTGGCACCTCTGCTGAGGTACCTAACGAGAGGGTGTAATTAGCCCCAGTTGTGATGTGGGCACTTGTCAACTGTGAACTGGGCTGAGACCCACCCACTCCATTTATAGGCTGGTAACCACTATCAGCCATTACCAGCCTGGGCTGGATACAAACACGTTACCCTGGGTGAAAACGACCATGCTGCTCCTTGTCTGGTGTGTTCTTGTGAGCAAGGCAGACGCTTCCCTGCCTCGCTCTCGGACAGGCCTAGCAGCTTGACGTGGGGCTGGCCTGCCAGCTGCTGCCTGTAGCATACGCTGCAATAAACAGCTAAGGGCATCCCCAAACTGGCCAGCTTGCTCTGCACAGAGCTGTGCTGCTGGCTCAGAGGATCAGGGCGGGCAGGGAATGAGCGCAGGCCCTGGCGGATGGGTCACATTTCGGGACTGACAGTGTCTCCTAGATGCGCTCCAGTCCCGGATGACAGGGCAGAGAGGCCCCACGCGAGTGCACCAGGGACTTGGATGTCCCGGCTTGGATGAGATGAACGGCAAACTTCTCAGTGCCGTCACCGCCTGAGAATGGAAAGCCACTGGGATTCTTGGTACTGGGGGCACAGGGACATCATGTTGTCCAGAGACATCCGCAAGGGACAGTGGGGGAGAGACGGAGAGAGGAAATGAGGGACAGAGGGATGTTCCCATTGCAATCAGGAGTGGGACTGCCACACATCTAGGCATACCCCACGCTAGCGCTGATCTAGCTAGATCAAAGCTAGCTCCAGTAACAACAGCAGTGAAGTCCTGGCAGCACGGGGTAGCTGCTCAGGTGTGTATGGAGATTCCTGGGCGGGCGGGGCTAACTAGACCAGAGCTAGCTTGGGTCTGTCTGCATGTGCAGCAATCGCATCTCCTGACTGCAGCATAGATACACCCAGAGAGTGTGCGTGAGACGGGGGAGAAAAGGAGCGAGGCAGAGGCGTGAGGAGCTCTGAGGAGAAGCTCAGAGAGGGCTCCTGTGCTTTGATTCCGGGGTTCAGTACCTTGGCGTGGTGCAGGTCGACTCCATACATGGAGAGCTTCTTGGCATTCTCCAGGAAGTGGATCTCCGCTTCGCCCGGCGTCATGCCCCTGGGAAGGAGACGGGGAGCAAAGAGAGGCTGATTAGAACCACCCCACTGCTGGCAGCTGCACCCTGCGGGCGTGGGGAGGTTCGGGGGTCTTGTGAGGGGGAATTGCTCAGGAGATGAGCACCGGGATGCTATTAGCAGGGAACCCAGGCCAGCACCAGGGCTCCCTCGCAGCACCTGGCGGGGCACAGCCGTTTGGATCCCTGCCCACAAGAAGGGAGGAATGGCCGATCTGGAGGGGAGCCTAACCTGTAGGTCTTGTGCAGCTCCATGATGCGCTCCTCCAGCTCTCTGGTCTGGTTGGGTGCAAAGTGCAGCTCGCTGACGTAGTTGCCGACGTGCTCCTCAGCATCGTAGTCTCCCAGCTCGGCCTGCACGGCGTAGGAGCCCAGCAGGGCGTGCGTGACGAAGGAGCACGGCAAGCGGCCCGTGATGATGTCAGCCCGCAGCTGCAGACACAGGTAGTATCTGGGGGGGAAAGGAGGGGCCGCTGGTGAGATGGGGGTGAGGACAAAGGGAAACGCCTTGGTGAGCTCTCCGGGGGGCCAGGCAGATTCTAAATGGCCCAGGGGTCCGCCCATCGCAGGGAGATGGTCACTGGGGTGGGGTACACGGACATGGGGTGCACAGCCAACAACAGTTAAAGCCGTCACTGTGCCCCCGTGACCAGGAGCAACCCTCCCCCCCCATCTAGTGCCCCTGCACTCAGGACGGATTCCCTCGCCCTCTGCCAGGGATGGACCCTCCGCCCCATGCCCAGGATGGACCCCATTGCCCATGGCCCCAGACCTGGGTCAGACCCTCCCACCCAGTCCCCCCCACAACACACCCAGCGGAACACAGTCACACCCTGCGCACGCACGCACACCTCCTGCACTCTGCCACACTACACACTGGGCCAGTCCCCTCCCTGACCCACCCAACACACACAGGTGGCCACGTCCTACACATAGGTGGCCGTTAACGCACACACGGTCCCACCCATCGTGCCGCTGGCTCTCTGGACAGATGCTGTCTGTCAGGGAGGGGAGGAAGAGCCCTGGGGCGTGGCAGCGTACCGAGTGCCCCATGGCCCCTCACCTTGTGATGTCCTCTGTGAGCTGGGCAGGGTCGGGTGGGTAGAATTTAACAGTGAAGGCAAAGTTCCAGGGGCCACCTAGGGAGAGGAAGAGCGAGAGAATAAGGGGGAGCATGTTCCCCATGTGCCTAGGACATGTCCTCCCCGAGGGAACCCACCCCCCAGCCTGGGCTCAGTGTAGGGAGCCCATGCCTGTGTCCCACCCCTTCCCAACGCCCAGGGCCCCTGGGGCAGGCAGAAGGATGAGGCAATTCCCCTGGGGTTGCTACCAGAGTGCCCAGAGAGATTAACCCGCTGACCATGGGTTGCTCAGGGGATCTGCAGACTGTGCTTCCTGCAGACCTTACCACCGTCTGTCCAGCCGAGAGCATCACTGGCTCAGCCGAGATCTGCCCAGCCTCCGCCATGCAGGGGCGCTACCTCTTCCTGTCGCCACAGCAACAAGCCCTGCATTTCCCAGCAAGGTTCCCTGAGGTCCACCATTGGTGAGGGCCCCCCACACCCCACAACGTCTCTGCAAGCCACTGCCCGGCCCAGCTAACCAGCCTGCTGGCCTGCTTTGCCCCCCCTCAGCCAGTCCAGGATCTCCTGCTCCTCCTACAGCTGGCCAGCCCCAACCCTGCTCCGTCAGCCCAGGAACCCACTCCCGGCCAGCCCGGGTTCTCCTGATTGCCCAGTGGGGCAGAACCGGAGCTCCCTCTGGGCGTCACGTCAATCCAGCCCCTCCCCACCCATTTTCCGAGGGAGCAGGGACTGTCACAAGGACGTCTGTTAGCAGCTGGGTGGATCCTAAGGCACCTGCGTTGGATGCTGGGCAGGGTCACTGCTGTGGATAAGGATGGGGATCCCCACCAGCTACAGAGGCTCTGCAGCCCCCAACTGTGGGTAAATCTAATGACTCGTGGGCATTTGATGGTAGCTGGGAATCCCGCCGCCAAGGAGCCCCAGGGCCTGCACACCTCAGCAGCAGAAGGCAGCCACACGCCCTCAGCAGAGGGAGCAGACATCACCCCCTTCATTCACTGCACCCTCTCCCAAGCCAAGGGGCATCGCCCCGACACAGCCGCAAGAGACGCAGACACGAGGTCTGATTCCCCATTTCACTACAGCTTCACGCCAGGACCACTCAGTGACTTCAGGGGAGTGGCTCCTGATGGACAACAGTGTGAGTGAGAGGAGAACGCGGCCTGCCGAGCTCCACAGAGATGCCCAGCTGTGTGTTCACTGCAGGGAGAAGGAGCAGCAAAGCCATCCAGCCAGTTGCCATAAGAAAGGTCCTTCACAGGAAAGGTGGCACGTGTGGTCCATCGGCTACCGGAGCCCTGCTCTGGATGCCAGCCTGCCCCTTCTGCCAATGGTGCACACAGCACCAGCCATGCATTCCCCAGCTGTCCCTGACCGGATGCCAGTGGCCCGGTTTTCAGAGGAGCTGAGCAGCATCTGCAGCTCGCGTCCGCCTCCAGGGGAACTCCAGGCGCTTGGCATCTCTGCGAATCAGGCTCTTATTCCACCTTTCCCCTTGCTTCTCTTGCCCCCCTTGGGCTGCACCAAGGGGACGGAGTTCCCACCGGGGCAAGCAGAATGGGGAGGTAACAACTCAGAGCAGTGGCAGCTGCTGAATTCCTTTGAACGCCTGGCCAGCACTGGGGGCAGCTCTGAGGAGGGCACTGCCCAGGCCTACCACATGGTGGGGATGGCACCCCCAGCACACATACTGGGCGACTTACTGCGGATCTGCTTTTTGATTTCCTTGGAAGGGTCCAGCCAGTTCTGAAACAACAAGAAATAGCACAACCAGGGGTCACGGCTGTGGTCTGGCAGGCAGGATGGGGTGGGGCTGGGGAGGGGGGCATCAAACAGGCCCAGCAAAGGGCTGGGTGCCCCAGCCTTACCTTCTGGCTGTCGGAGTCGCAGAACGTCAGGCCGAAGTAATCCTTCTCCAGGAGGTTGAGGTGCTCACACACCATGTCGAAGAGCACCTGGCCCCGGGCGTGTTTCTGCAGGAGACACAGCCGGGCAGGGGAGTTGGAGCCAGGATCCCCCTCCCCCTTTCCAAGGCCAGTCATGCTGCAGCTGCCCATCAGAACACAGGCAAAAGCAGGACCCGGGGGACGCAGGAAGTCTCTGCCCCTTGCTTCCCGCTCCCAGAGACCAAGCGTAATCACAGCCAGTGCTCGCCTGGGCTCGGCACTCTGGGTGTGCCCCTGTGGGCACAAGTGTCACCCCAAAGGGGACAGGGAGGGCTGGGGAGAAGGAGAAGGCAATGGCTCCATCGAGGGTGTGGCTCCCCCTGGCCCAGAAGGACAATGTGCCTTCCAGACTGTCCCCTGGGATACCCCGAGTCAGTGTCCAATTCCCAATTCTCCACTCTTCCTGGGCTTTGGCTTTACTGGGGACTCTGAAACAATAACACAGCACAAAACTCAGCCTGAGCTCCCTCCCTGCGCTCGGCTGCCCCTAGGGTTTCCCTCCGGGACATTCCTGTCCCAGCTCCCTAATCCCCTATTCCCAGAGAGCCAACACCACCTCCTATAGATTCATGGGACAGATTCATTCAATGAACTGATCCTGCAACAACCAGTTTCGGCAGCTTGGTGCAGAGTTTTAACACCGGCAAATAGAGCGGGTGCACAGAAGAGCCCTAGCACCACATTATAGGGCAGTGTACGTGTTTACCGCTCTAATGTGGGATGTAGCCAGGATCTGGGTGATGGAGACCTACCCAGCTGCTGGCACACCTCCCACTTTAAAGCAACACAGGTGCAGAGTAGCTGCTATACTAGATCTGAGCAGTGATCCAGCCAGCCCAGGAGCCTGTCTTTGCCCAATACCAGATACCTGAGAGGAATGTGCAGGAAACATCACAGTGGGCAATTCTGCAATAGCCTGCTTGCAAGGGTAGTTCCTTCCTGACCCAGACAGTTAGTGGCTGGTTAATGCCCTGAAGCAGGAAGGTTTATACCATTTCTATTCCTATATTTATCCTGTCTAATTAATAGTGGGTGTTCTCATTATCCAGTTAAATGTTCCATCCTCATCTGAATCCTACCAAGCATTTGGCCTCTGGCTATCTTGTGGCAGTGAGTTCCACAGGCTAATTATGTGGCTAGAAGAATAATTTCTGTTGATCAGCTTTACATGAGTCACCCTCCAATTTCACTGAGTGGTTCTTTGTCCCTGTAATATGAGACTGGATAATTGGGGCACCTGATCTCTCTTCTCTAGACCGTCCATTCTTTTATATACCTTTATCATATCCCCTCTTTTTTACCTTGATTCTAAATTAAAGTTCCAATCTTTTCAATCTCTCCTGATAAAGAAATCTTTTTATGCCTCTAATAGGTTTAGTCTCCCATCTCTGGACCCCTTCTGTTTCTTCCTATATCTTTTTTGATATAGGAGTACTGCAGAGCAGAATTTGTTTAGGAAAGGGTATTGGATTTATGTGTTTGATCCCTGCTTGTTTTTAAGGGATATAAGTATTGTCTAGAATGCTCAACTAAGGCAAAAATATACATACGGGGGGAGAGGGGGAAGGGAGGGAGGGATGAAAACGGGAGAGAAAGAAACCATAAATACAGCACAAGCCCCCTTTTAATAAAGCAATTTCTTTTTTCCCCAAAGGACTTTTCTCTGAGCAGAGGTTCCTCACTAGCCAAAATTACCATTTGCACAGCACAAAAGATTGCAACAATCTAGGACTTTAACTTGACTCCACTGTAAATGGAATCTCATAAGATCAGAGTTCACCACCGACAGCTTCTACTACAAACAAAACAGTAGCGGAAACAAAGGGCAATAAGATACCAGGAGATTACTGTTTCCTAAGCTACATACAGGAGTAGTATTCTGATAAGGAAACAGCAAGATATGGCTTATGTATCCGGTATGATGCAGATATTTATGGGCGCAAGCTTGCGTCTGTTGTTGGGTAAATATTAATCAGAGTCACCCGGGAAGGGTGACGAAATCCATGTGCTGTGTCAGGGCTTGGAAAAGCTCCTCTCTCCTGCTTTAAGAGATCATTTCAGTTGCTATAATGATCCAGTTTATTTATTGCTTTGTGACAATCAGTGTTTCTGCAGTAAATAAAAATGCAGTTATTAAAAATGACAGTTAAAGCATGGGGCTGCTGGAGGGTTGAGATCAATGGAGCAAAGCTGACTCGGATTCCTTCACCCAGTCAGTCTCAGCCACAGGCTTTAATATTCCCATTCATCTATGGAAAACTCAAGGCCGCCGTTCTGACATTGACCTAAACACAGACTGATGTCTTCTCTGTCTGCTGAGCTTCTAGACCACCAGCACCAGGGCTCAAAATATTCAGTCACAGCCTTCCAGATGAGCGTGGGGCACTGAGGATACAATTTCTGCAGAACCTCAGTTTTTCTATTGTTAAAAATACATTTCCAGCCCTCATGGCTCTTAGACAGTGTTTCTCAAACTGGGGTCACCGCTTGTGTAGGGAAAGCCCCTGGCGGCCCGGGCCAGTTTGTTTATCTGCCCCGTCTGCAGGTCTGGCCAATTGCGGCTCCCACTGGCCGCGGTTCGCCGCTGCAGGCCAATGGGAGCTGCTGGAAGCGGCGGCCAGTAAGTCCCTCGACCCGCGCTGCTTCCAGCAGCTCTCATTGGCCTGGAGCAGCAAACTGCGACCAGTGGGAGCCACGATTGGCCGGACCTGCGGATGGGGCAGGTAAACAAACCGGCCCGGCCCGCCAGGGGCTTTCCCTACACAAGCGGCAACCCCAGTTTGAGAAACACTGCTCTTAGACAACCTTCCAGACACAAACCGAGTGTAACTCAATTAAGTGCCATCTTCCTGAGTTTGCAGACAGGCAGCTCAAGTGCCTCTGCTGCTGCTCAGAACCTTGCGGAGCAGCAGCTGAATGACATTAACAAGAAGGGTCAATTTCATGACTGCTGTCCCAAACAGGTGAGGAGCAAGGAGGGCAGCAAAAAAACACTCAGTTTTATGCCACAATTTATGTTGCTTGGGACAGCTCCCAACAGCAGTAGACGCTGTTTTGATTTGATATAAAATGAAAAAAAAAAAAAATCACTGTACAGATTTGGCGATTTTCCCCCTCTCCTTTTTTTCTTATTATCCCCTTTTTCCACAGGATGGGGGAAATGCAGAGGGTGGGGGACAAAAATAAAAAATTTGAAAATTTGTCATTTCAATTCAAATCAAAATGATGATTTTTTTTCCTAACTGACATTTTTCGTTTTGTTTCATAAACTTCAGTGACAAATTTTCATTTCTTTCAAAAGGGCCCGGAGCAGAGTAGGGGTTGACCACCCTCCAGCATCTAAGAAAGATGGCACTTACGGCTTTGTCCCAGGGGTGAAAGTAACTTAAAGAACTTACCGGTACGCTGGAGTCCTGAGCAGGGGCGTGGCCTCAACCGGAAGAGGCGTGGCCTCAACCGGAAGAGGTGGGGCCTTTCATGGTTTAAAGGCCCTGGGGCTCCAGCTGTGACTGGGAGCCCCAGGGCCTTTAAATCACCCCGGAGCTACCAGTTGCAGAGGTGGCTGGGAGCCCCGGGGCTCAGGGGCAAATTAAAGGGCCCGGGGCTCCGGTCGCTGCGGAGCTCTGGGCCCCCCCAGGGGAGCCCTGCTGCCATCCCACAGCGGCTGGAGCCCTGGGCCCTTTAAATCACTGCCGGGGAAGCCAGTCCAGTATGGCACGGCGTATCGGCTCTTGCTGGTACGCCGTACCAGACCGTACCGGCTTACTTTCACCTCTGCTTTGTCACACCTTCTTCCCTCCCATCGGCTAATCCCACTCTGCAGCAGTTATACTCAGCCCTCAATGGTTCAGGAGCCAAATCAGTGGCCAACATTACCCAAAAGAGCCACAGTAGTGAGAATTCATTGCTTCATTTACTATTTTGACGTATCTATCTACGGTATTATCCTCACAGCAAAATTACTGACCAGGTATTCTCCAATTGGTTAATAACAGAGTAAACGCATCCTGACTGGTTAATAACTTAGACTGGCTAATAATGAAATCACACTGTTTTAATTTCATGTGCTGCAAAGAGCTGCAGGGGACACGTTAAAGAGCCACTTGCAGCTCGCAAGTCTCAGTCTGATCATCACTGCTCTGCCTGCTGCAAGAACTCCCTCACTCTCTAGCGAGGCCAGTCGCTATCCCAGTGACACAGGCTCACTCTCTCACTCATTCTCTCTCTCTCTCACACACACACACACACCCCTACGCTTCATTTTTGCCACGCTACACAAATAGCAGGCAGCCCCCGTGCAGAAATGCATGAGTCAGACTTGCATTCTCGCTCCATTCTTGTGCGTGCGTATGTGTGGACGTGCGCACTTGGGGATTCGTCTGTGTCTACATGAATGTGTATTTCTGTTATTGACCCAGACAGCTCACAGCGCCCTCGGTGCCTTACTGAGCTAAAAAGCAGAAATGGCTTCCGGCAAGGGAGAGCTCTGTTCTGAAGGTGGGAACTCAGAGGATGGGGGATGAGACATGGAGCTACGCCGCTGGCTTGTTCCCAAACCCGTGTGCTCATATCTGTGCATGCAGGTGTGCAAATATGTCCCTTGGCATGCCTGTCTGTGCACTCATGTCTCTGAAAGTGTGGGTCTGTGTGTGTCTATCTGTGCCTACGTACACACATCTCTCTGGTTACACATGCACATGTGTCTGCCCGTCTCTGGGTGTAGGAGTGTGAACGTGCACATGTGAAAACGTGTGTCTCTATGTGTGTCTGTAAATGGGGGTGGAGGGAACACTGTGATTAGACAAGGAGCTTGGGGAGGGAGGCTGGGACTAGGAGTCAGTGAGGATGGGAAATGTGGGCGGGGAGGGTGTGTGACTGGAGGCAAGGAGGAAGGATAGAGACATATCCCATGAGGCACTGGGAAGAGGGAAACTGGAGCTGGCTGGGCAAGGAGATTGGGGCTGGAATGAGAAACCTGAGGTGTGGGGAATAAGAGTGGCTAGGTGAGGAGAATGTGACCAGGACGAGGAGCCAGGGGTAGAGAAGAGACAAGACTGAGACAGGGACAGGGACAGGTTGGAGGGGATGGGGCGGATGGGTCAAGCTTAGAGGGGTAGGGGAATGGGCAAAAGAGTATGTGCCCACCAGAGCACGTTTCCCACCAGAGCCTGGAATGGAACCCAAGATTCCTGAGTCTCACCATTCCTCTGCTCTTAGCAAATACGAGAGAAACCCACTGGCAAAGTGTGTGTCTCATTCCCCTCTAATGCTGGCCCACGTACAGGATAACAACCTACCACTGCTATCACTTACTCAAGTGGCTGAGGTCTCTGAGATGGATCTAAAGGTTCTATCCCTGCTGATGGACCCATGTGGGAGTCAATTCGATACCACATGAAGGAATTTCTGTTTTTTCCAATTTGCCTTTTGTAAAACCTAGGAAATCTACATCCAAAAGAACTATGTTCAAGGAACATTCTTAAGGTTGCAAAGTCAAGTGCTCAGAAGTTAGGAAATGGCAGAATTAAGGTGTCCTGTGACATTGTGAGCATGCACTGTGATAGTCCTCAGTTACACAATCATATATTTTGGCCCAGCATCCCTGCTCCATTCCATGGACCTGAATCAAGGTTATTAGTGAAGGCGATTGTCTGTAGGATCCATTTCGTTTGCTGCAGAAGTTGGAAGGTATGTAGTGAACAAGATAGGAGATTGTAGGAAGTGAAAGGATGGTCTCATAATTAAGGCAGTTGAATGCTTCCCTGGAGAACTGGATTCTATTACTGCCTCTGCCACAGAGTTCCCGGGTGATGCTGGCCAAGTCACTTAAACCAAACTTTTCACGGGTGAGCACTAATTGCATGTTCTTCATTTTCTGGATGCCTGATTGAGAGCCTGCAGTCTGATCTGCAGCAGTGTTGAGCATTCACAACTGTCACGAGTTGATGGGAGCTGTGCTCTGAACACATGAAGTGCTTTATAAGCGAAAGTTCCTTATCTTACAATAACCGGCTACTACGACAGAGAACACCTTAGTGAAGGCCCTGCGGGTGGGAGCAATGCTGAAAGGGAACACTCTGTACTGAAAGTGGATGGAGCGGACTAGGAATCTGAGAAAGTGTTGATGAGCAGGGTGAATGTCTGCGTGAAAGTAGACGTCCTTCATGTCAAGAGCTGTAAACCACAGGCCTTTTTCCAGGGGTAGAATTACCGATGCCAACGTGACTTTACAAAACTTGGAGTTTGTGCACAAAGCGGTTGAGGTGGCGGAGGGCGAGAATGGGTCTCCAACCGCCTTTCTTTTTGGGGACTAGGAAATAGGTTGAGTAAACACCCCTCCGTTGGCACTGAAGAGAACCCGCTCTCTCGCTCCTCGCTGTAAGAGAGATTCTGCTTCTTGTTTGCGAATGTTCTCATGAGAGCGGCCCCCAAGGGAGGGTGGGCGAGGGGGTTTTGGAGAGGGTAGGGATGCAAACTCTATCATACAGCCGGAATGGATAATGCAGAGCACCCATCCGTCCATTGTTATTGTACTCCAGGTGTTGATAAAGAGTGCTAGACAACCACCACAGGGTGCGTAGTAGTCAGGAGGTGTTGGACTCAGTGGTTTGCAGTTCTCAAGCTCCTATCAAAAATGACATTTAGCCAAGGGCTGGGAACATACTGCAGAGGTGTGAGGAAGGGGATCTTTTCAGCTCTCTGCCTCTTGTGGGATGGCTTATAAGGTCTCTGGTGGAAGAACTGTTGAGCCACCCATCTAGGCTTGTATTATCGCTGGTGGAATTTTCTCTTTGGGGCAGGTGTATATTCCCAGGGAGCGGATGGTGGCCCTGGAGTCCTTTAAAGTGCGTAAGGACTCATCCATCTTTGGACTGAACAGATGAATTTCATCAAAGGGCAGGTCCACACTGGGGTTGTGAATCTCCCAGGGAAACCCCAAAGCATGGAGCCACGAGTCCCTGCAGATCATGATGACAGTAGCCGTTGCCCTGCAAGTTGTATCAGCTGTTGTTAGGGCAGATATGTGGACCAACGGACTCTGCTTTCAAAACACTCCATCTCCAGGGGCACGAAGCGCATGCATCCCCACAGAGAAATACAGCTAGGGACCAGCTCTAGAAGAAGAATGCTAAATACTCTGAAAAATCAGGTCCCAGGTGTCTCAAATTGGACACCCAAATTGAGTGGATACCTTTGACTTTAATCTCTTCATGCCTCCGTTTCCCATCCATAAAACGGGGATAATCCCCCCCCCCCCCCATCTTAAAGGGGAGTTGTGAAGATACATTCATTAATGTTTGTGAAGCACTCAGATACTGTAGTAATGAGCAGCATAAAAAAGCCCATGTGCAAACTTAATTCTGGCTTCCGAGCAGGGTTGGAACAGCAGCAGTCAGTGAGGTGTGTGGCCCCACACTGAAGAATGAGGAGAAAACAAAACATGAAAGAGCTGCTCACTAAGGCTACGTCTACCCTTTGGGCTCATCAAACTAGCATGAGCCTAAACAGCAGTGTAGCCGCAGTAGCACAGGTAACAGCAGTGGAGGCATGGCTGCCGTGCTGTGTACATACCCACCAGTTTTAGGCAGGTTTATATGTGGCTAAGCCATGCCTTGACTGCTGCTACCGATGCTACTGCAGGTACTGTTATTTATTCTCCCGCTAGCTTGATGAGAGGTAGCGCAACTCCGTGTACATGTGCAGGGAATCACACCCCTGGCTTGTAGTGCAGATGGTACCTAAGTGAGCATCATCCATTCTGTGCACTGGATGAGGCAGGGGTCCTGTGGATGTGATCACGTCATTAAAGACTGTATCAGAATTCATCTGCGTGAAGGAGACAAATTAAGGCTGCACAGGTAACCTTAATTCTGGCATTTCCTAACTTCTGAATGTTTGACTCTGTAGGGTGTGTGTGTGTGTGTGTGTGTACACATATAGGCATGTCCGTCTACCAATGTGAGTGACTGTGAGCATGTGTCTGCGTTCACCTGCCTGTCACACGTTTCTCTTTCCCTCTCTCCCTCCTTAGTCCAGTCCGTTTCTATTTTATACCAATCCTGACAGCCACATGAGCGCCATTAATTTGTGCATCTGACATTGCAGTGTTGTGAGAGGAAGGAGGCCCCTTTACTGTGCTGCAGCTCAGCAGTCACCTTCTTCCCAGACCACGAAGGCTACCATGCTGCAGTGCAAGGCCTGGCCCTGTTACACAGCCTGAGGAGTGGCTCCAAGCCAGGGCCTGTCTAGACCTCTCGCCCTGAGAACTGCTGCCATGTCGGAGATGCAGGGCCCTGCATTCAGCCAGCTGCTGGCCGAAAGCGGGGAGCAGCCTCCCCGTCCCGCGCAGCCTCTGGTCTCCTCTCACACAGCTATGGGGCAGGGATGTCCACACCTGATTCCCGCTGGGCTGCCAGACCCACTTCTCCAAAGCAGGTTGGCCTCCCGCTATAAAACCAAGGGAGTCACAGATTACAAAGCCAAGAAGACCTGCTGGGATCGGCTAGCCCAGGGGTGGCCAAACTTACTGATCCACCGAGGTGCATCCAACGATCTTCAGACGTTTGAGAGACGAGGAGCACCTGTCGGGATTCAGCCCCTTGGGAGGCACCTGCCAGGGCTTGGGATTTCAGCCCTGCTCCTGCTGAAGCCCTGAGCCCCAGCAGGCACACCCTGTAGGGCTGAAGCCCTGAGACCCACCTCCCCACTGGGTAGAAGCCCCTACCTCACCACCCTACTGCAAGGCAGAGGTCCTGAGCTGCCTCCCACCCAGTCTGGTAGGTGGAGAATGGAGGAGGGGCGTGGGGGCATCCAAGAGCCGCACTTTAACTGTAAAAGAGCCGCATGTGGCTCCCGAGGTTTAGCCTGAGCTCCTGTGTGACGCAGGCCCTAGGACTTCCCTGAATTCAATCCTGTGTGAACTAGTGCATCTCTTTGAGAAAAATGTCCAATCTTTGTTTAAAACTTGCCAGAGACAGAGAATCCCCCAGAGCCCCAGGTAAGCTGGTCCAGTGGTTGGTTACCTCACTGTTAAGAGTGTGAAAGGGCACCATGGCCAAGCAGAGCCAGGCAGGCGAGATGGGGTGACACAGACAGACACATGGGGTTAAGGTGACACACCCCAGTCACTCACCTCCACTTCACACTCATACTCAGAGGCGTCGAGTAGGGTCACCCTGCAGATGGCGCTCTTGAGCTTCTTGGCAATTTTCTGGGGGGATTTCTGGGTCTTGCTGGGTGTGGTTTTCTCAGACAGCCCGTCTGTTTCACTGTAGTCCTTCTCCTCCAAATCCATGCCCTGGAGGATGAGAAACATGTGTTACCTTCCTGCACCCACGTGGGGGTCCAGCCGGTGTACCCTGCACTGCCACAAGGGGTTTGGGCCCCGGCAGGGATGACTAAAAAAAAAACCACGTAAAAAAACCCCTTTCATTTCTTCCATGTATTATTTACTTTCCATAACTATATAAATAATAACAAAATTATATATTACGTACATTGCTGGCTGGAGGCAGGGCAGAGGCAGGGGCTGACTGGAGGTAGGGTCTGGCTGGAGGCAGGGCGGCGGGTGCAGGTCTGGCTGGAGACAGGCTGGCTGCAGGCAGGGGGTGTGGGGCTCGCTGCAGACAGGGGCTGGTGCAGGCAGGGCAGGGTGTGCGGGGCTGGAGGCAGGGCAGGGGGTGCAGCAGGGGCTGGCTGCGGGCAGGGCAGGGGCTCCCCTGCTTCTACCGCCCCGGTCCTTTAAATAGCTGCCGGAGCGCTGGGGAAGCAGCGGGGTTTCCGCGGCTATTTAAAGGGCCCGGGGCTCCCCTGCTTCTACCACCCCGGCCCTTTAAATAGCCGAGGGAGCCCTGGGGAAGTGGCGGGGCTCCGGCGCCTATTTAAAGGACCGGGGCAGCAGTGGCAGCTGGATCCCCAGCCCTTTAAATAGCCGCCGGAGCCACCCACTTTCCCAGGGCTCCTTCAGCTATTTAAAGGGCCGGGGCGGTAGAAGTCGGGGAGTCCCGGGCCCTTTAAATAGCCGAGGGAGCCCTGGGGAAGCGGCGGGGCTCCAGCGGCTATTTAAAGGGCAGGGGCGGTAGAAGCAACGGGAGCCCCGGACTTTTTAAATAGCCTGGGCGGCAAGGGCGCGGGGCCCGATTCAGGGGAATCGGCTGAATCGGCCTAAAGCCGGCCCTGCCTCACGGTGCTGGGCTGCGGCTCTCATTGGCACATTCCAGAGAAGAGGCATTTTCAAAGCCCAACCTATTCACCACCACAGCATGTGCATCTCCCACCCCCGTGCACGGCCCGGCCCTCTTTCACCAGACTGCCAGTCGCTGAACTCTCTGCAGTATAGCACCACCTAGCTCCAGACCCGGGCCCTGTGCTGACTGGAGGGCTGTAAAGAGGCAGGCGCTGAGTGCCATCCAGATCTGCAGACCACCTGCCCTCACAGGAGATCAGGATCGCCCAGAGGATTCAGGGGGCCTGGGGCAAAGCGGGTCAGCAGGGTCACTGTGCATTGACACGGGTGTAGCTCAGATCAGAATGCAGCCCTCAGCCCACTGGCACTCGATACACAATCATGCCTGCCAGCAAATCAGTGCTTCCTGGGGCTTGGGCCACAGCTGCTGGATACTCCCCCAAAGTGATGCACAGAGAGACCCACAGACCCCTCTGCTGAGAGGATAGGATCTGTCTGCCCCACAGCAGCTGAAAAGACACAACCCTCATGCTGCTGGGACTCTGGGTACCAAGCTCAGGCTCCACGGCCCGGCACACCCAGAACTCCCTATAAGGGCAGCATGCAGGAACGGGTTCTCCAAGCAGCTGCACAGCAGGTGACCCTGGGAGGTGAATGGTGCAGTGGCATCGCGAGCTCCCATTTCTCCTCCCAAGATGGGGATTCAGGCCCCAATCAAGTCCTTGCTGCCCACGTCACGAGACATGGGAGGGAGCTGACCGGAATTCAAGCCCTGATCTAGGGCAGGTTTCAAATGGAAGCAAGCCTGGTGGGTTTCTCAGCCTACTCTCTCCTTGTCCACGTGGGCCTGGGAGCTTTCCTCTCACCGCCCAGTCTGGGCAAGGCAGACTGATAGGGCAGGGGTGGGGGCGCTTTTATTACCACTGCCCATGCTGTGCCCGTGTTGCTAAGGGGGTCAGGCACCCTTCTCAGGCACAACTCTCACAACACCCCTTCCTCCCCTGTGTTTTCCTCCCTTGTGTTTTCCTCCCCTTCTTGGCCTTAAGCAGCTTCCAAGGCCTGGCCAACCAACCCAGGGTAAGCAGTGAGGGCCTCGCCATGTGGCCGCAGAAAGTGAGGACTCTCATGGAGATGGTAAGGGACCACCTAAGCTCTGACTGCCCTTGCACCAGCTGCCTCTGCTCACCAGCGACCAACGGCTCTTCGCAATCACTGGCATTAGATGTTTTCTGAGCCGACAGTCAAACCCTTTTGCTGTTTATCTCTGTCATTCTAGCACAGAGAGGCTCTTGGTCACAAGTCTGGGATAGGCTGGGGTGGGCCCAGGATGACACCAGTGTGACTGAGAGCAGAATGTGGCCTGTGGCCAATCACAGGAGATAAGATTGTGGGGACTGATTCTCCTATGGGGTTAAATGGCTTTTTCTTGGCAGCTGGTGCCTAGCATGCACTGTGCATCCCCTCCACCTGCTGCAATTAGCAGCTATCCTGGATTTGCTTCAATTATTTATCAGCTTGGAAATACTGTTGGCAATTTTCCCCTGGGCAGGATATGGACTGTCCCTTTCCACTGCAGCAGGAAAGGCCCTACCTCCTCTGGCGACACAACTGCCCTGGCCAGGATAACTCTGATTCATCGGCCTGGTTTGATGTTGCCTTTGAGAAGCCAAGACTCCCCATCCTAGGTCATAGATTCCAAGTCTCCTTATCAGGTCATCACAGCTCCCCCTGGTCCTTTCCCCCAAGAAGCGACCCAGGGTATGTCTATACTGCAATGCAAAGTGGGACTGCAGCTTGGCAGAGATACCCCCACTAGCTTTACCCACACTAGCACAGCTCAGCCTAGCAGGGCAGATGCTGTGGCACAGGCTTCAGCAACACAAATAGGTCCCTAGGGTTCCGGGAGGGCTTGTATAGCGTTTCTGGGCACCGGTGGTGTGAAATCTCACTCCTATCTCTTTGTGCATTGGCTGAGGCATGGGGCTTTGGGAGTTATTTTCCAGAGGCAATGGAAAGGTGCACGGTCTGGGGACTAGAGAAGGGATGGCAGCTCAACCTGCTGAGTTACAGTCAGCGGAGCTCTCTGTTGGCAGGTTAACGCGCGCGGAAGGATGCTATACAGCACTTTTGGGCGCGAGGCAAAGATGAATCCTGCAGCCAAATGAAACTGCAAGATTATTTCAGTCTCTGACGAGCCAGGCTCAATTCTTCCATCCTGTGTCTTTGTCTGGCAGACAAACAGGGTCAGAAAAGTGACCCTGGGAAATGACACCTGTGAGCTCCACGTTGATTCTCCATCACAGGCTTCCTCACTGAGTTGTCTCGCTCTGCGTGCAGGGACATGATGGTATTGCCGGCAGTTCAGCCATGTGTGATAGAAACAGAGCTCTGCCCCGCCTGCTTCAGTCACCAGCCTGGCACTGCTGATCCTGGCTTAGGGAGTTGGCTGGGAGCAGGGCTGGTGGTAGGAGAGGTGGGATCGCATGGAACTCCCTCCTCCACAGCTGAACAGGCTTCACCAAGGGGTCTGAGAAATTGTTCTCAGTAAACCTCTCCCAGAGAAGAATGGGCTTGTGTGAGGAGACACAGGGTCAGCTCCCATTTCTGGCGCCGCTCCGCTCCGGCAGCTCAGAGCAGCAAGAGGGAATCCCCCAAGGACAGGCAGTGAAATAGCTGCTCCACCCCACTCCCTCCTTTCCACGCTAGTAGAGAGGTGTCTGGGGCGGGGCTGGAGAACACAGGACTTCTACAGCAGCACAGGTTACAGCAGCCCTTCGGCAGTTTGAGCTCTGCCAGGGATTGCATCAGTTCATCGAGGCACGTGCCTACTTGCCTCCCTCAATCCCTGACCCTTCGGTTGGGTACGGGGACCTTGGCAGCTGCTCAGCAGCACTCTGTTTCCTGCATTGTCATGTTCCTTTCGGCTCCCAGCACTGCTCCTCACTCTCTGCCTGGGGCTCCCAAAGCCACGACCCAGCGCTGGGCAAGACCGGGCCCTGGGGGGGGTCCCTCCTGTTCTGCCCAGGGGGTAGATAGCGATAGCTCTGCTACTCTAATGGGGAAGAGCAAGCTGAGTTTGTAAAGTGATGCTGATCGTGCAGAGCCCTGTAGCGCTAGCCCCTTGTGGGGTGGGCTGGGTGGGCCTAGGGTGGGTCCCCCACCCACTCAACAGGCCCCAGCCACTCCAGCCTGGATCTACCCCGTTATAGAGCTTGGAGAGCCAAAGCAAAGGCAGCTGCTGTGGGCAGGGGCACAGACCGACTTGGCACACATCAGCTTCTGCACCACTCTCCAAACCCCTGTGCAGGGCAGATGAGCAAGAGGGTGTATGGGCCATACACGCAGGGGGACCCAGCGCCATCAGCCTGCCCTGATGTGTGGGTGTCTCCTAGACTTGCACTTCCTGGGGTGGGTCTGAGCCCCAGAACAATATGGCAGACAGCAGGCAGAGGCTGCTGAGTGGAGATCCTGGGGGCCAGCTCCAGGCAGCGTGGTATCTGTGTGTGCAATGGCTGGATGGATCCACTGGGCACTGCCCAATGGCAAATGGAGCAGCTGGCTTGTGTGAAGTTAATAATACCGCTGCTCACATCCTCAGTGTCATCCTGGTGGCTCAGGTGCGGAGGGGCTTGGGGAGACCGAAAGCCCATCCATGCCCAGTGGGTCTATCGCACTCTGCAAGGGAACTGCCTTTATTGGCAAGAGGGAAGGGACCAGATGATGCCAGCCGTGGAGACCAAAGGCCTCCACAGAACAGGTGCAGTGTGGGCAGGCTTTTCCCTGCCTGCCCTGAGAGCTCCCTCTATTGGAGAGCTCAGACTCCATCTCCATCCTCTCCCTCTGCTGAGAGTGGCCACCGACAGAGTGGCCACCTGCCCGCTGGGACCAGGCAGCGTCCCACCCAATACCGAGCGCTCAGGCCCACGGGTCCGAGCACCTCACTGGCACTCCTCAGCCCGCCACCCACTCACCGGCTCCGCACTTCTGGAGTCGGCCTGGGCTCTCGGCTTCTCGTTGGCCTCAGCTTCCCGGTTGTTGGCCGTCGGGCCAGGGCCGGTGGTCACCGTGGTTGGACTGGTTGCCGCTGCCTCCAGCTGCTGCTGTGGGGGCTCCTCCTGGGCATTCTTCACCTCTGAGTCTGGGCCTGTCTCTGTCGTCATGGTGACTAATTATTCTGCAGCTGCATAGGTAAGGAGGAGGAGGAGAGAGAGAGAGGGAATTAAATGCCATCCTGGCCTTTGAAGCAATCTCCCCAGAGTCTGTGGGGAGGCACACGCCCGGCAGTGTTCCAGGCACTAATGATCGCTTGGTAACAGCCACACCAAGGGCTTCCAGACTCGATGACACTTTGCATGCTGACTGAGCCTGCTGTCCGGGCACCCCAACAGCAGCCCCACAAGCCCCCATCCCAATGGGCCCTGCCAGGCTCAGCCTCTCCATGGAGCTGCATCCCATGGTTGGGCAATCACAGCCATGCCCTTGATCGGTTACCAGCCCGCGGTGCGGCCAGACGATCACACTCACCAGCGCACTCCCTCCTTCCTTTAGCAGCTGATTCTGGAGGTCAGTTCTGCAAGGAAGGACGGGGACAGGGGGGAGACCCTCAGCCAGCATGCAAAGTGCAAGGGTGGGGTACATCTGACCAGTGCAGGGCCCTGCTGACTTGTTAGTCACTTGGAACAGGAAGAAGAACCTGAGCTGGAAGGGACTCTGGGTGCAGCCCCTGGGCACGGGGACAACCTGCGCTGGGTTCCTGTGCCCTCCCACAATGGGCTCTGGGACCAGCCCCTGGGCTCGGGGAGAACCTGCGCTGGATTCCTGTGCCCTCTCGCAATGGGCACTGGGACCAGCCCCTGGCTCAGGGAGAACCCCTGTGCTGGGTTCCTGTGCCCTCCCACAATGGGCTCTGGGTGCAGCCCCTGGGCACGGGGAGAACCTGCGCTGGATTCCTGTGCCCTCCCGCAATGGGCTCTGGGTGCAGCCCCTGGGCACGGGGAGAACCTGTGCCGGGTTCCTGTGCCCTCCCGCAATGGGCTCTGGGTGCAGCCCCTGGGCACGGGGAGAACCTGTGCTGGGTTCCTGTGCCCTCCTGCAATGGACACTCCCTGGCCCGTCCACAATCAGGTTTCCATGACATTTTCCCGCGTTGCTGTAGCGCCGGTGCAGCCAGTGGCGAGCCCCTGGGGGAAGCACTAGCAGAGGCTGCTGTCAGCAGGGTCATTGCTGGGTGTCCTGTCCAGGTGCTAGAGCAGTGGTGGGAGAATGTCACAGAGCCCTTGGAGCAGACGCAGCCAGCGGGCCCTCAGGCGGCTGAGGGAGGGGCATGAGGCACAGCCTGTATGGGACCCCCACCTGGCCAGGAATAGGAGGACTTGGCCATGTGACACACAAGTTTTCCGCTCCCCTGAGCTGGAGACAGAGAAGCCACGTGGCAATTAGCTTTCAAAAGCAGGCACTGCCTGTCCCTGAGCCCCGAATTTACAGCGTCAGGTCTAATGCAGCCTGTCCATTGTCAGGCAGGCTTAGCGAGATGGCAAACGCAGCTGCACACAGTGATGGGGATTAACATCCTGGAGCGTAACGCCAGCAGCAGCCACCCAAATGACCAGCTTCGCTAACAAGTCCTCCACACTAGGGCCCTCGTCTCCAATACAGCCAGCACTGCGGGGGTCACCGCTCCCGGGGCCATTAGATCCAGCTGCTCTGCTGAGAGATGCTCCCACTCGCAGTGCCTCAGATGGATCCACCACAATACAAGGCCCTCCCAAATGGAACCACTTCCCCAGCCCACCCCAACGTATTCTTCTCTCCCTCCATCCCAAGCAACGCAGCTCATCCCAGCAGGCGGGAGATGGGCAGAAATCTGCCTATGCCCTGCCACAGATTCACCCTCACGTTCTCTTCTACCCCCAGACATGGATCCCAAGGATCAAAGGATCCAGTGTTAATCTGCCCTGGGGCAACACGGGCCTTTTCATTTAGTGAAATCAGGGGACCAGCTGCAGGCATTTCCTGAGAACGATCCCTGCAAACGGAGCCAAACCAAGGCCAGTGGGCATTGGGCCCAAATCCTGGATCACCCCAGGTGGCAGGCTGCCGGTGACGGGGAGCATTTTAACTAGTGGGATTGCCTAAAAACGCCCAGAACGCCTGGACCACATTTCTAAATGGGGGTGGCTGCAGCCCCTTCCCAAAGGGGGATCTGACACCCTGGGAACTAAAAGGGGAAGTCACCAGCCTGGAAGGATCAGAGGGGAGGGTGGGAATTCAAACTCAAAGCTAATAATCCAACAGCTTCAGTAGAAAGCAACTTCAGCCCCACGGCTATTCGGGGCACTGACCTGGTATAGGGCCCGGGCAGCACCCTGGCCCAGGCGGTGCTGTCTTCCAACTGAGCCAACACAGGGTATCTTCCATAGCAAATTCATGTTCCCCCCAACATGCAGTAAAGAAAAGCCCCCAGGGCTGCAGTCAGCCCGACCCTGATGCATAACCACAGCGCACCTTGCGCTCCCTGCTGTCTGACCCCCACCGCGGGATAGTCCCCTTGAAGCACCGGGCTCTGTGAGATGACGTGAATGGGGGCACAGGGCCAGTCTATACAAGAGGCAGCTGTGTGTGCCCGTGGTCCCTCCTACCCTGGCAACAATATAAATCTCTCTGGGAGGAGGGAGAAGGCAGACACCCAGGAATGGGGCGCCTACGCTGACCATGCTTTGGCTTTGTGTTCAGGCCTCTAATCCCAGTGACAGGGAGCAGCAAGTCTCCCAGCCCCTTGGCTTTCGTTTCGCTGGTCTCCCTAAGGCACTCCTAGCTCCGCAGCGGAGCTGAGCAGCAAAGTGCTCTACAGGAGTCTCCCTAAGGCAGCAGCGAGAGGGCCCATCCGGGCTGGCCCCTATCCAGCCTAAGGCCAGCGCTCCTCAGTGCAGCTGAGGGAGACAGAAGCGGAGCGCTCCCATACCTCACCCAAGAGGCTGTGCAATGAAGCAATGCGCTAGCAAGCCCCACCTAAGCAATCAGCTCATGCCCTAAAGCACGAGATTTGAATAACCAAATCGGTATCTTCGTGCAATTACTTACAGGGATCAGGAAACCATCCAGCTTTGCTCTGAAATCCAGCCCCCGCCCTACTCCTTAACAAGCTCCTGCAGGGCTGACTTCCACAGGCTGGCTACACCCTGCAGGGAAACCTGCTGCTTTTTAGCCGGCTGCCCTTTAAAGGGGACCGGAAGAGGGTGGAAAAACGAGGCCTGACCCGTTTTCATGAAGAGGTTTTTGATTTGGGTTGGCTTTTAATTTTGGAAAGCTCAGCTCTTGTCTTGCTCCTTTTCGCTGGAGGTCTCCTTGGAAAACCGGAGAACGAGTGGGATTCTGACTTGGCCAGAGAGTGACCTTATGAGCCAATGGGAGGGAAGGGGGGGAATTTTTAGTCAGACTGTTTAAAACTCACTTTGCTGACACCTATTTAATTCAAACCCCTGACACACAGCTGGGAAAAGGCTCTTTGGGAGAGAATCGCCAGCCCCCAGCTCCTTCATCAGAGCCCGAGGAACCTGCCACTGCTCCAGCAACAGAGAAGGAAGGCAGCACCAGGTAGTTTGATCTTTCCAAGTAAAACGGGGGCAGGGGAAAGAATCTTTAAAAGCCTCTTTCCATGGCATGAAGAAGTGAAACACAAAACCAGCATGTGCATTTGAAACAGTTGTTCCCCTTTTTCTGCAATCCTCTTATGTGCTGGAGCAATGTGCCCTTTGCGACATTATCCCACGCAGCCCCTCCCCTGCCCTGGCTGGCGAAGCGGCTCAGCGATGGGCAGTGCTAATCGCTTACATCACGCCTTCCTAAGCGTGCATTTTAGGCCCAAGACTCAGGTCCAGATTTGGTGCTGCCCCAGCTCCGTTCAGCCCATCGGGGAACTGGGAGATGCTCTAACCTACGGTGGAGGGCAACAGCCCCCAAGGGACCATCTGCCAACTGGGGATCGCAGGAGCTCAGTTGGCCCTAGCCATGCCTCTGCCACATCTCTCCTTGCCCCAGCACACCCTGCGCTAGGAGCTGGCGAGACCGGCCCCGCTCCGCTTCAGGCTTCCAGGTCTTCTCCCTCCTGGACGCTGTGCTGCTCCACCTCCTCCCCAGTGTGACATGTCCCTGTGCTAGCTCCCCAGCAAGTCCACAGAGTCCCACCACAGCCAACCCTCCCTGCCCACCGCCATGCCTGGGCAACCACCCAGGCTCAGAGGCACATGTTAACTGGACGTATTCGGACTGAAACCCTGTCCCCAGGCCCAAGCGTAGGCTCTGGGCTTCCACACTGAGCTTCCAAAAAAGGAGCCCAGTCTACAGCAAGCAGGAGCCTTTCTGTGCTCCGTTCCAGGGGGCTTTTCAAAGGTACAGGCCACGCCCTTCCGAGCAGCACCTAGCAGGCGTGAGGGGAGGCAGGGGGGTGGGGAAGGGGTCATGACCGTGGTCAACTACATGTTGCGTTCAGCAGCCCGAGAGGCCAGAAATTCTTTCTGCTGTATGCCAGGTTGCACTGAGTGAAGGCAACTGCCCTGCCCAGGCTGGGAAGCTACAAATAGGGACAGAGGAAAAGCCAGGGACCTATCTTCAAATGCACTGCGGCCAAGGAGGGGAAAGGGCAACCATGCTGCTAAAAACATGAGGCCAGAGCCAGGGCCGGCTTTGGGTTTTTGACCGCCCCAAGCAAACAAAAAACAAAAAAACGAGGCGGCCAGAATGGCAAAGCAAAAAAACAAAAACAAAAAGGGTGCAGGGGGACCCCCTGCACTGCAGATGTGTCCCGGCTAGCGGGGGGAGAGAGAGGGAGAAAGAGAGAAGGGGGGCGGCTCTGCGGCCCCGCCGCCTGCCGGGAGGGCTCTGCGCTGTTCCGGTCAGCTGGGAGGGAAGGACATGGACTGCCCTGCCGGGCTTGCTGCAGGGCGCTCCCGTCCTCCGCGCCGCTGCCCCCTAGAGGGCAGCCGGAGCAGACCACCACAAAAAAAAAAAAAAAAAAAGCGGCCGTGCCGCCCTAGGATTGGGCGGAATGCCGCCTCCTACAAGTTGCCGCCCCAAGCACCAGCTTGCTTGGCAGGTGCCTGGAGCCGGCCCTGGCCAGAGCTCAGCTCCTGTAGGCTGGTCGTTAGGATTGGCAACTTTCTAATCACACAGCGACAAAACAGAACGCCCCTGCCCCGCCCCAGCTCGCTTTCTCCCTCCCTCCTTAACTCTTCCCCACCCTCACTCACTTTCACCGGGCTGGGGCAGGGGGTTGGGGTGCAGGAGGGGGTATGGGCTCTGGGCTTCCAGGAGCCACGCGGAGCTAGGGCAGGCAGGGAGCCTGCCTTATCCCCGGGCCTCCCGCTGCGCCGCTGTCCTGGGGTTTTACTGGAAAGTGCCAAAGGCAGCCATATGTAGGGGGCACTGCCTCACCGTCCAGCACCATTCCGAACTCCTCATCTGTCACTCTGAAGCAATTGCCAGTGTCTCCCAGGCTGAAGATAGGAAGATGCCACGGTTACGGCAGGGACAAGGGAAGGGAAGGTTGCATTTTAACAGTGCCTGAACCTGGAAACATTCCTTCTAGATTCCAGCTCTTCTGCAGGTTCCTAAACCCTTGCTCAGCTCGGGTGCAGGAAGCAGCGTTAGATTCAAATAGAGGCTAAGTGCATGGCAAGGCAGAGCAGTATGACCTGCTGCAGACAGCGTGAGCCAAGGGGAATGGAGGGCCCTCGGAGAGGATATGGGATTTATCACTAGGGCACATGGTGGGAGATCTCCCTTAGCTCGAGTGAGAGGCTTATGTTTTTTGAGCTGAAGGCCCAGACTGCTAGTCCGAGCTCCATGTGTGTATTATCTGCATGCAGGGGTGCATATCCCTATTCCCTTAAAGGGGGCTCTCTGAGCCAGTCCGTGGCTCACCCTGGACTGCTTTGCACTGCCATAGCAGTAGCTTCTGCAGACATACTGGGGCTCTAACGGACCATTCCCATGGGGGAGCTGAGTCAAAAGCCCTCAATAATTAAAAACCAAAGCAGTGCTCTGAGAGCATCAGGCCAGGCCTGTGATGTAAGTGGCAGAGACCAAGCCATGGAACACTGATGAAACATCTGCAGGCACCACAGGTGAAATGCACTCAGCTCCACCAGCAATGGTACATGGATTTCTAAGCACCCATTAGCCTCCCGCCAGGGGGCTGGGGGTATCCAGAGCAGTGCCCTGATCCTCATTCTCTGAGGGGGAGCGGGACACCTTGAAGCAGCTACCATGGTAAATCAGAGATACATTCCCCCTCCTCCCCCAGCTGTTTGGGCAAGAAACCTCCTTACATATTCCCCACTTTGACCCGGTCTCCCCACCCCCTTCTCAGGGATGGGCGGTTAACTGGCACGGTGACATGGGCCATCTGCCAGCAAACCCAGCTTCTTAGCCCCAGCCAGTCCTGGACACATCCCTGCACTGTATCAGGGCCAGGGGGTAGCCGACTCAGGCTGAGCCCCATTGGGCCGTGCCCTAAGGGACAAGCAGTGCCTCACACCTTTTGGAATACACCTTCCCAACACCACTCAGACCTTGTCTACAGTGGAGCTTTGGTCCCTGGCGTAGCGGCAGTGGAGAAATCATGTCCACACTAGGTGCTAGCAATGGTGCACCTAAGCCAGCGGCTGCTGCCATGGCCTACAGCAGAGGCAGCAAGAGGGTCAGGTTAAGGCAAGGACTCAACTCCCAAGAAGTTCAGGCAGCAGCAGAATTGCTTCTTATCCACCATGGCTCCATTTCTACTCAAGCCTCAAATACGGCCCAACCCATGAAAGCAGATCAACACCACACCCGTTCCTTTCACCATCGGAGATTGGTGACATGAGTAAAATGAACTGTGTGGTCTGGACCCTCCTTCCAACCCATCAGTGGGTGCCACCACGGGCCATGATTAGCTGTTTCTGCTCAGGAGAGATCCAGGACTGGAACAGCAGGGGGCTGAATGGGCAGAGTTGGGTGCATCAGCAGAGCTGAGTAGAGGCCCAGCTCTGGGGATGGTTAGTAATGACATGCATCAGCAGAGCTCCATGTGTGCTTGAGGGGTACCCAGGGCTAGAAGAGCAGGGGAGGTGGACGGAGGGCTGGCCGAGCTGAGTGGGAAGGATTTGGTCCCCACAGCATGATAGCCGGCACAGGCCTGAGCGTGCTGTGCTGCCACCCCATCTTCAAACCACCTTTCGCCCAAAGGCAAGATCTGTGAGACTTTAAACCACCCTCTCCCATTAGGGAGGGAACCGGAGAGAGAGAAAGGCCAGGACAAAAAGACAGAGTGACTTGATCAACGCCTTCTGGCTGCCACCCCAACCAGCTGAGCTAAACTAGCCAACAACTTCTCCCTGCCACACTGAAGCCCCACTCCAGCACCCCCAGCTCTGTGTGCTTTGGCTGTCTCTGCCCAGGGAGATGACATTGCTGCTGCTGGCAAGCTCCCTGCTGTGTAAAGGGGGTTCTGGAACGTAGTGCGCCGCGCCCCCCACTCCCTCCATGCTCTCTCACCTTCTCCCTCGATCCCTCCTTCCAGCCCTTCACTCTCGCTCCCTCGCTCTCCCTGGCTTTTCTTCTCCTCGCTCCCTGGGCTTCTGCCTTTCCCTGGCTCTCCTCTCCCCCCTGTCCTTCCGCCCTCCCCCTTCCCACTGTCTCTTCCCCTGCCCACAGTCCGTGTGGCTCACAGGCAAGCAGGGCTGTGTGGAGCTTTAATCACCAAAGTTCAAATGAAAGAAAATCCTTTTAACAGCGTTGTCACAGCTCATCTTCCGGGCAGCCCACGGGGCAGGCCCTGCCAGCAGGAGACACCGACCATTTTCTGTCTGCTGCAAAGCTGAGTCACTGGGTTTCACCCCCTCACCGTCCAGCACATACACACACACACACACACACACACTCATAACAACCCTCACTGGGTAGGAAAGACTGTTTATTTTTACTAAAACATTTACCATGCTCCCATCTCTGCCTCTCCAAGCTCTCCCCCGCCCCAAGGATTTCTCATGCGCTCCAAGGCCTGTCCCGATTTCCCTCTCTAAAATGTCCCTATGCATCCATGTCAAATGCTGACAGGCGTGAGAACATGTCTGGCCTCTAAGGGTATGTCTGCACTGCAATGAAACACCCAGGGCAGGCCCATAGCAGCTGGCTCAGGCTGTGGGGCTGTAAAATTGTGGTGCAGCCCAAGCCTGAGCTCTGGGACCCCAGAAGCGGGGAGGGTCTCAGAGCCCAGACTCCAGCGCAAGCCCGAACGTCTACACTGCAATTGTACAGCCCCGCGGCCCAAGTCAGCTTACATGGGCTGACCCAGGGTGTTTAATTGCAGTGTGGACATACCCGAAGAGTACAGCCTTGAAAACGGTGACCCTTTTATGTCCAGGAAAGCTATTTTGGGTTGGGGTTGTTCTTTTGAAAACAATGATTAGTTCTATTTCATGGTGTCCCTTGCCTGTCTGGGCAGTCGATAACATTGCCCCTGGGCCTTATCTCTGGAGCGATATGAAATACAGTCCCAAACTCCCCAAGCCCTTTCTGAAATTGCTGTTCTGTAATGTATGCGGCACCCAGAGGACACAGGACAGGGGACATCATAGGTTAGTATCAGTAATTGTTCGTATTCTGGTAGCACCTAGAGAACACAGGATGGGGCAAGGGGCGTGTGAAGGAGAGCTTGGAGAGAAATGGTTTTCCTGTTGCAGGGAAATTTTCAAGGTTTCGAACATTTTTCCCATCCCAAAGCAGGACAAAACAATCGAAATCTCAAACATTTTTGCAAACCGAAAATCTGAAAAAAAAATTCTGTTCAAGTCAATGGAAACTTAGTTAATTTCAAAATGTTTCTGTCAAAGATTTTAAATAATAAATTAACAAATTCCAAAACAAAGTCATTTCAAACCAAAAAAACCTTAACTTTCGGTTTCAAAACAATGTCACAATGTCCTATTTTAACAATTTCCAACCTTTTTTTGGAGACAGGAAAAATGGCCCTATGCATCTGCATTGTTCGATAAAACAGCCTTTTGTCAAAACATTTTTGACCGGCTGGGGAATGAAGGGTTAACTTGGACTTGCGTAGGAAACCTGGCATAAGTCACTTGCCTCTTCACTACTCCTGACCCAGGCAACCATCCCAAACAAGTGCTAACAAACCTTTTAGATCACACTACAGCTGTCCACCTCTACAGTATTCCCTACTGTCCTCCTCCTACCCCCGCTGAGTCTGGAGCAGGTGTGACCACCTCTGTGGCTGGTGTTCCTGCCTCATGCCCCATGCACACCACTACGCCATTCCCGCTAAGGCTGGCACATGCCGCGAGAGAGCTGAATTCTTACTCTACATTGAGCCACGTCCTGTGTGCTGTTCATGCTATGGATTCGAATTCCGCACTGACAGCTGACAGACAGCAGAGTTTATTTCTGGCCGTCAGAACTCCTGAAGCCGAGCTGCAGAACAGAGTGTGCACCTGGCCTGCTCCCCACCTGGCTGCAGGGCTGTGAGCACATTCACGTGTTTCCCACCTCCAAAGGGAACTCATTTCCTTTAGAGGCCAGTGCTGCTGCAGAGGGGATCTTCGCAGGGCACAAAAGCCTGCCAAGAGAGAATCGCCCAGGGCTGGCGCGTCAGACCTTCAGATATGGCAAACATCACAGCTATTCCTGCAAAGTAAACTCTGAGCGCTCCTCTGCCTGCATTCCCCCCTCCCTCCTCCTCTCCCCCCCCAACCCTGCCTCCTCTCCATCCTGCCTAACCGCTCCCCTCACAACCTCCAAAAAATAAAGGCCGGCTGGATTGTCTGATGAGTTTCTCTCTGTCAACGTCTGGGGCAGAGAAGCTGTGAGACAAAGCACAGTTATACAGGGAGTCAGTTGACAGCTCCCCGAAACCTGGCACCTCCTGGCTTGTGGCTCTGGTGGGGGGCGTCACGAAGGAACAATAGCTATGGGGCAGCCCCCAGCTACTCCAGTCCCTGCCTCTCACAGCAGGAGTCACTGAAGCAAGCTCAAGGTAGAATCCTCCGAAAGGGCTACTGTGGAAACCAGCTCCACAAGCTACATGGATGTGTTGCTAATAATCTAACAAGGAGCTCCCACTAAGAATCTGTCTGCTATGGTCTATGGAATGGGGAGCACATGCCTACAGAGAAGAGAGATACTGAATCTGTTTATTTGTTTTCCCATTTAAGTAAATGCACTCTCTCATACCCACAAATCAAAGAAAGACCCAACACTCAGAGACTTAACACAAAGGTTTTCGTGGAAATCACTATACTTTGAACTTGCACATATACTCAGGGTTAGATAAATGTCTATCAGGGATGGTCTAGACAGTATTTGGTCCTGCCATGAGGGCAGGGGACTGGACTCGATGACCTCTCAAGGTCCCTTCCAGTCCTAGAGTCTATGAATATATGAAAATATCAAAGCACCTATTCAAGGCAAAATCCTCTCCTGCTACCTCCATTCTGCAGCCCAGGCTGCCTGCCCCCTAGAGTCCCCCTTGGCACCTGCTCCCAGCCTCGCCCCCTTGCCTCGATCTGTCTGACCAGACCAGTTAAATATTGATGTGACAAGGGGGGTGGCAGAGGATGTAGTGGTCTGTGCCACGCAGGCTGGGCACCATTGGCAAACATGCCGCAAAGAGCAGGGCTGCCCCTCCCAGCCAGCACACAACCAACCGGGGTGCCCAGAGCCAGGCTCCCAGCATGGGAAGGCAGGAGTGGAAAGAAAAAGAGTGCTCATCTCCTTGCAAGGGGGGAATCTCCTCCCTACAGTCCACACAGTGACTCTGAGCCCCCTCCCTCCTTCCACACATGTCCCACAAGACAGCCCCTCCTTTCCCCCCACTTTTCCCTGCCAGAGCCATGCCCCTCCCTTTCAGCGCTACCCATCCTGTGCCCCCAGCACTGTGCCCAGCCTCCTTTGCGGGCTGCAAACACTGGCGCTGCCTCCCCACCTCACAGCCATGTTGTTCATAAATAATGAGTGTCTGGCTTTTATCAGCTCCCTTCGCTCCAGGCTCAGCCATAAAACACCGAGAGCCCCTGTGATGGAGACGCCAATGGCTGGCAGAATCCGGCAAGCTACAACCCTGGGCTCAGGCGCACCCCACCCAGCACAGCTCAGCACGCTCAGGTGGCGGGGTGTCGCAGATAACAGGGGGACGAATCTGCACAGAGCTAGCATTATCATCTGTATTCCAGCCATGGCATGTTGCCCCGACTGCAATCACGGTCCCGGGGTTCTAGGCCCTCTGTGCACACATGGTAAAGAGACAACTCCGGCCCCAGAGAGCTTGCAACTAAATAGATAAGACAGAGAGGGGAGGTGACTTACCCAAGATCATACAGCAAATCTGGGAACAGAATCCAGCTTTTCTGCCTCTCAGGCCTGTGCCCTGCCCACTGGACCCCACTGCCACTCAGAATAGATGGCCCCCTGCATGTTGTGCATGAGGCTGGACAGAGCCAGACTTACCACATCTTAATGGGTACAGTAATGCCAGGCAATAATCCCCACCACAGTTCCAAGCACTGAACAGCATTAGGATAAGGGCTGAGGTTAGGATTAGACTGTTTCCTGGGTCCCTTCCTATGGCACCTCATGGCTTAGGGTTACCATACATCCGGATTTTCCCGGACATGTCCGGCTTTTTGGGCCTCAAATCCCTGTCCGGGGGGAAATCCCAAAAAGCTGGACATGTCTGGGAAAATAGGGAGGGAAGGCCTGGCAGTGTTTGGCCGGGGCCGCTGGGGCTGGGGCCGGCGGTGCGGGGCCGGGCCGGGGCCAGCGGTGCTCGGCAGGGGCCGGGGCCGGGGGTGCGGGGCCGGCGCGGTGCTCAGCTGGGGCCGGGCCCGGGGCCGGCGTGGGCACTTGGCCGGGGGCTGGAGCCGCGGGCACTTGGCCGGGGGCGCAGGCACTTGGCCGGGGGCGCGGTGCTCGGCCGGAGCCAGGGCTGTGGGCACTTGGCCGGGGGCCGGCGCGGTGCTCAGCCAGGGGCCGGGAGCCGGGGCGGTGCTCAGCCGGGGGCGCGGGCACTTGGCCGGGGCCGGCGCAGTGCTCGGCCGGGGGCCAGCGCCCCAGGGCCCGAGCCGAGCCGGAGACGCCGGGGCCAGAGCCTCTTGGCCTGGGCTGGCCGGCCGCCAGAGGGAGCCGCTCGGCCAGGGGGGCCAGACTGGGCCGCGTCGCACCCCGCCCCAACCCCAGCTTACCTGCTGCCTCCCTGTTTCAGGCTTCCCGCGAACATTTGATTCGCGGGAAGCAAGGGAGGGGGAGGAGCAGGGGGTGGAGCGTTCAGGGGAGGGAGCAGAGTTGGGGCGGGGCTGGGGACGGGGCGGAGTTGGGGCAGGGCTGGAGCCCCATGGAGTGTCCTCCTTTTTAAAAATTAAAATATGGTAACCCTATCATGGCTACGTAGTTGCATCCTCTCCTCCACTGCTCTGCAAAGCTCTGCTAGCATCAGGCACCACATGGCAGGGACACGGTGCGGCATTCAACATGAGGGCTTCTCTAGTCATAGCTGTATCGACACACAAACAAGACCCAATCCTGACCTAGGGTTGCATGGCAGGTGCCACTGCTTGGCAGCTGAGCGAGGTTATTGTGGGGTTTGGCAACATGCTCCCCATGGGCATCCTCAGTAACATGTCACACTGGCATGACCCTTGTGTCCTCTAAATACTGACATGGCCCCACCACCGTCGGATCAGAGCACCAGGGCAGCACATTCGGTTGGTGAGGAGAGGTCATGGTTGGGATCCCCCTGCCGGTGCAAACACTGCACAGGTATAAGCCAAAGCAGCCAGAGGCATCTTTAAAGTACACGCTCAGTGGTAGTGCAAATCAATAGGCAAGCATGGGTTACATGGACCCTCTGTACCCGACCCAGCTGTTTCAGGCCTCCCGCCTTGCTCTTTGGCTCAATTCGTGTTTTTAGCTTTGGAGGTGCCCGGTTCACTCCCTGGCAGGGGCTGATATGGCAACAGCCAGCAACTCGCCTTCTGCTGCACGTGACACTCATATGCCATCCAGATGCTGGGAAGGGGGGAATGCCTTCGCTGGGGTTCTTGTCCTTATCAGCTCTCACTCTGGATCGTCAGAGCCCAGCTTGAACAGTCGCATTTCTCTCACGACAGCATTGTGTGTCTGCCAGGTAGCCAGGGTACATGTGCAGGGGCCGTTACTCCATGGCTGGTGTCATCTGTGCTAACTCAGCTACAGCGGAGCGGGCTGGGTTCCAGTCTAGCGTGGGAGTCACGAACAGACATCTTGGCTAATTTCGCAGGGCAGAGTCCTTGGTGGTGGTGATGCATGAGCCAGAGGGAATCCTGCTTGACTCTCAGACGCCAGGCTCGGTTTGCAGAGCTTGGAAGCTTAGGGGAAAGCCCCAACCTTTCACTTGTGAAAATCAAGCAGATGTGATGTGGAGTCCCTGGGAGAGGATACAGATGAAAGCCATGCTGCCATTTTACAGAGCAGGGCAGTGCTGTGCAGCGTTTGGCTGGTCGCATGAGCTTATTCACAGAGTTCACCTTCCTGCTTCTCCCCCCCCTCCCCCTCCCGGATCATCCTCCTACTCCAGCTAGAGCTTTCTTCCTCCCCCTGCCCCCCCAGCTCCCTCTGCCCGACTTCCTGCATTGTCCTCTCCCCACAGAGGGCCCCTTGGGTGATGCTCAGTGTTGACGTCACACAGCGTGTTTCCAAACAATCCAATAGGCAGGAATGTCCCAGTTGGAAACGATCCCAGCTTGGGTTTGGCATGTCCAAGCAATCCTACTAATATTGACACATCCTGGCCTAACAGCAGCGACACGGTGCGCCATGGCATGCCACCCTCAATGGTGCCTGCTGGGCTGCGGGAATCCTCAGAAACATAAATGCCCTCGGCGTGTTGTTCCCAAAGGGGAGGAGCTGCAGCCACCTACCTGCAAGGCCCTGAACTGAACGTGTCTATCTCTGGGGTGAGCCTTCACTGTACCCCTCTAGCACCCTCGTCCTTGAGTGATAGTGGAGCCCCCATGCGCTGGAGTGACAGCTGAGCCCTCCTTCTTCTCCCACTCACTCCCTGCCCTGGCAGAGTTACCCCCACCATCTCGCCTGTCCCTTTTGGGCCCTGCTATTCCTTTTCCTTGTCAACTTTTTTCTTTCCTGGATGGTTTGGGGATCTTTTTAATCCTGGTTTCTTTCCCGTCTGCTGGCTCCTTCGCCCCCAGACCCGGGCACAGATCTGCAGTGTAGGCAAACTAGATCCTGGCTCATGGAGCTTCCTTCATCTTCAGGCCCTTCTCCTCTGCCAGGACCCCTCAGCTCTGCTATGCCCCAGGCAGGGTAGCACAGCTCTAGTACAATGCACACCTTGCTGTAGGTGGCCGCGCCTGGCCACGGTTCCCCTGAGCAGCCAGTGTGGAGGTTGCACCATCTACGTACATTTCTAGCTTAGCCAAACGCTTATATGAGGCCCATCAGGATGACTCTCGGCACCCCCAGCTGGCCCCAGTTTGACCTGTCAGAGCAGGAAGAAGGCGGGAGCCAGGCCGACTTCCCACAGCTGTGGACCCGGCCCCAGGTACGTGTCTGAAAGCTCTCGGCACAGGGCGGGCAGAGACAGGGCAGCACAAGTAAAGACACTCCTTCTCTAACCATATTGAATCCTCCTGGACCACCCTTCCACTAGATCCGACACTGCTCCCCTCTCCCGGCATGGGTGCAGGGCCCCCTGACTGCAGCGCTGCTCCCCCGTCCTGCAGGGGCAGGGTGCCGGGAGGCCATGCTGATGGGCAAACACTTCTCTGTCTGCCGTAAAGCAGAGATCCAGGAGGGTGCTGTTGTGAGTGAGTCAAAGTGGGGTGTGGGAGACACAGGCAGATTGATCAGACCCCCTCTCCTCTAGTCGCTTCCCCCCAGAGTGGGGGGGCGGGCACCCCAGGGTCTGTCCTGCAGAGGAAAGAATTTCTTTCCCTCAGATGCCCGAATCCTGACCTTACTTCACCCTGCTTTACTACCCTTAGGATCAGACACTGACCCTGCCCAAAAGACCCAGCACCCTAGCAGACCTGAGCTGGCAGGAGCCAGTGAGGGTGTGGAGAGATGGCTAGAGGTGGGGGACGCCAGTGTGGGAGGGCTACATGGGAGGCCCACCTCTGTTCTCAGTTACATCACTGTTTGGGGGTCAGAGTGAATAATCAGGTGAATATGAGGCTCCCATTGTGATGCTGTCGTCAAAAGAGCTATAGCATCCTTGGATGCATAAATGGGAATCTCGAGTAGAAGCAGAGGGGTTATTTGACCTCTGTATTTGGCCTCTGGTGCGACCGCTGCTGGCATACTGTGTCCAGTTCTGCAGTCCACAAGTCAAGAAGGATGTTGATAAATTGGAGAGGATTCCGAGAAGAGCCACGAGAATGCTTAAAGGATTGGAAAACCTGCCTTCTAGTGGTAAACTCAAGGAGTTCAATCTATTTAGTTTAACAAAGAGAAGATTAACGGGCGACGTGATTAGTTTTCAAGTACCTACATGGGGGACAAATATTTAATAAAGGGCTCTTCAGTCTAGCAGAAGACACATAGCATGAGCCAGTGGATGGAAGTTGAAGCTGGACAAATTCAGATTGGAAAGGAGATGTACATTTTTAATGGTGAGAGTAATTAACCATTGAACACTTTACCAAGGGTCGTGGTGGATTCTCCAGCCCTGAAAATGTTTCAATCACGATTTGCTGTTTTGTGAAAAGATTTGCTGTAGGAATTACTTTGGGGCAGGTCTCTGGCCTGTGTCATACAGGTGGTCAGACTAGACGATCCAGGTCCCTTCTGGCCTTGGAATCTATGAAAATCTGCAGTAATGAGAGGAAGGATGCTCCAGTGATCGGCACAATGGTCTAAGAATGGGGAAACCTGGGTTCAATTCCCTCCTCTGCCACAGACATCTGGTGTGACCTTGGCTTAGCCACTTAGCCTCCCTAGGCCCCAGTTCCCCATCGTACAATGGGGTAATAGCACTGCCCTGCTTCTCAGGGGTGCTGGGAGAAGAGAGACATTACAAATTGCGAGATGCTCAGCTAGGACAGTGACGGGGTTGCAGAAATACCACAGATTCACACCACATTGAGGTAACCCTCATGACTTCAGTGGAGTTAATGAGACAGATTCCAGCCCCAGGGAAGCAGTGGGTTTGAAGGAGAAGGGAATGCGCCCTCAGCAAACAGAAAGAGGAAGCCTGCTATGAACACTAGGGCAGAGCAGTATATGCATCCCCATACATCGCACCAGTGATCGAGCTGGGATAGTCCCAGCCAAGGGCCCACGGAACAAAGCTCTTGGAGCTGCGTATAGCGGAAAAATGATCACGGAGACCACAGAGCAGAAGGCACCAGGACATCCTCATCGTGTGCTTAGAACCAGGCAAGAGAGTTTGGGGAAGGGGACCATCTCTCTGGCTCCCACCAAAGAACAAACATGGCTATATCCTCCCAGGAGCTTTGTTACCATAGGCACCAATTCCCCAGGTGGCACACGTACACGGCCTGCACACACGATCCCGTTATGCCAAGAGGAAATCACTCCATGACCAGCTCTACCAGCCTCCCATCCCCGCTCCCTGAGGGCCACCTGTGCTGTTGAAGGCATGTCACAGGGACAAGAGGAGATGCAAAGTAGAGACACAGTGTTGGACTCTGAAAGCCTCTACAGCCACTAGCCCACACAGGAGGAATCTAACCAATGTCCCACTCAGGTTACTGGGTTTGGTTTGGTTTTTCCTTTGCAAAAAGCCATGAACAAGGGCAGCCGCTGTGCTGGAGGGTAAGGCCCTGCTCCCCACCTGAGTGCCCCACATGCTGCCTAGGGTGACCAGATGTCCCGATTTTATAGGGACAGTCCCAATATTTGGGGATTTTTCTTATATAGGTGCCTATTACCTTCCCCCCCCCCATCCCAATTTTTCATACTTGCTATCTGGTCACCCTAATGCTGCCACTCCTCCTCTTATCGGTGCCATAGCTGCCCTATATGCATGTCAGAAGTTGGGCATCTACCCATCTCACTTGGTAATACCCCACCATGAACAGATACTGCCCCAGCTCATCCATTCTCTGCTGGGTCTGTCAGAACCAGGCCCCACTTCTTTCCTCATCTGAAGCCTTGGGTTTCTCTCGCTCCAGTTTGGCCACACTTCCACTCCCCTGGCTGTGCTGAAGTGTCTCCTGATTTACAGCGGAGAGAGTGAGAGGGGAATCGTGCAGCGACTCGAGCCGGCCCCCCTCCTTGTTCCCATGCAATAAGTTACATCTGGCTGTAAACGTTGTGAAAGCCACAGTCTCCCGGGATGGGATGAGACTCGCCGGATATAGGCTGGGGAGACAGCAAGGCTGTGGCAGGCTGGGAGTGAGACGTGTCCCAGGGAAAGGGTCACCACTGGTAAGTCTGTAACCGTGACTCTTAGCTAATGATTTCCCAAGCCTCCAGGGGCATCTCCAGCAGCTGTTGCATGCCCAGTCCCACCTCCTGTCCCTCGCTCCGGCCCCTGTGCCCAGCCCCGGGAAGGCCTGACTCTGCCCTGCACTGCACCAGTGTGCAGCAGGAAGTGAGTTAGAGGTGGGTCATCCCTGCCTGGTCACTGAGCCTAACACCTCCCTGGATCCTTGTGCTGCTAGTTGAGCCCCAGCACGTCTGAGCAGCCCTGAGGCTGCCCTAACTTGCCCTGGCAGGGGCATTGCGCTGTGGGAATGCTCCATCATGCCCCTAACACAAGGCCACATAGAGGGCTCCTGCGAGGCACAGAGCCAGCTCCTAACTGACTGAAGTGGAAGGATTCAGTTAGAGGCAAAAGCATCAGGTTAGACCCCCTGGAACCTCAGGGTCCTTCCCAGGCAGCTAGGACGAGGGGCAGCGAGCTGTCAGGACTGATAAAGTGCTAACAGCACACCAGGGGCCTATACTCAGGTGCATGGTGAGGGCAGCTCACTCAGAGGGGGCGCTAAGCCCCATCCTGCCTGCTTGGCCAGGTCATTAAAGATCCCAAGGAGTCTGCTGGGAAGCGCAGGGCTTTGTCCCACAATCCTTAGCCAGCCCGTCCCTGCGCCCTGTGCAAACGGGGCGGGACTGCCACAAATGCCTGAGGGAGCTAGTGCCCAGAGCCCATTGGCTTTTGAGAGAGCTGGGTGCCCAACTCCCATTGGCTTTTCAACTGCCCCTTGTGCCTTGGCAAGTCTGCCCCAGAGGAGGCTGCATTGCAGAGGTGGCAGGTGCACAGGGAGAGAGTTGGAAGAGAGCCTCTCTCACTCAGCGCAAAGGCTGGGCAGCCAGTGCTGGCTGCCACACCAAGAACAGCAGCCATTTGCCACCTGTGGCAGCCTCCCACCTCCCTCTCCCACACTGCACACGCATTGGGCATGGCAGCCATCGGCCCCACTCCCCCCCCTCCCCCCGCAGCCTGAGCGCTGTGCCAGACAGCACCAGGGAACCCCCACCACTGTGCTGGCCAGCCCCAGGGCACCTCCTGCAGCCTCTGTCTCAGGAGTGGGTGCTGGAAAGGGACCTGCACGACTTCCCAGCCCCCAGCAGTACCAAAGGGTGATATTGTGAGACAGGCCAGAAACCTACAGCAGGAAAGGTGAAGCCAGGGCGCAGTTGCTGGACTATCTGAGAGTCACTCACCCCAGTGCTAGCAGAGGGACCCGCAGCCACCGTCAGCCCCTGCTGTGCAGAGCATCTTCCAGCTGAGCCCTGCAGATGCGTGCAGGGCTATTAGCTGACCCTGCAATGAAACAGCGCATCGTGGCAAGCACTGTCTGGGACCCACGTTGGCACATCCACATTCCAGGGCCCAGCGACAAGGGCTGCATTCAGGCCTAAGCATACTGCTGGCTGCCAGCCCCAGGCAGCCAGCGATCCTGCTGCAGGCAATCAAGGGCTCACTGTCCCTCCTCCTCCTCCTGCTCCTCCCGTGACCCCTGTGCTGAATGAGAACTGCCGTCCCAAAGGCAGAGAGCACAAAGAGACTCCTGCAGACCAAGCCACCTGCCTGGCCTCAGCCCATCACTAAATAAAAGCCAAATGGGCCCATAGAAGGAGTCCGACAGCACAACATGGGCACGGCTCCTGCGCAAGCACCAGGGACCAGTCTGATCTCATTCCCATCCCGGTCAATCCAGTGCAGGGACCGCCCTTTGCTCTGTCTTTGTACAGCACCTAACACAATGGGAGGCCAGTCCATGGCTAGGGCTCCTGGGCCCACCAGACAAGTAACAGAGATAATACTGACTTCAGCGGCTTTGCATGGGCGTGAGGCTGACTCAGCTAGATAGGTGCATTTTTCTCTTTCTGAAACAACCCGGAGGAACTGTCCCCTTCTCTCCAGCCATCGTCAGCTACGGCTAGCTGGCAAACCCACCCAGACCATGAAGGAAGGTCTCCAAGCCAAGCTGTAATTCAATGTATGGGAATTCACCATACAGGCCCCATGCCCACACTCCAGGAGCGAGGACAGGTTCACTGCACTGAGGACAAGGGTGCCAGCACCACACATTGGGGTTACAGACACAACCCCTATCACACCACAGACACCCCACGCCTGCCCCTTTGGAACCACAGCCCCCCACTAACGACCCATGTCCCAGGACTGGCTCTTCAGGCTCTGGGGACGACAGCTCAAGGCTTCTCTTCCCTGCCCACTCCTTCCTGGGCACTCTGCCTTCAGCCGGATCCAGCGCCGGCGGCACAGAGACACAGCACCAGCTTCAACCAGCACCGTCTATGGAGCTACACTAGCTGGGGACGTGGCCCTTGAAGTTAACTTGCCTCCCCTAGAGAGCTCAGACCTCTCCATGCCCCTGTTCGCACCATTCCTTCCCCGGCTCACCCCCTCTCTGCTTCCTTTATATTATGCCAATTAACCCCCATTACCCCACAGACCAGCAACCATTCAGCCTAGGAACTCCGGATGTGCATTTAGCCCCCTTCACTCCAGCCTGTCTTTTCCCAGGGAGCTTGGGCCCCTTGATCACATTAGTCTTTTGGCAGCGCCTGCAGCTCTCCCGGTGGCATCACTATTTATTGGCTCGGTCCAGTTCATCTCTAATGGCCGGGAACGGGGGAAATCCTTCACGCCTTGATGGAGGAACGATGGAGGGGAACCAAGCACATCCACAGTGGGTTATTTCTGCTATGGTTAGTGCACCGAATCCCTGGGGAAAGCGTGAAGAAATAACCGGGGACACGAATGCAGTACCACCAACACCGGGCCGTCTGAAAGTATGAGTCAGGCCCCCAAAGTAATGTGATTCGCTTAAAAATCATGAGGTTTTTAAAAAAAATAAAATAAACTGGGGTTCTTTTATTGTTTCTGGTTCCGAGCCTTTGGGGTGCCCTTGGGTCGTGTTTTCTGGCTTTTCTCTGCAGCCACAAGGGCTAGAAACTCACTTATTTTTAAACTGAAAGCTGAGGTTTCACATGACTCCAGGAGCTGAGGTTTAAAAGAACACCACCTTGTGATAAAGTCATGAGTGGTGGCCACACTGGGTCTAGTACAGGGCAGGATCAAGGGGTATGTGGGACCCTGGAGAAGGGGGGCTGGAACAATTTGTATAGAAATCTGAAAGCCATTGAACCAAATTGTAAATCCTGTATATGATGGAAACCACTTCAAGCCAGAGGGTGCTGAAGCACCCCCAGCACCCTTAGTTCCAGCACCTATGGCCTGGAGGGAGCCAGCTGGTTCCATGATGTATTCGGTCTATGCAGACCACGCCCAGCTCCGTGTTTGGTGGGGGGCACTGGGCCAGTTAGGCTGTCAGTTCAGCAGGCAGGGATGGTGTCTATGGATCAGCAGTTTTCACTGTGCACCAGGACACAGACACTTCCGGTGTCTCCACGGAGTCCTGATTATCACTAGAGCCCTGCAAATCTGCAGATATTCGCGTACCATGTTTGCGGATCAGATGTGGATGGCTCTAATTATAACTAATAATAAACATGAAGCCTCCTCCAACCCAAACATCACAGGTTGGAGGTTTTTGCATCTGGGCTGGTTAGGAGGTAGGGGGCAAAGGTTTGAATTGCAGGAGCGAAAGCGGAATTAAGGCCCGGGGCCCCGACAGTGACCACCACCAATTCCATAACTTGGGAACGTGCAGGGATATTTTCCCAGGCTGCGTCTAAGTACTACGCATAACATTTGGAGACAAATCCATCTGCAAAATGAAACATCTGGGCCAGATCCACCATCAGAGTCCTCTGGTTCAGTCAATTACAATTCAGTCGAAGCCAATGGCGCTATCCCCATTCACACTCACTCAGGATCTGGCCATATATATTACATCCAAACAACGACATCAGAAGAACATTTAAGTTGCAAAGTCAAGCACTTCAAAGTCAGGAAATGCCAGAGTTAAGGTTGATGATGCAGCCTTGATTTTGGCCCCCTTATCCATGAGACAGCCTTTAGTTACATGATCGTAAACAGGGAGACAACATGACCTAGAGGCCAGAGCTCAGCACTGGGTCTTAGGCCTGGTCCCCACTAAGCCCCCACTTCGGACTAAGGTACGCAAATTCAGCTACGTTAATAACGTAGCTGAATTCGAAGTACCTTAGTCCGAACTTACCGCGGGTCCAGACGCGGCAGGAAGGCTCCCCCGTCGATGCTGCGTACTCCTCTCGGCGAGCTGGAGTACCGGCGTCGACGGCGAGCACTTCCGGGATCGATTTATCGCGTCTTAACCAGACACGATAAATCGATCCCAGAACATCGATTGCCTGCCGCCGGACCCTCCGGTAAGTGAAGACGTACCCTTAGAGACCTTAGTTCTGTTCTTGGCTCAGCTGCTGGGTGACCTTGGGGGAGTTACATCGCCTCTCTGTACCTCAGTTTCCTCATCTGTAGGACGGGAGTGATTGTAAAGCAATTTGAGGTCTGCTCACGACATAGAAGAGCTAGGTATTAGCACAGGACCCCTGCCTCAATCAGTGCACAGGAAAGATGATGCTTACTGAATGAGCAGCACTTCAACATTCGGTTTTCTCCTCTTTGCTCAAGGTGTGGCCCCAGGCCTTATTTATTCAAACCCTGATTGCAAGACAGACTGATTCACTTCCTCTTGGGCTTTTCCATGGCGCTCATGACAACAATATCCAAATGCTTTGCAAATATTCATGAATTTATTTCTGCAGCACCCTGGTGAGACGGGGGCTGTTAGTCCCATTTTACAGAGGGGGAACTCAGGCACAGAGAGATGAAGGTCAAAAGCATTCACTAATTTTGGGTGCCCAATTTGGGACACCTAGGAGGTTTTTCAGAGTACATTATACCTCACTTTATATGTTCAAAGCCCAGCACCCATTGACTTCAGTTACAGCTGTGAGCACTCAGCACTTCTACAAATCAAACCCCAGGGTCTCAAGTCGGGCTCCCAGAAAATGAGGAACGCACAATCAGTGACTACCTGCAAAATGTTTGGTTCAAGTGACTCTCCCAGCATCATACAGGAACTCTGAGGGCAGGGACACAAGCCAGTTCTCCAAGGCAGCATTCGACTGCCTTACATGGAACCATCCTTTCTCTTCCAGCCATCCCCTGCCTCATTCACTACATACCTTCCAACTTCTGCAACAGATGGCATAGGGGTCCTACAGACAATAGCCTCCTTCATTAAACAACCCTGACAGACCTCCACAGCACAGTCAGTCCTGTGCACTGAACGTAAACAAAAATAGCGTAATTACGTAACTACACACTGTATCCTCCTAATGCATATTCACAATGGCACTCGCATCCTTACTTCTGGCATCTTCCAACTTTTGAGTGCTTGACTTTGCAACCTTAAGAATGTTCCTTTCACATAGCTTTGGGGGTTTTGTTTTTTTCAATCTACTTTCCTAGGTTTTTAAAAAAAGCCAACTGAAAACACAGAAATTCCATCACTTGCCAACATACTGACACCCACATGGGTTATCAGCAGGGTTGGAACCTTTAGATCCATCGCACAGACCTCGGCCATTTGAGCTAACAGGGTAAATGAAAGCAGTAGTATGTTGTCATCCTGTATGTAGACCACCCCTAGAGGGGGATGAGACACACACTTTGCCAGTAGGTTACACCGATATTTGCTGAGAGCAGAGGAATGGTGAGACTCAGAAACCACAGAATCATAGGAGTGTAGGACTGGAAGGGAACTCAAGAGGTCACCTAGAATCTTGAGTTCTATTCCAGACTCTAGAGGGGAGTGTTCTCTAGTGGTCACAAACGATTCTGCCTCTGCCCTCCTATGCCCAGCTCCTTGCCCCAATCCCAGGCTCCCCCCAGGCTCCTTATCCAGCTAGTTCCAGTCCCTCCCCACCCTTACTCCCCAGCTCCCATCCTATCTGTCTTCCCTCCCTCCACAACCCCCAGTCCCAGTCTGCCCTCTTCAGGCTCCTTGCCCCAAGAGGTCCAGCTCTTGTCCCTTCTGCATCTGAGTCAGGCTGCTTCTTACTTCATGCTACCTCAGTGCCTACAGGGACAGCACCTCCCACCCTCAGTTCCTGTGCCCAGCCCCAGAGCCCTGCAACAGCTGGGGCAACAACTGCGGGGAAAGTCCTGCCGAGCCCATGCATCCCTGAGTTGGAGCATGCTCATTGCAAACAGAATCATCGGAGAATTTAGCTGCCAAACTCTAACAAGGCTCTACTGAGCCTGTGCACACAGATTTTTCTCAAAGGCTTATAATTTGGCCAGATCTGGGCAGTTGTTCACAGGACTGTCAAAGGGGACATCCCTGCCACAAAGGTCATCTCCACGCTAAATTTAAATTCCCTACTCCACAGCATAGGGCTTCTCAACCAAATGATTGTAGTTTCTTTTTTTAAATATGCCAAAACAATGGGGGTTTCCCTTATCTCTTTCTTGGAAACAGCTGAACACATTTTGCAGAAAATTCAGCCTGAGTCAGATACCAGGCATGGAAAATTTCAGCCCAAAGGATTCAAGTCTGGCAAAGTTATAAGCAAATGAAAACAGGGTCTTATAATGGAAAGTGTCAGGTAACCTCAATGACGTGCAATGCTAGGGACTCCACTTATAACCTATTACTACTGTCTGCCTTCTTCGTTTGTTTTCTCTTCCTCTCTCCTTTGCTTACTTTCAGTCCCTTTTCTCTCCACATTTCCCAGAGTCTCTGTGCTTCCCCAGACAGATCTCACACCATCTCTGACAAATTTTAAATTGTCTACTGTATCTATTTCCCTCCAAAACCCTTTCCTTCTCCTCTTCCTTTAAGACACAGTTTCTGATCCAGCCTTTCTATTTTTACCTTTCCTATCTCACTCCCTCACTCTCATCTGGGTTATTTTTGAATCCGTCTCTCTCTTCTCTGTGCTAAATTTCTTCCTTCTCTGCTCAGCCCCCCCCAACACACACACACACCCCACACACACACACCCATTCATGTCTGATTTAGCCTGCTTCTAGCCTCTCTCTCTCTCTCTCCCCCCATCTCCCTTTTCTCCAGCCATCTTTCCATTCTCTTCTCTAATGTAGCTTACCCACCTCTTATCTGCATCTCCTTCTCGTGTGCCCATCTGTGGGACATCTGGGCACCAGAGCGCAGTGTAAAGCCAGAGTCACAGGCAGGACTGTGCTCTCCATACCTCTCTTGTTATACAATTAAGGGGTTTGAGGAAGTGTCAGAGTTCCTCTCTCTTCTCTTTTGGACCCTCAAGTGTTCTCCCCTTCCCCCGATCTCTCTCCCCCAGTCTCTCTGGTCTCTGAATTTCCCTCTCCCAGGCATCTGCTCCTCCTGCTAGAAGTCTGAGCACAGGACTTTTCTGGCCAGCTAACCCTAGACACAGGATTTGGGGATCCCCTCCTTAAACTTGGCGTCTTCTGTGGCTGCGCATTCTGCACATTCCTAGTGCATGGTCCTGAACAACATCATTACAATAACAAACCTGTGCCCCTTCTCCTTGCTACCTCTTAGAACCACTTGACTGCTGCCAAAAGTTCCAGCTACCGTCTGGGCAAAGCACCTCTGCCGTGGCGCCGTCTGCACTGGCTGTGTCTATGCGGGGTACCTGTGCCGTACTGATGTCTGGACTGGGTACATCCAAGGCACAGTGCATCTACCATGATGCCAACACACCCAGAGCACGTCAGCTGTGTGCCCCTGCAGTGAACATGCCGGCACCTCCTGATGTCCCCCTGGAATACTGACGGACGGCAGCAGCACGGCAGGGACAGTGGGGGAGCCAGCAGTGAAAGGGTTTAGTCCCTTTTAGTCCCTCGGGCCTGATCTACACTTAAAGTTTAGGTCAACATAGCTACCTCGTTTCGGGGTGTGAGGAGATTCACGCCCCTGAGTGCCGTAGTTAAGCCAGCCTAGGCCCAGGTGTAGACAGAAGAATTGTTCCATCGACGTAGCAACTGCTGCTTGGGGAGGGGGACAGTGATGGAAACACCCCTTCCGTCAACATAGCAAGTGTCTACACTACGACACCCCAGCTTCAGAAACGACCGCTTCCCGCAGCAGCAGGCTGGCCCTTTAAGAAGCAACAGTGAGTTTGCAAGGTTACTGCTCACTGCCCTGGCAGCAGGGAATATCCCAGTCGGTCCACAGCTGGGCGGCTGTGCTCACGACCCGAGCCGAGCTGGGGAGAGGAGGGCGAGGCAGCTTAGTATGTCACCCTGCAACCACCCCGTGAGCTCCAGAGGGAGCCCCCTCTTCCTGTGCTACCAGCCGGGCAGGGCTGGTGTGAGCGTGATGTTCCAGCCCAAGGCCTTGCAGGGAGTGCGAAGAGGAGCCCCTCACCATGTGAGGCAGCTCCGAGGAATGCAAGGAAAGCTCCTTGCTCGTCCAGCCGAAGGGTCTGAAACCCCCATCCCTGGAAGGTGCTAAGGAAAGGCGCCCAAACCCTGCACCATGGGAGAGCCCCTGGAATAACTGATGCTGCGCTCCCAGCACAAAAATCACACAGCTCGGTGGCAGTCAGGGGAAGCTTTCTAAAGTCCCCAGCAAACACTGAGCCTTCCCCAGCGCGAAGGCAGCCTGAGAGAGGTGCTTTGCACTGGGCAGGACAATCTCTCTTGAGCCACATCGGCTCTGCGGCGGGTCCCACAGCAAAACAAAGCCATGAATGTGCTCCCAGCTCCTGGACAACGACTGCAGCTACTCCTGCCCAGGGACCAGCAGGAGCCAGTGAGCTGAACAGAACTCCAGTGGGAAAACTGCCTCTTCCCCCTCTGCAGCGGAGGCTCGGGGGCTGGGTTGCACTCAAGGACATAACTGGGTATCATTTGGCAGCTCCTGGCTAACCCCAGCCCCTGCATGTGTCTGTCTGTTGGGCATGGTCTGGGGAGGACAGAGCTGGTACTGCCCCAATGCAAAGCAGCGACCGGCCGGAGAGTTTGTGCTGCCTAGAAGTCGTCCAGCATTTGCCTTTCCTCTCCCTCCCCCTCGCTCCTGTTTGCTGGGCAGCTCCTACCTTGGCAAGCGCTGTCTGTCCCCATGCCTGCAGCGCTGCTCCTCTCCCCCGGACTGGTGCTGCGTATACACCGCACTGCTTTCTGCGGAGCAGCCTCTTCTCTAACTTTAACACCCCCATGCATTGATTGATGCCTACTGCAGTCGCAGCAGACCTCACCGCACAGAGCAGGGAACTGGGCTCCCTTCCCACACTGCCAGGCCAGCTTCCTCACACAAAAACCCTCAGCGTCATCCCTCCTGGGGACCGCCCTCCTCAGACAAACCAGCAGGCAAGCAGAAAGCTTCGCACCCAGACCAGGTACGCCTGCTTTGCACTGCGCTGGGTATCAGCCCACTGCCCTTCCGCCTGTCTCGCCTGCAAACGTCTGACTCATTTCAGGTCAGTCCCCAGGGAAGGAAGGAGTGCTGATCGGATCCTAGGAGAGCATCCTCACCACACACACTGGCGGGGAAGGGAAAAGAGGGCTTTCATTGTACAGCACCAGCCCGGATGTTTCAGCCACCAAGGGGCTGGTGGGCAGATCCTTCCGTAACAGGCTATTTAAGCTGGGAGTTCGCCACATTACCCACGATCTTTCCACATGTTCTAAGGGATAAACAAATACCTCCAACCGAAAAAAGCACATTTCATCCAGGGCCAGAGGACAGGAAGGGCCCGCGTCATCAAATCCAATCTCTGCTACCACAGGCAACCTGGTCACATCAGCTCGTTCATAAATCTACCAAGCTGCATCTTAGAATTGAGTTGTTTTGCCCCCACTCCTCTCAGTGGGAGCCTGTTCCAGAGCCTCCCGCCTCGGATGGTCAGAAACCTTCTTCTCATTTCCAGCCTATATTCCTTCTGGGCCAGTTTATCCCCATTTGGTCTCATGCCAGCATTGGCCTTTAGCTTCAATAGCTCTTCATCCTCCCTGGTGTCTACGCCCTTGAAGGATCCCTAAGCATTTTACGTTCCGTGTTACACAGGCTTGGAAGGATTCGATTTTGATCAGTAAATGTCAGTAAATGTCGATTCCACTGTACACAGAAAATATTTCCATTGACGACAATCGAAATTTACACATAGGCAAAGTAAGAAAAATGCTGCTCGAGAACTTTGTTTGATTTAGGGATATTTGTTTTGCATATTTTGACGTGTAACGTTGACAATTTGTGTTTTAATGATTATAAAGCTTCAACTTTTTGAATCTCAATCTCTAGTGACATTAAATAATTGTCTTACAACGCACACACTCCCGGTTTTTTGACACCCCCCTCCCCCGGTTGTCTGATTCCCCCCAATAATTTCCCACAACTTTGAAAATTTAAATTGATAAACACTGAAAAAAGGCTTAAATAAACCTTGACAGCCATTGAAATGATAAAAAAATAAAACTTGAATTCTGCCAAGCCTGTGTAGACAGCATATACCAGAAAGATTTAATCTGCTTTGAGATCTATCGATGAAAAGTGCTATTTTAGAGCTAAGTATTTCTATTATCCTCCACTGAAATGCGGCCAGCTCTAGGGTGGGGCATAGCAGGCATTATGCACCAGATTACAGTACAAATCATTCCTTAGTGTATCCTTTGCTGGGGGTAATAATGTAAATCATAATTAATGGGAGTGGTGTGGCTAATTCCCCAGGGCAGCTGAAAATCTCAAGCAACAGCACTTAGCCCCTACAGGACACCTTTAAACGAGGATTTCAGAATGCTTTCCAAAGTTAATAACGTTGTAAGAAATGGGGAAATCGAGTGCGGTGAAGGGCCTGATTTCCAGAGGTGCTGAGGGTGCTAAGCAGCTCTGATTATCACACCTTAAGGGCTAGAATCTGACCCCCTTTGCTCATGCTGGGTAGAGCCTTCCTCCACAAATACTTACCCTGGAATCAACAGGGTACAAATCAACGTACGGCTGGCAGGATCCGGCCCTAAGTGACTTGCCCGTGAGTCAGTGACAGGGCTAGACAGAAAACCCAGGAGTCCCCTGCACTAACCCTGAGGCCTGCAGGCTACACTCCAGTGCCCCTGCAGGTTAACAGGAGCAGCAGGAATGCACCTCTATACCCGAGTTTTTCCCGGTCCCTGAGCACTTGGGTCCCTAGCACATTCTGAAGCAGCAGGACAGGTGGCTGGCCCTTTCACAGTCCCCTCCTGTAGCAAGCCGGCTCCATCCCTGCGAACACACTGCCTGTAAGTAACTTCATAAATATGACAATGAGGTTATTTCCCAGTCACTCCCTAATTACAGTATAAATAATGGCCCTTGTAATACAGCAGCACAGAAGGTTCCCAGGCAGGCGCTGGGAACTCGATGCAAACAACACCGGACCCCCGAACGACAAGGGTTGAATCCAGAGTTATAGGGTTGGATCCAGAGTTATAGGGTTGGATCCAGTCCTTAGTTACCTGAGGGCAAATGTGGAGTAACTACGCTGTTGCTGGCGGAGTTCCTGCCGTGTGAATGGCGGGGGGGTCTAGCCCCCGGCCTTTCCACGAAGGCCCAAGGGATGGCAAGTCAATCAGCTCAGAGAAATAGCAGAACACTCGTTCACTCTGCAGTTCTACATCCCGCACGTGCCTCGCTGCGGAATACCGGGCTAAGCTTGCTCCCTATCGGAGCAGCTGGGCTGGAATTTCACAGTCTCCTGGAAGGACGGTAAACCTCATTTTCAGAACAACTTTCAGATCTGGGTCCTAGCTCCTCTTGGTCACCAAAACAGAGCTCCCTCCATTCACTAGAGCAGGGGTGTTAACCCCTGATCCCGAACATTATTCCAATTCGACAATGACAAGTTGCTACCCTGGATTCCCTCTGGTGTTCCTCACTTTCTGTTCTAAACTGTTGCTGTGCAGCACTAAACAGCTGCTGTGTGATCCACCCCAGCAGTGATTGCATTTCCGCTGCTGGTGAAATGTTTCTGTGTTTCTATACCCCACAAGTATTTACGAGACACTTTGTTGTGTAACAAAAAGAACTGCCTTCAAGCCACTGAATTAAGCATCACCCTTTTATTTTTGCAGCCGTATGAAGGCGGGGTCAGCTGCGATGTGGTGTAGCAACCATGACATAGGTACAGAGTAGACAGAACACATGATAGTGCATTTGAATGTAAAGGTTTCACCAGCAATCGTGTGAGATGGCCACATGACCCCCAAGCAGCACATGAGTTATGCAGGTCAGCTCACACAAGAGCCAATGAAAGCTTCAAACCATTTCATGCCATTGGGAGTCCTGCAAAAACCACATGTTGTATAGGAAAGCTAGTTTTGCAATGTTCTTGAATGTGTGAAGGATTGTTACTGGGACTATTGTGTGTGTCCTGCAGCCCGTCAAACTACCCGATCCTGGCACTGCAGACACCCAGGCAGAACCGGCTGAAGCTAAAAGGCTCCTGATAGCACAAAGGTCACCCATGTGGATCTGATTGCAAGACTGGGACCTTAAGTTACTAGCAATCCAACCAGGCAGGCCTCTAGAGAGAGCATGTCACTGACCAGACTTCTCAGACACAACAGTGCCACGGCCGTAAAGATCCCATAGTTCACAATGCACCAGGGCCAGACCCACTGAGAATCTCCCCTTCACTCTGATTTCCAGCCCTCCAGTAGCAGAAATAAGAGCTTGTCTACACTTGAAATGCTGCAGTTGCACCGGTGTAGCACATCAACATAGATATTACCTATTCCAATAAGAAGGATTCTCCCATTGGCGTAAGTTACCCACCTCCCCGAGAGGCAGTAGATACGTTGACAGAAGAATCCTGCTGACCTAACACTGTCTACACCAGGGGTTAGGTCAGTATAACTGTGTCGCTCAGGGATGTGGATTTTTCACACCCCGGAGTGATGCATCTGGAACAACCTAACTTGTTTGAAGCAGGCTGAGGGTTTGGAGGGTTAGAAATGATCTCCTTGGGGACGGGGCAGAGTGCAAGGAGCATGCACAATGCTATATATCACATGGCTCTGCAATGTATCTGTTTATCACATGGGTATCACCCCCACTCATGCAGGCTGTGTACAAGGCAGATATGCAACCTGAACTATGGTGTTGCAGTTGGCTCCAGCATAATGTAGAGTCTACAGAGATCTGTGCCCCTCTATATCACACACACACACACACACACACTCTTGCAATATACGCGCCATCTGCCTCTCCCATTTAAAAGGTGGCAGCTGGAATTCATTCCTCATCAATTCCTCTCGGTCTCTGGCTCATCTCCGCAGTGGAGTTTGCCTCTGCACTTCCTCCTCGGTTTAGCAACGTGGCTCCACAGCCTGCATTGATTTCCCTGTCTTTCCCTGTAGGATTTCCATGACCTCCGGCTGGCTCACAACGGCATGGCTCTGTTCTGCCGTACAACTAACACATCTGTATGGCAAACGCACCCCTCGGAGCCTTGCTTCGTCGTCAGGAATTGCAATGCACCCAGGAGCACTGCAGTCCCAGGCACAGCAAGTGCCATTTCATGTACTGTCAGCAAAGCTCTGGGCCTCGTTATCCCTCTCTGGCTAGTATTGTGCTGAACTGAGACACTGTTCATCCCAGCCTGGCATACGCGGTGCTGACAGGAGTCAATTGCATTCTTGCGGAGGGAATACTGCACATTGCCAGCATCATGAGGCGATGATAATGACTTGACATGATATAAATGTGATTCACCCCCAGAGGATTTAACAGCCAGTATATATAGGGATTGCCTGACTGAAATGCAGCCACCTCTGGGGTGGAACGTGGTTGCTGCCTACCAGCCACACCGCAGCATTGCCACACAGAGTTCAGGGTGGGAAGTGAAGGAAAACGCTGTATCCAACTGCAACCCAAGGAAGAATTTTAGGTGCGTAGACCCGCACAGGGGCTACGGTTCTTGCAAAAGAGTCCTGGGATTTGTAATGGCCAGGAACTGGTGTCACCCAACCGTAAATTGATGGAATGACTCAGCAGAAAAAAGGTCTGCCAGATGTTCTCCTCAAAGCCTTGTAACAAGAGAGCAGAAGGAGGTTAACATCAGAAAGTAAACAGGAAAAATCCCCAAGAAAAAAGTCTAGAGTTGGCCCCAGTGCTGTGATCCCTGGGAAGGCAGGCTCCCACCTTCCCAAAGGCTTCTCACCCCACTCTTAGAGCCGGCCCCAAAGCCCACTGCTCAATGGGAGCCTTCCGGTTAGTTAACTGGCTTTGAATCTGACCCAGAGTCTCTCCCCTGAGCAGGACAGGAGAAGCTGAGCTGAAGTTAACACTGGGGGATCAGGTAGCACATGTGGCATTTACAGGCCAAGCCATCCCAGAGAGACAATGGGCCAGAAAAGACAAGTCAGCATCCTCACACTTGAAAGCCACTGTGTTATTTTAATCCCCATGGCCTGTGTCTCAGCTGGTGGAACTCGGGAGCCCATCTCAGGCAGCAGCAGGACGTCAGTGTAGCTGGGGGGGTGCCCTGGTCTGTCCAAAACACCCTGCTCACTTTGGAACCAAACTTTCCAAAGCTGTTCTACCACCTCTTCGGGTCAGCCTGGTGGCACGCCAGAGGCACTGGTTTAATTTCTAGGTAGGTTAGATGTGCGTGTGGAGGGAAGAAATGTAGAATGAGCAGGGCCGGCTCCAGGCACCAGCCGAGCAAGCTCGTGCTTGGGGCGGCAGATTCTACGGGGCGGCATTTCGCCCAATCCTAGGGTGGCACGGCCGCCTTTATTATAGGGGGCGGTGGCGGGGAGGAGGGGAGTGCCCTGCTGGGAGCGGGCTGCGCGCTCCGTCTGCCCCAGCCGGTGCCAGGTCTGTAGCAAGCCCAGCAGGGCAGCCTGCGTCCTTCCCTGCCTGCCGACCGGTACAGCGCGGAACCCTCCCGGCAGGCAGCGCGGTGATCAGGGCCGCGTGGCGAGTGCCCCGATGAAGCCCTGGCTGCCCCCATTCTCTCTCTCCCCCCGCTCCCTCCTCCTCCCCCCCGCTAGCCGGGGCACATCTGCAGCGCAGGGTGTCCCCCTGCACCCTGGCTCCGGCCTCCCCGCAGGTTCCCCCCCCCCCCCCCCGGATTTGCTGCTCTGGCTGCACCGGAGGTTTTTTGTTTTTTTTTTGCTCTGCCGTTCTGGCCGCCCCTTTTTTTTTTTTTTTTTTGCTTGGGGCGGCAAAAAAGCCAGAGCTAGCCATGAGAATGAGACTCAATAACATGGGGCTAGTCACAACTTTAATGAGAGAGACTGATATCTCTGTCAATGACGTCCCCTCCAGAAGAGGACACGTGCCCTAATTCCATGTCAGGGTACTGGGTCAGCAGGAAATGTGCCACCTACTGAATCGCCAACCCCATGACATGTGTAGGAGGTTTCCCATCCGGTGACACACTTTCAGATGGTAAGAACTGACACAATCAGAAAGCCCGTGTGACTGCAAAATTGCTTGAGGTTGAACAAACCCTTGCCACTGTGGCCCAGGCGAGCTGTACACCATGGGATCCCCCACCCAGTGTTCCAGGGTAGAACCTACCCCCGTCTCCTATATGGAAGCCTGCATGGAATAAAATGGGAAGTCTGATGAAATAAATAGTCAACAACGTGAGCGGAAAGGAGGAATTAACCCCTGCATGCCAGAAGCAGTGCTTTCTTACAGCTAGGGCTTAAAGAGTCATCCCATGCCTCTGATCCAAGGGAATATCGGAGAAACAGATGGAGTCAAAAAGGAAGAGTGAGAGATGGGTTGGGAGAGAGAAAGATGCACAGAAAGAAGAGAAACGGGGAAAGCAGAGAGGATGCACAAACAGAAGAGGACTGAGAGACCAGACAGAGAGGAGGTAGGAGGCAAAACAAACAGAAAAAGTGAGAAAGAAACAAGGGAGGAAAGAGATGTAACCAGAGACCCCACGTCTATTGCACTGGCTAGAATTGGTCTGACACCTGATGGGAGAGATGTAATTAACTATGTTGTTAATATCATCCCCCTGGCTGAGTTCAGCCCTGCTGGGTTTCTTCTGGGATTGATGCTCTAGGGGAGATCTAGCGTTTGTTATTTCTACCCAATAGTAGGAGGCAAGGCGCACCACATGCAGGGGCATCATGTCCCATTAGCGCTGCCTCCGCGGGGCAGGTCCTCTGGGAATGAGACCTTCACACTGCAAGCCAGCCTCGGCCAGGGGCTAGGAGCAGCAGACGGATCAATAATCTCCACAATGTGCCCCATGACTTGACCTTTCCCTTTAATCAAATGAAACATCTCCAGTTTCCCTGTCTTGTGCGGCTGCCATTTCTCTGGAGCAGCACGGGAAAGAGGTCTGTGAACTGCCCTGGGACTAAGGGCGATTCGGTTCCCATGTGCAAATACTCATCTTCTTAACTGGGGGGAAGTTTCATTCATGATTGAAAGTGCTGGGCCTCCCCCAAACTCATTCCTCGTTGCTAGGGAACACTGCCGAGAGCTGAGACAGTAGGTGGGGTGGGGCCAGCCTGGGACAGTCATTTGTACAGGGCTTGATCTTGCTTGGTACTTAGCATCCTCAACTGACAATGATTTCTAGAGGCTTCCAACCTCTTGCAGGACTGGAGCGCTGTTGCTTTAAAGGTGAGCAGGAGGAACAGCAGCATAGTGGGGGGAGGGGAAGCCGGGGAGCAGGAGAGCTGTTCTGCCTACTGCAGCGCTGTGCCTGGTGAACTCAGCTGGGTGAGAATCAGTCACCAACTGCGCCTGGGGATGCTGCTGTCACCACAGCCCGGGATGAGGAGGGCACCGGGGCAGGGGCAGGGATTTGTCCAGGCCATCGCCGGGGGTTAGGGCTGGAAGAGTCGTGTTTTTCAGTGAGAAGACGGGGACCTTATTCTGTCCCAAGTCTGGTGTTTAAGCTTTCCTCTCCCCTCCAGAAAGGATAGGGCAATGGACGGCTTGAGTGCAGCGAGGGTGTGCAAAGTCATGCAGCTTTGGGGGACAAACCTGAGATGACACAGAGGAGGGTTTCCTGCCCTTGGCTGGGCTGGCTAATTAATGGGGGATATTCGTCCATTTCAGCTCAAAGATCTAAGTCACTACAGCAAAGTTCTGGGCGGGAGCAGAGGCAGGGGTTGGGGTGATACACTCAAAAGGAGAATATGGGAAACAGGGCAGATGAGAAATGGTGACGGCAAGGGGGACTGGGGTTTTGTTCGGATTGTTTTAATTACAAGATTGGCATCCAAGGAGGACAAAGGCATGGGGAGCGCTTGAGTCGGCCTGCTTCCCAGTGACTCAGCAATCGGTCTGACCCATCACACACCAGCTGTTTGGCAAGGAACAGGCCCTGAGAAATGCAACTTTTTCCCCCCAGGTCAGAGCTGCCTGACCTCTCTGCGGCTGTTTGCAATCAGGATGCTGGGGGAGGGGAGGGGGGGACCTGCAGGGGAATAAGACTTTTCCAAATATAAAGCAGCAGAAACAGTAGTGTCTGGTGTTGGTGCGTTAGCCTTTGGCCGGTGCGGTGTGAGTGTTGCAGAAGCATTCAAGGTTGGACTCCCAGGCTGCAGTATTCAGGCTGCATTCCCCAAACCCAGACCTGCTGAGAAGCTGGGACTGGCTCGGGTCTGAATCATCTGCATCATTTGTTGTAGTGACTCCTGCTGGGAGAGGCTGGCACCAGAGCAGCTGTGAGCTCTGCCGCAGCCCCTGCTCCTGCACTGCCCCTCCAGCACCATCTGCTGGCAGAGTGTGGTACTTAAACATTACGTAACCAGCATTACATATCTGTGGCAAACCGGGCTAAGAGAATGTTACAGAACTGTCTGCTGAATGGCCAAAAGAGATGTATACAGCTGAATGAAACACCCTGTATTCATGCAAAGGGGGCAGGAGCAGGTTCCAGATCGTAGGGGCATGCGTTGCTTGACAAGTACCAAAGAATCACCTGGCTAGTTAGGAGGCAGAACAGACCTAATCTATAGTGTGTCTGGCAGATCGCACCAGCTCGACCCTAGCGTGCTGAAGCCTGGCAGCAGGTAGGGTGTGCCCCGATGACTGAAAACAATGCTCCTTCCTGCCCAGTGGCACCATCTGCTCTCTCCTTTCTCCCACCCCCCAGCACCTCACTGGGCTGTCAGATGACAATGGTGACATCCAGACAGTGAAGTACAGAACCTCCAAGGACGTGTTCTTGGTCTCCGAACCAAAGCCACAAGACCGGGGTTGGGCATGAGGGATAAAACCTCCCCTCGCACTGAGATCCAGCTCAAGCCTTTCTTGGGTGAAGAGATGACTGGGGTAACCTAGAGATCTGATCATAGCAAGAATGGGAGAAGTTCCATCCCACACAGAGCACAGGCCGGGGAAGCGTCTTCTCCCTACCACTGGAAATGAGCTGGCTAGCTAGCGCGGCTGCCCTAGCTGTTCCCTGGCTCTGCTGATATGGCTGAACTGCAGCATAATTTTCTTGTGTCCTTGCAATCATAACCTATGCAGGAGTCCATCATTTGTATTCTCCATTGCAACCAGAAATGCTTGTCGATGAGTCAGACTCTCTGAAACGGAGCCAGTTTCCTCCAGCCTACGTGGGATGCAACTTAAGCTCTCAGTTTTTATGGAGGGTCTTAGCTGAAATTGGGTTTCGGGTTGTGTTTAACTCCAACAACACAGCAGGGGCAGATCAAGCACACCAGCTTTGATGGCAGAGTGTTCAGCCTCCGGGAAGTATTGCAGGCTACCTGGTCATTGCAGAAGACCGGATCGGAGCGGGGAGGTGAAGGGGGAGCCATGTGCTCTCTGTCAGTGGTTGGAGACCAACAGTTCTGGGGACCTCACAATAAGAGGAAGCATCTGGCAGCTTCTGCATAACAGGGTCTTTTAACCTGCAAGCTGGACTCACAAGGTTGCATCATCATCAAAATGGCTTCCTGGGGAGGGTTGGCAGAAAATTTTCCCTTCAAACTTTTTTTCAGTGGAAAACAGCTTTCCTGGCCAGACGAATTTTATACAAAAAAAATGTCCATTTTCACACAAGGTTTTTTGGGTTATTGGTAAAATGAATTGTTGGGGGAGGGGTTGGATGAAACCCTCAAAATGTCAGCAATTTTGATGCAAATGAGAACTGTCATTGCAGCACCAGTGCAGCAGCGCCCATAGTGAGATGGCTGGAGAAAAGATACGGAGGAGAAGACAGCCCCACAGCAAGAACTGGCTGCAGCCTGTGTGCAAGAGAGAGATGTTGATGGGAGGAGCAGACAAGGTCACAGCTAACTGATCCATCCTGTACCAAGCCCCACAGCCATGCTCATTTCAGAAAGCAGCTGCCTGCTCTCTGGCTTCGTCCAGGCTCATGAGAGCTTCTAACTCTACATCCATTACAGAAACGGTCCTGTTTAAGCAAAGAGGTTCCTGCCCAAGAAGTCATGATGTGCTGCCCTGCCACACTGCCTCTGCTTCCCAGCTCCTCGTACACGGCTTATGGATTTTGGAGAACCACCAACTTCACTGAGCAACTGTCACGTGATTGGAAACCTGGGAGGTTAAAGGCGGCTCCTCAGCAGTGCCTGAGGGGAAACTGAGGCATGCAGCGGAAAAGTGGTTTGCCCAGAAGAGTGAATTTGTGGCAGAGCACAAATAGCGGCCCAGGTCTCCTGAATCCCTGCCCAGTTGTCTGTCTGTAAAGGAAAGAAATGTCATCCTCCTAGTGATGTTTTCACCCCCCTGGCAGCTCTCTGGCTCATAATCTGTCTGACGATCGAGGACATGCCATAGGAGATCAGACTGTTAGTCCATCAAGGCTGGTATCTTGCCTCCAGCACTGACCCATCCTTGACACGCCAGAGAGAGACGAAAACCCTCCGCGACACACACAGCCACCTGTGCCATGCGTAGGTGGGAAGGGGAAATTTCTCCTCTTCTCATGCTGAAGTCTGAGCTGGGAGCCAGACGCCTGCATTCTGGGAAACGTCATTTCACCCCAGCTTGTAGCTTTCCTAACGCAACAATCAGGACAATGATCCACACCCGCTTTCTAGATCTTGGCAAGAGAGAAGCTCCTCTACACAAGAGGAAACAGGGACAGTACGTGGGCAGAGTGGCCTAGCACAGTGATTATAAACAACTCCCAACATCAGCCAGGCTCTTTCTTCCAGAAAGCCCATCAGCATATTATAGAGGCAGCGACGTCTAGTGATTAGAGCAAAGGCCTGGGAGACAGGACACCTGGCTTCCATTACCAGCTCTCCCACTGAATGGCTGCATGACCGTGGACAAGCCACCGAACCACTCTTTGCCTCAGTTTCCCCTTAGGTAAAATAGGGATAATACCTACCTCTCAGAGAGGTATATACTGGGGGGAAGGGGCATGTGAGACAGAGAGAAAGAAGTTTAAGAAATGGATGCTAGTAAAATGCTTTGAAATCCTGAGGTGAAAGGTGCTAAGCATTACGTCTTATGGTTTGTCACCTGTAATGGTCACTGCTGACCCCCACCAGGGATTTTAAGCCCAGAAGGGATCATCCAGCCCAATACAGGCCATAGAATTTCACCCAGAGATCTCTACATCCAGCCCATAGCTGCGGACTGAGATTGGGCTTCTCTCTGACAGATAACCAACCTGGATTTAAAAGTCACGGCAAGTAAGTGAGCCATTAATTTGGGGTCGGTGAGAGCATGGGTGAGGACCGAAAAATCAATTTCTCTCTGGCCTAACCCTTTTTCTGTTCATTCCAAGTTTAAAGCTGTCCATTCTGCAACGGAAAGGCACAGGGAGGAAGGGGAACTGGGAGCCCTGCACTGAATTACTGCCACGGCAGCGACAAAAATAAAAAGAGCCCTGCCTCTTTAAAGTCTGGCCTGGAGCCAGCTTGAATATATAACCACAGTAGCTATGATTCAGTGGGTTTTTCCCAGCATTCTCCTATTTGGGCTGCCCGGAGCAAAATGATTGAAAAATGCTTGAGAAAACAGCCAGAGCTATACAAACCTACGGGAGGAAAACAAAACATACAGTCGGAATGTCTCACATACACAGAATGTGCACACTCAGGTACACACTCACCCAACTGTTGCACAGAGAGAGAGAGAGAGAGAGAGAATGGTACACAAGCAGGTATACACACACTGTTACACACACACACACACACAGAGAACGGTACACATACACACACAGAATGATACACACACAGAGGACGGTACACACTCAGATATACATCCACCCACTGACTGTTACACACAGAGAATGGCACAAGCAGGTGTACACACATGACTTTTACACATACAGACACCAAATGGCATACATACAGGTGTTTGTTCCTGGTTGCACTGTTTGGGGATTTTTTTTAAACCAGCTCACAACTTTGTCGGTCCATCCGCCTTCTCTAGACGGGTTTAGTGTCATCACTAGCGTTCCCAACAGTGTCAGACTGCGGTGGCTCCCGTCTCCATGTACACGCTGCCAAACAGTGATGCTCAGCTTCAAAAAGCTGTCAGCACGCAAAGGAAAGATATGGACGAGCGAGAGACAGCTCGTCTCAAAGGCTGTAGAGGTGATGCTGCAGACAACAGCACATCCAACCTGCATGATTTTACCTCAAGGATCATAATATTTGGTAGTTTTTGTAAAGCTCCAGGTCCAGGAGTCCTGTTACTACATCGGAACCATTAAAAAAAAAAAAAAGTAAGTAGCCCTTGTGGTGCAGAGAAATTCCTGAAAATCCGACAGGCTCACAGAATGGAAGGTGAACAAAAGGAACCTAGCATTTATTTCTTGTGGGTGAGGGAGCGGGGCCACTGTCTCCTGCTTTTGAATGTTTGGGCCTAGCCCTATGGGTGGAGTTTCCAGCTCATAGGCTTGTTCTTTTCCGTTGGACCTTTTTAGTTTGGCTTTTGACTGCAAGGAACTTGCGTTCTGAAGATGGAAACAATAAAATCACTGTGGTAGAGCCAGCCTCCCCTGTGGTGAGCTCTCTGTGCTGCTATGCAGCAGATCTAGGCTCCGTTCCCATGGCCCAAGCGCTCACTTTCCCAGCTAGGAATGATGTGGGGTCCTGCTTGCTGCTGGCTAGCATCTGCCTACTCAGAGGTGAGGAAGCTGGCTTTGATGCCCTGTTCCCAGGGCCAGAGTCTGTTCACACAGCAGCTTTGTGACTCCTCTGGGGCTACTCCGGATTGGTACTGTGCAAGCTTTAGCACAGCACAGCTCCAGTAGTGCTAGCGAGGAGGTAGAGGAAGAACAATGAAAAGGGAGAAGCAGAGCAAGACACACCTGGCTGTGCCTGGTGCAGGCGACTGGTGCTTTCCAGCTGTCACATTAACAAGAGCTGGATCCAGAGAGGGTGAAAGGGGACTGTCAAGGAATTGTCCCACGGCCCCCAGTGAGGAAGGACAGCAGTGCTGAGCAAGGGGGCTGGAAGGAGGAGCTTGGGAAGAAGGTCAACCCCTGTCCACCTATCAGCAATCACAGCCCTCTAGATATGTCCCATTTTAGGGAATCAACTGCTGTAGAAGTGGAGGTGTGGATGGACCAGGGTATATGTGTGAGGCTGAGAGGTCTAGTGGTTAAAGCCAGAGACTGGAAATCACATGCTCTGTCCTTGACGCTGCCCCCTCACCTATAAGTGCACTTGATAATGTTTGTCCACCTTTGTGGAGAGCTTGGAGATCACTGGCCAAGAGGTACTAAACGCAAGATGTCATTGGTGGAGGCTCCAGGCTGGCTTAGGGTGACCAGCCAGCCAAAAAGGAGGAAAAATGGTCCCCCATCAAATGAAACTAAGTCCTTCCAAAGCCTCAATGCAGATGCAGAAGAGCTCCCTCCTCGTGGCAAGTGGCTGCTCGCTGGGCAGATCCCCGTCGGTTCCTTTGAACGTGCCCTTCCAGGGTCGCGCTTGGAGCGTGCATGGGGGAGTCTCTCCTCTTCCATTCTAACTGGAGAGTTAACAAAGCAATGGCAGCCCCAGGGCCCAGCTGAGGTCTGGCCAGGTGGGCACTGAAAGCAGAGAGACAGGAAAAGGAAAGAGGAGGAAAAGGGCAGAGAGGGAGCAGAAGACAAGAGAGTGGTAAAGAAGAAGCCAAAAGAGAAGGGAAGAGGGAGAGGAAGAGAAGAAAGTTACAGGGTGTGGGCTTTTTGGGGAAGGGACCATCTTTACTCTTAGTTTGTACAGCACCAAGCACAGGTCCCGGTCCATGTCTGGGGAACCCCGTAACACACACAACACGTAACGTAAAAAAGAGGAGAAAAACGGGAAACAAGTTCCTGCAGCTAAGCCCTGCTCCTCCCCTACATGGCAGCAGCTTTTAGCAGTGGGGGAGCCTGCAGCTGATCGGCTGCGACCTTCTCTCTGGGGGTCACAGCCGTCAGTGGGAAATCCTACACAGGGACTCTGGGCATGTGAGCAGATCTGGGTCAGGCCGCGATGCTAATGATTAAAACAAAGGCCTGGCTTTTCAGCGGCAGTGAATGGGAATGTGCCTGAACTCTGTAGTGCATGGTGCCTACACTGACTCTTCCAGGCAGGAATTAGCAGAGGTGGAGATGGGAATCTGCTTTTGGTACAGTCCCGGGAAATTAAAGGCTGACACGGCTTCCTCAGCTCCATTGTGCCTGCACCCAAATGGTGCTTGGGATATTTTTGGGGGTTAACCGAGGTGTCTGGGGTGAATCGCCATCCCCTGTTTACAGCATGAGGGAGCCTGGTCTGTGCCCCTGGGGAAAACTCTACCAAAGCTACCAGCAAAACAAGCACTGCACACTGAGCAACCGCAAGTCCAGCTCCTTCCCACCGCACACTGGAGATTTACACACCACACTGTGGTACACTCGACTGCCCAGTCTCTTGTACACCGACCCGCTGCCTACGCACGCCCCGTTTACTGGTTCCCCTCAGTTCAGCACGCTCTTCAGCCCAAGGCACTTAGCTGAGTTTATTGTAAAACCAAATTGCAGATTATTTAACAAAGGCCGGGTTAAAGAGTCGAACAAAAGCAAGTAAAAGGATTTGGAATCGTAAGGTTACCGGTAAAAGAAAAACATCAGCCTCTACTTAGTGACCAGTCACTGTCCTGTGCAATATGGTATTTCTCACCCCATGGCCAGGCCTGAGAGCTGGGATCCACTTTTCATGAGACACTCGGGCTGGCAGTGTCACCTCCGTGATGGATGACATCTTGTGTCCTTTCTTCTCCTCCTGTACACTCCCAGACTTTTTGTCTCCTTTCATAATCAGGGTGTTTCAATAGCTTCAGCTCAGCACGGACAGTCCCCTATTCAGAGTCTTTTCTTGGGGTTCTTTTGCCTTATTACATGCGCAGGCCTGCACCTGGTCCAGACTGGAAACAGGGCTGGACCGGGCTGAAAGGCGTTGATTATTCTCTCTGGACTGAGTTAGCCGAGACCTGCCCCATATCTCCAGCAGTTTTGAAACATACTATTCTACATTTTACACATTTCCCATACAGACATCTCACAATAACCAGGCCGATCAGCTAGTCCGTAGCTTTCGGCAGAGACCCCACACGACCCCCTTTGGCTGGGCACACGGGTAACATACCTGCCTGGGTGTGTCTGTGTCACAGTGCTGCTTTGGCCTCTGCTAACAAATAGACGGCAATGCATCGCTATCCTAATGCCACCAGCGGAACAGCAGGGATGCTCAAAGGGAAGGGGCATGGTGTACCCAACAGCAACCTCCAGCCACACTTCTCTTGCAGCCTGAGGTCTGCAGCAGTGGGCACTACGATTATTTCAATCGTAACAGTGACCTCCATGGAAAGACCACCTTTCTGGCAGAAGGATCCCACAGTGACCTGTCACTCGCTGTCCCCCCAGCAGCAGGCAGCTGTTTCCCAGGGCATCACAATGGTACACGCTGTTATGCCGTCCTATGGAGCCGCACGTGCACTAGCTCAGTATGGAAGCAGAGGGCAAAGCGCCCCTTGCTGAATCACCAAATATTCAACCCTCCCTTCCTCTAGCACTGCAGGCCTCAGACTCCCACTGCCCAGCCTCAGCTCCGTGCTGCAGGGCGGTCTCCCCTTCCCCTGATTTGTACAGTGTTCCTGGAAAGTCTCCCAGGGCTTCCCAAGGGGGCCAAGCTGCCAAGTCTCACATTCCTCATCGTTCCCAGTTTTGGTTGGATGCTCAGGGGAGCGAACGGGAGCCTTGCCATCAATGGAATCAGGCCCGAGGTGCACATTCATCCGAGGGCCGATTCACTGGAACGAGCCAGCCAGGACGTTACCGGCCCCTCCCCCAGCCTAGCAGGGGCATCTCCCAGCACAATGCTGGGTTGAGAGCCAGCTTGCTCCCGGACTTGGGGTTAAACCAAGAGCGTCACTATCCCTAGCCCAGGCTGTCATTTAGCCAGACCTCTCAACGACCAGGCTACAGAACACCGGGCAGCCCCTGGGCAATGTGGCGATAGCAAGGAATACCCTCAGGGCCTGGTCTGCAGGGGAAGGAGAGAGCTCTGGTAGAGAGGCCCTGGTAGAGAGCATTCACTTGAGTGATTCCTTCTGGACACATATGGGAAGTTGCCTCTGACAGGGCAAATCTTCTTGCAGCTCTTCTCCTGGGGGTGGGCGTCTCTATGTGGTGGGCCCAAAAGTGGGATTGGAGGGGAGCAAGAAGGGGGCATCTCTCCCGCAAAATACACCCCCATTAGAACATAAATGCACGCAGCCTGGGGTTCCACTGGCCCATGTGTCATACCAAGCATTCTTCACTCTGATCCTCAGCCTGTTTCCTTCGCCTGCAGGGGTTTGTTTCCTCCTTCCCCCCACGCTGTGCTTCCCAGGAGGATCTGGGATCCAATTTGGTTTTTCCCCTGAGGCCCCAGCATTCTCCAGGCTCCTGGGACATACATTCCCCACCCACATTTTTAGAGAGTTGTTTGTCTCAGGGCTGTTTTGTATTGTGTGTGTGTCTCTCTCTCTCTTTGTGGCAGCCCAGCTCACGGGTGTATTTAAACCAGGATCCCTGAGGGAGCGAAGGCGGACTGGTCCATCCAGTCCCTTGCCCAGCAGGAAGTGGCAGAATGCAAATGAAAGGTCTGGCTCCCTTGAACAAGGTTTGGTGTTTCTCACTCCTCTCTAGCTGGGATTGTAGCTGGCCCACGGCGCATGCAATGGAGCTGTTGGAGATTTTGGGAGGGGGACATCCCCCATACACTGGTTTCACTGTAGCACAGGCAGCAGAAGGAATCTTTCCTGCATAATATGATTTTTTAAGAATTTTGGCCTTACTTTTCCAAAGCCTGAAATCATACGTGCTTAGGAGCCAGGGGACTGGCAGTCACGCCTAGCCCCGGCTGTGTTACCCATGTGGTCTGATGGGGTCAGGGTGTGGGGGCATTGACTGATCCCTGATCGACAGTGGGTTAACTTCAGCTCAGTTTCCCCGAGAGATCGCAGACTCACAAAAGTTGTTTTAAATCGAGCTGGGTCACTGGAGGGCAAACTTTAAACACCGTCTCATCAAAGCTGCCGCTCCCAGATTATAAGAGATGCCACCACCACTTTTCTCTGGCCATTTTAAGCACTGACTAAGCTCAATCCTTACCTAGAAAGGTTTCTGCTTTGTTGGCTTGGGACTGTTTGTTGGTTTCTGCTGAGTCATTTGACCAGCTTACAGTGATGCTGAGCAGATCACTTAACTTCCCCGCCACACCTCAGTTTCTCCATCAGCAAAATGAAGGCTAACAGAACGGAACTACACAGGAATGCAACTGACCCATACCAGAAAACACTTGGATCCTCTGGTATAAGGATGCCATAGGAGTGAGAAGAATTCTCACACCTAACCTCACTCTGTCTAAGCACAGGCACTGGCTTCTACCCCTAGCAATCAGGTCCCAGGTTACTTGGGGCTTGTCTATACACAAAAGTTGCATGGCTTTAATTATACTGGCATAGTTAAAGTGGTACAGCCCCGCTAGTGTGGATAGAGTTATACTAGCATAAATGAGCTTGCACTGGTATAATTGATTCCCATACAAGATTAGGCATAACACTATGCTGGTATAAGACACCTTTATACTAGTATAACTGTGTCCTCACTAGTGGTTATACTGGTATATCAGTTAAAAAGACCACATCCCTAACTGACACAGTTCTACTGGTGCAAAATCACGGTCTTCAGTTTTTCTGCGGTACAGTTTTCTTATAGTTTCCTCTCTCTCTATTGGTCCCCTTTGCCTGTCCCCTGGTTGTCTTTCAAGAACAATTAGCACTGCCTGTGTTGTTCTCTGCCTTTCTCTAACTACTGTATGTGCGTATTTTATACTCAAGGCAAAAATAAAGCCACATTAATGTAGCGCTCTGACTGAACAGTCAAGTGCGCCTCAAGCAGCAAAGATGGCTCCCAAAGTCGCTGCAACACTGCTCCCCCCACCCCCATGAGACTGCAGAGAACTGGATTGCGGTATATGCCGTTAAATCGATGCTCTGATATATGTGTACCATGCGGCTGAGTTATAGCTACCGTGGGAAGAACAATAACTTGGAAATTTCCATGCTCTGAAGTGTTCAACTGTTGGCATCCTGCACAATACACAAGCTTGGGCAAACTGAATGCACGCGCGGGGCTGTGTCACGTATCTAGTACAGCTTGATAGCAGCCGCTTCAGAGAATGTTCCTGCCACGCAGGAGTTAGAGTGGCACGGAAGGGGTTAAATTCACACAGCACTGGCCTATTGCATTTATTTGCATTGGATTTCCTGGGGAGGGGAGGGGAGGGCAAGGAGCGATGGGTAGGGTCCTACCAAATTCACGGCCCCAAAAAATGCATCACAGTCCGTGACATCTTGTCTCCCCTCGTGAAATCTGGTCTTTTGTGTACTTTTACCCTATACTATACAGATTTCACAGGGGAGACCAGCATTGCTGTTGTAATTGTAGGGGTCCTGACCAAAAAGGGATTTGCATTGGGGTGACAAGGCTATTTTATGGGGGGTCATAGCATTGACACGCTTACTTCTGCGCTGTCTTCAGAGCTGGGTGGCCGGAGAGCAGCGGCTGTTGGCCGGACACCCAGCTTTGAAGGCAGCACCCCGCCAGCAGCAGGGCTGAAGTAAGGGGGTGGTCTTTCCTCATGCTTGAGTAACACACACACACACACACACAGAGTTTATCTTTGTGCTGAGGACAAGCATGGGAATTTTTTGTAAAGTTATGAGTGCCTGAAACCAGGGGATTAGAGTGAGAGTGACTCAGCCATAACAACAAATGGCACTATAACTAGGGCCATGTGTAAATCTGTGTGTGTGTGTGTGTGTGTGTGTGTGTGTGTGTGTGTGTGTGTGTGTGTGTGTTTTATTTATATATATAAAATTAGAAAATTCAGGACCGTGTACAAGGCAAAGGATTGAATTTCATGGAGTTCGCATGGAATGAATTTAACCAGCAAATGCAATTTCAGTTGCTCATGCAGACACGGTTTTGTTTTCCTAGACAACACAGCCATTCGGTTATTTTTTCCCTGCACCGTGCTCCATCCTGCCACACAGACATGCGCGTTGCACTGGAAGCTAAGGTAGGGTGACCAGACTTCCTGATAAAATCAGGATCGTCCCGATATTTCGGGGTGTGTCCCGCCTCCCGACCGATCTTTGGGCAGGACGCAAATTGTCCCGCTATCCGCCGGCAGCGCTTTTTTTTTTTTGCGCTCCGCCGGCAGGGACTGACTCGGCTTTTTTTTTGCTCCCCCCCAAGTTCTCGATTTTTTTTTTTCCCCTCATCTGGTCACCCTAAGCTAAGGTAATGTTTAAAAGATCACATTTGGGGGCATTTTCACAATGTCCATGGCCTCTGTGAAATCGGGATTTGCACAGGGCCCTAATTAGAATTCATCAATGCATGAATCCGTCTACTGCAATCACCCCTCCATCCAATCAGCAGCCCTCTCCATCTCTTCAGCGCTTTAACCACCACTGCCTGAGCTACACGGCAGCACAATGCATCATCACCTCTCTCAACCTGCCTTTGTGTTTGTATCTCAGCTTTCCTTTTTAAAAATATATAAAAAAAAAAATCTATGGATTCATCCAGCCTCGTTCCTGTAGTGTCCAAGCACCTGACAACCTTTAACTTACTTACCCTCACAACTCACCAGTGGGGTAGGGAATTGCTACTATACCCCTTCTACTGGGGCAGATGGGGCGGATAACAGCAATTGAGGCAGAGAGAAATTTAGCCTTGTCGACATGGGGTTTAATTTTTTAGCACTAAGTGGCACGTATTAGATGGAACGCAATCATTACAGACACATTCTCAACTGTTTTTGGATTCAACACGGATCGTTGTGTTTACACAGCAGGGACGTTGTGCAGAGTAAGCACATACCATTCTGGGCTTGCTCGAGGTCACACGTGAAACCTGTAGCTGGGCAGGGAACTGAACCTGGCTCCCTGAGGTCCCTAAGCATTGGGCCATTCTTCCTCTCTAACCCTTATGGTTGGGAAGAAAACCTTCACGTCATGAAACAAGCAAACTGACAGAGCAGCGTGCGCAGAGCCTGTGACAATAGTTCTGAGAGGACGCAAACAGCCCTCATTCATCCAAGCTTCATCAAGGAAGAGCTAAATTCCAATAGCCCCGCAGATCATGCATCACCATATTTGAAACATCTGCATAATCTATGGGTCAAGTCTCAAGTGAGTGGGACTTATTTTGTGGGCGGAGCTTAGAAGAATATAGCTACCTTTGTTTCCCCCCACCCACTTCAACCCCGATTGTTGCTATGCATCTGGCCAACGCTTTGGAAAGGCAGATAGGATAAGGAGAAGTTAGACTGCCCCTCTCAGTGAAGAACTGCCCTCATTCCAGAGGGAAATTTATTTCAGTTCCATTCCCATCCTGTGCTGTCTCACTCTTATCGCTGTGAATCATCAGCCTCTGAAATGCTGAATCAGGGAGCTATGGTTGTTGACAACGCTGCAGCTTCTAAATACATCTTTCCCACAACTTCTTGCATGCTCGTGTCTCACGCCCCTCGTTTTGTCTTTGCCCCACATTGCAACTTAGGCAGGCCAAGGAGTACGGCCACTGCATCCATTCAGCCATCAGTAGCAGCACCTCCCAACCCTGTTCTTACAGACCAGGGAAACTCTGCTTTGAACGGCTGGAAGAGCCGCTTCATCAGAGGCAGTCACAAAAAGAACAGCACCAAGCGCGGTGTAACCGTGTCCGCACTGGAATCAAGCTTGGCATCCACATAGACTGACAGGTTACAGCCAGAAAGGTCCCAGCTCTAAGTCACATCACGGCACTGCGAGGAGGGCCCCATTCTTAGAGGATCAGGCTCAGGGGGTTCGGGTGGATCCCAGTGACAACTGTCACTTTGCTCAGCACACTCCCCCAGTGCCTGGTTTCAGGAAAGCGATGAGGAGTCCCAAAGAGATTCCTGACCTTCCTAAAGGGCCATTCCTGGGGCCCCAAAGAGATGTACATGCGGCTAGAGAGCCCCAGAGCCAGTAACACTGCACAGGGCCAGTCATTAGACAGTCATCAGTGTGTCCATTTAGAGTGTAATGAGTGGGCTAATCTGTGTGCACAGTACTGCCCTCTGCTGGGCAGAACCAGAACAACTCAGCTGTGGGTCATAGGCCCTATTTGGCTAGCAGCTAATGCAGGTTCTCTTTTAGCTCAAGTGGCTGGGGTCTCTTGCTTTGGAGCAGTTGGATGCAGGTCTAGCTGCTCGGTCTCTGCAGAACTCCAGTTGCAGCACAGCAATGCTAAGTAGCAGCTATGGGTGTGGTGCGGTTATGCTCTCTGTAACTATGTATGCACCTCTCTGTCTAACTATCCAGCTCCCGTTACCTTTAGTCCATCTCATCAGTAGCCATCCTTTGAGTCTAGGGTCAGTCTGCAGTAGCCATTCACCTATCAGTCTATTCACCCCACCATCCATTGTCTAGCTTGTATTCCATAAAGAGGTTAGCATTTCTCCATTCCTCCTCTCCTCTACAAACACCTCCACATTTCAGAGCCCTCTCCAGGCCTGCATCTCTGCTGCCCTGTGGTCATTCCCACCTGTTCAAGGGAAGTGTAAAACATTCCCATTTGCGCTTGGTAGGGTCAGCAAGGGATTCCCTCCCCCAAGTATTCTGGGAAGTATATTTTATCTACTTCCTCTGAACATCAAGAATGGCCACGGCTGGAGATGGGCCATAGGCAGGGAGGGACAGGGCTATGAGTTGGGCCCCAGCATTCTCCCTCTCTGGTGCTTGGCTGGCTGGTTCTTGCTCGCATGCTCAGGGTTTGTCTAACTGATCACCACAGATGAGTCAGGCATGAGTTTTCCCCTAGGTCAGACTAGCAGGTGCAGGTCACTTGCCAGAATTATCTGGCCTTATTTCACGTAATCATTCCCCTGCCACTGCATGGGGCTTAGGCGCTCGTGCACCTCGGTTCCTTCTATTCTCTGCCTGTGACACACAGTCTTGTCTCCTGTGGGCTGTAATACTTTGGTCTCACCGAAGCTGTTGGGTTAGTGTGCGGGTGCTGGTGGCCTGTGATATACAAGAGGGCAGACTGGATGGTCCGGTGGTCCCTTCTGGCCTCAGACTTGGTGGTAACATTTTATATCCACTCTGCACACATGTGAATGATGACAAGCAGCAGAGCAGCAGGTAATCAGGCCCACCAATGTATTCATCAGCCTTAATCCTCTCTCCATCCTTCCATACACTTTTCCCTTTATGTACTAGAACTATGAGAGTGCCTAATGTAACCACCTCTGCAGGGCCGTCCTTACCCATACGCAATGTACACAGCTGCGTAGGGCACCAGGAAATTTGAGGCACCAAATTGCCTGGTGCCCTGCTCAACTGCGTGCTGCTCCAGTCCCTGCCCCGCCTCTTCCCGTCTCTGCTCCACCCCAGCCCCGCCCCCACACTACCCCTTCCCCAAAGTCCCTGCCCCTGCTCTGCCCCACCCCACCCCCACTCCTCTGAGGACTCCAGAAGCAGTCAGGCCTGCACTCACCGGTAAGTAGAGTGCCCAGCCCCAGCCTGCTCCGCTCCCCTGGCTCCCAAACTGCAACGCCAGCGATTGCTGTGGGGCGCTTCCTCCCCCCAAGCCTGGGAGCCAGGGGAGCAGAGCAGGCTGGGGCTGGGCACTCCACTTCCCGCAGGAAGTGGCCAGCCCTCCCCCCCCTCCAATCCCCCACAGAGGCCTGGAGCCAGCCTCCCCCTCCCTCACGGAGGCCTGGGGCGGGGCCCCACACAGCTACCCCCCTCCCCCCGGCGTGGGGACTGTGTAGGGCACCAAAATAGTTAGGGATGGCCCTGCACCTCTCCATCCATCCATTGGCTGAGCCCTTACATTAGCTATAACCATCTAGCTACCTATTTGACCATGCAGTCATCAGGGTGGATTGCTTTAAACATAAGTGATTTAAATCAACATTTTAATCGTTGATTTTAAGAAGCAAGTAGGAAAGCTTGCTTTAAATCACTGATTTTAATCATGTTTTGCATTTGTACTTTACTTATTTTCCTAAAGAAACACTGATTCTCACTGGTTGACAGCCATTAAAACATATTGCTATGCAACTAAATATAGCCGTTACACTAAACTTGGTGCTTCTTTTCACTAACCAGGAAGATAAATAAATGTGTATAAATATAGTGTAAGCAATTATAGAGCTTAATTTACATTTATTCAGATAGTTAACATTACATTTTTCATTATGTTAGAAAATGGTGAGTGATGCATTTCTTATTTACTTAAATTATGATTAATTTTTTACTTGCGATTTATGTCAAGCTCTATTTGCATGGAAATTCAAATCCAATTAAAAATGCATAAAACCTTTTTTCATTAAATAAAGCTGCCTTAAACCTTTTTTCTGATGTATCCAGCACATTTATCAAAATTTTTATCAAACATGTTTTTCATTTAAAACTAAATGATTTATTAAACAAGGAAAGTATTATCTGCAGTTAATGAACTGAACAGATTGTTTCTGGTCACGATGTCCTTCAAGATTTTAGAACTAGTAGACCTCACTCTCTCATACGAAGGTTTTATTCATTGAGTGGAAGAGGAAAACAAGCTTTCCTGCTTTTCAACTCCCAACTGGATTCTTAATTCTGAATGATCCTGTCACTGAACTAAACTAGCTGAATAAGCTGAAAGAAAGAAAACATTCTCTTTGTAACTGCAGAAAAGACTACTTCTGTCAAAAAATGGTTATAGCACTTCAACAAACACCTAGTTTCCAGATGCCTAGCCAGTGACCTCCACCAGTTCCATAGTTTGACTCTCTTTAAAGCTTGGCAGCAAACATGGGGGGGGGTTGTATTTAAGTTATTTTAATACAGTACAGTAAATGTAGACCTTAACATAGGTTGCCATTTTCAAAATTAATTTTAACTTAAAAATCTGATGAATTTTTTTTTTAATCTGGGTTTTTTTTAAGTCACTGATTTTTATCCACCCTGGCACTCATCCCTACACAACTCTATCCACCGTAATCAGCTCTCTTCCTAACCATCTCTGAATATACTTTAAGCTCATTTCTCTTTGTCTACTTTTTAATGGGCCTTACAGGGAGTCAGCTCTTTGCAAAAGGCAATTATCTTCATGAGTAAGACATTAGACAGTTTGGTTTCTCTTTTCCTTCCGGACAATGAAACAGTGTGAACCAAAATTGGTCAGGACAGAGAGCCATACATTGCACAGACACTGCCCTCTTTATTAATAGGTAAAAGGTTGCTATAAAAAGCAGGCGGTGATCAATTGTCCTGCATGCCCACCAAGGGTAGGATGAGAGGCAATCAGCTCAATTTGCAGCAAGGGAGATTTCCGTTGGATATTAGGAAAAACTCTCCAACTCTCAGGATAATTAAGTGCTGAAACGGGTTCCCTAGGTTCAAGGCTGTGGAATCCCATCACTGGAGCTTTATAAGAACAGGTTAATCATGCCTCAGCATTGGAGGGGGTGAAGGAAGCGGATTAGATGGGTTCTTCGAGGCCCCTTCCAGCCCTATATTTCTATGTTTCTATCCTCTCTTTGTCCTTCCACCAGACTACTTTCCTCCCGCCTACCAGCAGATGTGGGGCTGTAGGATCATGCATGGAGCTGTTCTGTTGACTTGCCATACCAGTCAAGAGCAGGAGGGTCTTGTCACCACCACTGAGGAATATAACAGGCAGAATGACAGCAGGGCTGCCCAATCTCCTGCCATGGCAGGAAGGAATTTTAGGTCAGTCCCTTGCTCCTGTGACAACAGGGAGGTAGGAGCACTGTGAGAAGAGCATCACGCTCAGCCCCTGGGGAGAAGGAAAGCCCCCACCAGCATGTCACTCGGAAGCAACTACCAAGACAAACCCAGGAGAGCAGCTGACAGGCTTCATGGGGAAGAGGAAGAATGGGTCAGCTTGTTTCCACCTATCCCTGGCATAAGGGATGGAGGCTGGGGTGAGGAAGGTGTGCCCAGAGCGTGCTGTTTGGCAATCCCTGGCCAGAGGAACAGCCCTTAGAGGACCTGACCAGAGGGCCATTCCTGAGGTTTAGCTTAGAGCAACCCTTAAGGAGCTCTAAATTAACCTGGCCCCAGTCAGCTCCAGGATTAGGGTAGAAGGCAGAGAAGTGGCTTATTCGAGCCACCCTCTCCCTGAGACCCTGCACTGAGCACAGCTACGTCTGGCCTGGGGATGTGGCCCCAGATCTTGAAGGACAAATAAAGAAGAAATATCAGGATCCCAATAAAGGGGAAAAAATAATGCTCGGAGGGGAAGAATGCTGGGCCAAGATCTCCAAACCTGCCTCATCCCCACAAGGGCCACGGCCAACAGCAGCAATGTCATGTGGTCGACTGCTTCACAACTTTGAAATCCACCCTGGCTTGTTGCTTGGGCCATGCTGGGACAACCTACGCTTCTCTCATCAGGGGTGCTCCTGGGAGATCACACTGAATGCCACCCTTTGTGCAGCTCAGGGAGGGGAGGGGATGGGATGGCGAGTGTGTGCTGGGACCACGGGCTTTTCAACCTCTCAGAATAGACTTGGCAAGGCGGCACCAATGTAATGAGATCAGAATTAATTGACACGTGTTGCCTTTGTGTTTGGGCAATTATGTATTTATATTATGTCAGCAGTTGCCAAGAGCCTGGACATCTGCTTACTCAACATGCATGAGCAATGCAGCTAGCAGACATTTGACCCTGGAGCGTGAAGCTATTTATCTGCACCACGTCTGAGGGAATGAAAGGAAAACCTCTTTCCCCACGCACCCAGCAAGCCAGACCCTGCAGGCTACTGTACTGTGTTGGGACTTTGTAGCCCTGGAACATTTGACCTTCCTGTGTCCAACCCTGGCAGCCATTGCTGTACCTGTTCCAGAGGACAGACTGCAACCTAGCTGTACTCATGGCCTGCTAGATTCCCCTCTCTACCTCCCTTGGAAGGCAGAGGTAATTCCTTCAGGTAGCACAAGCCAGTCCATCAGACATAAAACAGTCCGTGCAAATTCTGCTGAGATGAAATGAAAGGAGCCAAAGTCCATCCCCCGCCCAACTCCATCAAAGTCACTGGAGCAATAGCAAAAACGGATTTGGCCCAACAATTAGTCACAGAAAACCCAGAGAAGGAAAAGGGAAAGTAAAAAGGTTGCTGCATTTAAACAGCTGAGATGGAAAAGTTGGTGCATCTCCTCAAGCAAGCCTGGCACTTCGAAGGGACACCGTCGTGTTGAAAATCCCATTTCTCCCTGAAGATACCTGCCCTGCTATAGTTACAAGCTGACCCCTCCAGTTAGAGTCAGAGAACAAGAAGTTAACAGGAGAAAAACATTCCATTTTTCAGTTTGTTTCTTTTGTGCATTTGACAGCACTTTGTGTCTAATCAGTCTCGCTGTCTCCCTGTATAGTCAATTAATCACTTTCTTCTTTGCTTAAAAAGATAAAATAAAATAAAGACCCTTATAAACATCAGCAAGGGAAGCAGAAATGCCACTTATCTGGGTGCCTAAACATGGACTGAGAATAAGGAGCCAAACTTTGGGCATCCATTTTTTAAAATCTTGGCCATTAGCATTTAATTACAACATTCGCCTCTTTCAAATCAGTCAGTATGCAAAAGTATCATTTCTTTCTTCCTGATATGGGACACAGAGCAACACATGATTACAGCAATCAATCATCTCCAAGGCCCAAGTAGTTTAGAGCCATTTTAAACAAATTATTTAGCTACCAACGCTTTTATCCTTTTGGGTGACATCTTCCAGCTGAATAAATAAATCGTCATGAATAAATTGCAATTCCCTTTCCTTGTAGTTCACTGGAGAGCCCAAGTAGCACCTTCCACTGAACTTCATTAACATGTAAATGAAGAGTCCCTTAACTGGTAAGCCATAGGTACAGAGCACAATTTAGCTGTGTAATAAATGAACAGTTCTCAGGAGAGAAGAGGAGGAAAAAGCAGGTTGGACCAGTTCTGTTCTTGGCTCTGCCAACAACCTGCTGCAGCAGCTCGAGCACAAGTCACTTTACGTCTTTGTGCTTTGTTTCTCGACTGTCTGTTTGGATTGTAAGCTCTTCAGGGCATGCATTCTCTTTCTGTGGGTTTGGACAGTGCCTGGCACACTGGGATCCCAATCTCATTGGAGGTTTCTGGGTGCTACTGTAATACACACAACTATCATACTGTTGGGGCAGACGCGGGGGAGCCTGGATTGCATGGCCCATGCTTTGCCCATTCTGTGGCTAGATACAGGATTGGTCTCTAAGGCTGTTCTCCCATCTGCTCCTTTTCTCCCTGCACAAGATATACTTTGCTGGCTTGGGGTTTTTTAACGTTAATGTGGCTTTAATGCAATCTGCAGCCCTAGAGAATGAAGGCCTCTCTGTAAAACAGGCACAGCAAGAGCAGTGACCAGGCCTGCCTCCCCGCACACATGCCAACATGTTTCAGGCCCAACATCAATGAGCTACTATTAAGGGCATGAAGGTTGTTCAGTCTCTGCGTTTGCTCTGTCCCAACAAGTCTGCCAATCAGGGCCAGCAATGGTGGCAGTCTTCACGGCTTGGACACTGGCATTGGTCGAGTTCCCAGGGGCTAAAGCCAAATTATTTCTCAGCTGCCACGGAACTGCTGTCAGATGCCAGCATCTGGGTACTACTGACCCATGCTGGATTGAAGCTGACCAGCCCAGAAATTAAAGGCTCTATGCTCCACCAAGGAATTGCCGAGCAGAACACAGGAAAGGGACGCAGCTATGCCATGTTCTTTGCAGGGCACCAAGAAACCCTATTTGACGTATCTGAGCTTGTATTTTTATACCCTGTGTCTTTCCATTCCTTTGCCTTACGAAGCAGCTGCCCAGTGCAGCACTGAGCAATTTCCACTGAGAGGGTTGGTTATTATTCCAAAGCACTCTAATTTAAACCTGACTTCTTCATGCTTCATCTCCCCCTCCTCCTCACCCTGACTAAAGTCAGCTCCTTATCAGGGAGTGGAAATGCCTACCTGTCAGCAATCTGGGGAAAAACAACCACTTAAAGCCACAGGCATAGCTCCCCTCCCTGTTTAACTGATGCTTTGAGCAAGAAGCATCCCTGTGTCCTATGCACGTCTATGCATCAGCTCCAAAGCATTTTGATAGGGCTGAAGAGGTGTCCCCATGTAGCCCTCCAAACATCCTTCTTCACAGCCCCGTGGCTGCCCTTGTTTACATATCTGGCAACCCAGTGCCTCTGGGAAAAAAAGAGACTCAGGGCTTGTCTACCCGAGGAAGTTGTACCACTGAACTCTCAGGAAATGTGAGAGCAGAAGAACTCCCTCTTTTGCCCCCAGTGCCTGGTCTATACATAACTACGTGGGTTATGGGTGTCAATTTCACTGAAATAGTTATCCTTGAAAACGCCCTAGCGTGGCTGCAGTTATATTGGTACCAGTGTGCTTAATGTCGGTACTTCCCTTCCTGTACAGGAGCAGCTATCTCCATACCAGCATAAGGCACCTTTGTAATGGTATAACCTGTGTCCACTTTCCAGGCTGTGCAGCTGCAGATTCAGGGAGGCAGCGCAGTACCAGCTGCTCTCGGAAAATCTGCTTTTGCAGCATTTGCTTATTTAAAATTCTGCAGAAGCTGAAGAGCAAGGCTCTCAAACCCCCCCCCCCCCCCCCCCCGGAAAGCATCCTACCCACCCTACGGGCAAGGGGATTGGTTGAGCCCCAGAGGCACCATTATCCTCATGCTACAGATGGGGAACACTGAGACACAGAGAGGACTGTGTCTTGCCCACGGTCTATGGCAGAGGCAGGAACAGAACACAGGCCTTCTATGACGGGACCCTGTGCTTTCACCACAAGATCCTCACTCCCAAGGCATACCTTTAACTGGATTTTCTCTCCTCTGGCTGCCTGTTTTCTATAGCAGAGAGGGAAGGACAACACATGGTGCTTGAAGGTTTACTAAGGCTTCTTCTTGCCGAGAGAAACGTTGTACAGCTCACCTCCTCTGTCATGACAGGCAGCCCTGAGCAGCCAGGAATGTGCCAGTTTGAAGCAAACACATGCTTTTAAAAGGCATGTTTTCATCCATAGTGGAGTTCAGAGAGGGCTAGGAGCCAGGGGATGGGAGTCCTTCCGCCACTGAGTGTGACAGCCAGTGCCTTCAACATAGCCAACAGAAGTCAGTGCACGTATTCCAGACAAGCAGCGCTGGTTCCAGGCAGTGACCCCAGGAACATCATGGGGGTTGCTTAATATTCAGCATGCAGCTTCCCAAGGAGTCACAGTGCAGTCCCAGCTGCTTCACTACACAGATGTGCTTCACTGATGGATTTGGATATTTTCAGCCCCGGGTTAATGCTAATGGTGCCACCACCCAGGAGCACTGCCCTCTTGGTACAATCCTGGGCATTTCTACCAGTGCTTGGCCCAGTTCCTTGAAGCAGTAACTCCACTCCTTCTATTATACTCTCTGCTTCTAATCACAAGATCTTCAAGCCCTGTACAAATGCCAATCTGGATGGGTGCTGAAGGGATTATACTCATTTCCCAGAGGGAAAACAGAGGCACAGAGAAGTGAAGTCATTTACCCAAGTTTTCATAGCAAACCAGTGGCGGAGCTGGGAAGCCAGGAGTTCAGCCATACCATACCGGGCTGTAACTACAAAACAATCCTTACTGCCCAACCTTTTCTTCACTAAGATCCACCTGCCCCCTCCCCATCCAGTCCCCAGCAGCAGATGACCTGCCAGGAGTGGGGGAGGTTGGAGCGATGCAGCTCCACTCTGCCAAGGGGACATAGACAGATGCCAGGGATTTAGAGGCCTTGAAGCAAGGTATTTACCAGGGACAGAGAAGGAATGTCACCCATCTGTTCGCGATCCCAAGATGGACCCGCTGACCTGCTCTCTTCCCCCTCAGCACCCTCTGGAAAGAGGCAGCAGGCCAGTCAGCCAGCCTCCTAAGGGATGAGCTGGCGAGGGGCTGGGGTTTAGGATCCACCCCCAGCTACAAGCAGGAGTTTTGGCTCCATCTCTGAGCTGCTAAGAGCAGAGGGTGGCGCTTTTACTCCTTCCACCAGCACACAAAAGCAGCCGCACCCACCCACTCCAGCGCAAATATCAACAGAATTCAGGTCATTCTCTAAGCAGGCAGACATGCCACTGGGGCATCGCACAGCTCTGGAGAGGCTGCTGCCTTTGACAACAAGCAATCTCTACCTTCCCCAGTTGCCTGGCAACCAGCCTCCTCACATGATATTAATGCAACCTCTGCACCCTCCCCAGCTCTGGTCCCCTGGTGGGAGCCGCATCCTCTGGCTAGAGCCAGCCCACTCCTCTCCCAGCCAGCACCAGGCTGAACCAGCCAGGGGGGCAAACGAATCTGAATGGACACGGACAAGCCTTGTCCGGGGAGATTACAGGCTGAGTGCCGTCTTGTGAGCATTGCACTGCTGTTTGCCAGGTCCCTTGCATGGCGTCTGGATACGCTCAGTAAAACACATGCCACGGGAGGCTGCTGACTCTGCAGGCAGAGATGGCTCAGCCATTCTTAGGCTGGGCTTGCTGGCCTTCCCATCTCCTCTCCTTTTCCAAAGGAGGACACCATCCTTTTGCTTGGCTTAGGGGCACTGGAAACGCTCTGCTGGCACCAGCGTCATACTTTACAAGCCCAAATACCATGGTGACGGGCACGAGATATTCAGACCGACAGGAGGCCCGCTCTGGTTCCAGTGATCCTCTCCAGTAGCAGACGAATGCCACAGGGGGAACCAGATGGAAGGCTGACTCCAAACCGTTCCATCATAGTGGAGTATCACTCTGCCTGCCCAGCTGAGAGCCCATCAACCTGTGCATTCAGGTGCTGATATTACTCCCATCACACAGTACTGAGCCACTTTCACAAAGCCACACTCAGGTTCACAGCCGGATCCGAATCCCTCCATCTCCCCATCCAGGGGCAGGTGGCTATTATCTAACCCCCCAGGCTATGGCACAGAAAGCAACTAGCTCCACAGGAAAGCCCCAATAAATCCAGCCATTTGCTGGCTTCCTGCTTTCGAGAGCAAGCTTGCTCTTTATCCAGCACCAAAGTCTAGCACCTGCTAAGCCCTCCTTTCCTCTCAGCTCTGACCACCACCCTCTTACCCTCCGCGTGTTTTCCTTTTCTCCACTGGGCAGCATTCACACTTTCTGCTTTCTTTCCAGTTTGACAAGTTCCTCCACACCTCCCCTTTTTTCCAGGGTCCCTGTCAACTTTTAATTGGCAGTGCCCAGAGAAGTAGCAAAACCTCGTTTAATTTGTGATGAAAGAGGTGCCAGGGCTCAAACAATTTTTTTAACATTCATAACTGATGCAGCAATCCCAGAGGTGCCGGGGCTACGAACTGCCGGGCCCAGAGGTGCCAGCGATCAGCCCTGGCACAAATTAAGCACTAGTCCATACTCTCCATGAAAATCCTTCCCACGAAAGTCGTGCACCTGTTCCATGGAGAAAAGCCAGGACATTTTTTGCTAAAAGAGTAAATTACAGGTCTCCACCTTATTTTTCAATTGATAAAGGAACAGGGCTTGGGGTGATCCCTCTAACTTACTGCAGACTCCTCCGTGCGGGGGAGGTTGGCAGAGGGGAGGACAGATTGTAGTAACAACCACAAAAAAAGCAAAAGAACAATACATTAAATAGGAGAAGGTTGAGTTAGGTTTGCAAAAGGATTTAGCTTCTCTTCCCTCTTTTGCATGGTGGCTGCAATCTGTGCTGCATTTCAGCCCATCTTAGGGCTAAGACTGATTAGCTGGCTGGAAAGGGTGAAGCAGATTGCTATGCTAATCATGACAAATGAAGCCTGGATATGAAACTCATTGGCTCTCCAAGTTTGCTCCTGCCATGGAAGGATAAACCAGAGGGTATGATAAGTCTATCATTCGTCCACTGGGACGGCTCCAGGCACCAGCAGGTGGCACATGCTAAGGGGCGCCATTCTGTCCATTCTTGGGGCGGCACAGTCGGAGTGGCTTTTTATTTTCGTTTTAGTTTTTGCTTGGGGTGGCAAAAATGGTAGAGAAAGTGTTTTTCCATTTGACAGAAAGAAAGAAAGAAAGAAAGTCCCTCTTGTGAAAAATCGGTGTGATCACAAGTAATTTGGGATGGGCTCTTTTTAAACAGGGTCAGGGGATTCAGCACTTTCCTAGTTTTAAATTAAAAACATTTTCTCATCATAAATTCAATCTGTGAATGGAACAGAGGAAGCAAGGTCCCAGAGAAACTAAAGGGAGCTTGGGCTGGCATGTAAGCCTTCCCCCACAGCTGTCCCAACCTACCCTGGGGGCTGACTTGCATCACCTGTGCTAGGCCAGTGCTGGGCTGCTAGCGCAGTTCTGTCAACGTCCAGTCTGGATCCCCAGCACCGCTGTTATTCCAGTCTTGTGCCACTGTCTAGAGCTGTTTGAAAAACTGGTTCATTTTCCTCTGGAAAATTTCAAAGAAAAGGGGGAGGGGGGTCATTTTTCTCTATATTTTCTAAGGAATACCAAAAAACTCTGTCCAAAACCCCAAATCTCTGTTTTCAGAAAAAATATTTCAGTTTTTCAAAGAAAAAAAAAAAATCTGTGAAAATCAGATACTAGTATTGCTGAAAATCCAATTTTCCATCAAGAGACAGTTTTCAAGGGAAAGTTTTCAGTCACAGAACTGCTACCACAATTCTATCAATGGACAATATGATTCCACTGCACCCGTTAGTCCAACCCTGGGAGGTTTCTCTATTGGTAACTTCTATAATGCAGCTATGCATTCTTAGGGGGACATTGGTGGCTTCGGGCAGCTGGATAGACTACACCCAGGAAACCACGAGAGATGCCTGGGGTTGTGGAATAAGCACCTGAGCTGGATGGTTCTTCTCAATTTATCAGTAGCAAAGCAGTCAAGAGTGTTGACATTTGGGCCGTCGTTGTTAGGCTTCAGAGTTAACATGCCACTGATATGAACAGGGCAGTTCACACCTCTCAGAGCTATGCAGTCTCAGGAAGATGCCACTACACTGGCTTACATTCCATTCATTTTTTGAAATATTTTCTTTCAACCATGAGGGTTAGAAATGTTTTCTTTAAGTGAAAACAGATAGATTTGAAATCAGCTCGGCAATCTTTCATTCACTACCAACTGGAGCTGGATTTGAACCAGCAATCTAGAGGTGAAAAGGGAATGCCAATGCCATACCCCAATGCCAATCTCCTGGGCCATCAAGTGCTCTGCTCTAATAGCACTGACCGCCACCTTACTCTAGAGGTGCACTTGAAATCTTAGCAGTGTGCGACAGGGGCATGTTAAACCCTTGCATGAGTCTGGAGATCCCTGAAATAGATTCAAGCCACCACACAGACGTGCATGCAGATAGAGATTCAGATACTGAATCTGGTACTGAAATCAGGAGTAACCCCATTTACGTCAGTGGGTTTACACAGGTGTAAGAACAGTGAGAGGAGAATCAGAGCTGCCGAGCAGAAATAGCACACAAGCTTCCTTTTCAGCATCACTTGAGAATGAATCATCATCGGCAGGGCCAACTCACTTTGAAGAACAACATTTACCTCTTTATTATTCCGAGAAAAATGCTGAGGCTGTTGTTGTCAAGGAAAAACATCTGCGGTGGAAGGAACAATAATTACCATTTTCTATACATCCAGAATCCCGTTGCAGGGTCTAGTGATAACATAAAGAACTGAAGCCAGAACTCAAATCCCCAGAACCCTGCATGGAAATCAGTGATGGAAGGGACCCATCGAGTTCCCAAATCCTTCCCCTGGTCACATGGCAGGACCGTTCCAGATGGTCTGTTCCCCAGGGTCTGTCTCAGTCTAGTTTCAAACATGCCAGTTAACGAAGCTCCCCCATTTCCCTTGGGAGACTACCCACCATGCTCTGGAAGGCCTTCCTGGGCGGAGCAGAGGGGGTGGGTATTTTTGGATATTCAGAGTGGATTAGCCTTTGCTCACTTTCATCCCCTTACTCCTAAATTACAGCCCCTTTGACCAATCTAACAATTCCCCCCATTGCTGTTTTCACCACCACCCCCAAGCTTAGGGTGACCAGATAGTAAGTGTGAAAAATCGGGACAGGGGGTGGGGCTAATTGGCACCTATATAAGAAAAGCCCCAAATATCAGGACTGTCCCTATAAAATCGGGACATCTGGTCACCCTACCCAAGCTCCCCTGTAGGTGCTGTTAGGCCAAAGCACAGACGTTTAGCGCTGTCAGACAGCCACCCTGCAATCCTCATTGTTGCTCCTCTGAATTCCCCTCCAGGGCAGAGGGCAGGAATTCAGGAGGCTCAGGCAGCAGAGACTGAGGATCAGCTTGCAGGAAGCATGTGACTAAACCCCCTCTCCTTCCCTCCCCACCTCCCATCCAAGAGCAGACAGGCCAGAGAGGCCCAGTCCTGTACTGGAGCGATGACTGATATTCTCTCTCCTTCCAGCCAAGAGGTGATTGGTTTTTAAGTGATATGATAAAAATGCCAATGTCCCCGTCTATACTACAGCAACAGCCACATCATAACAAAGTGGCAGGGGCTAGGCCCCAACAGAGGATCCAGAGCTCTTCTGCAGAGAAGTCCCAAACTCAGGGAGGGGCTAGGATCCTGCACAAAAAGAGAAGCAACTTCTGCTGACTCATGCTGGCAGGTGGCTCTTGTTAGCTCCATCCAGGACATCAGCACGCTGAAAGTGGCTCTCTATGGCAGAGAGAATTAGGGGCTGGTACAGAGGAAGTGCTGTGGGGCAGCCCTGGGAACAGGCAGACAGGAGGGAGACAATATAAACCTCAATCTAAGCTATCAGTAAAGCAGAACTCCAAGAAGGGGATAAGTTCGGACTATCTAGGGCGTGAATGTCACCTGCTCACACACTTAAACACGACTATATCCATGTGATAATATATGGGTTTTTTCTTGACCTTATAGGCAAGACAACACACACATTATAAGCATTGATGAAGATCCTTGTTTTAGCCAAGGCATCTGTCTCTGAGGGTCAAAGCATGGTTCTCTGACATAAGAGGTCTGGTTGGCTTTAGCAACACCAGAACGGAAAAAAAAACAAAAAAAAACACCCAAGACGCACACATCATAGGGTGGGTTAGTTACAATCATGTTTTTGGGGTGCAGATGGGACCGGAGAGAAGCCCCACCTACTCTACCGTCTTACCTGAAGCTATTTTATGCCCAGTTTGGAAATCCTTCGTACTAACTTGATCCAGACACAGGTTTGGTCCAGATGAGGCTGGCACAAAGCAAGTCTGAACCCAATTTAGAGGAGGTGATCTAGCCCGGGTAAAGCTCGAACCTCAATTCTCATTCATCTGAACGTTCAGTCCTGAGAAAACTTCCCCCTTTCAGGCCTTGTCTCCAATGGGGGTGGGGGAATGAAAAAGGTGTTTCTTAGCTCAAATCAGCGAACAGGAGGTAAAAGCCTAGTGACAGTGAGACAGTTTCTAGTGATCTCACAAGTTAGCAAGTCCAAGTACAGACTGTGACAGAGCCTAAGGTTATTTCAATCTAACACACCTTCTTCCGAGTGCAGACGCACGCCTCGACTCTGCGCTACTCAAACTAAGTTCGGCTACATCTACACCACAATCAGAGGTGTCACTGCAGCGTGTGTAGAACAACCCCACCCAGGATCCTGGGTAATTTCTTAAGCAGTTAGCCTGCACTGCAACCCAGATGTCACGGCTATTGGCATCCCATCTAGCTAAGTCAGAACTAGCTCGGTTATGTCTACATGTGGTGCAATCGCCCCTCTGATTGCAGTGCAGACATATCCTTGGTTCAAACCAACCTCAAGCCAGGTGAAAAGCCAGTCTGGCTGCTATAGACCCATGCACCTGAGGCTAGAGTGGCAAGAGAAAAGATTCCAGGCAGATACATACATACATACACACACACACACACACCCCCCAAGGAATTCTGATGCCATCGTGGTAACCATGAGAACAATGCTTGAGTGCTTCCATCAGGGCCGCGAGACAGTCGCGGCTCAGAGTGCAGCAGACCAACCAGACGCCTCTTATAAATGACAGTGATTGCTGATGGGTCACAAAAGGACATTGCCTTTACAAAACAAACCTTCCAAGATCTTTAGAAAGGCCATCAATCTCTTGCAGGTGTGAGGAAGCTGCATTCAAATGAGAAACAGCAGCAGCAGCATCCAAACTAAGGTCCCTAGCCCGAGAGATCTGCAGGGCTGAGGGGAACCCACCGACGAGATAAAGCACTCCAATCCAGTGTAGATGTTTGACACATATGTTCAGCCACGTGTCTAGCAGACATCTCCTATGTCCCAGAGACAGCGTGCATAAACTAAGCCCAGCCTGTTTGTGTCCAAAGGACTTGGGTGACCATCACAGCTGTGACATCATAACTGGAGTGGTTGCTAGCGGTCACCAGAACTCAGATTGACAATACAGCCTTCAAACAGGTATCGGCCCAGATCTTCCAAGGGTGCGGTGGCGCATTATAGATTTTACAGATGGTGAAACTGAGGCACAGAGAGGTAAAGTACCTCGCATGAGCTCACGCAGCAGGTCAGAAGCAGAGCCAGAAGTGGGACCCAGAAGACCTGTCCCGTAATCACAGAACTATCCTTCCTGCCTGGTCAGATTCCTTAGTGGCGCACAAACCTTGAGAGCATGAGCATGGGGGGCAGCACACACGCAGGTCGGGTGCTTTTCAAAAACCTAGATCATGGGAGCTCCAAGGAAACTTTAAAACTATTGACTCAAGAGCTGTCTTTCTTAACATGTTCATATTCATTTAGTTTCCAGTCCGTTTTCCTTTCTCTTGAACCTGGGGGCCTTTTGAAAGCAATTGGACAATGTATGAATAATGTACATTCTCTCGAAAGCTTGAGGGGCTAGCTAAGTGAACGAGACCTAGCGCGCAGGGATGTCAATCATTAATGTATATATGAAAGTGTTTGGAGATCCTCGGCTGGAAGATGCCAGAGCCACGCTGAGCCTTACCCCAGCGCTGTGTGCCTGGCATCATCCTTTGACAACAAGAGCTGGGATTGGTGTATTTCTTGACATCATGCTGCAAAAGACAAAGAGGCGGGGCTTTAATTCATAAAAAGAATGGCTGCAGAGCCAATCAAGTGTCTCCTAATGGTCTGAAAGCCCTGGTTACCTTGGCAAAGCAGGCAAGGTACCTTCTTGCAGGCAGCCAAGTGGTCTTGTGCAGAATAAGCCGCGCTGCATCCATAATAGGATTACAATAGCCCCCCCTTCCTTCCACTCTCTCCTCACGTCCTTTTCATCTGCAATTGGCTATTAATAGAAAATCCTCTGCTGAGGAAAAGGAATTATTTTGGGGGAATGCTGCATTCCCCCGGCCCCAGACCCGGAGCTAAGCAGCGGGTGGAGGTGGTTTCCCTCTCCTCAGCAAAGGGCTATGGAGAATTTAGACCAGGGGAAGGTTTGTACATGAAAGGCAAAGAGAAGTTGGGTGTGTGGGTGGGTAGGGGGGTTAACATGACTCTTCTCTAGGTACATCTACACTGCACCTGTCTTTAGGCTGCATCCAGAGAACATACCCACATAGGCCCCCTGGCCCAGGTATAAAATAGCAGTGTATCCGGTGAGGCACTGCTCCATTGATTAAAGACCCACCTGAAGGGTACACTAGTACCAAGTGGTGGCTTCAAACTATTTGCTTTTAGTCCCCCTTTCTGCGAGAGCCCCCACCCCCCGCAGCTCAGATGGCTCCTCCCATGGAAGCTGCACTCCAAGTAGCATCCGTTCACAGGTCTTCCCCCTGCTAGGTCCGGATTGCTGGGCCCTGGCACCAGTGGCTGTTTTCAGATGGTGAAGGATCCAGGACAAGAAGCCAATATGGCAATTGCACAGCAAGGTCCTGGTCCATGCCTGGGGATGTTATGTGCTATTACAATACAGGTCATAACTAACAGCAGGGATTAAAAGAGGCCTCCCTTAATGAACTGGTATTTGACTGCATGCGGCACCATGCCATACTCCGGCACTGGCCAGTGACACCAAACATTAACCCATTTGGTATTCTGACTCAGCCACCATCAGTCCCCACTCTAAGGTTGCCAACTGTCTAATCACACAAACCAAAACATCCTTGCCCCAAGGCCCTGCCACTGCTCCGAGGCCCTACTCCGCTCACTCCATCCCCCCCTCCATCACTCACTCTCCCCCACCCTCACTCACTTTTACCAGGTTGGGGCAGGAGGTTGGGGTGTGGGCTCTGAGCTGGGGCCAAGGAGTTCGGTGTGTGGGAGGAGGCTCCTGGGGCAGGAGGTTGGAGTGCAGGAGGCGGTGCGGGGTGCAAGCTCGGGGGGGAAGGGGGAGTTTGGATGCTGGAGGGGGCTGGGGCAGGGGATTGGGGTGCAGGAGGGGGTGAGGGGTTCAGGCTCCAGGAGGGAGTTTGCATGCAGGAAGGGGCTCCGGGCTGGGGTAGGGGAGCTGCTGAGTCAGTGTTGGGGCAGGGTCAGCGCACGGAAACCCCCTGGTTCGCCGCAGAGACGGGACGAACGCTTCCAGGAGTGACACAGGGCCAGGGCAGGCAGGGAACCTGCCTTAGCCCCGCTTGACCTTTAGAGCCTAAAATCTCCCAGTTTGCTTCAGTAGCCTCCAGGAGACAGGGCCTGATTTCAGGAGACTCCCGGTGAAACCGGGAGGGATGGCAACCCTACCTAACTCTGGGCACCATGGGACTAGTAGGCAGGAAAGAGCTACCTGTCTTAATGATAGGAGTACTTGTGGCACCTTAGAGACTAACAAATTTATTAGAGCATAAGCTTTCGTGGACTACAGCCCACTTCTTCGGATGCATAACGATGTAGTCCACGAAAGCTTATGCTCTAATAAATTTGTTAGTCTCTAAGGTGCCACAAGTACTCCTGTTCTTCTTTTTGCGGATACAGACTAACACGGCTGCTACTCTGAAACCTGTCTTAATGATGCAAAACAAGCTCTCGGCAGGGGCCGGCGCACCACAGGGAGACTGAGGCAGCCAGGCCCCAGCCTCACGGGATCTTCCCCCACAGCTCTTTAGCTGGAGGCAGATGAGCCCAGTGCAGCCTCAGGCCCCTGAGCTCCAGCACCCGATGAATGTCGCCAGCTTGCAGAGAACATGAATACCAGTGCAGCCTGCCCCGCTTCATGCTGTGAGGTGTTTATCAGCCAGGCCTTTCATCAATGGAGGATGGGAAGTGGCCCAAATTCTCCATTAACCTCAGCAGTGGAGGAGGGGAGAGAAGAGACGAGAGTAAAAACCTCCAGGCAAGGCGAGAGGAAGCAGAGAGGGGTGTGCAGGGTCAGGGGGTGCAGCAAGAATAGCCCCAGCCCGATTCCCTGCCTCAGTTTCCAGCTGGTGAACACCTGTTGGCAGGTGTCATAGTTCTGCCCACGTCAAGGGCGCTAAGAGACTGACAGTCTGCCCCCGGGTGCATCCCCCACTCCCAGGCCAATGCAGGTGGCCTCCAGTGCCTTGTCCAGGCTCAGTGTCAATGACTCAAGTGATGGGGCTTCAGTAAATCACTGCCCCTAGGAGACAACCCTGCAGCCCTGGAGATCTCAATCCCAACCTGTTTTTCCCTGATACTCGGCTTACGGTTTTTCATTCCTTAGGGCCGGCTACGTAAATGCAGCCACTGGACACCAGCCTGATGGGGGCAGAGAGCAGGTGGGCCTCACATCACACATGGTGCTCCACAGGGAATTTAAAAGGACAGAGCTTTTCCATCCCAGGCTCCTTCATGCCCTATGGGAAACAGCTCACTGCAGCCCTTGCTCTCACTGCCAATTGCGATGGAGTGTTACTGTGACGCAGGCAACTCTCTACTGGGCTGAGACCGGCCAAACTCATGTCACACAGGCAAAGCCCGAGACTGGACAAGATGAAGGCGGTTATTTGTTTCATAAATACGGGAGCGTATAATACGCATGCATAGGGTCAGAGAGGGATGTACACTGTGGGCCAAAACTTGTAAGTGGGACAACAGGTCAGGGGCTCAGTCATTTCCCAAAATGAGGGCTGGTGGTTTCTGATCTTAGTCCTTAGCAGACAAGTATCCACAACCCAAAATTTGCACAAATTGCTCAGGAGAAGGCAAAAATAGCAGAGGGGCTTGCAGGTGAGGAGAGAGGTGCATTGACAGGAGCTGTAGGTCACCTCGGGGCTAGAGCAGCAGGAGGGGCTGCGAGTCAGGACTGAGGTGCACTGGCAGCGCTGAGCCAGGTGGGGATGGAAGCATGTACAGCATCTGCCTTTAGCACCTGGGCCCAGCCAGTGCAATCAGTCTCTCTGTTCTTTATACAATAAGAGAAATCAAATGCGCGTTTGCAGCCATAGCACCTTGTACTGTAGTCCTGCCAGGTCTCACAAGCTAAGCAGGGTCAGGCCAGGTTGGTACTTAGACCAGAGACCTCCCAGGAGCAGGTAGGTGCTGCAAAAGCAATGGAGGCAGTTCAATAGGTGGCACTTCTTATGCCGAGTCAGCACTGAACTTGCATCCCAGCGTGGTGTGTAGGGATGAGGGGGGAACTGTTCTTTCAGAGGAGATGTAAAAGCAAGTTCACAAGCTCCTCCCAGTGAAAGTGGTTAGCACAATGTGCTGGGTCAATTCCAGGCTTGTTCCTAAAAGGAAAAGGAACACTAAGCCAGCAAGCGCAGGAGGGCCAGGGTGAGAGGCCTGAGCTGCTCCTCCCTAAGGCTGGGGTGCTTTTACTGTACGATAGTTAATGCCGATTAGCCCTCTCAGGGTACACGTACACAGCAACAAACCATCCCGAGCCCAGGCTTCAGAGCCCGAGCACGAACATCTACACGCCTCCTTTTAGCACCGTACCATGAGCCCCAGGCCGTAGACCCAGGCTCTGAGATTCACTGCCACGGGGTTTGCGTTTTGCTGTGCAGATATCCCCTCATGGTACAATCCCAGTGGAGAGGAGGCACAGACAGTCTTTACCTCAATGTAGCCAGGCAAGGTCCACCTCCTGTCATTTGCCTTCCCCCACTGCACGGAGGCAAAAACTAGAGAGCCTTGTCTCCACTAGGCGTTTACAGCGAGAGCATGAACGAACGGGGGAGAGGGGGGGAAACATTTATCTCGCTACAGACGTGTACCTTTCCGATAGCTGACACAGCCTAACAGATAAACCACGCCCAGAGGTTCTACATTCTTCAGCCCAGCCCAGGGTCAGTGTCTACAGGAAGAGAACAGGAGAAAGAGAGACGACAAATCACAGAACAGGATGCACACATTTTTGTGGCTTTTTTATTCCCCCTCCCTTGGGATAGTCCTGTGGACGAGACACTGGACTGGGACTCAGTAGATCTGGGTTATGATGATGCTAGGCACTATACAAACAAAAGATGACAAGGCCCCAACCATAGAAACTTACAAGCTGGAAGAGGAAGCAGACTGAGATAGAAGGTAGGAGAAAGAGAAACAAACAAGGAAGGCACGATGGAGCTGAATGGCCAGTCTCATAATGCAAAGTTTTCAAAAGGAACAACGTTGTACCACTGAAATAAACACCGTCTCCCACACTAAGTTGTCCTGACAACCCCAGATGACCCTACTGACGTGCCACCACAGGGAGCGATCAGCTGTGACAATTAGAGCTGCTTGAAATTTTTCATTTGACATTTTTTCCCCATGAAAAATGTTTTTCCCCACCAAATGGCCATGTTCAGTCTTTTGCGACTCGGTTGGGGCAAGTTTTCACTAAAACTAAACTTTCTGCTTGACCACTTGTAGTTTTTCAGTTTTCGGCTGCTGTTTGCGAGGCCCCAGGTGGAGATTTCAGCAGCCCAGGCCCCAGAGAGGCGGAGCAGGGAGGAGTGGAGTTCACACCTGCAGAAGCCACCCTGCATAGGGCCTAGCCGACGCCACTGTAGCACTCGTCCGCACCTGTCGGCGCCTTCTGAGCTTCTGCTGGTGCAAGCAGAAAGCAGGCAGCTTTGAGAACTCCCTGCCTATTCCAGCGGGATAGGCCCTTCCCATTTGCTGTCCCAAAGGTGGCACTGCTGCGTAGCAGGGACTGCATCAGGGCTGGGTCCGAAGGAGAAAGATCTAAGGCAGGGCCTATCAGGAGCTCACTGGGCTTTTATTTGGGTCGATTCAAATCCTTGGGTGGGAACACCCGGTCGAAAGGGGACCCTGGTGGCTCCGGTCAGTGTTGCTGACCGGGCCTTTAAAAGTCCGGTCGGCAGCGCAGCGGGGCTAAGGCAGGCTCCATGCCTGCCCTGGCTCCACGCGGCTCCCGAAGCAGCGGCATGTCCCCCCTCCGGCTCCTAGGCGTAGGGGCAGTCAGGGGGCTACACACGCTGCCCTGACCCAAGCGCTGCCCCCACATTAGGGCAAGGCCTCAGAGAGAAGAGCTTATGAAAAAAAAAAATGTTGTAGACAGCACCCCTCATCCAAAAGCCCTTTCTGAATCACACATAGGAACCATTCTAATCCCCAGCGGAATGCAGTCACCTCTGGGGTGGGAACAGCAGCTGTTTGACAGGACACAGCAACACCATGTAATAGTTTAGAGTGAAGAATACTGGATCCAATGGGAATTTTAGGGATGCAGAATATAAGATGTGCTGTAATTTGGCCAGGACATCAGGGTGACCCCCTCCTACTCCACTCCTATGATATCTCTGAAGACCACAACAAGTGGACAAACATTTGAAAGACTGATTTCCTGTGAATGAATAAAATAGACTTATCTGGCCCTCATTCCCATAGCATGTAAGCATCTCAATCTTTAACACCTCTGTGAGATAGGGAAACTGAGGAACAGAGCAACTAAGTGACTGGCCCAAGGCCACACAGGAAGTTTGTGGCAGAGCAGGGAATTGAACCCAGGTCTCCCAAGTTCCAGATAAGTACCTTTGTCACTGGACAATTCTTCCCACCCCTCGTCTATGGCACTATCAAGTACTGTTCACTTTAGTTGCTGAGTTGCTTCTGGGAAACTTGACCAGCAAAGCAACAGCCTTAGAAGGCTCAGGACAAAGTCTCTCAGGAGTAGGCTGAGCCAGACGGCAGGGAATACAGCTGCTGGGAATACAGTTGCTGGGTATGATTAGACCTCTCTAAGGACCAAGGGAATGTCTGACGAGCAGGGTGGCTGGGATTGGGGAGAAGTGGGGGGAAGGCATGGAAAAGGGGTGCTTCAAACAATCTGGACCACAAAACATTATTGAGTTTTCTCCCTCCCCTTGGCAACTGCCCAGGCCAGCTCCTCTCCCTGTTTCAGGTCACGTGTCACCACTGTGACAATCCCAACAGTCTCTCACATGGAAAAGATTAGGAAAGTATGTAATGTGGTTGTAGCTGTCTTGCAAAGGGAATAGCAGCTGGAGAGGAGGAGGAAAGCTAGCATGGGGCACCAGTGTGAAAAGGTGATATCCATTTAAAAGCAAAGCAGGCTGGGAGCCATCTCCATGATATAAACATCAGAGTGTTAGAGGAATGCCAGTGGAACAGGCAGTAGTGGAGGAAACATCTACAGGAACTGCAGTAAAGGGGGCGTGGGAACCCAGTTTAGAAGAATGAGTTGTGCCTGGTTTTCCCCTGTCTTTTATTTGATTTTTATTTTGTTGTTGTGGTTATTTTTTCCACTATCATAAAGGAATCTGCTTTGCATCCCTGAGTTTATGGGATGTGGACAGTCCCATGTTCCAGCCAGCGAGTGACCCACAGCCAACGGCGGTCTGCAGGCCACAGCCTGAGTACCGCTGTGTTACGAGATCTGCTGTGCTACGTACACAGGTACCTCCCAGGCTAAACTAACGTCCCGTGTAACCTCACAGGCAGCATCCTCAATGGAACACAACCATCACCTTAGAGAAACACAAGGAGACACAGTCCTTCCCTTTCTCTCTCTGCCTTGTGATATACGGATGCAACAGGAAGCCCTACTTGATATTCATGCGATGATAGGATATTATATTGGCTGTGCACGAGCTGTAGAACAAACTCAGAGACAGATAACCAGCTCATCCGCATGCTGATAAACCTGCCAAGATAGGAAGGTTGCTCTGCTCCTTATACAAAGGCACTGAGATGCTTTCTTAAACATGATTACAACTTCCCCAGATCGTTAGCACGTGCACACCCACCCACCTCACCATGACAGAGAAACCCCACCCAGTGAAAGGTGAATGAAAAAGCACTCAACGTGCCCAGACCTGAGCGCAGGCCCTCAGGGCTCTGTGCTTCTCCCACAGCTGCAATCCCAGAACACCTATGGGGCAGTGCGTGTTGTGGCGGTTTTCTCAGTGCTCCCTTGAGTTGACGGGTGTCAAATTAGGTCTGTTTTAACATGTGTATTCTCTTAAAACCATCACCGCGTTCATGTCTCGAGGTGCCGATGAGAACATCTTACTAATTGGAGAACAAAACGGACAGCACCCGGGCGCCACCCTGTTTGCACTGCTGTGGGGTTCACCAAGAACATCAGCTGGAGATGGGATGGGAGAGCAAGCGGAGTCTAACAGGTCTAAGACAGGGTCATGGGAGTCATCCTGTTGAACTCTGTGTGGTGATTCACGTGAGTAAAGCTCCTCAGGTATTTGCAGCAGGGTTACCACCTGGATGGTATTTGACCAGCCTGGCTGGGTTTTTTATGGATTTGCCAGAAAAATAATTTAATCTGCCAGGTTTGGGGGTTTTTTACATGAGTGTAAAGATTTGCATTATTCTCACAATACACTGGGATATCTAATGTTAAAAATGTCTGTGTCCAGCTAAAGATGCTGCAGTGTTCCCACTTCTGCACTTTAAGCGATAACAGATCAAAACTGTTGAAAATGCAGCAGCTGTCTGCCCACCAACACGCAAACACACCGCACGCGTGTGAGAGAGAGAGGGTTCGAGTCACACAGGAACCGCGGTGGCTCTGCCCTTGTGCAAGGGGAGGGAAGAGCCTAGAGGTGGCCCTCAGAGTATTCCCACTGGTAGCACAATGATGGTGGAATAGATAGAAGCCATCAGGAGTTTTAGTCAGTTATTTACTTGCATATATGACTGTAGTTTAGCTTGAAAGCTGAAAGGCAGCGGTGGATAGAAATGCCACGTACTGGAAGAGACCCATTGGCACGGACGCCGTACACCCACCAAGAACCCTTTGAGTGTCACGATGATGATGTGAAACAAGAGCACTAGAATAAGCCAAACAAGAACAGTGGGCCAGAGGCCTCCCATGCGGCAGGGTACCTGTGCTACTGCTGCCCATGATATAAAAGCAGGGCTGAATCCAGCCCATGATCTCACATGTGCACTGTGTGTTCCATCCCCAAGGATCTCAGAAGGCTCTGCCCAAGGAATTGCTTCCCCCTCCCCTGAGGCACATAGCAGCCCTTTAGCCTCTTCCAGCAATGGAAGGGAGGAGTTTGGGACCGGATGTGAAGAGGAATGCTCCATCCAGCTGAAATTGCAGGTGGAGCTTTAGGCAAATGGACTGGTCCATGATGCCTCCATCACCCACATATTAAATTTTCAAACAAGCAAATTCCTGCTTTCTCACACCTGAGAGGAGCTCTGGGTAAACATCAGCAAAACTAATTCCTTATCCTGCTTCAAACCCCTCCTCTGAACTCCCCTGCACCATGGATGCCTATAAAAACCTTGGCAACAGCGAGGCTGCTGCTGAACTGTGACCACCGCCCATCACGGTGACCAACACTGTCTCACTGTTTCCTTGTGCTCCCTGTCAGTCAGTCTGTACCCATCTGTAGTCTCTTGTCATCAAGAGTGGCTGTTTTTCTAAAAGCTCTGCTCTGGGAATTATTTAGGGGCAGGTCTCTGGCCTGTGTTATACAGGAGGTCAGACTAGATGATCACAGTGGTCTCTTCCGGCTTTGGAATCTATGATTGGATGTTTCGAACTTATACTTCGATTGTAAGTTCCTTGGCAGGGACCCTCTTTTTGTCCGGTGTTTGTACATTGCCTAGCACCTGAGGCCCTGTCCTGTTACAGTAACAAATCAAATAAGCCACAAGTGATGGGGGTATCATGCTTCAGCATGGTTTTATAACTCAGGAGTAAGGGCAGTACTGACAGGGCCAAACACGACCACCCAGGAGCCACCCCACTAGCTCCTACACCCCAGGCCTCCTTCTGCCCCATCTCTCTTCTCAAACACCCTGCCACGGGGTCACTGCACCTCAGGGTCCTCCACACTCCATGCAGGGAGGGGGCTGCTTCTCCACTGTTTCCACTGAGAGATTCATTTGGGGAGGTGCTTGTGGTTAGCACATACTTTTGTAAACATGTGAGAGAGCCACCCTGAGCAGGATTTGGACCACATGGGGACTCCTACTTCAATCACAGAATTGTAGGGCTGGAAGGGAGCTCCAGAGATCATCTAGTCCAGACCCCTGGGCTGAGGCAGGGCCAAGTAAACTTAGACCATCCCTGACAGGTGTTTGTCCAACCTGCCCTCAAAACCCTCCATGAGGAGCATTCCACAACCTCCTGTGAAAGCCTATTCCAGAGCTTAACTACCCTTAGAGTTAGCCAGCTTTTCCTAATATCTGACCTACATCTCCCTCGCTACAGATTAAAAGGTAGGACAATAAGTAATGGGCTTAGTGGACATGGAGAACAATTGATCCCCGTCCTCTTTATAACAGCCCTTACTGTACTTACAGACTGTTATCAGGTCCCCCCTCAGTCGTCTTCTCTCAACATGCCCAATTTTTTTTAAACCTTTCCTCACAGGTCACGTTTTCTAACCCTTTTATCATTTTGGTTGCTTTCCTCTGGACTCTCTCCAGTTTGTCCATATCTTTCCTAAAGTGTAACGCCCAGAACTGGATACAGTACTTCAGCTGAGGAGTCACCAACATTGAGTATAATGGGACAATTGCCTCTTGTATCTTACATACAACATTCCTGTTAATACACCCCAGAATGGTATTAACCTTCTTCACTACTGCTTCAAACTGTTGACTCGTATTCAATTTGTGATCCACTATAACCCCCACCTAGATCTTTTTCAGCAGCACTACTGCCAGCCAGTTATTCCCCATTTTTTACATGTGCGTTTGATTTTTCCTTCTTAAGTGAAGTACTTTTCCCTCATCTTTATTGAATTTAATCTTGTTGAATTCAGACCAATTCTCCAATTTGCCCAGGTCATTTTGAATTCTAATCCTGTCCTCTGAAGTGCTTGCAACCCCTTCCCACCTTCATGTCATCCACAAATTATATAAATGTACTCTCCAATCCATTATTCAAGTTGTTAATGAAACTATTGACTAGAACTGGACCCAGGACTGGCCCCTGTGGGACCCCATTAGATACACCCTCCCAGTTGTGCAACCACCTTATACTAATTTAATTTAGACCACACCTCGCTAATTTGCTTATGAAAATCTCATGTGGGACTGTGTCAAAACCCTTAGTAAAAATCAAGCTATATCATGTCTATTGCTTCCTCCCTATCCACTAGGCCAGGGGTCGGCAACCTTTCAGAAGTGGTGTGCTGAGTCTTCATTTATTCACTCTAATTTAAGGTTTTGTGTGCCAGTCATACATTTTAACATTTTTAGAAGGTCTCTCTCTAGAAGTCTATAATATATAACTAAACTATTGTTGTATGTAAAGTAAATAAGGTTTTTAAAATGTTAAAGAAGCTTCATTTAAAATTCAATTAAAATGCAGAGCCCCCTGGACCCGGGCAGTGTGAGTGCCACTGAAAATCAGCTTCCGTGCCACCTTCGATACATGTGCCATAGGTTGCCTACCCCTGCACTAGACCATTAACCCTGTCAAAAAAGGAAATTGGGTTTGTTTGACACGATTTGTTCCTGACAAATCCATGCTGGCTATTCCTTATAACCCTAGTATCCTCTAGGTGCTCACAAACTGAGTGCTTAATCATTTGTCCCAGTGTCTTTCCAGGTATTGAAGTTAGACTGACTGGTCTATAAATCCCCAGGTCCTCTCTGTTCCCCTTTTGAAAGATAGGGGAACATACCTTTCTCCAGTCCTCTGGGACCTTACCCATCCACCAAGAGTTCTCAAAGATAATCATTAACACTTCCAAGGTTTCTTCAGCTAGTTCCTTAGGTACCCTAGGATGCCTTTCATCAAGTCCTGTCAAATTGAACACATCTAACTTATCTCAATATTCTTTAATCTGTTCTCCCCCTATTTTGGCTTGTGTTACTTCCCCCTTGTTGTTAATATTTATTGTGTTAAGGGTCTGGTCACAATTCACTATTTTAGTGAAGACTGAAGCAAAAGAGGCATAGAATATGTATCACATTTCCACTTACAGCCAGGAGCGCCGCCAGCTTTTTTGCCCCCCTAGGCAGTGGAAGGTCCCGCCCCTGAAATGCCGCCCCCCGACAGAGGCGGCGGAAGGTCCCACCCCTGACAGAGGCGGCAGAAGGTCCGGCCGCCGTGGTCGCCGCCCCCCAAATGTTAGTGCCCTAGGCGACCGCCTAGGTCACCTAATGGGTTGCGCCGGCCCTGCTTACAGCAGTCCCTGGGGAAATTAAGCAGGCTGTATACAGCCCTGGACAGTTTCCTAAGTCTACTGGGAAAGACAGGGTTAAGAATCAGAGTCTCACAGCAATCTTTTGTCAGCCAGAAAGCTGATCAAAGTCTCTCTTCATTCCAGCTGATTTTTACTACTCTTCTACTGGGGGCAACTCCCCTGTAACCTTCCCAAAGCTCAGAGATGCTCAGCTATGCAGTGTGTGAGGGGGGAAGGAGGAAAGAGAAAGAGTGCAGTGCATTCTGGGACTTGCCACGGGGATGTATGAATATGCACCAAAAGAAATGACACAGAATTGCAGAACAGGTATGAGACAACACGGGAGCAGAAAGGTAGACAGACGCGGGAGAGAGAAAAAAAAGACGCATACACACAGGGGCTGGGGAAAAAAGTCACACACATGAATGGGGGAGGGGGCTTACAACTCCTGTATGTTATAAGCAAGTCTCATGGGCTTGTCATACCTGGTGTATGGGAAAGAAGTGGATTAAAGGAAGCCGGAGAGAGCACTAGAGAGACAGCTACACTAGGGAAATGTCCCTCTCTTGCCCGCAATGGTTCAGCTTCCCCGGTGTTAGCACTTTCAAGAGCCTGGTGCAGATGGGCCAATGGCTCTGGAAGCCCCACATGGCCTAACCCCACTCAGAGCAAACCTGACCCACACAATGTTGGCAGCAGAAAACCCATCTACACATGGGATCGATCCCCGTGGTGCCAAATCAGTGAGTGAGAGCGCGAATTGGTGGTCCAGGTCCTAGTGTACATCTGTTCTCTCTCCCCACCACGTCCGTCCATCTGGGTCTCTCTTTCTATACCCAGCTCCCCCTTCCGAGTACCTTTCCAGAGAATTCACTCAGGACAGACGAGGCACATCACCTATTGCTGGCAACCACACAGATCTCCCCATTCACAGGTTCCAAAGCCAGAAGGGTCCATTGTGATCATCAGGTCTGACCTCCTGTATCACACACCACTTGTCCCTTGTCAGCTGTAACCTGCGCAAGTTCAAAGCATGGCCTTTCAGCATAGGCCTCTTTCTCTGGAGACCTGAGAGCCGAGGTGAGCAGGCACGATCCACATCAACAGAAAAGGAAACTGAGGCACATACAGGCCATATAGCAAATCCGTGTCAGAGCTGGGAATAGAACCTAGAGCTTCTGATTCCCAGGCACTGAGCCATGCTGCCTCCCTAACACACAGAAGGACTGAATGAGACTCAGCACATCTCTTTCTAGTCTCTCCCATTCTCCACCTCTTCGGTATATCCTCCACGTATCCCGGTCACAGGTGCCTGCTGCACAGGCCAGACAGACATACTGCACCCCATGTGGCAGACAGAGCTGCCAAACAGTACTGAACTCTTACACATGCACACGCAGCCCTCCTGAAGGATGAGCGGCTTGGAATTACTGAGCAGAAATTGCTCATAAAACTTTACAGGCTGCCTTGGCTCAGAGAGAGAGAAATCCATAGCCCTGAGGGGCATGCTTGCTTTACACTTCAATCAATAACAGTGACCCACTTATAGCTCTCCTCAAAGACATGGATTCTCCGGCCTGGGTCATGTTCTGGTAGGAATTTGCTCTGACAACGCTGCGTCTATGGCCCCATGTGCAGCGAACCAGTCCTGCACCTCGGGAGCACACAGTTCAAACCCTGCCTTCAGGCTCCAGAGAGAGGGAGCTGCACCCCGCAGAGTCCCACTGCCTCAGCTCAATAGAGGCCGGGCTGGATTGGCAGGGAAAGCTGTAAGCTGGCATTGGATTGGTGCACTGGACTGGTGGGGGACCCACCAAAGGCTGCATGTTGTCCAAAGACTTGAAGGGATGAGTATTCTGAAGAGTTTTCTCTCTAGAGGGTTGAACAGAGGCGTTCAAAGCCCCTAATTTAATCACAGGCTGAGAATGGCACATGACTGAGTACATACCATCCCCTCTCCATCTCACCTCACCTGTATCTCCCCAGGATCTCATCACATGGGGTTGCAATAGCATCCTCATCATGTTCCACTAGCATAGAAAGCCCTCCCAAAATGATCACTGTGTGTAAATTCACTCTCTGAGTCCCTGGGTGATGCTAGGATTTCTCCTCCGAACAATACATTCATTGCACTTGAACAGACAGGGGAGCTGCGCAGCTATCCACAAAGAGGTATAATAACCCAACAACCTGCCTCAAGCACCTCATCACCAACCGGATAAACATTTCAGGCACCCCTGTGATTTAACAGAGCGGGTTTCTACATTTGTCCCCTCGCTCCGTTCCCAATCCCAGAGCACAATCAGCATTCCTAGAATAAACATAAAACTAGAGGTCGAGCTAAACCATGCTTACACAGCCTGACCTGAAATCAGGAAATCCACATTCCAAGCAGCTCAACAATCAAAGACAAGGTTTCATTTCACAGAATTTAATGCCACGTTCTTGCTGATCTGCATCGAATTTGCCTTCCTAAATTTCACTTTGTGCAAAATTTCGCACTGAAAACACAGAAAAAGAGTTTGAATTTCTGTGTGTTTTTAAATGCAGAGCCTCAAAATAACCTCATCCACAGGAATCAGCCCATTTTCAAGTTCATAGCCAAATGTGAATAAAAGCACACACACAACCCTAAAAAGCCCCCATTTCTGAGCTTTGCATTTGACTCGTAGCATTCTGCACCTCTATTTCCAGTACTCCCTCCCTGTGGGTTTTGGAGATCTAGTCATTTATCATCAGGGCCTATTATTATTCTTCACACTGCAGTAGCACCCATACGGCACCAATCAGGATTGGGATCCCTTCGCACTACGGAAAACCTGCTTGCTTCTAAAAGTGTGAATGTACAAAAGAGACTAAAGGGTCACTAACAACAAGGACAGACTCACCCTGTCTCCGAGGGCAGCTCTTGGCTCTTTAACTTCTGTTCAGGCACCGTTCAGAACCTGGGAGAGAGAGAGATAGAGAGAGAGAGTAAAAGAACTCATCCAAAGTGTCTTCTCAAAAATGATCAAAATCACGTATGCTGCAGAGCGACACGAAATGAGCATCGCTCATTTCATCGAGAGCTCACTGGTGTCTTAGTGGCTTGAGCACTGTATTCAATTCTATAAGAATTCGTTCATTTATGTGCCCTCTACTCTGAAACAGGTCTAGATGAAACAGCACCTTCTAACTGAGCAGGTCTGCTCCCTGTGTATTCAGAGGCTGAACTGCTAATCTGAGTGATAAAAGCCTGTCTTTACTGAACCAACACTGCTGGGAGAAAGTGAACTGGATACTTTTCTGGCTTGCACAGTGAATCATTAACCAAGTTCTAATTTCATGGCCATCTGTGCAGTGCCATTGTATTATACCCCTCAGTTTCACCTGTACAGCCCCACTGAAGACAACAGAGTTGCCCAGGTGTTGCTGAGGCCAACATTTGGTCTGCAGTTTTTATTCTAGGTGATGATGCATGAGCCACAAAGAACCCAGCTGGACTCGCAAATGTCAAAGGGAGGTTTGCAGGACTGGTACTTTACTGGAGAACTGAGCGTGTTTGATATGAAATGCACTCGGAAAACAAACAAGTTCTACAACAGCATTTTTTAGAGAGTCACTTTTTGGAGAAGAACTACATTTTATGGAAGACAAAGATCTGCAAGGTCTGAAGAGCACTTGCATCCATGTAACTATACTACACACCAGAACAAAATCAGGATGTACATATTACAGGCTCTGAGTAAGACTAGAGAGAAGCTTATGCGGCCCATCTTGGGAATGCTACGGAAGACCTGGGATAGCTCCTACTTTTGCACAAGAAAGGTCTTTTACACTAAAGGGTTAATTTTCCAATGGGCCTCCAACATATGCACAGGTAAAATCTGTGAGTAGACTCACATGCAATTGCACATTCAGTAAAGGGGATGAACCCTTCCTCCCCCCACGTCAATGACCCGTCAGAAGAGGCAGGACTTTACGGGTGTTGGGACACAACTGAGCGTGGATATGGGGCTCTATACAGAACAAAAAAAACGCAAAAAAGCTGTGCTGGTTTTACTCAAGCTTCCAAGGAGAGAAATTCACTGATGGGCTAAGGAGAAGCCTGGAAAGTCTCAATTCCCCAATGTCTGAGCGAATGGGAGTGAGAACTATAGAACTCAGGCAATAGTGACCCAAGCCTTTCTCCGCTTCTGTGTCAATGCAACTCCTGTGCAATCAGGAGCCCAGCAGAATTACACCAGTGTCCATCTAGAGTAAGGTGGGGGCTGGGTCAGAGGGGGGTGGGGGGAAATCAGGACTGTTTTATACTCTAGGATTTTTTCAAACCCATAATTCCCATGACCAGTAGCCAGAGCATGGAGAAGGCTCAGGCGTTTACACTGCTCTGTCGTCTAGCTGTGCTCTGAGCAGAGTTGGGCCATATGGTGGTAACTGAGAACCACCACCACCCCTCCCCCAAGGCTTATGCTACGTTATCACCAGTGCAGCTGCAGTTTTGGGGAGTGAGTGGTCTGAAGAAGCCTGATGGTAGCTCGGCCAGCGCACCCACTGTACTAGCCATCCAGTCCCTTCAGCCTCCTGAGGGCATGAATGATTCTGAGAGGCAGTTCGGTACCTTGGATAACCACTGGCTCAGGATGCCCGGGCAGTTACACCAGCTCCTTCAGGAGCCAGTCCGATCCCCCGCCTTCATTTGGAATCCCAGGGAAGATGCAGGCGTTTAATGCCACAAAGCTGTGGAGCGAACACCACTGACTTCATCCAGCCAGCACGCGATGCTCCCAGTGGGGCTCTGCCGACACAGTGACAGCCTGACCCCCAGCAAGCCCAGCTATTCCGGTTTTAGACCTGTGCAAGCACACGCCGCCCTCTGCACTCAGCTGCTCAGGCGTTAGTGATGTGAACAACAGGGACGAGACTCAGAGCTCATCAACATCATTATCAGCTGTGACCTGAACAGGGATTTGAACTCCTGGTTCCAGTGAAAAGATCAATGCGTTACTCCCCGGCCAGCAAGCACCATCCCCCAACCCCACTCTTTTTTTAAAAAAAAATAAATAATTCCCCGATTGCTTCTCTGCTGCTGGGTGCAGATGATCCTCACTGATTTAAGACAGGCAGCGTTTGCATCTAGCAGCAAAAGGGTTAACATGCAACAACAGCCTCACTGCATCTAACGGGACCTCTGGCTCCTGTCTGTGCTTGGCTGAGGTGCCCGCTATTGGAAACGCAGGACAACACTGGATTTCTAAGGGGCTCTCTTCAAAACTGAACCCTGGATCCCACCTCCCTGCTGGGCAGTTTTGTGCCATCCCGTTCCTCCTACCCCCGAGAGCCTGCCACCCCACACTCCCAATATCTTGAGAGGGCCCAACCCTGGGTTTCTTGCTTGAGAGGTCAGGAGAGTTAAGACATGGTGACCCAAATTCTTCATCAATCAGACTGCTAAGGACCAGCCATTCGGGGCTACCCCCAGCCTCCTGGGGTTAGTGGTTAGACACTGAAATTGAAGGTCACCTGGATTGTTTCCAGCTTCAACACGGACATGCTGCGTGGCTTTGGGGAGTGATCAAGGCCTATACTGGCAAGAGCTACACACTGTAGTTCTGGATGGCAAAGAACCTACACATTAGCGCCTCTCCACTTTCCCGTAAGCGTCAGGGTCAATGGCCTTGCAGCCAGAGAGTTCACCACCACCCCCAACTCCATTCTTTTTTTAGAAGTCACTGTGTCCTATTCCCTGTCCAGCTTTTCATTGATCCCAACTCCAATGCCAGTCTCGAGTGCCCACATCTCTCTCTCTCCCTCCCACACACACACACACCCTTTGAAACACAAATACAGACACCAGGAAAGGCCTCTGCCCTCCCAAGACAACTGCCTGGACCAAGGGACAGGCGCGCAGCTGCTAGATCAGTTACTGGTCCCTCCCAAGAGAAGGGTCCCAGCAGGAACGCTACACACGGGAGACTGTTCGGCCATGTCTCCAGCAGCGAGAGAACATGGATGCCCCACAGGGCCGTGCAAAGTCAGGGAACTAGCCTTTCTAGAGGAGCCCTGCATGCGAGCAGTTCCTGCATTCAGTGCAGAGGTCAAGAAGATCTATTGGACAGGCACACGGCTTTCAATGGGGTTCCTTTCTAGAGGGGTCCTCTCCGTACCTGCGCTCCCTGGTGTTTTCATTAGTGCAAGCAGACAACGCACAGATCCTGATTTAGCAAGGCAAATGCATCCAGAAGGATCATTGTGTCAGCAGCTCAGGATCAGATGTTTCAAGGGGCTGCTGTTCACCCCAAAGAGGTGCGGGGACTGGTGGAGAGAAGGCAGGCTCCGAGACAGCCACCCTGGCTGAGACATGACCTGAGAGGGGCAGGCAGTTTGTTCAGACTCAGCAGAGATAGAGCAAAGTGCATCACGGTGCACTTTGATACCAGAGTGAAGGGTGCGATAGAAAAACTTAGAGTAGATTCTTCTAGATCCCTTTGCAAGGCTGTGGGGTGAGCCTGAGAGAGACGGACAACACATGGGGATAGCACTGACCCTTCGGACGTGGCACAACATTGCAGTCATGCCAGATCCTTTGACTTCTTTCCCTACAGGAGATGGGGCAGTCACAGCCCTGTCGAAATTATAACACAGGTCATTGCATTCTGCTAGCCAAAGCTCCCCCGTGCCTTCAATTAGACACAGAAATTTCCCTCCCTTCCTGCCTTATGCAGCTGTGTCAAGTTGTTATCCTGAAGGCTGGCTGAGCTAAGAGATCCCTGTGCATGACAGCTTGGGAAGTGCTTTGGGTGAGCATCACTGTATCAGTTAAGATCACATCATTACCTGCCCTAGGACTTTAGCCACCTGGGGAACAAGACCCCCTGCTGGCTGCTCGCTATCTTTGCTGCCAAGCAGCTCCCTGGACCACTGCTGCTAGCGGTGCTAGGGAGACCCACGCCTGCAGCCACTCAGCTCTTGCCCTCCACCATGCTGTCTCAGCCAGAGGCAAGACTGGCTCCAACTTTTCTGCCGCCCCAAGCGGCAAAAAAAAAGACGAGCGGAGGCAACTCAAACGCACCGCTTCTTCGGCGGGAATTCGGCGGCGGGTCATTCACTCCCTCTCCTCCTCTTCAGCAGCACTTTGACGGCAGCTCAAAGAGGAAGAGAGGGAATGAGGGACCCGCTGCCGAATTCCCGAAGACCCGGACGTGCCGCCCCGATACCGAACGGAGTGCCGCCCCTTTGAATTGCCCACTCCAAGCACCAGCTTCTTTAGCTGGTTCCTGGAGCCGGCCCTGGCCAGAGGCGAGGGTTCGCAGGCCTGCCGAGAACATCCGAGTGTGTCAGATACTGCCACGGCACCTTAGCAAATAACCAGCCTCAGCTGCAGACAAGGGGGCTGGAACAATTTGTATAGTGGGGGTGCTGAGTTCCAATGAACCAAACTGTAAATTCTGTATATAATGGAAACCACTTCAAGCCAAGGGGTGCAGCACCCCTAGTTCCAGCACCTCTAGCTGAAGGAGGTGTACAAGCTGAGGGTGGATCAGCCGTTTAAATCCTGGCCATAGGTCACTGCTGGATGGAGAACAATTGAAGCAGGGCTCTGCGTGGCATGGCAAATGCTAGGCGCCATACAACGGACATGAGCAGGCCCAGGGACTCACAGATCTTGGCCAGTGCAATGTGGAGTAGATGTTTATCAGCTTAACGAAGCACAGGCAGGAGGACAGGGATTTACGCCACCTCCCCTTCTATCAGCCATGGAAGTGGACAACGCAAATGAGAGAGAGCAGCACCTCCGCCCCGAGGGCAGATTGCCCAAGCATTAACCGCTCAACTGGGTCTGGAAGAGGGTCACCATTGCAACCACCCCACGTCAGGTGTGACTACATCAGCTCTCACCAGCCCAGAGGGAACAGCCCCAGACAGTGCTCAGACAGGCAGAGTCAATGCTGAGGCAGAGCTGGCACTGTAAGAGAGAGCATCTCGCAGATAAAAGCAAAACGGAGGTCCAGACCACCAAATGGGCATTAAGGATGCAGCTTTCACAAAAGTAAGGGTGCTAATTGTGGTGTCCTGGCCAAACTGTAACTTGGGCAGTTACATGTGGCCTACCCACAACACGCTTGGCAGTTTCAACTGGACATATTCCTCACTGCTCCTCCTACATAAACCTGCTGTTTAACATTGCTGCCTTGACAATGAGTTCCACCCCAGAGTCAGCTGCATTTCACCAGCAAGTGACAGATATTACTGAAAATATGCCTAGACAAAGAAGATATACAGACATATTATATGCTGTGCCAAATTAATTCCTGACCTCAGCGACACTACACCAGGGATGAACTCGGGCCATGGTATTTGACAGTGCTTTTTGGCTTTGGGATGAAAGACACTATACAACACAGACTTTAGACATGGAAAGATGTAGCAAGTCCTGTCTCATCCAGGTAACACCCACCCACATTCAGGGCAGGATTGCACCTGATAGCAAGTTTTCTTTTGTTCTGTCCAGTCTAAGTTTAAGAGTCCCAAGAAATGAGGCTGCCACATCATCCCTTGAAAGATGATTCCACAGCTAGATCCATCTGAAAGGCTGGAAATTTCCTCCGTCCCAATATTCACCCTAAATTTTGCCTGTCTCAATTCCATCCCTTACTGCCAGCAATGTACCTAGTAATGCTGCTGTTTATTATAATCAAACGCCAACCCTTCCACTTGGAGACCCAGCTGCTAACTAGCACCCCTCCATTGTCTGGGAAAAAGAAAAAGCAAAACAAACCACCACAAACATTCACAAAAAAACCCACAACTGCTCAGCAACTTCCCATGCTATCCAATATCGACAAAAGCTCCTGCCAGCAGAAACAGTGCCAGATCAATAGTGCTTCTAATTAGAACATTTAATTACTTCCATTGTTCATTCGTTCATTGCTTCCCCAACCAGATCACTAGAAAAACCAGCAACGCCCCCCTCAGTATTCCAGCCCCTTCATACTCCACCTGGATAGCGGCTCCAAGACCCCCCAGGATATGCATGATTAGTAAACAGTCTGTGTTCCCCCTTCCCAGCTCCAGCCTCCCTCCTGGTCTTGACATACGCTCCTTGCTTTAGACACTTCTCCATGGGCGCACACCTGACTGCCTCTGTCTAAGCCAGAAATGCTTTCCACAAGCACTAACTGCAACAAACAAGATTAGTCAATTACAAAGGGATGTGTCATTAAAAATGCACCCTCAGCTTTCCGGCCTTTGGGCATGTAATGAAATGGCTTGCTCTCTCCCTGTCAATATGCAGCTCCTCTCTAGACCCTGGACACAAAAAGAATCAAAGCTAAAAATACCCTCTGATTGTCGCTACCATGGCACCTGGCACATAGTGAAATGGGGGGAGGGGAGAAGTGGGGGGTTACGAATGTGTTTTAAACCCCTACTGAAGCTTCAAAATGCTGTTTGAGCACTCCTTATTTTCCTAAAATTTCAAAAGGAGAAAAAAACCAAACAAACATTCCCTTTGTGCAGCAGAGACAGACAACTCCACCCTGTGTATTTTCCTTCCTGTCTGATGCTCACTGAGATCCCAGCACATGCCTCCTAGATCCCCCTGCTAGACAGCATACAGGGGAGGGGGAGGAGATAGGGAGAGAAGTGAGTTAAAAGAGGGCGTTGGTTTACTTTTGCAAAAGATTAAGATCACAATTGGTTCAGATCTGGAATTCATTTTGTGCAAGACCTCCCTACACGCTGTGTGGTCCAAGGTTTTACCCGGTCTCCCATACCATACTCAAGCGTGTTCGTCTCTCCTACAAATTTGGGGGAACAGACTGTGAAACAGGAGCAGAGCAGCAAGAAATGGCAAAGACCTGCTGGATCATGGTAGAGTCTACTGACATCCAAGGGCAGGATACTTGCCCCGAAAATGGATGGATCGGATATTTAAAATCCAATTTAAACTGCCATCACATCTCATCGTAGCCGAAAGGCCAAGAGCCCTAGTAAAGCTGCTGACCTGATGAGATTTGTGGAGCTGACACTTTACATTCATTTGTCTTGTGTTTTTAACACATGGTGCCCTTTATCTAGGGCTCTGGATTGCCACACGGGGGACCTGGGGGTCAGTCCTGGTCCCTCATTCCCAAAGCAGGTCTAGGGACAAGAAGAGCTGCAGATGCAGCCCCAGGCATGGATAAGCCCCAGACAGAATCCAGTCTTGTCCTTCATGGTCAGAAGGCTGGTGGCCTCGAAGGGATGGGCTGTGCATTGGTGGGGGCTCAAATGGGGCAAGTGAAATAGTAGCATGAAACAGCAAAGCTAGAAGTGAGCTCTCCGGAGCTCACAATTGCACTTGATCTGCCCTGGTTACAAGGCTCTGCCCACCATATCCCATCCTCTCTGGCATTAATCCAGATCACCCCATAACGTTTGCCACACTGCAGTTAATCCTCACTAGCATGTATTATCCCCACTTTATATCAAGGTGAAACTGAGGCACCAGGCGTTTACAACGAGTCAGCGTCAGAGCTAGGATTAGAGTTACTGGCTCTCAGAGCTGTGTTCAACCCACTGGCCCACATTCCCTGTCTGCTAAAGGCAAGTGTGCCTTGGCTCCTGTCCCAGCTGTACTTCAGCTCAGCCTAGCGCTCGTCATAGTGCGTTCCCAGGTGCCTGGGAATGCTTCACTCCCACAGATGGGACCAGAACAACAGATGCTGGTATCATGCTCCACCCTTGCAGACGAGACACCTGCTGCCAGACACTTGGAGGTATAGCTCCCTGGCATCCCGCTCCGCTCCCAAGGGGATGCTGTGCCAAAGCAAGGAGAGGTGCAGTAGCCCAGGTGGAAGAGCCGGCTGCCGATCTCTTTTATTGTGTGTTCTCGTGTGTGCACGCTCAGGTCTCAGGCAACGCAACAGTTCCCAGCTCAGGATTTAAAGGGGCGGGTGAGTGGGGTTTTACACCATGACTGTGAAACATTGTAATGATCCCCTGCAATCACTCCCCATCACCTATAATCTGGATATAGCTACCAGCCTCCCCTGGAGTCAGCCCCAGCCCTGCCCAGCAAGGCACAGCCCTGAACAACACGGGCTGCCCAGCCATTTCCTTCCAGCGCTGAAAATGCTGTTCAGGTTTCCCCCGAAAAGTCTTACACTTCTTTTTTTCCCTCCGTGACTACAATGAAAACCCGCTGACTCAGAGACATCTGACTGCTCCGACGAGAACAATAGGCCACTCAGCCGAAGCTGTCACGTTCTCTGGGCGAGCGCATTTTTAGACGTTGTATTAGAGTAGCATATTGATAACTGTGTATGTGTGTGTTTGCATAGATGAGCATGGGGAGGCTTCCCATACGATGGGGTTGAGGAATCTTCTCTGACCCATGTCTCCTTGACTGGGGAAAGGGCTTAGATTGTACAGTGACAGGCACTGTATAAAACCTAATATAGAGAGATAGGCCAGCTCAATTCCCATCTTGGATTTGCTATGAAACCAAAAGCCATATTACAAGTGACAGCATTTCCATCTAAGCTCTGCCCACTCCCCACACCCCAATCACTGTAGCATCCGAGACCCTCACGAGCAATGAGATATTACCACTGTACAGATGGAGAAACAGAGACACCACCTTCCAGGGAGCCTGTGGGGGAACTTGGAACTGAACCCAGCTCTCGTCCAATACCTTACCCTCAAAGCCATCCTTACTAATGTCCTAACAATTCATATTCTAGCTTGAGGAGGAGATTTCCCAAGGCACAAATGGGAGTTCAGTGTCCCAGTACCCTGGGTGCATTTGAAAACCTCCTAATTGGCCAGCACACTGCAGCAATGCTAATGCAAGTCACAGCGCTTGGGAATAATAGTAGGGTGACCAGATGTCCTGATTTTATAGGGACGGTCCCAATATTTGGGGCTTTTTCTTATATAGGCACCTATTACCCCCCCATCCCCGTCTCGATTTTTCACACTTGCTATCTGGTCACCCTAAATACTAGTGTAGTATTATTTTAATCCACAGAGGAGTAGAAAATGTTTGTTATTGCTACTCCGCTCACCCCGGGATATTACGGCTATTATCTCAATCAGAGAGAAATTTGAGAGGTTCAGAAGAGAGAGATTTTCCTCTCCCTGGCCTGAAGGCCAGCAGAGTGGATCTGCAATGTCACCACACAATCAAGAATGGCACTCACAGGGAGGATCACACCTCAGCCACGACTGCCAATGGATGGCAGATTCACAGACAAGCAGCACAATCCACCAGCCTCTTGAGCCACGGTGTCAAACCACAGCTTCCCCCAAGACAGATGTGCTCCTGCCACACTCCCAAGGAGTAGGAGCGCTGCTTTGCTATTTATGGTAATGGCTGATTCCGTGCTTCCATTACCACCTGAAGTTGCTGTTAAAGCACTAAACACAACACACTGGTTGTAAACAGAAAAGACAAATGCCCCCACTACCAGCAACTGCTCCAGTGGCAAGGGACACAGGGGAGGCCTGTGCTAGGTGCAAAGATAAGAGGCCTCGCTGGGGGGACATAGGGGAGGTGGCATTTGTAATGCTACACACAGCTTGCATTCCGATGGGGGCTAGCATGAGAGCCAGGGCATGCATGAGAGCTTCTGCAAGTTGTGTGTGTGTGTGTGTGTGTGAGTGAGAGAGAGAGAGATCTTCTGCAAGTGCGTGTGTGTGTGTGCGCGCGCGTGTAAGGAGGGGAGAGGGAAGGGTAGCTTTGGGCGTAAGAATGTCAACAGCGAATTTGGCACCTGACATTACAATCAAGAGCTGGCACTGAGAGCCTGCAGCAGTCCCTGTTCTTGCTGCCGGGGGCCAAAGTCGGCATCGGACAGAGTCTACAAAGCATTGGTCTCATTTGAGAGCATGGGCACTAGCACCAGGAAGTTACCTATGTAAACAAACAGGCTCCAGTCCAGTGACCACATGAGATCAAGGCCTTCCTATTCAGAGAAAGTTCCCTAGTGCTAGCTCTTTCCCATAAGCCTGCCCCGTCTCTCCTCAGCACACATTGATCAACCTTATCTAGTTTGAAAAAGACAAAGAAACACCACAGCGAGTGACTAAAACAACTCCCTGCATGCACAGTCACTCTACAGCACGCATACAGCCCAGGTAGCGAGAGGGAATGGGATCTGACAGGTACAGAGCTCTCCAGTGGGTTGCAGTGAGGCAAAACACAAAGAAATAGGTTTACGTGTTCAATCCGGCATAGAAGCATCATTTGTGTGTATGTATGTATATTATATATATATATATATATATACACACACACATACACATATATACATACACACGTGCACACACACACACAAAACCGTGGATATGGATATTAACACATGCATAACCCGGGGGCCACTCTGGACTAGAGCTCCCTTAGATAGCTGAGAAGGGTAAAGCCACCAGAGAGAAAGAGCAATCATTTAGGGCAGCCCAATGGGGCATAACTCAGACTAATACATCTCTACCCCGATATAACACGACCCGATATAACACAAATTCGGATACAACGTGGTAAAGCAGCACTCCGGGGGGAAGAGGGGGGAGAGGGCCTGCATGCTCCGGCGGCTCTAAGCAAGTTCCATATAATGTGGTTTCATCTAGAACACAGTAAGATTTTTTGGCTCCTGAGGACAGCGTTATATCAGGGTAGAGGTGTAATATACTTAACGCATCTCTAGCTCTTTATAGTTTTGAAGCTGAAAAAACATCAAGCAAATCTAATGTGAGAAAATTGAGGAAAAGGAATATTTATGCTGAAGATCACGGAAAAGCATCTTGATGGCAAGATTGATTAGAGCATGGAACAATCTCTCCAAGGAAGTGGGGAAAGCCGCTCCTCTGGGGAGGTTTGAAACTAGACTGGTAAAAGGTCCAGAGAATGGACCATAAGGAGCTAGCTCCCACCAACCACTAGATGATCTAATAAAGCTTTTCCATCTCTAACTTCCATGATATATTGTATTAATTAAAGGGCACACTCAATCTGTTCTTTGCTCAGGAAAAAGCCCATAATTTCAAATATTGAGGGAAGCATTAGAAACGCAAGAGGGGAGCAATGCCGTGGTGGAAATAATCCATCTTGTAAATGCACCAATGGTAAAGGAAGGGGACTCGCAAGGTCCCATACCTTTGCCCAATCTCCCATAGAATCAGACAATTAAGAAAGTGTGAAGCTTTATTATACCTCCAGAGCCTACCTCTTGCCATCTGACGATATTCCAAAAATAACCGTGGAAATATGCAGGGACCCATTCCAAGTTGTTCCTGGATCCCTGCATACTCTCCTCTAATGTGTATTATCCTCCTGACATCAACACTCCTGCAATCAAACATTATTAAGGGCAAAACAGCAGCTCCAATTTCAGAGGAATTCCTGTGGTCAGATTTCCCCCCTAGAATTCCCTAATCTGAGTCTGATCCTAAATTCCTTAGGCACCCTGGCTTGTACTTTTCAGTGGGGCTCCAGAATCATACACATTTTTCACCCCCATTTGCAGTTTATTGTTTGGCTGGGGGATTTATTTAACCCCTCAGCTGCCAGAGACTGGGAAAAGTAGCCTTAACTGTTGTGGACATCCACATCAAAAAGAGCACTGGCTTCTCCAGAGTTTAGTGTAGAAGAATTGGTGCGGGTGCCTAGGGAACTCTTCTTACAAATCAATAACTGTGATCATAACAAAGCCTTAGAGAGATCAAACCCTTGAGGCCCAAATCTGCCCCCATCTAAGAAGGCAAAACATACCCAACTGTTTCATTGCTGCAAGATCAAACCCCCAGCGTTTCAATTGCAAATGCACTGGGGGAGGGGAGATCATGTCTTGCTATCCCCCGATATGTGTACATACTCCCACCCCTGTACAAAGCAGTGGGAAAATAAACAGTGTTTAAAGCTCTTTGTGCACATTACAGGAAACCAATTCAGAGGCATCTAAAAAAACTACAGGTGGTGGCAGAGAGAATATTCATATCACAGCCACTGGAGGAGCAGAGATCTGGGCGTGATGGCCCAGTCTTGCTCAAGACTGGCAGATCTGCTAGTATTTCAGTGCCTTCCAGCTCTCTGAAGGGGAAGAGAGGTCAAAGTCATCTGACCTTGGCAGAGGGGAGGGGCCCTGACAGATCACCTGCTTAGTATATTAGTATATACCCAAAAAAAGCCACTCCCCATGAAAGGTCTCTCTGCCTTCCTGGCTGGCTCACCGCTCCCCTTTCCTCCCTGCTCCACTGGGTGTGTCACTAAGGAAACCAAATCAGGTAGGTTTGAGCTGGCCATGCCCAGAAACTTTCAGCACCAACAAGTCTTCTATGGACTGTGGTTTAGCCCACCCCAGATGGGATTATCCCTGATGCTTGTTCCTTCCCCAGTGTAGGTTCTCTCCAGCTCCTCCCTCCTAGGACAGCGCCAAACATGCACACACACCAGCCTGCAGTTTGATCTCCGCTCTGACACAGAGCAAAATGTGAGTGTGTGTGTGCGCATATGAGAGGCTCAGCGGCTACCAGAACAAACTGCGTCTCCCCTTCATTTTGTTCTCTCCCAAGTGACTTGCCCGCCACCTCCAAGCCCAGACCTGAGCGGATCCGCTCCCGGTTAGAGAATTCCCCGCGATCTGGGGGAGGGAGACGGTAGCTCTGAGAAATATGTCAGTCACCATTTCGGGGGTGGGGGAAGACAGGGAGTCTGAGGGGACCTGAGCCTTCAACCCAGGAGATCAGGAGGGAACGCGCCGGATCTGTGCCCCCAGAAATGGACGCCCCTCAAAACCGAGATTTAGCGTGCAACAGCGAGCGGCAGGCTGGAGGGGGAAGAAAGGAACACACCCCTCTCCAGCGGCCTCTCGGAGGGGAAAAGATGGGGAATTTTGCACAGGCAACGTGCAAGGGGGGTGTAAATCCGATGGCGAAATCACAAGCAGGCCACCTGGACGCGGCTGCACCTAGGACATGGGGGGGGGGCACCGAGCAGACATTGCAAGGAGAGGAGTATCGGGGGTTGCCGTGTTAGTCTGCATCTACAAAAGCCACCAGACTCCTTGTTATTTTTGCAAGGAGAGGGGATACTCGGAGGCAGACGCACGGCCCCCACACCCACCCCTTGGGTTTGCAAGCCAGGCCACCGAGGGGTCGCGGATCGGAACGGCTGGGGCGGCGGCTGCGATCCCAGGCGTGCAGGGCCCCGCTCACCTGGCTGGCGGATCCGGAGTCAGGCTGTGCAGGGAGCGGCTCAGCAGCGGCATCCCAGGCTCTCCGCCGGGCTACAGCGACGCAGCCGCTTCCCCGCCCTGCAGCGGGACAAATCGCTCGGCAAGCGGCAGCGGGGCGGGGAGGAATGGGAGGGCCGGGAGCGCGGGAGGGGCGGGGCGGACCCGGCCCCCGCGCGGAGGGGGGACACCGCCGGCTGGGAAAGGGAAGAGGCTCCGGCAGCCCACCTAGAGCCAGGGCAGGTGTACCTCGCCCCGCCCTTCCCGCAGCCAGGTGGGGGCGGCGCTGCTTGGCTAAAGCAAGCGGGGCTGGCGGAGCCTGGGAACCCGGGCAGCTCTCCGCAGGCACCAGCGCCCCCAGGCCGCACCCGACGCCAGTCATTGGCCTGCTCCCTGGCCGCAGGCAGCCGCTAGACCTGCCCCCTCCCCATTCCAGCGCCTCTCCCGGGAGCTGTTAGGGAGGAGGGGGCTGAGCTGTCCTGGGGTAGCACCTGGGGGCCCCAGGCCGGCGGACACGTGCAGCCGACATGGAAAGACAAGACAGCAAGACAGCACCTGTGCAACAGAACCAGCGGCCACCCCCCCATCGGGCGTTGGGGTTTAATCCTCAGTAAATGGAGCCGCTGTCCATGGGACCTGCAATCCGCAGGCCTGTCCCCAGCGCGGCTACAGCTGGGCAAGCAGCAAAGACAAGGACAAAGGGGGGGGGGGAATCCGGCTTCCACATTTTGGGTTGGGGCATTTTCACACACCTCCAGTTTTCTTCGCTTCTTGCAACCCTTCGCTGTAGTGTCTTCCCCCCGTAGGGTTTCCCGGGCAGGGAATTTCAGGCCCCTAGCCCACATCTGTGGAAAAAACGAAATGTACATGCAGGGTGAACTGAAAAGCATTTGGGTAGTTTGTGAAGATTACATCACCCAGTGAGGGAATGGAAACTTTCCATGTGCCCTCAGCACCCAATCGCCAGACTCCAACTGCATTGTCCCCCTGGATCCTCGCTACAAACAATCCATGTGGGGGGGGGGGACATTGCCCTGCGTTTGTCCAGCGCTGGGCACAATGGGGTCCTGAGCCATGACTAGGGACACCTATATGCTGCCACAGGGCAATAACAACAGTATCGAAGTGTTGCAATGTGCTCATAGACCACTGGCAAATGGGGGGAGAGGGGGAAGGCTAACCCCACACAACAAATTCAGCCAGCCTTGTCCAACACCTGCTGTCAAGAGAGGGACATGAGATCACCTGCACCACACACAAGCTACCTTTCATTTAGGATTTGGTTCCCCGCCCCCTCCCCCGTCTTTGTTTCTGTCAATAATCCTTTCTGGGCTTAGTTCTGCATTTCTATCCAGGACTGACTTTAAGGGCCTATTGTTCTCAGTAATCAGTTCTATCAGGATCACGTTGGATTCCAGGGAGAGCATGTTAAGTTACTGGAATTCCTTATATGGCTCTCAATGCTGTGTTTTATTATCTAGTATTGTGCCTGCCATATCTTGCTGTATTGATCCTTAGAAGATTTAAAAAGAAAACAAATGCATCTATGTAATGAGCATCTGGTAAGATGAGCTACAGGAAGGGGGAGTATCTCCAACCAGGGATAGACCTTAGCATGAAAGTGTAGCTGCCTTCCCTGTCTAACTTCAGAGTAAAGTTAGTAGGTAGCAGCTATTTTATTGCTGGTGAACACAGAGACGAATGGTCTAGCGATGGATGAAGGGAGGTAGAGGATCAGACAAAGATTAGACCCAATTGCATGTGATTTTTAAATGTACGTCCGTTTATATACAAATCCGATGTTGGCCTCAGACTCCTGACAAGTTGCCAGTGTAGCACTAGGTGTCACCAAAGGAGTGGGGCCTCATCTACACTCTATTATGAATAATAGCTACTGGGAACAGACACAGCCAGTAAGGCCCTAGCTACGTTACTGGAGTAAGCTGCACTAGCGTAAGCCCTGCTGTGGTCTCATGCAGTGTGTTTACACTAGGGCTTTGCACTGGTGTGACTTGCCTTAATGTGGACAGGGCCTACATCTGTTCCACACAGGACTATGCAGCTTGCCCCCCTGGAGCAAACATGTGCAAACCCAGAGGGAATCTGCCATTTAGTCTAACATAGTAAACAGCCATAGAACCAGCCCCTGACTTCACATTCATGGAGCCACCAGCACACGCTTGAATGAAGCAGGCTTATTTTATTGCTGTATAAAATGCCTCTCTTTATTAGTCACACTGAGGCTTTTTCTTTACAAACCACACTCCAGCAGGCAGTACCGGGAACAAAACTAAGCCACATGGTCTAGTGGTTAGAGCCAAGTTCTAGGAGCCAAGGGTCTAATTAGACAAGGGTCTAATCCCCTACTGAGCTGTTGACTCACTGTGCAAACTTGGGCAAGTCTTTGCCTCTTTGTGCCTTGGTCAACCCCAGCTGTGGAGCTGGGTAAATAGCAGAAACTTCATGGAAAGTTCAGATGCTGCATCAGAGCCAGGCTTGCGAGAGCTTTCATCTACAAATACATTTCAACTTGCTACTCAAAATTCCCCCTGCAGTCCCCATTGGATATGTCCTTCATTTCCAGCCCTAACCACTCTGGTGTAGTGTTGGTGTGCACCATTAAATAGCTGCTGTGTTTCACCCCAGGGGTGGCTGCAATTCAACAGTGAGTGAAGTGATTTGTATGTCACACTTTGCTAAGTTTGCATGAAAGAAGATACAGATTATTATTGTTGTAAGTATATGATACTGCAGCTGCATTCACTTATACTGTATTCTCATGAGCTATTATTATCCTTAAATAGAATTTTTATCTGTCAGGCTCTCCAATGGGGAAAAAATATTTTTTATGGAACTGATGTATATATGCCACACACCAGTGAAAGCTCAGGACCGGTACATGTTAGAAATGACTTTGGGATTTCAAATCAGTCAACGAGTAACCTGTCGTGTTACCCGTGTTTGGAGGAAGGTTTGGTCACTGAGCTCCTGCCAATTCCTCTTCAGGGCCACCATGTTCTTTACATTCCAAGAGGTCCTTCCTTTGCTGTTTGGCTATGTCGTGGCACTGATACTGACTCCCAGAGGTATAATGCAAGGAAGGCCAGCTACTGCTTCCACCAGTAGCAACCCCTGGGTGCATCTCCACATGGAAACCTGCCTGGTGCCAGAAGGCAAATGCTGCAGAGAGTGGCTTTTCTGTGGCTCCGCCCTCTCTCACCTCTGGTCTGGCCCAGTACTGAAGCCGTGGAGCCCCAGCCATCCATGCACTGTTAGAACAGAGGCTTCTGTAGGATCTAGGTTAAGGTGGCAGCATGCCATGAAGCAGTTTCCCTTCCCCATTGTCTTTCCCTGGTTTGTGCCCAGGGGAGGTAAGCAGGTGGACTTGTCATGACACTGTTGCATTGGCTCATTGGTATCAGCACGGGCTCCTTGCATTAGCCAGGGCAAATCTGCACGTAGGTGTTTAAAACAGCACCCTGTGTGGCTGATTCACCTCCACTGAATTCAGTGTAACCCCCTTGCCTCCAGTGGAGTTACTCCTGATTTACACCAGCGTGAGAGGGGAATTGGGTTGGGGTTCTGTGAACATCCTTGTTTTCCTGACACTAGTGGTACTGTAATTATTTCCCTTTTCTCATTAAGTAGCTGTAGTCCCTGGGTGTGGACAGGTCCTGGGTTAGCAGACATCAAAGATAACTGCTTCTCTGCACAGCTGCACTGACTTTCACTCAGTTCCTTCTGACTTCTTATCATTCCTAATTTCCCCCATTAAAAACAATGACCCCTGACGTTTACCAACAAACATTTATTAATTAGTTCTCCTGATCCCCATGTTGAGGAGGCACAGCCCAGGTGTGTAATTATTGTTATGAAGCATTCTTCAACCGAACCTAAAAAACCTCAAGGATGGGGCAGAAGTTGAACTGTGCTTTCCTTCCACTCGTTTCCAGTGTGAACGTGTGCACAGGGCAGGAGCAAGATCCTCAGCTGCTGTAAATCAGCATTGTTCCATTGAAGTGAATTCACATCGACACCAGCTGAGAATCCAACCCCATATTTCTGTCATCATCTGTGACAATATCGGTGGGAACAATACATGCTGTGGGACTCACGCTAACTGCCTCGCTGTATTGCAGTGGGGGTGAGGGATGCTTGATACCCAGCTGAATTTGGGCCCTGAGCAGGTTGCCTCTTTTCCACCTATCTGACCAGCAGTTTCTATGCTGCAGTCCATCACCGCGGTAGACATTGATAGTACCGCCCAGAAAGACCACAGATCCGGTTCAGTGGAGAAGGCGCTTGGCCAGGTTTGTCGCGGAGGTGCGGTACTAGTGTCCAATAGATTCTACAGGTACCCTAATGCATGTATGCCCGTGACAACGGACTCAGCTCAGTCAGCGGCAGGTCTTTCCGCTGTCCTCTTGGCTGGACAAAGACGCCCCTTTTGTGACCCTCTTCACACACTGATACCCTTCTGACATGGTTAGTTACCACCCTACCCCTTGTATCTGTTGGTTCAAACAAAACATCTCCATCCATTATCCTGTTATCCCGACCTTATCTTTAGGAGGGGTCAGTGTGTCCCTCTACCATCTTCGGGGAATGTGTTTACATACAACTTTGCATCAGGGTGTTCTTGTACTACTCTTCTGGAATACCTAGTGCCTAGTACTTCTTAGGAGTGCCTGTGTTTTAACAACACCAGCAGCACTGTTGCCAAGTTCATGTACCAGACAGTCAACTTGTAAGCATCTCCTTTGACACAGGGCCTGACTGGTTCACAGCATAGCCTGACTTTGGTTCAGGACACGGCCTAACTTTGCAGTCCATGGTTCAGGCCTCAGACCCTACACCAGGCTCAGAGCTCCAGGCTCTCTCTCCTACACATGTAATAGTGCTGGTTGCGGGGGAAACTCACAGCTACCCCATTCCAACCTCTCCCAGCTGGAGGCACTGTAGGGAAAGGTGTGGGAGCACTAGCTGTGGGAGAGCTCACAGCTACTGCAGTCCCAGCCCCTCCCAGCAGGAGGCGCTGTAGGGAATGGCATTATGTTGCTGGCTGTGAGGCCTCTCCCAGTTTATAGAAACCACCCAGAAAATCCAAGTGCGCCCCAATCCTTTATTCCCCAACAGCTCCCTGCCAGCAAACCCGGGTTTCTCAGAAAGGGACTCACAGAAGCTACCTATTCCCACTCCTTGCTGTGGATCAGACCAGACAGCGGCCGATAAAGCTCAGGCTTTGAGGTTTCACGTCTGTGTGTTTGCGGCAGGCGGCTATTTTGGGAACCTGAGCCTGAGCTGCCGCTAGCATCGATGCTTTGCGATAACAGCCTTTCATGCCTCTCGCTTGTTTATGCAGGGCATGAAAAGCCTTTTTGTGCAGCTCGGTGAGCCTGCAGCCAGCTGGGAGCTGCAAGGCACAGATCCCCTTCACCGTTGGCGTGCTCCCTCCCTGGCAGTTGGGTGCTAGGCTCAGAAGCCAGGTGGCTGAGAGCTGGGAAAGATCTTTCCAGAGACATTCAGCTCGGAGAAGGAGAAACTTGGACTCTTACTCCAGGCCTGCTATTAAAGGGACATTGTTGGGTTAAAAGTCGTCGTGGCCAGGCGCTACTTTCTTACATGACAGTAAATCAGGAGAAACTCCATGAACCTCAGTGTGCCAAATGGGAGATATGGGCTGTTTCTGAAAACCAGCCACCCATGTCAGTGTTTCTGACACCATTTTAGACAATTAAAATGGCAGGAAAAAATCAAAATTGAAATTTTTTTCCAACACCCCCCCTCCCCCCACTACATTCTTCCTTTGCTTTGCCCATTTCCCTCTCTTTGGAGAATGCGAACAGACTGGTCAGTGTTTGTTTCTAGTCAGTTTCACCTTCCAGATGTCAATGTCTGGTTTGCAGACAGGTAGGGAATTCTTTACATCCAAACAAAACAGCTTCCATGGGAACTTCAAACTGCTTGTAATAAATACGTTGCAGTGGGGTAGGTCTAGGTTGGACATTAGGAAACACTTTTTCACTAGGAGGGTGGTGAAGCACTGCAATGGGTTACCTAGGGAGGTGGTGGAATCTCCATTCTTACAGGTTTTTAAGGCCCGGTGCAACCACTAGGTGAACTAGGCAGTCAACTAGGGTGCCAAGATTTGGGGGCGCCAAAAAGCGGTGCCCCCCCAAAAATTTTTACAGCATTTCAGCCTGCCCTCCCCCCCGCCACGCTTCCCCCGAGTGTCCCCCGGCCCCCAGAAGCATCCCTGCCTCTCTCCTGCTCCCGGCATCAACTGCTGCCGCAGGGTCCTAGTGCCCCTCATCCACTAGTGGCAGGACAGGCTGCCCTGACCCTGCCCTTCCCCCCTCAGACCCTTCCCTTTTCCGGCAGGACCCTCCACCAGCACAGGCCCCTCCCCCACCCGCAGTTACCACTCCTGCCCCACACTGGGCAAGGGTCACCCCCAGTGAGGCTACAGTGAGGGGCAGCAGCAGGGGGGAGGCACACATGTGACGGTAGCCCCCCCCCCGGCACCCACCACCGGGAAGCGAGGGGGCTTCCTGGCCTTGAGAGAGGTGCTAGGAGCACGTGCAGTGACAGTGGTGCGAGGTGAGTGTACTACCGTGGTGAGGGAGATGTGGGGGGCTACTTCTCCCAGAACTCACTGCTGCTGGCAGAGAGAGGGCTGGGGGGAGTCCTCCTCTCTGGCCCCATCCCTGGGGCACCCTGCCTGCACCCCAAACTCATCCCCAGCTCTGCCCCACCTGAGAGCCCACACCCCAGCCAGAGCTCTCACCCCCCACACCCCAAACCTCTCATCCCCAGCCCCAGCCAGAGCCCTCATCCCCCTGCACCCTAATCCTCTGCCCAGCCCTGAGCCTCCTCCCACACCCTAAACCCCTCATCCCCAGCCCCACCCCACAGTCCTCACCCCTCCACCACCGCCCCCTTCCCACACACCCTCTCTGCCCCCAAACTTCCTTCCAGAGCCAGCACCCCAGCCCCCCGCATGCCCTCTCAGAGCATGCACCCCTCACCCCCTCACCCCTTGTCCCAGCCCAGAGCCTACACCCAAACTCCATCCCAGGGCCTGCACCCCAGACTTCCTCCCCCCACCCAAACTCCCTCCCAGAGCCTTAGGCAGGTGGGGGGCAGAGTTGGGGGGGGCGGGATATAGGCACCACCAAAATTTCTACAAACCTGCCACCTCTGCCAGTATCTGGGTTTTAAGCCCTGTTATGCCTGCAACAGGCTTAAGCCTGTGAGTGACCCCCATAGCAGCTGCCTGAAGTGCTTGGGGGAATCACACATGAAAAACAAGTGTCGGATTTGTAAAAACTTTCATCTGAGAATGCAGAAGGAGCGTGATATTTGTTTGAGGGCTCTCCTCACGGAGGCTGCGCTCCGCCCGGCGCAGGACTCTAGGCCCAGCACCTTGGCCTCGGTTTATAGTATACCCCTGGCACCGGGCTCAGTCTGGCACTGCTACCCCTCGCCAGTGCCCAAGAAGCAGTCAAAAAAGTGGGACTCCCTGGCACCAAGCAAAAAGGGTCAAGGGACATCGGACAAAGGACCTAGTTCCGGCCAACTGCCCACCCCAGAGCCGCATGGGGGTTTCTCTCCGATTGGATCCACTAGTCTCCCCAGGGATCCACCGCTGACTCCCGGGAGTGGCACGTGATCCAAACTCACTATTGTGCGAATATGCATGTGTAGGTTGTTGAAATTTGTCATATTGATATTGTCAGTTGTTGTTGTATGACGGAGTATCCACCATTCTAATTTTATACATTTTATTAATAACAATTACTGGATATTCTAAATGGTTCGACAGTGATGGTAGCAGAGTGTATTCTCCAGCAGGTCTAACCATGCTATCAAGGTGTCGGACTGTCAGCCCAAGAGGGTTGCTTCCTCTGTGGAGGGGCGTATAATCCCTCTTTCTGAGGCTGTAAGCTAGCTAAGTAGAGGAGGTAAACGCGCCACTGACAGCCCAGCCAGCGGGTGGCTTAAAATAATGGCTAAAACAACATGGAAAACCAAGTCTCAGTTCTCTGCACGTCCCTTGATCCCCATTCAGTGATGCATTCAATTGACAAGAGGCTAAAAAGAATCTCAGGTGCCAAGTTGCCAAAAGGAAACCAGACAACTCTCTCAGTATGCAATTATAAGTGCAGAACACTGACAAGGGAGGAATCGATAAACACATCTCACGGAGGAAAAGGCAAAAACAGCCTGCAATGTGCTGGGTGTTTGCGAAACACAACAAAAGACAGAGATGGAGGTCAGTTGGAGGGATGGAAGCACGGTCATTCTAGGGAAAGGAGAAGGCACGAGGAGAGTTGGAGGAGTTGGATTCATCATAAACAAGGAATGGTCTTCGAAAATCGTCTCAGGCCATTTGAAGTCATCACATATCAGGGTGCTTTACCTCTGACTGAACCGAAACAGCACCCTCAAAATCATCCAGATCTACGCTCCCACAAGTGCATGTGAAGATGATGATATGGAAGAATTCTATCAGGAGCTGGAGGAAACCCTCATTCAGAGTTCCACATATACGATTGCAATGGGAGATTTTAACGCCAAGGTTGGAAGAGGGAGAGAAGGCGAAAAGTTCATACGAAGGTACGGTATCAGAGAAGGAAACGCACGAGGAGAACAACTAGCTATATTGGCAGAGACGAGGAGACTGTTCATTGGTAACACCTGGTTCCGAAAGAAGGCCAACAGGAGATGGACTTGGATCGCACCAAACATGAAAGACAAAGAATGAAATCGATTACTTTCTGATCGATAGACGATGCATTGTGCAGGATATTTCAGTAGTGCCGTCATTTAACATCGGTAGTGATCATCGCCTACCAAGAGCCAGACTCACGTTCACTGTGAAGGTGGAGAAAAAGGCGCTGTGTATGGTGAACAGAAGGCACCAACCAATAGCTTTCGACGAGGAAATCCTGAAGAAAAACATTTCCAGGGAAGACTGGAGCCTCCTGGATGACTGCGACGACGATTATGAGAACTTCAGCAAGAGACTGGAACGGTGCGTGAAATCAGCTGAGCGTGAAAGACCAAAAAGAGCTAGTGGAAGAATCTTGGAGAATACAAAGACCTTATTGGAGAAGAGGAGGAAAATGAAAAGAAATGGCAGTGACAGGCTTGAGTACTCGCTTCTCTGCAAGCTCATACGAATGAAGCTGAAGGAAGACTTCGAGAATTTTCGAACCGAAAAGCTCCTAAAGGCTGCTGAAGATCGTAAAAGTCTCAAAAAATGCAAACGGGAACTGGCATTATTTGGTCATCATTATCGACTTTGAAGAACAAGGATGGAGAATCAGTAACTGATCGAACAGAGATGGAGGCAATCTGCAGAGATTTCTATACCCAGCTCTTTGCATCTCGTATAGACGTCCCAATGCCATCACTGCAACAAACCGATGAACACATACTCCCAGTTCTCATCAGCGAAGTCCGTCACGCAGTCCATCAAATGAAAGAGGGTAAGGCTCCAGGTAAGGACAGTCTGACAGCAGAAGTGCTTAAGGCGGGAGGTCAGGAACTCTGGAAAGCTCTCGCCCAAAGGTTCAGCCGTTACCTGGAAATCCAGAAGATACCGTCCAGTTGGAAAGAGTCCAATACTATCTTGCTGCATAAGAAAGGTGATCGAGAAAATCTAAAGAACTATCGCCCGATCTGCCTGCTTTTGCATGTCTATAAGTTGTTCACCAAAATAATAACAAATCGACTGTCGCGAAACCTGGATGAACAGCAACCTAGAGAGCAGGCCGGTTTTCGAAGAAATTACAGCACGATAGACCACCTCTTCACTCTAAACCAACTACTAGAGCGTTCGAGGGAATACAAGTTCCCTTTGTGCATTGCCTTCGTGGACTACGAGAAGGCATTTGATAGCGTGGAGACGAACGCCGTTCTTGAAGCCCTTTCAGAACAGGGCATCAGCGCAAAATATATCACATTATTAAAAGAAGCGAACTCTGGCTGCAGCACGGATATATCGGTGTTCGATACTCCCCTCCGAATCCCCATCGAGAAAGGTGTGAAACAAGGAGATACAGTTTCACCAAAATTATTCACAGCATGTCTTGAATTGGTCTTTCGACGAGCAGACCTGAAAGGCGGGATTAATATCAACGGTGAGTGGCTAAACCATCTCAGGTTTGCAGATGATATAGTGCTGATAGCTGAAAATACAGTCCAGCTTGAGAGAATGCTTAAAGAACTGAACGCGAAAAGTAGTCAAGTCAGATTAAAAATGAACCAGTCGAAAACGAAATATATGAGATCGGATGTTCTGCCAAGAACCCAAATAACTCTTGGAGGAGAGCAGATCCAAGAGGTCGACAAATACGTTTATTTGGGCCAGGAAGTCAACATGCGCCACGATCAGAAAGGCGAACTATCGCGCAGAAAAAAAGCTGGATGGTGCACATTCAACGACATCAGGGACATCCTCCAAGGAAAGATCAGCAAAACAACTCGTGCGAATCTTTTTAACTCGACCGTGCTTCCAGCGATGCTATATGGCAGTGAAACATGGTCGCTGACGAAGACTGAAGAACATCAACTGTCTGTCACACAGAGGGCGATGGAACGAACATTTTGGGGCATTTCGCTCCACGATCGCATCCCCAATGAAATAATTAGGCAGCAGTCTGGCGTGCGAGATGTTGTTGTTGTCGAAAGCAGGCTCAGCAAAATGCGGTGGTGGGACACGTGGCCCGACTCAGTGACAACAGATGGACTGCAGCTATATCGGAGTGGTATCCGCGAGAACTGAAACGGCCACGTGGTCGGCCTCCAAAGAGGTGGGATGATTTCTTAACAAGGAGATATGGACAAACATGGCGAAGGATGGCCAGAGCGAGAGAAGATTGGAAGACGTGTTGTGATCGGCTCAGTCTTAACTGATGAAGGACGGACATTCTACGCAGTCTACGCAGAATAAAATGTAGTAGATTCTGATATGAAAGAATGAAGGAAGGAAATATACGTGACTAAAAAGGTGTATTTTTTAAAGTGTTTTGAAAGTTTATAATGAGTGATGGTCTGGGGGGAGGGGAGGAAGAAGGGGGGCGCAAGGTGGAAGTTTCGCCTAGGGCGCAAAATATCCTTGCACCGCCCTGCCTGGCTGGGATATTTTAGTTGGTGTTGGTCCTGCTTTGAGCAGGGGGTTGGACTAGATGACCTCCTGAGGTCTCTTCCAACCCTGATATTCTATGATTCTATGAAACACATGAATATTGCTTGTAGACTCTGCACAACCTTGCTGCACAAAGGTTACAAAGCAAAATTTGGTTGCTAAAACCAATTAGACAGGAACTCTCTGGGCATTTGGAGTCTGATTCAAAGCCCATTGGAGTCAAAGAGCTTTGGATCAGGCCCTTCTCTTCCTGCAACTTGAGTACCTAGTGGCACTTTTGGGACAGCCAGAAGGCAGTTGCTTTCCTCACACACAGTTCACCCTGTCATTCACCACTCCCAAATGCTCCCAGCCCCTCATCATCCTGCTGTGATCTCACTGGTGTCACTACAGGTAAGTCTACATGGCAAGCAGAAACCCACAGCAGTGTGGGTCTACAGACTTGGGCTTGAGCTATGGCACTTTAAATAGCCATGTAGATGGGTTGGGTTTGGGCTGGTGCTCATGCTCTGGAGGCCACCCCCCCCCCCTATAGACTTCAGAGCCTGAGCTCCAGCCCAAACCTGAAGGTCTACGCACTATTTTTAGCACCAGACCCAGGCTCTGAGGCTCCCTGCCGTAGACGTACCTGAGTGAGTCACATCACCAATGGAGAATTAGGTACACAGAGGTTTTACTTTGTTTTTTTAACTTAACCTTAAGAAAAGAATCAGCCACATCCACATCTTCGCAGAGACTGGAGAGCCAGGCAGGGGGAAAGGGGATCAGCCTCCCAGAGCAATGTCCTGAAGCCCTAAGAGAAGAGGAAGGTTAAAGAACAACACTTAGCGCTTTCCCTCTTCAAAGCCCTTATCAGCATTGCAGCCTCACCACATCCTTGTGAGATAGGGAGGGATTCATATCCCCATTTTGCAGATGGGGAAACGGAGGCACAAAGAAGTGACGTGACTTGCCCGAGGTCATGCACTGAGTCAGCAGTGGGATTAGAACTTTGGACTGATCCTGTTTCTTCCTATGGGAGATGGTCTCCATGTTGGGAAAGTGGGAGCTGCTTTAGGAGAACCTCTCAGGGAGGCAGGAACCTCTGACGGGTGACTAGTTGGGAGGGATCAAAGACCCATATGGAGAGTTATAAACAAAGCAACAGGCCAGAGGAAACTCTTCTCTTTATTTCCTTCTCCGCTGATTCCAAAGGCAGCAAAAAAGGGACCATCAGTGTCAGAGCCCAACCACAGCTGACATACCAGTGCCCTCTCCCTGCTCCCCTGGCCCTCACATAGCACCAGGGGACCACACTGCACAGATCCTGCCCAGCCGCTGGGCGGAAAGGTGTGGAATGGCTTGGCTCGTTCCTCTTGCTCCTAAAACGGAGTGAGTGGACCCCACCCTGGGGCTGGAGACCCTTGGCAGCTTAGTCCTTCCCCAAGCCCTAAGCTGTAATGGTGGGTCTGTGGGGGCATTAGGGCCAAGGATGGGAGCGATCCAGTGGGGTAGCTGTGGGTCTGCCCCCCTCGCCATAGGAGAAAGAGTTCCCTGAGTGCCATGGGACAAGGCCCCTGGCTTGGTTCTAACACACGCTGATTAAAGGTCATGATCTGACAGCTCAATTAAACACCAGTCTGAGAATGCCATGCACTGAATTAAATCAGAGTCTGACAACACCCCTGCCCCACACAGAGTGACAGCCGATAGCCACCCCACATTGATCTCCCCGGCCCCAAAGGACAGAGGAAGCAGGAGAGATTAGATGCGATGCATAAATCAGGAGCAGAAAGATTTCCCACTTGCCTCGTTGCCATCAAGCACCATGCAGCTAAAATCAGCCAAGTCCACTGCACACCTTGACCCAAGTCCCAGTCCCCACTCAAAAGAATCCCCCTTTGAAATGGCTGCCACGCTCCTCCGCTGTCTCGTTATGAAAGACATTCTTTAATTGAGATCCATATTTAATTCTGTCCTAAACAGGTTTGGTTTGGGACATGGGAAAGGAGTATGTTCTATTAATTACTGTATTACAGCAGAGCTGGTGACTCATGGGACTGCCATGCTAGAAAACACTATTTCTGCTCAAGAAATTGACCTTGTGCTATTTTATGCTACCTGGGCTATTAATTATCAGTGCAAACATTCTGAGACCATAAGAACTTTTCTAGCCAGAATTATAGGGGTGAAGGGGACAGCACAAGAGGGGCTTAAATGCAGCACTGCCAAGTCTTCCGAAAAGCATGATTAATGGTTATTGTCTTTAAAGACCCAGCTCCTGGAGTCAGGTGGTTATGTGAGAACCTCGGCTTTCATTTTAAAAAAAGAGTACGTTTCTAGCCCTTGTGGCTGCAGAGAAAAGTTTCAGAAATGTGGAGGCAAATAAAATGAAGCCATCAATTCATAGACATCAAGGGCAGATGAGATCATGGTGATCATCTACTGTAACTTCCTGCTTAATTAAGTGACTCCTGCATCAAGCCCGTAACTTCTGTTGAGCAAGAGTATCTCTCAGTTTTCCACAGAGTGAGCCTCCTTTTCTTCTGATCAAGGCAGGAATAAAATTAAGCCAGACACATCAGCCAAGAGAGTGAAAGAAACAACCTTGAGTGGGGCACGTTCCAGACAGTGTTCTGAGCTGTTGGACAATGGGTTACTGTATAGAGTACAGAGAGAGACGGTGAAGGGCTCTCCAAGGTGAGCAGCAGAGTGATCCAAGTTTACCACCAGCAGCTGGATGGCCAAGTGAACCACACCAGCAGAGCATCGTGGTTCTCTTTATTCAGTCCCCAAAGGGGAACCCAAAGAATCATCCTCTCTTATAGGATATTACTAAGCCGATTACACCCCTGAGAGCTGAGCAGGTCATGGGGATGAGTGTGGGATAGGCAGATTAGATAGATAGGATTAGATCAGATAGAGCCAGAGAGCACTGCTATGGGTACCTGCAGGGCCGGCTCTGGCTTTTTTGCCGCCCTAGGCAAAAAAGGCACCCGCCGCCCCCCCCCACCCCCCAGCACGGCAGGGGAGGGCGCCGAGCCCGGCCGCAGGCTGCAATCCCCGACCGGCCGGAGCGCCGGGGGGAGGGCAGTGAGCCCGCCGCAGCAACGCTCTCCCCGGCGGCCAGAGTGCCGGGGGGAGGGCGGCGAGCCCGCCGCGGCTCCGCTCTCCCCGGCGGCCAGAGCGCTGGGAGGAGGGCGGAGAGCCTGGCCGGGGCTCTCCGCTCTCCCCGGTGGCCAGAGTGCCGGGGGGAGGGCAGCGAGCCCGCCATGGCTCCGCTCTCCCTGGCGGCCAGAGCGCCGGGAGCAGGGCGGCGAGCCCGGCCGGGGCTCTCCACTCTCCCTGGCAGCCAGAGTGCCGGGGGGATGGTGGAGAGCCCCCTGCGGCCAGAGTGCCGGGGGAGAGGGCGGCGAGCCCGCCGCAGCTCTCTGCTCTCCCCGACCGGCCGGAGCGCCGGGGGGAAGGCGGCGAGCCCGCTGCGGCTCCGCTCTCCCCGGCGGCTGGAGCGCTGCGGGGAGGGCGGCGAGCCCAGTCGCGGCCCCGCTCTCAGGCCGGAACGCCCCGCCGCGCCGCCCCTTCTCCAGGCGCCACCCCAAGCACATGCTTGGTGGGCTGGTGCCTGGAGCCGGCCCTGGGTACCCGCATGGCCCCACAGTATGCAACATTTTTATGGCTGACTTAGAACAACGCTTCCTCAGCTCTCAGCCCCTAACACCCCTACTCTACTTCTGCTACATTGATGACATCTTTGTCATCTGGACCCATGGGAAGGAGACCCTTGAGGAATTCTACCAGGATTTCAACAATTTCCATCCCACCATCAACCTCAGCCTGGACTAGTGCACACAAGAGATCCACTTCCTGTACACTACAGTACAAATAAGTGATGGTCACATAAACACCACCCTATACCAGAAACCTACTGACTGCTATACTTACCTACATGCCTCCAGCTTTCATCCAGACCACATCACACGATCCAATGTCTAAAGCCAAGCTCTAAGATACAACCGCATTTGCTCCAATCCCTCAGACAGAGACAAACACGTACAGGATCTCTATAAAGCGTTCTTAAAACTACAATACCCACCTACTGAAGTGAAGTGAAGAAACAGATTGACAGAGCCAGAAGGGTACCCAGAAATCACCTACTACAGGACAGGCCCAACAAAGAAAGTAACAGAACGCCACCAGCCATCACTGTCAGCCCCCAACTAAAACCTCTCCAGCGCATCATCAAGGATCTACAACCTATCCTGAAGGATGATCCCTCACTCTCACAGACCTTGGGAGACAGGCCAGTCCTCGCTTACAGACAGCCCCCCAACCTGAAGCAAATACTCACCAGCAACTACACACCACACAACAAAAACACTAATCCAGGAACCTATCCTTGCAACAAACCCTGTTGCCAACTCTGTCTACATATCTATTCAAGGGACATCATCATAGGACCCAACCACATCAGCCACACCATCAGGGGCTCGTTCACCTGCACATCTACCAATGTGATATGTGCCATCATGTGCCAGCAATGCCCCTCTGCCATGTACATTGGCCAAACCGGACAGTCTCTACACAAGGGAATACATGGACACGAATCAGACGTCAAGAATTATACCATTCAAAAACACTCAATAACAGACTTAAAAGTGGCAATTCTTCAGTAAAAAAACTTCAAAAACAGACTCCAATGAGAAACTGCAGAACTGAAATTAATTTGCAAATTGAACATCAAATTAGGCCTGAACAAAGACTGGGAGTGGATGGGTCATTACAAGAACTAAAAACTAATTTCCCCATACTAATTTTCCCCTACTGTTACTCCCACCTTCTTGTCAACTGTTCGAAATGGGCCACCCTGATTACCACTACAAAAGTGATTCTTCCTCTGTTGATAATAGCCCACTTTAATTGAATTGTCTCGTTAGAATTGGTAAGGCAACCCCCATCTTTTCATGTACTATGTATATATATCTTCTTCCTGTATTTTCCACTCCACGCATCTGATGAAGTGGGTTCTAGCCCACAAAAGCTTATGCCCAAATAAATTGGTTAGTCTCTAAGGTGCCACAAGGACTCCTTGTTCTTTTTGCTGATAACTCTGATTTCGGAGTCAGCCAACAGCCTTTCTAGGGCACATTTGCACCGCTTAAATAACCTGGGGCTCTCTCCAGATATACACCAGTTAGCAAGACAGGGGAGAGGAGGCAAGAAACAGTCATAACGGCGAGGAAGGCACTTTGTTTGGGGCAGCAATGCGTGGGGGTCAGCATGGTGGGCACAGGGAGCAGCGGGCTCAGGGGATGTCGACAGCATACGTACTCTTTGGCCACTTGGCAGCTATGAACAGTCTGAGGCAAACTCCTCCCAGACTGCTGGGGTACAGGTCAGCCCATGTGGCACAGGCAAGGGGATTTCCCCATAACTGCTCTCCAATGGCCTTGATGGCACAAACACTGAATGACTCCACTCGCTGTGCTCAGTGTACCGAGTACACCATAGGCATGGTCTGTCTGCATGCTGCCCAGTGTGCCATGGCAGTACGTGCCTTCTATGCCACCCAATGCACCCAGAGCTGCTGAGCCGATCAAGCCCATTGTGCCTCCCAGCATGCCCCGTGTGCATCCGCCCCCTCTCCACAAGCCCAGGCCTGCCAGATGGAACACACCCATCACCTCACCATGGGACCGCCCAGCGGAGTATACCCCCTGCCACCAGCAGAACGTACCCACCACCTCGCCCCGCCAGCCCCGGGTCGCCCAGCAGAGCATACCCACCACCTCGCCCCGCCGGCCCGGGGTCGCTCAGCAGAGCGTACCCACCGCCTCGCCCCGCCAGCCCGGGGTAGTCCAGCAGAGCGTACCGACTGCCTCGCCCCGCCAGCCCAGGATCGCCCAGCAGAGCGTACCCACCGCCTCGCCCTGCCGGCCCAGGGTCGCCCAGCAGAGCGTACCCACCGCCTCGCCCTGCCGGCCCGGGGTCGCCCAGCAGAGCGTACCCACCGCCTCGCCCTGCCGGCCCGGGGTCGCCCAGCAGAGCGTACCCACCGCCTCGCCCCGCCGGCCCAGGATCGCCCAGCAGAGCGTACCCACCGCCTCGCCCCGCCGGCCTAGGGTCGCCCAGCAGAGCGTACCCACCATCTCTCCCCACCGGCCCGGGGTCACCCAGCAGAGCGTACCCACCGCCTCGCCCTGTTGTCCCAGGGCTGCCTACCAGACTATGCCTGCCCAGTACATCTTTAACGTGCCCCTGATTCTAAGGGCTGTCAATGGACAAAAGCAGCACAGGGGGATGCTGGCTAAATTAAATTAAATAAAATATCCCATCTCCTAGAAGTGGAAGAGACTTTGAAAGGTCATTGAGTCCAGCCCCCTGCCTTACACTACCAGGACCAAGTACTGATTTTTCCCCAGATCCCTAAATGGCCCCCTCAAGAATTGAACTCACAATCCTGGGTTTAGCAGGCTAATGCTCAAACCACTGAGCTATCCCTCCCCCGCAATAACAGAAAAGGCCTAATCTTTCTATTCCCCTTGGAAGGACTTCTGTTGCAGCAGCTCCAGGGCTCCCCACACTAGATCAGATACTAGGGTTTCTCCCTTCAGGGCCAGCACATTTAACTAGGCTGTGCTGATGTTAGTGATGTAATTACAGGAGCACACCCAGAACCCATGTACCCACTGGGGTGGGAAACCTGCACGTGACTCTAAGCTACTGCTTCAAATCCAGCCTGGCAGGTGGGGAGTATCCCGCACTGATCCTGTTGTCTAACATCAGGGCAGTGCCCCTGGGCTCTCAGCCCAGCTGCAAGCAGACAAGTGTCCATGTCCCAGATGGCAGAAAAGGGGGCCGGGATTGGGGCCTTGTATCATCCCCTCATAACTGAGAAGGAACGAAATTTGGTGGCAATGAATGAACAGGGGATTCTGCATTGAGGCTGCTGGACATAGACAGACCCGGTGGTTCTCTCTGACTCACTAGTTCCCAGCCTGCACCATCTATTGTCACCACACAGGGCCTGCCTCAGTCCTGGCCTAAGCTGAACAGTCAGGAAAGGGACTGCTGTTTGCCTCGCAGGCCAAAGTTTGGACCTGGATCGAACTTCCCCATGCATAGTGACCTGAATGGGGCCCATCTCTCACCAGGACTGAGGGATGCAGCCCCATTCACCAGTACAGGGGAACGCTGTACCACAGAGGGGCTATGTGCCAACCAGGGAAGGCGAAAGGTTGTGTTTCCATGGTTCACCCCAAGTGCTCCACAATATTCCTCCATTAAGTGGGTGAAATGGCAGCTGCAGTGTTATTGGGCCAGGCGAGCCTCCCTGCCTGGAAGAATCAGGGAGTGAAAGCCAACAGGGGCACAGAGGTGGCTGGATAAGGAGGTGACAGGCCCTGCCTATGAACTGAAGTGACAAGCGGGGGGTGGGTGGGGGAATAGTTGGTTAGATCACACACATGGCTGCAGCTGCCAGCTGTGAAATTGCATCCCAGTGGAAACAAGTGTCCCCCACCTGCCCCCCGCAATTGTAAAACAATGGGTGGGAATGTGGGAGGCATTGCGAATAAAAAAGCTGACGGAGGTAAGACAAATCCCTCTGGGGGACGATCCTATTGTGTGGCGCTGTTTGCTGAGTACTGAATGTAGCAGGTCAGGGAGGGCTCTGCGCAGACAAGGGTCAGGGCAAGCAAATCCCAAACCAGCCCCAGGAGAGCATGGGGAAGAGGAGAGAATGGATGGCAGCCAGTCCATAAGGCACGCTTTGCAGCCCCGTAGCATGGGGACCCATGCCGAGTGTCTCTGCCTGCATGACCAGAACAAGCAGGGCTAGAGGACGGCTCAGCGTGGGTGTTTATACGGCAATGTAAACAAAGAGCCACGTTGTCATAACTCAAGGGACTTCACTGTATCCATAAGCCAGACAGCCGTGTCCATGGCGGGGGACAGCCCCTGAATATGGGAGTGCACAAGTGATCATGCAGGTAAAGATTAATACCGAGCACTGAGGTCCTACAGAGTGATACAATATATGTGGCCATAGAGAGAGGGGCTGCATGGTGATAGACCTGTAAGTACCAGTTTAGCAACAGAGGAATTGCCAGCCTGGATCAGATCCAAGCTCTAGCTCACCCAGGATCCTGTCTCTGACAGCAGCTAGCGCCAGCGGCTTCAGAGCAAGGCATAAGGACCCCACAGAAGGCAGATATGGGCAATCTGCCCCCCAGAGGTCTCATTCTGATCTCTATAGCTAAAATAGGCATAAGCCCTGCTGCACGAGGTGTAACTAGCAGATGCTGTAGCCAGCTTGCTCTCACAACTGCACACAGGTGCATGCACCTATCGTGCAGATCCAATCCAGACCCTTCATTCTGAATTTTTTACCCTATTTTTTTAAAATTAGCCCATCTCCTTCCTGCTTGGCCCTCCAACTCCTCTGCTGTAGGCAGGCAAGTACCACAGGGGTCACCACCTCCCCAACTCAAAGAATGTCAGCGCTACCCACCCATCAGGATGGATTCTCCTTCCCTCCTCCTCCAAAACTCCTCTTCCTCCCACTCCCAGTCCTGAGTCCTGACCCAGCTGGGGCCTGATATTCTTACTGTTGTGCCTGGGCCTCATCTGAACACAGGGCCTGAAAGATCCCGACTGTGGATCCAGCCTAGCTGGGTTCCCCAGAGCTCCCCTCTCAGCAGCCTTTGGCACCAGACGCCCTGGCTGGCATGAAACCCAACGGGCACGCCGACCCAGCACCGGAGTGGCCACATGCTGCTTGGAAAAGGAAGCCCCTTGCCATCGATGTGCTGCTCGCTCACCTCTGCCAGCAGCCCGGAGATGTTAATAAGAAAAGCTCTAGCCAGTAAGGCTAGAGTCTAGTTGGCTCACCCGCTGGGCCCGACTGCAATACCCAGTGACAGGCCTGTTAACTGCCAGCCCGAACAACGCTGGAACCCGGGGCCAGGAGCCCAGCCCAACTCCATTTCAAACAGCCACCACAGGGCAGTGAGGGATTCTCTCCTGAGCCCAAGTGAATGAGGCGAGTCCGCTCCCTGGCTGACACTAGAGCAGGCGCCCATCTGTGCTTAGTCATGCACCAGCCTTCCAGCCCTACTGTCCCCCACCACCAAGTGACTTGCCTTTACCTTACAGGGGAGACTTCCCTGGGATCTGCCTTCCCCCTACGTTTTGGAGTCCTGCAGGCAGAAGCATGCTCTCCTCCATGTGGTGTCAGTGCTCTCTGACCTCTCCGGCTGATGCCAGAATCAGATTCAATCCAAGGTCCTGGCCACGAGCGGGCTGGGGCCTGGCTGTCGCCATCTTCCCATACGTGTCCCAATGCTGGCGATGCTGACGTGCTGGCGGCAAAGTGTGAAACTCTCCAGGAACTGCAGCAGAGGGCCCTGCCCTATGTGCTCACTGCCAGAAGGGAGACTAGCTCATGTTTGGGGCTTGGAAGGATGGTGGTGCATCTGGCAAAGGCTCCTTTCAAGCTGAGTTTGAGAAGCAAACAGCTTCTCACAGCCAGAGCCCTGGGTGGGCCTGGGTCCCAGATCTATCCAAAGCCCTTGGGGCAAGTGACTCAACAGCATTCTCTTGTGATGAACTCCTCCAGCTGGAACAAATTCTCTGCCCAGGAGGGATGCCAGCTGCAGTGTAACATCTATGCACCTTCCCTCTGTGACAGAATGTATCCGTGTCCCCATAGCCTACCCACTATTTAATAATCTTTGTATCAAGTATGCCTTGTGAGATATCATTTGAAAACCCATAATTTACTCATCATTATTGTCCTGATAAAATGTGTGTGGTAACATTGTATGTGAAGTTATCGTATGCCACTGTGTGGTGTTACGAACACATGTTCCAAGCTGAGATTGACAAACAGGTCCGTCTCAAACAAAGGAAAGTGTGCTCTGCTTAATTTGCATTTGAGTGGTAAACAGAGTCATCAAGCATGAAGTGAAACAAAAGAAGTTCCAGTAGATGAGGAAAAAACAGCAGGGAACATCCTTCCCTAGAGACTTTTTGTCTCCTGGTACCCAGCTAGAAATGCTTTTAAAGAGGGGGACTGAAACTATGAAAAGGAGGGACAAACACCCAAGAAACCCCTCCACCCCGCCCGTCGCATTCACGGCACCTGAAATGACAAGACAAAGGAAGCATTCGCTGAATTCTGGGGAGAAGGGGTTTTGACCTAAGAGGTTTGGTCAATAAGATTGCTGAGAACATATGGTGAGAAACGTTGCCTGAATCTGATGTAGTTTGTTAAGTTAGACACCAGTAGCATTTTAATTTTATTTTCTTGTATCCATTTCTGACTTTCATGCCTCATTACTTGCACTCACTTAAAAGCTCTCTCTCTCTCTCTCTCTCTCTGTAGTTAATAAACTTGTTTTATTGTTTTATCTAATCCAGAGCGTTTAAATTGAAGTGTCTGGGAAACTCCATTTGGGTTGGCAAGTTGTGTGCATATTATTTCTAGTAAAGTAATAATGGACTTTATATAAACTTTTATTGTCCAGGAGCGGGCTGGGCAGTACAAGACACACATTTCTGGGGGACAATCTGGGACTCGGAGTGTGTTGGGCTCACCCTGGGGTAATCTTTAAGGCGCCACGGTTTGGCTGGCTGGCTGCAGCACACAGAGACATTGGCTGGGAGTGAATTGCCTGCTGGAGGCTATTTGTGAGCAGTCCAGGCTGGAAGCTACAGCAGCAAGGCATTGTAAAGGGCTCCCCAGATTACAGGGCAGAGGTGACGCAGCTACTTATTAGTCTAGATCAGTGGCTCTCAAACTTTTTTACTGGTGACCCTTTTCACCTAGCAAGCCTCTGAGTGCGAGCCCCCCTTATAAATGAAGAACACTTTTTTATATATTTAACACCATTATAAATGCTGGAGGCAAAGCGGGGTTTGGGGTGGAGGGTGGCAGCTCACAACCCCCCCCCCCCCCATGTAATAACCTCGTGACCCCCTGAGGGATCCCGACCCCCGGTTTGAGAACCTCTGGTCTAGACTGTACCCTGGTATGTCACCCCCTCCCACCCTCACCTTCACTGAGGCAGCTGGAGAATTCTGTAATGCTCTTTCCTGAGGGGGAACATTCCTTCCCCGGGATGTAGGCCCTGGAGCTCAGGGACTGGGTCTCTGAGCAAATACCAACACAAGTGAAAAGAGGCAGGGTTGTGCAAGCAAATCCTATTTTGTCCTTAATTCTGCGCCACCCCCTCCCCCAATGGCTTACTATGCCCTTCGCAGCAACATCTCACATGACCTCTCCCCAGGGCAAGCAGCCACAGCAGCAGGAAATGCCCAGTGCAGAGTCTTGATCTGCGTGCAGGAGGGGCTGTTGGGGAGGTTTATATTTTCTACTGTCGAATAACTTAAAAGAAGACGTCAGCCAATTTGCTCAGCCCAGGGGTGCTGGCGGCTCCACAAGGGAGCATCCCCTGTCATTATTTCTCATCCTGTGCAGAAGAGTTATTGGAAAACAGAGGCCCCGATCCAGCCACGTGCTGTGCACCTTCACTTCCACTGAGTCCTGCAGGAGCCAAGGGTGCTCAGCGCCCAGCAGATGCTTCCCAGAGCTCTTTAGGATTGGGCCCAGCGTTTGTAGTGGAAACAAAGCATTTCTGAGCAGTGCCCTCCAGCTGGGGTTACCAGCCTGCTGGAAAGGTGCCTCATTGATGGCAAGCTAATTAAAAGTCACAATGTGCCCCATCCCCGCAGCTGGCTTGTAACTCCAGAGACCTAGTCAGGAGCACAGGGAAGGCATTATAATGGGACAGCCTTGTGATTAAGGCCCTGGGATTCTCAGCTTTGCCACGGACTCCCAGTGTCATTTGGGGTGACACGCATGGAGCCAGGTTGTCAAAAAATGAAGCCTTCAGAGTCTGAGCATCTTATGCAGCTCTGGTCCCTTGTTTTGGGGCCTACATGGGCGCTGAGCTCTTGAAACTCTAGCCCCAGTGGTGGGTGCGGAGCTGTTTGGAAAACCACGCGCCTCATTTCAGCACTTCAGGGCTCAGTTTGTAAAACGGGGATGGCGCTTCCCTCGGTCAAAGGGGTACTGTGACCTGCTCAGATACCACGGTGATGGGCATCATGTATGAACCTGACCAGAACAGAATGGAAGTCTGGGAGAGGTCGTGGAGCTAGGGACCATGTAATGAATGGGGTGGCTAGCATTACATGTGGTGCCAGTGAGAGCTCTAGCCAGCAGGCAGGCCCCAGATTCCTTTGCATCCAAATAGTCAGGGTATTTGGCTGCAAAGACAGACCTGTCTGAGGCACCCCCTTTAGCACAGGTGCTGGCCAGGTGCAGAACCTGGCTCCTCACTCTGCAAAGTTCCCCAGCGCTGCACCGAGCCCACCAGAGGCCACTTGCAATCACGGACCAGCTCCCCAAAGAATTCCCTGCCTCTCAGCCGCCTCTGAGTGACACGTTACAGGGGACTGAGGCACAGAGACTTAAGCCCACGTCATCACAGGTGTTAAGGCTCTTAATCAATGGGAGTTAGGCACTTAAGTGCCTTTGAGGATCTGGGCTAAATGACTTGCCCAAGGTCACACAGGGAACCTGTGGCCAAGCAGGGAATTGAATCCAGGTCTGCAGCTAGTACCCTACCCACTGGACCAGCCTTCCTCTCTTCCTGGAGCAGTGTTTCACCCACAATCTCCTCTAGGAGAGCAGGGGCCTTTGCCGACAGCACAACCCCCACACAGGGACAGAGCTGACCAGGGAGGGGGTTGATTCAGTGCAGCCCCCTGGCGATCTGTCTCCATGGCCCCTGTGGAGCTGTGACCACACCAGCAGCCGCACAGACCCCAGGATGCTAAACCGCACTGTTCTTCCAGGAACGAATCCCCTTTGGGGCGCAGTTAGCCACCTGCTGGCACACTGAAGTACAGCAAGACAGGACTGCTCCGTTCCTTCCCTCTGCAGACTCTGCAGCGCAGAGCTGTTCCCACGGCACAGCCCCTTCCCTGGCAAGAGGCCTCTCCAGTTAGAGACAGGAGTATTATGAACACTGATCTGAGAGGCTGGATGCCCTGTTGTCCTGTCTAAAATCAAGGCTAGTATGTCAGTGACCCAGCCTAGGCAGGAGAACAGCAAATGCAGAAAAGAAATGATTTTCCTGTATTCAAAAACAAGGATGCAGAATACCAGAGGCACTGAAGAGACCACCCTCCCCTCCAGCTCCCCAGGATCTGGGGCTCCCCTGACATGGCATCTTGTCCTCCAAGACACATTCTCAGATCATGGATCTCTGGGAGAAGCAAACAATTCCCAGTTGGCCTAGAGACAGCAGAAACCCCAGGTGAACCCCCAGGCCCTAGTTGCTGATGGAGTTCGTGTGCCGTATGCTGTGCTTTTCATTTTCCAATCCCTCCGCAGGAGTTACAGCCTGGGCCAGGCTGCTCAACTCAAGGCTGACGTCACCCTAATGTGGCACCTGAAATCTAATCACCTTTCCCTGGGGTCTGTGCCAACTTTGTGGGCAGGTGGCAGCAAAGCTGAGGCCTTGTCAGACTTGTGACATGGGTGACACATCACCGGTGTCTAGGTGAAGAGAGAACAAATAAGGCTAATGGGCTTTTCTTGACTGTGCCCCCTGGTCCCCCAGTGTTCAGGGCCATCAGTCACCATGGCCAGGGTTTGTTCACAGCCGCTGTGGGCCCCACGGCAAATATTAATTTATTTGGGCAGAGGAGAAAGGTTAATGGCTGGTGATATGGAAAACAGCCGGCAAGTCATGTTAATGTCAAGGGCTGTGCTGTCAACAGAGCTCTGAAAGTGCTGGAACAGACTGGAAGGCTCTCCCTGACCCTCTGCAAAACATGCAGGAAACAATGACACACAAGCAATCAGTATCTCTCTCCAGCCCTCTGAAATGCAAACTCATGTACAGCAGCTACAATTACTCTGTCACTGGACCATACATGCTATTACTTTGTACTATTCATGCCATTACTTTCGACCAGACATGCTATTATTCTCTCTACTTATGCTGCCAATATCTGCTCGTAATAACCACACTCTGACTTGAGTGTCATTAGGACTCAGTTGAGTGCACTGTAGCCAGTGGTTTGACAGATATTCGGATCAAGTCCCAAGCTACTGGGGAGCCTGCCCAGGGATGACATTGGTGAGTGGGTGTGCTGGTAGGAGTCCCTGGGGGATGTGCACTGAGAACTGCTGATGAAAATCAAGACTCAATATTTCATAGATTGGATTTTTTCCCCCTAAAAGATACATTCTAGAAGTCATTTTGGGGAAGTTCTCTGGCCTGGGTTACACGGGAGGTCAGACTAGATCAGGGATGAGCAAACTATGGCCTGGGGGCCGCCTCCAGCCCTTCAGATATTTTAATCTGGCCCTTGAACTCCTGCCCGGGAGCTGAGTCTGGGGCTTGCTCCGCTCCGGCACTGCAGCCAAAGAGCAGGGTTGGGGGCTTGCCCCGCTCCATGTGTGCTATGTCTCTGTGCAGCTCCCGGAAGCAGCGGCATATCCCCCCTCTGGCTCCTACGCATAGGGGAAGCCAGGGGGCTTCGCACGTTGCCCCTCCCCCAAGCACCGTCCCCACAGCTCCCATTGGCTGTGATTCCCAGCCAATGGGAGCTGCAGGGGAGGCGCTTGCGGATGGGGCAGCACGCACAGCCACCTGGATGCACCTCCACATAGGACCCGGAAGGGAGACAAGTTGCTGCTTCTGGGATCTGCTTGAGGTAAGCGCCACCCGGAGCATGCACCCTTGATCCCTGACTTAAGATCCCCTGACTTAACCTATGAAGCCCCAATCTCCTGCCCCAGCTCTGATCCCTCTCCAACCCTCTGAACCCTTCGGTCCCAACCCGGAGCACCCTCCTGTACCCCCAACCCCTCATCCTCACCCCCACCCCAGAGCCTGACCCCCAGCCAGAGCCCTCACCCCTCCCGGTCCCCAACTCCCAATTTTGTGAGCATTCATGGCCCACCATACAATTTCCATACCCAGATGTGGCCGGGCCAAAAAAATTTTCTGCCCCTGAACTAGATGATCATAGATTCCCTTCTGGTCTTGGAATCTATGAATATGAATTGTATCAAAACAGCAAACATATAAAACAATTGCCCACTAGAACAATAGAAATCACCAGCCAGGATCAGGTCCATCTAGTCCAATATCTTGGGTCTGACAGTGCTCAGAACCAGATGCTTCAGAGAATGGGGCAAAAACTTTGCCTTAGGAAGATGTGGGATAATTGTCCCCACAGCAGGTCTCATTCTAATATCCCAACAGTTAGAGACTGACTTAACCCATGAAGCACAAGGATTAATAGCTCTTCCAAGATGTATATTAGCATTAACTCTTCTAACTCTGGAGAGTCTTGTTACAGAATCACAGAACTGTAGGGATGGAAGGGACCTTGAGAGGTCATCTAATCCAATCCCCTGCGTTGAAGCAGGACCAAGTAAACCTAGAGCATCCCTGATAGGTGTTTGTCTCCAGGGTCTAATTATCCTTATGGTGAGAAAGTTTTTCCTAATGTCTGACCTAAATCTCCCTTACGGCAGATTAAGCCAAATGTCTAGTTCCTTTTTAGCCTTAGGAGATGGACAACCTGCATCATTTGCAACTCAAATTGCTGTAAATATGAGATTATAATTTCTACTAAAGAAGAATGTTGGGCCCAAAATTATTACGATCCTTTAAAACCCACTGGAAACGTTTCCATGTATGGTTTATAAATATTCCACTGCAAACCTTTGTGTAGAGAATAGGCATCTGGCCAGGCCCCTTGTCTGCAGCCCGAACACTGCAGCTTTGCACTGAGGAAGGAGGCAGAAAATGACTATCCACCTCTGTCCAGGTTCCTCAGTAACAAGAGTGTGCAGCCCATGTTCAAACCAATGGTGCAAACACTATGCCCTCAAACTGCAAGGATCTGTCTGCAAAGTGGGCACCAGTTCTGCTTTTCACCAGGAGAAAATAATCAGAGACTGGCTGGCCTGACAAGGCACCAAGGGGTTAAAGTAAAAGTCATGTGACACCCTGTTTACCTGGCGGAAACGTCTAAACGTTAATGATTAATAGGCAGGGGGGTGGCGGGGAAAGTGCCCTGGGAGCTATTTGTGTGGGTGTTGTGCTGGGGAGATAATAAATCATAATTAGGCAGGGAGGACTGATAGATTAGACGGGGGAGATTCAGAACCATGCAAGGCTAAGCACCCAAATGAGCTTGGAAAGGGGACAGTGGCGGGTGCAAGGAGAAGCAGGCAGCTGCATTCACGCCTCCCCCACTTCCAACCTGCACACAAAGGCTCGATTCACCTCTCATTTCCACACAGAATCCACCAGAGTCTCTCTGGATTAGGGGTACCGTACGTCCGGTTTTTCCCGGACATGTCCAGCTTTTTGGTAATCAAACCCCTGTCCGGGGGGAATTTCCAAAAAGCCGAACATGTCTGGGAAAAATACTCCCTGGCTTACCTTAGAGCGGGTGCCAGGGGCTGCTGTGCTCCCCGACTCCTGGGCTCTGTAATCGCCGAGCTGCTCGAGCGCTACTGGCTTCGGGCGACCCCCATGCCTCTGGACTCTGCGCCCCCGGCCGGGCACTTCCCTCCCAGGCTCCGGGGGCGCAGGGTCGAGAGGCATGGGGGCTGCCTGAAGCCGGTAGCGCTCGGGCAGCTCGGCGCTTACAGAGCCCAGGACTTCAGGGAGCACAGCAGCCGCCGGAGCCCGGAACGGGAAGTGCCCGGCCAGGGATGCAGGGTCCGGAGGCAAGGGGGCTGCCCAAAGCCGGAGCGCTACCGGCTTCACGGTTTGCCGGGCAGCCTCCAGACCCTGCGCAACGGCTGGGCACTTCCCCTCCCGGGCTCCAGCTGCGCTGGGTAAGCGCCGGCCGGGGGCACAGGGTCTGGGGGCTGCCCGGCAAACCGTGAAGCCGGTAGCGCTTGGGCAGCCCATTTCGCATGGCTGGGAGGGAGGAGGGGGAATGCGGGGCGCTCAGGGGAGGGAGCGGAGTTAGGGCGGAGACTTTGGGGAAGGGGTGGGGAAGGGGCGGGGTTGGGGCGGGGCGGGGTGGGAAAGGGGCGGGGCCAGGGCCCTGTGGCATGTCCTCTTTTTTTATTTTTTAAATATGGTAACCCTACTCTGGATTGTTCCCAGCAGGAGGTCAGAATCAGGCCCTGGTGTCTGGTGGTCACAGACTGCTGATGGAGCCTAATGAAATCAGCTGTTTTAAAAAACGGTGGCTAGGTTTCTTCCATGAAATGGGATGATCGTTACCCCTGCCTCTTCATCGGGGGTGTGGTGGGGGTGTGAATGCAGGAGCTGAAGAACCCAGCCAGAGGATGCCACTCCTCTGTATTACAGACAGTCTCGGGGGCTAACACAATCAGCTGACTGTTCTGTGATTCCACACCGGGCCTTATAACGCTGGGGACTTAGCACAGGAGGGGGAGGAGAAGGAGAAGGAGAAGCTCCGTGGTCCCTGGATGGCCTGTTTGTCTTCAGCAATCAAACCCCAGTGCTTCCAAAAAACACGTTCACATCTGCGCCACTTGGCCTGGTGCAGGAAAATCCATTTGTAATAAGCATGATTAGTCCCCACGGCTAGGCACCATTGCGGAGAAGGGCTTCATTAGGAGAAGTGGTTCTAATTGCTGCATGTGCCGTGACACCGGGATGTCTGGCTCAGAGGGCCCCTGGGCTCATTGAGCTGAGGATGACAAGCTCCTTGGGTATTGGGCTTGGCTATGCTAGGGGAATTCACACCAATTTAGCTACAGTGAGGTAACTACGGTGCACAGCCATAATGTAGACACAAAGTGGGGGTCTCTGGATCAGGTAATTTACCCAGGTATGTGACAGAAGTGCAATCCCCATCTTACTCCAGTGCGCAGTGCATCTACACCGGGGAGCTGTCCCTAGTGTAACTACATCGGGGTAGCCACGTCAGTGCAAGAAAACCCCCCGTCTTGGCCAGGCTGCTCCAGCAGGTCCAGTATTGAAATGAATGCCCAGTTAGAGGAGCGACAGGCCCAGAGCGACACAACAGTGAACGGGAGATGGAAACTGACCTGAGGATGACATGTTTTCCTACAGCTCCGCCATGCTGCAGCCGGCACTGGGGGGCACTGTGTTTGCAGTTGCCCTAAAGCGGGGGACAAGGGCATGCGCTAGCCAGGGTTGGGTGCTGGAATGCTCACACCTGTCTAAGGAATGGGGGTGAGGCCTTCGGAGGCAGCCATAGGGGACTAGCTCAGAGTTAAAAGGCTGATGAGATTTGTTGATGAGGTCAGTAGGGAAGCACGGGTAGGAGGCAGGAGGCAGGGGAATGTGGGAAACAGGCTGTTAATTATTGTCACAATTACACACATTTATCAGGTTCCCAGCAGCAGGTTATGTGGGAGCACTTTACAGGGCTTAAATTGGGTTGTTAACACTTCCAGATAAAACCAGCAAGTACCGTCCCCCCCTCAGTCACCTGTGTGACAGTGGTGGGAGGGAGACAGAAACAGTAAGCAAGGAAGGGGGCTGAGTAGTTAGGTGTGAGTTATGGAATAGGTGGGGTCCCTACAGAGGAGAGCTTGGTTAGGTGCTGGGTAGTATGGGCAGGTGTAGTAGGCATAGGAAGCCTTATCAGCGTCTTTTTGTTCTATGTTTGTCCAGTGCCTTGCCCAATGGGGTCCTGGTCTGTGACTGGCTTGCTAGTGCTCCTGCAATACAAATAAAAGTGATATTCCACATTAAAAATATCAGCCAGAGGCTTGAGGCTTCACAGCCTGACAAGACGACACTGGGCTGAGAACCACAAAAGGGCCCAGGATGGGACGTGCTATGACAGGGTGAATGAGAACCTCCACATACAGACTCTGGGCTGCCCAAGCAGACAGGCCGCTTTAGTCGATATTTTAGTAGCCACCTGCAAGTCAGGGCAACCCATGAGGCTGCTCTAACTTGCTCTGGCCTCAGGAAGGTGTATTACCCACCCATGGCCCCACTAAAATTTTCCTGGAGGTGTTCACAAGCCAAATACTGCAGCAATGTGCTGAGATGACTAGTCCAGCCAACTTCACTGAAGTGCTAGCAGCAGGGGAGTAAACCAACATTTGAAAACTCTCGCAGTTTTACCATTCTCAGATGCCACTAGGATCCTGGCTCAAATAAGGACATTTTGTTTTAAATGTATGATTTTAAATGTATGATATTATCCCTTTCAATCTGTCCCTCCAGTGGGGCTGGATGTTAAATAGCTCAGGGCAGTTAGTGATAGGGTATGGAGCTCACTTCTAAGGTACTGGCCTCAAGCCAGGGTAGGCGGGCAGTGACTGAACGTTGTGACTATCCTGTGGCACACATGAAATGAGTTTATTTGTTGTTTTGGGCACAGTTTTGGGCTCATGTCCATCCATTTTGTTCTCAGCACATAAGAAAAAGCAGGAACTGAGCAAAAGGCAGCCAAAAAGCTCTCCCTCTCCATCCAGCCTGCAACTCAAACTCTGCCCAACCGAACCCCCAGCCTGAGAGAAGGGATAAGCCTTGCAACGTCCCCTAGGCTTAGCAAGCTAGGGCGTTCGACTGTTGTGGGATATGAATTCACCCAGGGTTCCCCATAAAGAACACCCTGTTCTGCTGTCGGCTATGGCATTGTAAATACAGGCAGGCAGTGGGTAAGTATCAGCTGGGTTTGCAACCACCGGGAATGAGCTCAGACCCTTCTCTCTAGCCCACTAACATTCAGATCTAGGGTGTGCTAGGGTTGAGCTCAGCTGCCAGGAGAGCAGGGAGGGAGGTGATTTCTAACAGAGCCAAGACCAAAAGCACATTCCAAAGACCAGTGCCCTTAACCAGCACTTATCACAAGCCACAGGCCAAATTGGCATGCTGGTTACCGGTCTCAGCAGAGAGATCAAGGGTTGAAGGGACCAAGCAGGCTGAAGTGACCTCTGCCATTAGGGATCTAGCTATCTAAGGTAGTTATATGGCCCCCATCACAATAGTATCTGAGCACCTCACCATCTTTAATGCCTTTATCCTCACACTGCCCCCAGGAGGCAGGGCAGTGCTATGATCCCCATTGTACAGAGTCACAGAGAGGCTAAGTGACTTGCCCAAGTAGAGTAGAGAATGGCAAAGCAGGGACTAGAACCCCGTCTCCCAAGTCCTTGGCTAGTGCCCTAGCCACTGGACCATCCTTCCTCTCTGAGACAGCCCTGCCAGCTCATTGGCTGGGCAGCACATGGGGCAAGGCTGAAGTATCACCATTCATGCTGTACCTGTGCTGTGGATAAAATGGGGGCAGGCCTCAGTTTCCCAGGCTGTCACTGGGCACCATTCGCTGGCACTAAATGTACTCTGAAGAATAAAACCCAGCATGGAGAGCAGGGAGGGCGGAGCGCAAAGGTCCCTACGTCACGTTCTTGGGATCCAAACGGGAAGGGCCTGATCATCGTCTCCAGGGCAAGAGTCACAGTCACTGTCTTTCTGAGAAGGGAGGTCAGGCGTGCTGTATTCTCCATGTAACTCATGCTTAGCAAAGGCTAAACAGCAGCAGAGGGGGCTGGGGGCATGCTGCCATGAACACTGAGTGGGCGCATTGGAACTGCAGGTGCTGCTTATGCAATTCGAATGAATGCAGGGCCCTGATGGGGGCGCACCAGGAAAGGTGACTCAGAAACCCCAGCTCAGCTCCCAGCCTGAAGGGAGGCAGTACAACAACTCAAATGGAAATGTCTCTCCACTGTACTACGGAGAGAAGGGATGGGGTGGGAAGAGACTGAGAAAAAGAGAGGGGAAAGGAAAGGAGGGGTGGAGATGGAGCCCGGGGGGGGGGGGGGGGAGGGCAGCAGATCAAAAATGGAGAGAGAAAGTGAGAGAGGAAGAGTGGAGGCTAGGGAGAGAGACAAAGAGGTGGTAAGTTTCAGAGTAACAGCCGTGTTAGTCTGTATCCGCAAAAAGAAGAACAGGAGTACTTGTGGCACCTTAGAGACTAACAAATTTATTAGAGCATAAGCTTTCGTGGACTACAGCCCACTTCTTCGGATGCATATAGAATGGAACATATAATGAGGAGATATATATACACACATACAGAGAGCATAAACAGGTGGGAGTTGTCTTACTAACTCTGAGAGGCCAATTAATTAAGAGAAAAAAAAAAAAAACTTTTGAAGTGATAATCAAGCTAGCCGAGTACAGACAGTGTGATAAGAAGTGTGAGAGTACTTACAAGGGGAGATAGTCAACGTTTGTAATGGTGGTAGTGAAGGAGCAGGACTAGAGAAAAAGATAAGGGGAGGGATACATAGAGAGATGGGCGGGAAAAGAAGAGTGTATGATGAAGGGACAGAGAAAAGAGACTGGAGGGGGGAAGGAAGTAGCTGGAGACAGTGGGAGGACTGAAATGGCTGTAGGACTTGGTTTAATAGTGGAGTTCATTGTGCCAGCTGAAAAGGCTTTGCCCATTAATCACTGGGCAAAATCCCCTCTTTTTAATGGCAAATCGGGCAGGCATTTCCTTTGCAAATGTGTGGCCATAGGAAACGCAGTATTGTGGGCCTCAGACGGAAAGGGGCTGCCACCATCTGCCCGTCTCGAGGAAGAGCCATCTCTGCCTCTCACCTGCAAAATCTGTCTTACCTTCACTGTGCATCATGCATCCAGGGCACAGAATGAGGGATAGGTGCCACAGTGCTACAAACACAGACACAATGCTCTGGGTGGGTACATTGCACTGCTCTACCGAAGCCAGGCTAGCTAGCATGGGGAAACTGAACCACTGCAGGGAACCTTTCACAGCAGCCCTTATCCCTGACACTGCACTCCGCTCTGGGGTAGACAGATCCCGGACAGGAATTGCCCTAATACCTCACATCTACATTCTGCCCAATCAAAAATCCTCCTGCAGTCTGCACTGGACACACTAGTGTTTCCTACATGTCACAGATTAAGTCCAGAAGGGACCACTATGATCATCTAGTCTGGCCTCCTGCAGAAGACAGCCCTGAGACCCTGCCGAGTACTATGGTGCTGAGAGGGGAGACTACATTGCATCATGGAAGATGTAGTCCAGCCAGAGAGCCTGGCCCATTGGGGAGAGTGGAGGCCTAAACTACACCTCCCAGGGAGCAATGCATCACAGTAGAGAAATGCAGGTTAATGTTGAACTGACCCAGAATGAAAATATTTTAATTTTGATTTTCCTGATGGAAAAATGGAAAGATTTTTGGTAACATTGAAATGTACCCACCATCTTTGCAGAAATGGCATTTTCTGTCACAAAGTCATTTGGATGGAAAATTGCCAGCTAGCTCTAGTCAGGGTTTGGCGTGACAGTCTCAATAAGGCAACATCCCAGGGAAGGTTTGGGGAGGCAATGCCGGCTGGGTCCCAAACTTCTGCCATGAGAGAGGCTGGGGGATTAATAGTCAGTGGGACACTCACCAGCGATCCCCTAGCAAGTAGCACCAAAGCTGAGCGGACGGGAAGAGCCACTAAAAAGCTTCTCTGTGGGGGTAAGAGATTTTGGCAGGAGTCGCTCACAAAGACCATTCCTGCTGTCAGCAGGCCTTTGCTGGTAGCTGAGGATAACCATCCTCTTTGCTCTGTGCACTGAGCAGATCCTGCTGCTGCAGGAGAAGGGAAGCAGGGCACTTGCAAGCACCTCTTCGGCTGCTGTTGAGTTAATGCTGGACTAGAATGGAGCAGACCCCTCTACTGGCCAAGCTTGTGCATCTGAGATGCTGGTTCCCTCTCCGGGCATGTGGTGGAGCAGCTGAGAGACACTGAATGGTCCATTTTTAGAGATGATGGGGGAGTGGCTAGTGACTGGAGCAGGGGACTGGGAAACAAGATTCCTGTTTTTTTCACTAACTCAGCTGGGCCACCTGGGGCAAGTCACTTCCCAGCTCAATGCCTCAGTTTCTCCATCTGCCAAATAGGAATAATCATCCCTCCTTCCCCGAGCTTCGGGGGAATTGACTGGGAGATGAGCCCATGCAGCAAGAGCTGAATGTCAGTCTGGATTCACAAAAAGAACAGGAGTACTTGTGGCACCTTAGAGACTAACAAATTTATTAGAGCATAAGCTTTCGTGGACTACAGCCCACTTCTTCGGATGCATACAGAGTGGAATAAATATTGAGGAGATATATATATACACACATACAGAGAGCATAAACAGGTGGGAGTTGTCTTATCAATTCTGAGAGACCAATTAAGTAAGAGAAAAAAAACTTTTGAAGTGATAATCAAGATAGCCCAGTACAGACAGTTTGATAAGAAGTGTGAGAATACTTACAAGGGGAGGTAGATTCAATGTTTGTAATGGCTCAGCCATTCCCAGTCCTTATTCAATCCTTTGTTGATTGTGTCTAGTTTGCATATCAATTCCAGCTCAGCAGTCTCTCGTTGGAGTCTGTTTTTGAAGTTTTTCTGTTGTAATATAGCCACCCGCAGGTCTGTCATTGAATGACCAGACAGGTTAAAGTGTTCTCCCACTGTTTTTTGAGTATTATGATTCCTGATGTCAGATTTGTGTCCATTAATTCTTTTACGTAGAGACTGTTCGGTTTGGCCAATGTACATGGCAGAGGGGCATTGCTGGCACATGATGGCATATATCACATTGGTAGATGTGCAGGTGAACGAGCCCCTGATGGTATGGCTGATGTGATTAGGTCCTATGATGATGTCACTTGAATAGATATGTGGACAGAGTTGGCATCGGGCTTTGTTACAAGGATAGGTTCCTGGGTCAGTGGTTTTGTTCAGTGATGTGTGGTTGCTGGTGAGTATTTGCTTTAGGTTGGGGGGTTGTCTGTAAGCGAGGACAGGTCTGTCTCCCAAGATCTGTGAGAGTAAAGGATCATCTTTCAGGATAGGTTGTAGATCTCTGATGATGCGCTGGAGAGGTTTTAGTTGGGGGCTGAAGGTGACAGCTAGTGGTGTTCTGTTATTTTCTTTGTTGGGCCTGTCTTGTAGGAGGTGACTTCTGGGTACTCGTCTGGCTCTGTCAATCTGTTTTTTCACTTCAGCAGGTGGGTATTGTAGTTTTAAGAATGCTTGATAGAGATCTTACCCCAAAGTTTGGTCAGTCACATAATTCTGTTCAACAAGCCACTGGAATTCAGGTCAGCTGGGAGACACAGGAGTTGCAGGGGTGAGGAGATTCCCCCTCCCCCCTCACACACACACACCCCCTATATGGCACTGGAAAGTGGAACGGGACCACGGAAGAATTCCCTTGGTGCAAAAGCAGGGTAAGGTCAAGGCAGTCAGGCCTATGCTGCCCCCCTCACAAGCCCCAGGTGTCGGGGAGGGAACAGGGATGGGAAAAGGGCAGGCCCTCATGGCACAGATTCTGGGCCACGAGGCAGCCTGTAGACCCCAGGAAAGCCGCCATATACAAAAGCAGCATTCAGCCCTGCTAAAACTTACGGTGGGGCTGCACCAGCCGACATAGAATCTAGGCAGCACCAAGTGTTTAGTGCCACCTTTGCCTCCCCCTCACTCTGCGCGTTTGGTGCTTCCTGGGAGGAGCAGAACAGAACTGGCCCCTACATTCAGAGCCCCACCCCATTGCAGGAGGTGCTAGGATCCAGGGCTGTGTGACTTTGATTTATAGCTATTCTTTAATGAATGGGAGGGAGCGGGGGAAGAAGAGCCTTAAATGCAGGGCAGTGTAGGAGTGCAAAGTACTATTTATCAGCTGTGATCCTGCAGCCCCCACACAGCCAGTTCCCTGACTCACCTTGGTGTGTGACAGCCCTGTAGGACTAGGAGCAGAAACCGCTCCAGGGGGCAGGTGGAGGCTGGAGCTGATTTCTCTATTCCCCCACCCACCCCGACTCACAGGAGAGCTTTCCCCAAGGAGCACTGGACTCCTCAGAACAGCTGCCTGTGAGAATGCACCATCCCCACCACAATAATAGAAAAGAAAACACGGACACTCAAGCTAGCAATACCCACAGCTAGCCGGCAGGGAGGGCAGCCAGCACAGACCAAATAACCTTCTTAAGGCTGCAGTAGCTTGTCCCAACCAGATCTAAAGGACCAGCTACCAGAAGAGCATACTGGGAAAGGGTCCTCTGAGAGCAAAAGCCTTGGTTCTAGGCTAGTGGCTGGCCCCTATGTGCTACTCTGCTAACGTACCCAATCTCCCTCTGCCTTCTGGGTGGATCTCTGGTGGTTTCTGGCTGGGGGGAACAGCTCCGTGTCTTCCTGGTGCAGGGATGTTGTGTTGCAGGAAGGAGGATGTATGGTTGCCATGCACTATATTCTGGCTCCTCTGAGCTTCTGCATGGTCCCTTGGGCCCAGATCCTCAAAGGTATCTCAGGGCACAAGTTTCATTGAAATCAGTGGGAGTTAGGCACCTAAATAAATAATTGTAAGGAGGATCTGGGCCTTAGAGATTAACTTACACCCTGGGTGAGACATAGAAGCCTCTAGGGCTGGCCTAGCTAGAAGCTGGGAGATGCACTGTTGGGCTGCCCCAGGCTAAGTGGCTGCAGCCCAGAGGCAGGGCCAGGGCATTGGCATTCAGTGGTCACAGCCCTTGGGTGCGGTGCCTGGGTAAGGAGCTCTGACTGCCTCTCCCAGGGCTAAGGACGTAGGCGGGAGGTACACGGAGCTAGCACCTGCTCTTTTTGAGATGGTGATGCCCTTTGTTTGCCCGATGCCATTACACTTCCATAACACTCCAGATGCTTTTTTGACAGCACTTGCTGCTTGTGCTTGAGACTGCCACCCCCTCCTCGCAGATGGGTGTCGGCTGCAAGGACTTGGGGCCATGGCTTAGGAGGAAGCCCCAGCAGACCTGCACACCCCTTAGTGGAATCACTGTAAGCCTTAGGACGTGGGTCTGGGCTGCTTAGGAGACAGCTCATGCCATGTCTGCCCCACTGCTGGGCCCAGCACTTCTCTTCACACGCTCTAGAGGCAGCGCCGGGATCTCCTGAGGCAGTTGCAGTCTCTTTAATAATGGCAATTAGCTCTTTTCTTCCATCCATTTCAAAGCACTTTACAAAGGAGGCCAGGGTCTTTATCCCCATCCTACACATCAGGAAACTGAGGCACATACAGGGGAGCAGCTCATCCACAGTCACTCAGCAGGCCAGCGGCTGGGAATAGAACCCAGGTCTCCTGTATCTTAGCCCAGCACTCTAGTCACGAGACTGCCTTGAATTTCCCCACCTCTCCCCATGGCATTCTCAGGAGGATCCTGCTGTGCCTTTTCTTGGCCCAAGGTCTTCGGGCTCCCTTCACTCTTTTGCCTCCTTGCTGATCCCAGGCCCTATGGGAGGCAGAGCCCTCTTGGGCTGCTAGCTGTGCCCTTCCTCAGGACTAGAACTAGCTCTGACCATTGGGGAGTAGCTGTGCCTTGGGCAGCTGTGGGTGAAGAAAGCATTCCAGGCTACACTGCTCAGCCTTTGCCCTCTCCCTGGACAGCAGCCTCTCATAGCTAATACTCTCCCACTCTCAGCACGGAATTTATTATGGACAGCACCACACAGCAACTCCAGCCACTAGGGAGCAAGCATGATTAAAGGGCCTGGGAAAGCATGGTGCTCCCACAGCTGCTGGCATTTCTACAGGAAGTTGCAGGGAAATCGCTATTTATATTGCTAGCCTGGTGGTGGGTCCTCTGCTTAGTGCACTGGGCCCAGCAGAGCAGCTCTCAGGGTCTGATCTCCTACTGCTTGGCACCCTCCACAGTTGCAACAGGGGTGTGAAAATGCTGCTGGTTTGTAAGAGTGTCTTCTGCCCATCCTGTACGTGCTCAGGTGAGAGGTGCAGGGTCAGCTGTGTCACTCAGAGAATACATGCAGTCTGGGTGGGGAGATGGGGGTACAGGGAGCCTCCCTGACTGCTCTCCCGAGAAGCGTGGATAGCAGCCTCTGCCATGCGTAGCGCATGCCCTTCCTGGCTGGAGGAATGGTTGCCATGGTAGCAGTGGATGCTAGGAATGGGAGAGTTGGGGGGGGGGGGGAGGCTGCATGGGGGAGGGGAGAGTCCATTGCTTTAGAGGGAAGCCCCTGTGGAAAGCTCAGAAGTAAGGGCAACTCCTTACCCCTGTGGTACGGGCGTCCCAGGGCATGCGCCTTTGGTAGCAAGAGCCTTAATCCTGTTACTCCCTGGCAGCGCCTGGTCCAGCTCTAACCACTCTGTGCAGTGGGGACGTGCTGGTTTGGATCTGAATCTGCACCTGAACACCACAGCTCAGGCCTGTCTTCCGGCCTTGTGAATCACAGCTAGAAACAATTAGTTCCTTGGCACAATCAGATGTGTCATCCCCCCTCCCCCCGGCTCCTCTCACTAATTGTTGCTGCAAGCAGCTGAGTGGCATAAAGAAACAGCTCTGTCTAGTGGCAGGGCACTAGGCTGCCTGCATTCAACCCCAGCCCTGTCAGTCCATAGGGATGGGGCCTCGTGTGTGTCCCCTTCAGACAGATCCCGCCCCCCAAACATTCACCAAGGCTGGGGTTCTGCCATCTGTAGACTAGTGGGCTCACTCAGTAGTCTTGGGGGGAAACAACAGGCCCCCAGTGCAGTTCATAGCCCTTGATCAGGGCTCCATTTATTGTCCCGCCCAAGAGACGAGGACATGGAGTGATGCTGAGGTCAGGGGTCCCTGGGGTCTGACAATCTAGGGGTTAGGGTATCCCCTCAGCCTAGGCTCACCTATAAGGCCATCCTCCACTGCACTAACTGTAGTGCAGGCTGCAGTGTTCTCCAAGCCCTTCGCTGGTCTCAGACTGCCTCATGGCACTCCCCTAGCTAGTAATCACCAGACCCACTCACCTGATGCTGGGCCTGCTACCTGCCAGCTGGGCTCCTTCCCGGCCCTTCGAGGGTCAGACCACCCTATTACACCTCCCTTGTTCAAGCTGGACAGTTTCCTACTCAGCCTGTTGCACCACCCAAGTCAGAGCTCCTGGAGGAGAAAGTGCTACTCACAGGAGTAAAAGAGGCAGAATCTGGCCCTCAGTTTATGTGCCTCACTGTATGGTGCCCAGTATGAGACACCTTGGGCCAGAGTTTCAAGAGCGTTCAGCACTGGTGCTGGTGCTAGCCCACCGGAGGCTCTAAGCAGGAGTATTTTTGGCTCTCTCCTCCCCAGTACTTAAACAGGCAGGTTCCGATAATAAGCAAATACAGGGCCCCATGAGCTGCACAGGACCCTAAGCAATCGCTCAGTCTGCTTATGCCTAGTGCCGGCTCTGCTCAGTACCCACACCTGGGCCAGATTGTCCAAGGAGTCCGGCACCCACCATGCTGCACCCTTTGGAAAGCCTGGCCCCAACGTGGCATGGAGCCCTCTTGAAAATTCCAACCCATAAGCCTGGTTTCTTGAGAACCTGCAGCTCTCAGAGACATATTACTACCACCAGCAGCGTTTTCCCACTGAACCAAATAAATTCCCTGGCACAGAGCTAGCGTTTGACCTTATCCTAACCCTAGCTCTTCCACAATATCGTACAACTAAATCCTCTACCGTCAAACAGCAACCGTCAGTGTCAAACTCTCACACAGCCTGTAGAACTGCAAATGCAATGCTCTGCAAACCATATTTTCAGTTGGAAAACCTAGAAAGATCTTTCCAGATCCAAATCCATAACATGTAAATGGCAGAGAGGATCAGAGTTAAGCCTGTCTGTGTAATGGTCAGTAAGAGGGTGTCTTTGTGACTTGGCTGTCAGGGTTGGTATTGGAATTCTTTATGCAGCATTAGTTTGTTTTTCTGTAGGTCTGATGTTTGGGTGACAGGTTAGTTATGGGAGGGATGGTATGTCTTGTTTAGACCTGTATTTACCAACCTTTGCTGTAAAGTTTTTTTTGCATGGGAATTTCCCAGCTATAAAACCCCACAAACATAAGAATCTGTGAAACTCAAACCTAGTTAGGCAGCTGGTAGCGCTGCATGGGTCTTCATGCCAAGCGCCACCCTCTGCCCCATATGAAATATTCTCTGTGACAACTCAAGAGAACAGCTCTACCTTTGGAAGGTATGCAGGTATCTAATTCAAGAGAAGGGCTCATTGGACAGGGAGTCAGGTGTGCTGGGAATTCTGTTCCTGGCTTTGTCAGGGTGTGAGAAATATGCATAGAGCAGTGAAATGTCTGTTTCCCTTCCCACTCTTTCTGTTGTGTCTGCAGCACTTTAATGGGCAGGGCTTGCCTCTTACTCTGTGCTTGTAGGGCACCTAGCCCAATGGGGCCCTGATCTCAGCTCGAGCTTCTAGGAAGCCACTGTAATACACATACTTAATAATAAAGTCAGACTTGTAACAAGGAGCCCACTGCAACCTTAACTATGGGAGAACTCAAAAATATTCACAAAGACATAAATGGGGTGGGGGTGGGGGAGGATTTCCTTCAGCTCAGTCTGAGTGGTGAGAATCTGTAGAGTAAGGTGGGTGGGTGTGCGTGGGGAGGGGCTACGAGGTCATTGGAAGAAGGGACAGAATCCATCCCACCCCCATGTTCCTTGAATGCATGACAGCTGAGCTCAGCTCTATTCAAACGGCCTGCGGTGAAAGAATAGGCCTGACTCCCACTCATTGCAATAGGAGTGCCCCCACTTATACCAGGGTTACACAAGGCCCAGCTGATTTTCTGAACAGGTCACCCAGCCCCAGCGTTAACACTTCCTACCTATGGAGCATCTCCTAGCCAGGGATCTCCAGTTGCTGAACAAACTCTGATTAATGACATCGCACGAGCGCTCTGTGAAGCAGGGAAGTGCTGTTACTGAGGAAACAAGCACAGAGAGGTTACATGATGTGCCCAAAGCCACAGTGCAGGTCGGTTGCAGAGGGGATGGAACCCCACTGTCTTTGTCTCAGGCCTCAGCTTCCTTCTCTAGCCACTGTATAAGGCCCCTTGTATGGTGCTGCAGGAGAGGTGGTGGTGGTGAACTGGCCTGACAATGCCCTCTCTGCACATAGCCGGAAGGACATCGCTGCAGCAGTGAGCTGGTGAATGTGCTGGCTATCAAACGTAGATATCAATATGTAGTCCTTGCCACCTATCCAGGCCATATGAAAGGCTCACTGCCGCAGCGATGTCCTTCAGCCCCCTGACAAAAGAACGAAGGGGACACTCAGATACGATGTGCTCCATTGTTTGTGCCTGGTGACCACAGCCGCATACAGGTGTTTGCCTCATTTTCCATTTAAAGAGGATTTGCCCACATCTCCCATGAAACATCCTGATGCGATTCAATTTCCGACATAAATCAAAACCTGGTGGTTCCTCGGCAGGGTCAGTGATGAGCTCTGTGTTTGGAGTGGTCAAAATGCTCCATGTGGCTCTCCATTTAGCCTTAGCATCGAAATCGGGTGCGAGGGTCTTTATGTGGTTCCATAAACGATTGTGGGATTTTAATCTGGTCTTTGGCGGGTTTTTCAGGTCATCATGCACTGGGAGCCTCACGTTTGCAAAGATATGATTGAGAAAGCGAGATGTCTGAGCAGCTCTAATCTGTGGCAGCTGTATGTGTGATAGGACCAGGAGCCAATTGACTGAAGTAGATTTAAGCGTCCTTGACACTATGCACATAGCGTTATTGAGTTGAGTGTCAAGGAGTGTTAGTCTGACTGCTGGGAGACCACACTGGCACACAATATTCAGCTGCAGTATATATCAAGGCAATTGTTGCGGATCGTAAGGTCCGTGGACTGGAGCCCCATGGAGTTCCGGCCAATTTTTTTATTATATATATATATAAAATGCGTGACATGAGATCTGATCTTATTGCAGGTCGTTAGAGGTCAAAACTCCAGTCCAGTGTAACTCCACTGACAGAAGCCGGGACTGGATAACGGGATGGATCACAGAATAATTGCCCTGGTCTATTCATTCCCTCTGAAGCACCTGGCACCAGCCACTATTGGAAGACAGGATACAGGGCTAGAAGGACCATTGGTCTCACCCAGCATGGCCAATCTTACATTCTTATGAAGGCCTAAATGGTTAAATCTATAGAGTTTATAATTTAGTAGAATTGGTTCCCTTTCCAAGGCTTTAGTTAGGTCAGATTTCCCAAAACATATAAGATGTCATTACTACAAGGATGAGGCATATTGCCCTTTGCCCCATTGCAGCCGTGTGAATGGTTACGGTACTAATGTCCATGGGTCTATAGAACCTTTGGCAAACAAGCTTGCTGTGTATTTCACAAGGCTTAGGTTCTTACCTCTAGTGATCTGGGTTCCAACATCAGTTGGGGCATAGCTGATGTGTTTGCTGTCAATTTATACCTAGTTCTCAACCTATTTATCCTTGTAGGCTGCATATATTATCTGGGCCGCAGGTTGAGAATCACAGTGCCCCCCCCACACACACACCCCTATGCCCAGAGACCCCTCCACAGAGTGGGGCCAGGAGTAGAGTGCCAGGCAGGGGGCAGGGACCCCCAAACTGGACCCTGCTGGGGGGAGCACGCAGGTGGCATCCAGGACCCTGCCTTGCAGGGCCGGGCAGCAGCTGGAGGCCCGTAGCCCTGCCATGTGGGGGCCAGAGAGCAGCCTGGACCCTGACTCTCAACTCCTGCACAACCCCAGACCCTGCCCTGCAGGACTAGGTGGCAGCTGGGACCCCAAGTCCAGACCCCAGCATAAACCCAGACCCTGTTGTGTGGCACTGGGCAGCAGCTGGGACCCCATCCCCTGGCCCTGCTGCATGGCAGCCGGTAGCCTAACTCCTGACCCTGTCCTATGGGGCCAGGCGGCAGCCCAAAGCCCAAGCCTGCCGCGCAACAGCGGGGACCCCCGAGCAGGTAAGCCAGTCCCGGTCCGTGGCCTTTAGCACACAGCTGACCTGGGCTGCATCTGTGCGCTAATTGGGCTGCATGCTGCCCACAGGCCTCAGGTTGAGAGCCACCGATTTATACCCTATTGGATAGCTGTCTACATCTACATCTCACACCATGGCCCAAAGCAATCGGGCGTAATTGCCTGTCTCTGTCTGTTCAAGCTTTAGATAGGAATAGCAGGGCAGAGGAGAGATGTAGTTCAGAGCTGAGGTGTCTTGGCAGAGTTGAATGGCAAGGTCCCAGCACTAGAATATCAGGGATGAGGAGAAGGGGTCAGTTTAGGGCAGAGCTGTGTGGGAGCCTAGGACTGCATGTAGTAGTAGTATAGGGTTCTGGAGGTCAGGCTAGAGGGACAGTGACAGAAGCTTGCAGAAGAGGACAAATGCATGCAAACCCATTGCACCCCCAAGACTGCATTTGTGCACGCAAAGTGGGTAACTGAACATGCAAGAGGCGGAATGGGGTCATTGTCAGTTTGTGTACTCCCTCATTTCGGAGTGCTTTCCTCTGAAAATTGGGGAGCCTGCCTCTGCTGAGCTCCAGCATGTCCTGTCCATCATTCGTCCATGTGCCACACTTCAAGAGGGGTGAATAAGACAGTGCAGATGGCATGGGGAAAACTGCTAAGCACACAAGCTGGCTTTGGAGAAAGGATATTAAGCAGGATCCTCAGGAGAAGGTAGTAGAACCCAAGGTATAGGGCTCTTATGCTGATTATTTCATTCCCCCCCCCCCCCAAAAAATAGTTTTAGGACAGAGGTGAGGGATAATCATGCCTAATTCTCCACTCCTCTCCAACCTCAGACACCAGTAAGGTTTTGGTGTGTGGTGGGAATGCAGGATCAGTTTACAGGTTTTTAAACACTGGAGACTGTGCAAACTAGCACCTGACCAGCATCTGATTGGGGTTGTGTTATGTACATGGCATCCTGCAGAACTAAAACCCTGAGAGCCTCTGTCCCTCCAGTGGGACTAAGTAAAGAAGATATTTCACATATTACCTGCTTTAGCTTGGGAGCTTTCAAAGCTGTTACCAAGCAAAGGCAGAGTTAGATTATAAGAGGTGCGTGACAGGCTGGAGTGAGGCAGAGGAGAAGAGATCAGAGAGAGAACACAAACTATCTGATGGCTGGTATCCCCATTATTCCTTTACAACATGTAACCAGATTATACACAAGACCATTAAGATTGCAAAGCCAAGTATTCAAAAGGTAGAAAACACCAGAATTTAGATTGCCCGTGCAACCTTAATTTGGCCCCCTTGTGCATATGCAGTATGATATAACCCTTAATTGCATGATCACATACTATTTTTTCCACAGGACCCCTGTCTCATTCACTGCACCGAATGCAGCTGCTCAGGGAATGAATCAAGTCACTTCTCTCTAGCCTGGAGTAATAGAGCCAGTCAATAAAAAAGCCAGTTTTTTTTTATTGAAAAAGGCAAAAAAAAAAATTCCACCAGTCTCATTCTCGGAAACAGCTGAACAGTTTTGGCATCTTCACCAGCAGTAGCTATGGTGCAAATTCTGCTGTAAACAGGACTCGTGTGCTACCTGCCAGGGGCTGCAGAAGCTTCCTAAAACTGAGGCCTTGCCCTCATGCCACCCTTCCCCCCCACCCCACCCCCTCCTGCATCCTTATGGGTGGTAAAAAGTGGGGGGGCCTGGCCCCCATTACCCACCATCACATACCCCTGCTAAGAACAGGCCTAGACAGCATGGGAGTGCAAAAACCAGTGTCCTGCTTGCATGATAGGCTCCACTCTTTGCTGTGACACTGGTGCAATTGCCTAGGCTTTGTCTCCACTAGAGAAACTGGAGGTGCTTGCACCAGTGGGTCTCCTGCACACTTTTAACATACCACCTGTCCACACAAGAAATTTAGCTGTGGGGAAATAATGTGGATCAGGGGCTCTCAGATGGGTTGTGCCCCACCAGGGATAGCAAATGGGTGTCATCAGGGGGCATAAGGTTTGGGGTGGAATCCCAGGGTCCCAAGGGGGAGAGCCCCCCATCATAGAAGAGGTTAAGAACCACGGCTTAAGTGAAAGCTCTCGGGGGGGGGGGGGGAAGAGAGGCAGGGGACCAGATTCTGATCTGAATTATTTAGACTTGAATCTAAAACATGCAAGAATCTCTTCCTGAGGCTCTGGGCATTTGTGCTGCCACTTCAAAACATCTCACTCCTTATTACAAGATCACAACAGCATTGCATCCTCCCTCACACACTTACCCCATGAGTCAGCAATAGCACATCAAAAAAATCTTCCCAACCCGACAAGTTTCCAGACAGACAGCCCCTGCCTCAGCCCTTCCCAACTCCCTGCTCAAGGAAGGTATGCCCTGAAGGGATCAATCCAGAGTAGCTCGACTGAAGACAATGGAATCACGGTGCACCATAGCGGACATCAGATTCTGGCCCAGAGAGTCCTGAAGAGGAGATAGGCAGCTTGGGTGCTGGCATGAGGTTGGGTAGATGGAAATGGCTGGATGGTATTCCCAGAGGCATCATGGGTATCATTAGCATTAGCACTCGGATGGTGCTTTTCATCTTCAAAGCACTTTTTGAACATCGATTTATTATACCAAGCACAAGTGAGGAAGGGTCCTCGGCGGAGATCACAGTTCTGAAGTGACCCTTGGTTAGAGCAGCTGGTGATCCCTTTTGCAGTGGGGTACGTCATGCCCTTGACATCACTGGCGTTACTCCAGTGTCACTGAGAATCTGACTCCACAGCTACAGCATTAGCTTCATTACCCCCCTTACATGCTATACATTTCATCTCTCTCTCTACCAGCGCGCTCCAATATCCCAGGCCCAACAAGATTGCAAACATATTTTCACTGGTCATTGGATGCCGTGCTTTCGTTTCCACCAGACTCCAAGGGTATGTCTACACTGCAGTTAAACACCCAGCTGACTTGAGCCAAGAGGCTTGGGCTAAGGAGCTGTTTAATTGCTGTGTAGTTGTTCAGACTCAGGCTGCAGCCAGAGCTCTGGGACCCTCTGACCTTGCACAGTCCTAGAGCCTGGGCTCCAGCCCAAACAGCTACATCACAACTAAACAACCCCATAGCCTGAGCCCTGTGAGCCAGACTCAGCTGGCACGGGCCAGCCATAGGTTTTTAACTGCAGTGTAGACATAATCTTAGGGTCCAATATACTGGCCGTGTCTACACTAGCCGTGTTTCCTAGGTTATGAGTATATGAATTCTTTTTGTGACCATAGCACCCAGGAGTCCCAGACTGGGACCAGAACCCCGCTGTGCTAGGTGCTGTACACAGAACAAAGACAGTCCCTGCCCCACAGACTTTACAATCTAAGTCTGTCTGAGCCAGAATGTTGTACTAAATGAGTTGCACAAGGTCATGCAGTCTGTGGAAGAGCAAGGAATTGAACGTGGGTCTCCAGCCAGCACCCTCACCACTAGACCATCTTTCACCTTATCGTCTCCTACCGGCTGCCACCACTCGTGTAACTCTGCTGTAGGAGCACAAGTGTAGGTCAACCACTATGATGGTGTTAACAGCTGACAGGTTGTTCTCCCTCAAGGTTTAGCCTATATCCCCTCTCAAGCCAGCCAGCTTGCATTAAAAGCACCACCACGTCCCAGATAAGGGGTTTTGTGTATGGACAGGACTTGAATAAGCAGCAACACTGAGTAACTCAAGTTAACTTTGCAGTGAAGACAAGCCCTAAGAGTAAGGTTACCATACATCCGGATTTTCCCGGCCATGTCCGGCTTTTTGGTCCTCAAATCCCTGTCTGGGAGGAATTTCCAAAAAGCAGGACATGTCCGTGAAAATAGGGAGGCATGGTAAGGGGACCACCTCCTCCCCAGGCTCCAACTTTCTGGGGCCAGGCGGCGGCTGTTCGTCCTCCCCATCTGGGCAGCCAGACTCGGGAGCAGCCACAGCTGCAGCTCCCACTGCCGTGGGGGGAAGCAACCAAGCATGTGGCGCTCGGCGGCTGCGGCTCTGGCGCCCGGGGCATGAACCCTCTGAGCCAGAGCCTGCTGTGGGGACCCTGTGTGGGGCCCCAGAGTGGGGGCAGCAGGCCCCAGCCCCCCCGTCCCGCTCGGGTCCCGCAGGGGAACGAATGGGGCTGCCGATGCCTCCGCCCTGGGGCCACCTGCGGGATTGCACCAGCTGGGCAGCAAGCCCAGACACGACTGGCCAGGGGCTGGGTGCAGCGTGCGCACTGCTGGGTCCCCACAGCAGGCCCGGGCTTGGAGGGTTCAGGCCCGGGCGCCAAAGCCGCAGCGCGCCACGTGCTTGGCCGCTTCCTCCCCCCGCAGCAGTGGGAGCTGCAGCAGCAGCTGCTCCTGAGTTCAGCTGCCCAGATGGGGAGAACAAACAGCCACCGCCTGGACCTGCGGGCCGCCCCCCTACTCTACCTCCAGGTACCGCCCGAGTCCTGCCTGCACTCAGGGCCAGGCTGAACTCACTCACCCCGGCCCCGCGCTCCCCCTGCGTCTCCCAGGCCTCCCTCCTGCACTTGCATAGGGAGGAGGAATGGTGTGGGGGGGGAGGGGGAGGGCGGGGGGTTTTTTGCTCTGCCGCCGGGTTGTTTTTTTTTTTGGCGCGCTCTGCCCCCCACGTCCCGATATTTGACCTGGATGATCTGGTCACCCTAGGGGGAGTTGGGTGGGGACTTTGGGGAAGGGGCAGAGTTGGGGCAGGGCCAGGGGCGGGGAAGGGGCAGAGTTGAGGCAGGGCCGGGGCCCTGTGGAGTGTCGTCTTTTTGCAGTATTGAAATATGGTAACCCTACCCAAGAGCTGACCTAGGAAGATAACTGGGCATGGGGATTTGCATGGGATAAGATCTCAGGAAACAATTTAACTGGGGGAGGAAGTAGGAGGAGGAGTGGTACAGCAGGAGGTGTCTGGGTAGAGAGAAAGTGGCTCACTTACTCCTCTCTACCTCCCTCCCAGGAGACAGAATTTCCTGAAGTCCATAAACTGTCTAGCAAAAGCCAGGGTCAGGTGCCAGGGACCTTCTTTGCACTTCAATGAGCAGCTGTCAACGAGAGAGGATAGCGAGTCTGCAGGGAAATGGATTTAAAGGGCGATTTTTGGCTGACTCCACAAAGACAGCTTGGCAAGAAGTTAAGAACAATGAAAGTGAGTCAAGTGCTTCCAAGCCTCGGGCTGGAGAACAGGAAATTGACAGATAACTAAGGCCTGTAAAAGAACAGCCACACAGCCAGAACTGTATTAAGTGAGGTGTAAAGAGGGATAATTATGCAGTTATTAAATGGGATAACAAAAGGAAAACTTGGGAAGATATGCTAATGTAAATGAGATCAAAATGAGGCTTAAGCCAGAAGTTACAATAACTAACTCTTGTATAGCCCTTTTCACCCATGGATCTCAAAGCACTTTACAACACAGGGACAAGCTCGTTCTCTTTTACAGATGGGGAAACTGAGGCACAGAGCAAGGCTACACCAGGCTCTGCAACTGCAGGGAGATGAACATGGGCCAATCTCTAGCCTTCCCCTGTGAATCCAAACCAATGAGCATGGCTACGGGGCTTCAGTATGCAAGGATTAAGTAGTACTAGTCACAAATGCCCGAGGCTTTCCTCACTCAACAACTCTAGCTAGCATTTCTAGACGTGCTGACGGCAGCACCCCCCCATGTGAGGATGGCAGAGTCTTTGAACAGACCATCCCAGCTCACAAAAGGCCTATCCACCAGTCACAGCCAAGCTAGCTTAGTCTGCATGGGCGCTATAACCTCCAACCTCATTTTGCAGGATTTAGGGCAACTGCGTCTTAAAAAACCATCTCATCAGGCTCCTCTCAACACAGGCCTGAGTAGGCCCAACACCTCCTGCAGCTCACATAGGAAGTGCGGCTGCTGCACCATGCCATAGCGGGGGTCTGCTGACACCCCCACTTGTGGGGAGAGTGCAGGGCTGGGCCATCACCTTCTGATTGTCCCATCTGGGGCAGCTAACGCCAGAAGGGGTGCTACCAAGAGAGCACACAGGGAGTACAATCGTGTCTGGCCAGGTGTGAGCACCACACATGAAGGGGGATGTTAGAGAGGCGTTACTCTCAAGTCAAAGATTTTAAGGGCAGAAGGAGCCAACATTTAAATATATCTCCTTGGAGAGAAAGCACTTACCTGGGATTTTAATCCAGGATCTCATACATCTGTATAGTAGTAACAAGTCACCCCACAGCTTGCCTTTTGTCTTACACAGGACGGAGGGTCCCAGGCTACTCTACTCACCACTGGGTGGCACCTCCTTCTGGCAATTCTGGGGAAAGCACCCCGTTTCTTTTCTGTCCCCATTGCAGCTCTCCTCCCACTCACAAAGTCACAGTACAGCTTTTCCCTTCCTGGAGAGCCTTTCACTTATTTAATAAGCATTTAAGCAGCACCAGCAGCCTCAGGCAGGCTCACGCATCCATGCCACCCTATGTCATTCCCCCAGTGACTCTCAGGCAGTCTTTCCCTTCACTGCCCCAAGCAACAGCACTCAGCAGCGGATTGCAGGGGGACCCAGGCCCACCCTCTACTCTGGGTTCCAATCCAGGGTCCTAGAGTCAGGGCCGGCTCTAGCTTTTTTGCTAACCCAAGCAATAAATAAATAAATAAAATAAAAACAAGAGAGAGCACCGCTCGCCAACTCCCCCCGCCGAGCACCGCACCACCAAAACAACAACAATAAAAAAACCTGAGCACCCCCCCCAAGATTGGCTGCCCCTTACCAGGTGCCGCCCCAAGCACATGCTTGGCCGGCTGGTGCCTGGAGCCAGCCCTGCCTAGAGTGAGCAGGTAAAAATCTAGGTCTGGGTCTTCACCAACCCTACTGCTCTCTTCCCTCCCCTACTTCCTACCATGCTTTAAGATTCTCCTTCAGCCTTCCCAGTCAGACCCCTCTCTCTTGGGATTACTAGGTAAACCCTTCTCCCTGGATTCCTTCTCCTTTACCTCAGGAAGAGAGAGACTGCAAGTTTTAATACTTCCCTGTGTGGGCTTCCTGACTTTATAGCTGACCTGTTCTTCACAGGTGAGCTTCTCTCTAATGAGCATCTTCCCAGTTTGCAGCTTAATTGGCTGATTGGGCCCACCTGGCCTAATTCAACTTTCTCAGGACCTGTGTGGGGAATAAAGCCACCACAGGGAGCATATAAATTAGTCCAGGGGGCTAGCTACAAAATGGAACAGTGTCATTGATTTTGCAAGTGCTGCTAGGGTGCATACCCATTCTCTTATATACAAGACAGACTCCTGCTCCCACCCCAAGGCAGCACATGCTTTAGTGGGTTTTGAATGGAATCTGGACACCCAGCATTGGCAGCAGATCCTCCTTTTCAGCACCAGCACAAGAATCTGAACAGCAACCTTCCCCCCACAAAGCCAGAAACAGCCCCCTAAGCCAATGGCTGCCATGTGACTTTTTTTTTTCCCTGTCAGGAATTTGTAAATTCCTACTTTTTACCATCACTTCCTGTAAAACCTATTTTTTTCCCCCAAACACTCATTCAGTTCATCATGACCCATTCCAACTCTGCATGGCATCTGACCATCACAGGGCTGTGGCAGACCAATCCATTGGCTTAGTTCTTGTGTGTGGTTTTTAGCCTGGCTTCCGCGGTTTACTAAAGAAACAGAGTGCGGTATGATGTAGCAAGTGGAGGGCATAGGCCTGGGGAAAGGACAGATGGATTGCAAATTGTGGCTCAGGCATTTAAAATTGTTGATGGTTAATAATTGATAATTAATAATTTTCCAATAATCAATAACTAAATAATTGATACAAATGTTCACTGTGATTATATATTTAGTGAGCGGAGTTCTCTCAAGTCTGGATTAATTCAATAATAATAAACCTTGGCTAAGTCAGCTTTGATTGGATTTATTGATTTAACAGTTAGTAAAGACAGCATATACGCAGAGAGACCTACAGTTACCAGCAGCTGTGGAAGACCTTTCCCTGTAGTTCGCTGACAGCCTGAGTGGTTAGTCATAGTTTATTCCTTTTTTGGGGGTAATGTTATTCGTTATCCCTCTTGCACACATTTAGTAGTTAATATTACTAAAATATCTGTTGCAGCAATTTGTAAAGATTATTGATTAGGTCCTTTCTTTAGCCTGTTTAAAGTGTCAACAAAATAAATAACCTTCCCAGACCTCTGAGAAGTCTCAGGGTTTGGATCCAACTTGAAATCTGGTTAAAGCTTCAGGCTGAGTCTTACAGATTCATAGATTTTAAAGGCAAGAAGGGACCATCATGAACCTCTAATCGGACCTCCTGCGGTATTGCCAACCTCATGGGATTGGCTTAAAAGTCATGCGGGTTTTTAAAAAATAAACATTAGGTTCTTTTTATTTCCCTGGCTGGTCTTTGAGCCTTTATGTTGCACTCACGTCATGTTTTCAAGTTTTTCTCTACCATGAGAGCTAGAAACTTGAACTTTGGAAAGAAAGAAAGAAAGAAAGAAAGAAAGAAAGAAAGAGCTGAGATTCTCATATAATCTCTTCAGACCAGCTTTAAGAAACATACAAGATTTCCACCGTTGGCACCACTGCTTGGGACCACACAGCCATAGAATTTCAGCCACTTACGTTACTGACCCACTTTACCCATCTGTAATGTTGAGTGAGGTGCAGCAATGATCCACCTGTCGGCGGAAGGACAGCAGGATTTGACACTCCCGCTCCCAATGTTCATCAAATTCTTCAGATAAGCACTTTGAGGTGGGACAGTTTGTCAAGATAGGTAGGGCAAGCTTTAAAACTAAGTTCTTTTGGCAGTGTCCCATCAATCTAAATAACACTGGTCTACAATTTTTGAGAAGTCGTCTGCTTCAGAGATAAAATGTGCTATTTATTATGGATTTTGATGTGCTGAATTCAAATATGACAATTAAAACAACTGATTGGCTACTGTTTCTAAGATATTTAAATTGTTACATTTTATGTCTATGTATATTGTGTAGATAGTAGAGTTTTAATCATAAATTGTAAACCTAGGTCTTTTCATGTGTTTATGGTTGCTTTACATGATAATATTTCACCTGTCCTGTTTATGTAACACTTTAAAAATCAGCAAAAGGGTTATATAAATAAAATTTATTATGAAACAAAAGGCAAAAAACTATTATGTACGTAGTTTAGTCCTATTCAGTGTCTACTCGATGCTTCTTGGCTTGTCTCTTGTATTCATTAAATGGAGCATCTCTTGTCACTGTCCACATCACCTGCCAGGAGATTCCACTGCTGTAGTCTGGAGCCCAACAGCTCTGCCTTACTCTTGGGTAGTTCCAAATCCCTGACAAGGTCATTCAGTTCACCTTGTGTTATGAGGTGTGGTTCAGAGGAGGAGGATGGGAGAAAATGTGGGTCCTGTGACATTGATGGTTCAGGATCAGAAGTTTCATCCTCTTCCTCTTCCTCGTCTGACTCAAGTGAGAATGATTCTGGTGCATCAGGAACCGGCAGTCCTTCTCCGTGGGGTACTGGGCGTATAGCTGATGGAATGTTTGGATAATGCACAGTCCACTTTTTCTTCTTTGACTCACCTTTCCCAACTGGAGGCACCATGCAGAAGTAACAACTGCTGGTATGATCTGTTGGCTCTCTCCAAATCATTGGCACTGCAAAAGGCATAGATTTCCTTTTCCTGTTCAACCACTGGCGAAGATTTGTTGCACAAGTGTTGCAGCATATGTGTGGGGCCCACCTCTTGTCCTGATCTCCAATTTTGCAGCCAAAATAAAGGTGATAGGCTTTCTTAACCATAGTGGTTATACTGCGCTTTTGTGATGCAAAAGTCACTTCACCACAAACATAGCAAAAGTTATCTGCACTGTTCACACAAGTACGAGGCATCTCTGCTCACTTTGGCTAAACAGAAATGTGTCCCTTTGCAAAATCAAACACTGACAAATAAGAGAGCACGACACTGTATGATTTCTAGAGCTGATATAGGGCAATTTGTTCAGCAGAGTGATGTAAGCTTCGTTATGATTGCATCATCCATGACTTCTAGGAATAACATGATGCAATTCATATCATGTATGATGCACTACCAGCTTCAGATTGCATCATTCATTGTTTTGCCTAAAAAGCAAGTACTGTCCAAACCCAGTCATAGATTTATTCATAGATGCAGTCAAAGATGTATTTTAGTCATTTCTGGTTTAAATTGAGATCCCTTCCCTTTATAACTCACTTATCCTCCGCCATTCCCAAGTCAAGGGTCGTATATACTGACCCAATAGCATATCTTGAAAACTAGAGCCAATCAACAATTTTAAGCATTATTTTCATTCTCAGTGACTCAGAATTAGTAAAGTTTGACTACATTTATTTCAGAAGCATTTTGGCTGTAGAGCAGTGTAACAGATCAGAATTTGCCCCTAATTACCTCCATTAGGGATGACTGTGAATTGCTCAGTCAATCACGAGGCAGTTCTATGGAGTGTGAGGAGTCGGTCCTTTGTCAAAAGCACTGTGGGCACCAAGGGACCTGAACAGACAGGCCAAAGATTGCTGTCTTTGCTTTGCTTTCTTGGGGCCCACCGAGCTCATGGCAAAATGGTGCATCTCGCCCCTCTGCTGGGAGGGACCATTACAAAGGATGGATGCGGAGTGCAGTTTGCATGGAGAGCTGTAGTGTGAGCATGGGGCTGGCAACTAGGGACTCTTGTGTTCTAATCTTGGCTCAGATCAGTGGCCCTGGAGAAACACCCTCCCCTTTCTATGCCTCACTTTCCCTTTACATCACACTTCCCAGGAGGGGTGTTAGGTGATATTCAAAAGCCACTTTTTAAGTGAAAATGTTCCTTAAAGGTGTTATTAACCCTTGGCCCCTCTTCTTTGACTGACAACCAGCTTGTTTTTTGTGAGGTGGTAGAAGAGTGACTTACCAGCCCCTGGGAAAGGTGTGGGGTAGCAGGTCTCCTCCCGTGGTGCCTCCTGCCACTCTGGCCCTGCAATGGTCCCTTGAAAGTCTCACACCTTGCGGGGTATCAATGTCCATAGAGTGTCCGACACAACTCTAATTATCAACGCGGCATACCGGATTCCTCTGGGCTCCCACTCTTCTCTCAGAGCAGCTGGTTCCCAGGCTTCCCTTCTGGCGTCCTCCAGCACACCAGAAAACTCCAGACAAACCAAACCCAACTAAACAACCTCTGCTAGCTCCCTGCAGCCTTGCCCCTTTCCACCAGGGCAGGCTAGCTTCTCTCCTGCAGCTTCCTTGGGGGTCCTTTCCCAGCATGAGGACACTCTAATCCTCTCCCTCCTGGGTCTCCCTGGCTGGGTCCCTCTCCTGGATCTACCTTGTAGCTGTCACTTTCTTCCGTTACCAAGACAACCCAGCTGGGTCTGACAACAAATCAAGCCTGACACCCTCCAGGTGCAGCCCGGTGGGCTAACTGAGCTCCCCACCTTCTGTTAACCCTTTGTGCACCTATGTGGGGTTCATGCCCCATCACAGAGGTGGACATTTGTCCACTAGTAATGGGCTGGGATCCCCATCCTGGCCATCTGACATCGTTAGACAGGACTGAGTTTCAGTCCCTGCTAGCACAGGTCAGACAGAGTCTAGGTTCTAGGGGTGGGCGAGTAGGGCAGTTATCCTGGGTGGCAACTTCCAGATGGAACATACCAGGTTCACTTGGCTTTTTTTTTTTTTTTGGCCTCCACTCAGATTGGCCAGCTGTGGGGTTTGGTTTTGTTGGTTTTGGAATTTTTTGCATGGCTGCTCCAGGAGCGGGTGGGCTACGAACATCTTCAACCCCGTCCGGCAAAATGGCTCGGGCTGCTCTTGGAATCAGCATTGAACCTAGCAGCAACAGTCTCTCTGGCTAATCTTAAACTGTGTCCCCAGTACCAAGTACCGGACTCTGATCACAGAGGAACTGAAGAATGGCATGCCATGTGATGCGCTATAGAGACCCCATATAGAAGTGGCAGAGAAGAGGTTAATTTTAACTTAATCCCAGTCTCTAAGTATCTACATGGAGAAGAGATTTCCAATGGTAGACAGCTCTTCAGTCTTGCAGAAAAAGGCATGGTGAGATCCAGTGTTGGAACCTGAAGCTAGACAAATTCAAACTGGAAATAAAGCTCACATTTTCCACAAGGAGGTTAATTAATCATTAAAACAACTTACTGAGGGTCATGATGGATTCTCCATCACTGGCAATCTTTAAATGAAGACTGGATGTCTTTCTGAAAGGTAATTAATGGTGAGATATTTTGAAGGGATATTAAACCTTGTGCTTCAGGGCTTAAACCAGTCCCAGAGATCAGGTGAAACCGTCATGGGGCAAATTATCCTACATCTATCTACTGTGGGGTTCTTGCCTCATCCTCTGAAGCATCAGCTGCTGCCAATGTGAGAGCCTAGAGACTGGCCTATATGGCTCAGAGGGTCTGATCCAGGCTGGCAATTCCTACGTTCCTAGGAGCTGCTCTAGTTCAAAGAGAATTTAGGATTTGCTGCAGGAATCACCGGGGGAGGTTCTCTGACCTGTGTGTTGCAGGAGCTCAGACCAGAGGATCATAAGGGTGCCTTCTGGCCTTAAAACCTACCAACTGTCTCCCTCTAGCCAGGGAAAGGAGTACAGCTGCTTAGCCCGAGTGCAGTGATTTGCAAGGAAGCTGGACTGGGCTAGTGAACGGGAGTGAATTCCCTCCCCTCTGAAAGGGACGTGCAGGGGGCAGCTTGGAGCTGAATCTGATGGGGAGGGTCAGGAGCTGAGGGGAGCAAGCAAGTGCTCAGCCAAAGCAAAGGGGAGCCCTGTTGTATCTGTGCTTGGCCCAGGACAAAAGTGTGGGAAATTCCCCACAGTGCTGAGATCCCTCCTCTGCTCCATCAGACTATCCGGGCTTTGACACGATGCCAGAGCTGGTTTAGATCCACTGCGAGAAGGGAGATGTGTATATGTGTGGCTACTCGGTGGTGATGATTACAGGCACAAGGGAGTAGCTTTCCCACTCAAGAGGCCTTCTGGAAAAGGCAGCAAGGTTAAAACAACTCTCCATCTTCATGTCCCCAGCTGCTCAGCAGTACAACTCTGTAACCCCTGCCTGGGCGGCTGGCAGGCAATTTTCAACACAGCTCCATTAATCTGCAAGTAGCAGGTAGCGCCGCACAGACGTACCAGCACTTCACAGAGCACAGCCACCTAAAAAACAGAGAGGGAGAGGGAGAGGGAGCGGGAGCGAGCTAATCATTGCCACATTCATCATCCATTGGATTCCAGCCTTCGACACAAGAAGGCCTAATCTCCAGCATTTCCACCATGGGCTATAATTAGCAAGCGGAGGCAGCAGGCCGTGACTTTCACAAGCCCGGTTTGCACTGTACTCCAGTCTTGTTCTTCATGTCGCTGACGTCAGTCCAGGGGAAGAGTGTCAAGCACACAACTCCACTGCACACAAGTCATTTTGTTTCTTAGACAGAAGGTGGATTGGGTAGCTCTGGTGCTGATGGGAAGTGCTGTTTGCTACAGGGATGTTAAAGTGCAGTAACCCAGGTGTCGTGCCACATGATCGGGGGCCTTTTGGGGTGACTGATGACCAGTGCCATCCCAAGAAGCGATCCGATTAAATTTCAGGACAAAATGTAATGCTGGTTACAGTCACTTTCCTTATTGATTTTGTCATTCCAGGGCTGAAGGAAACATGTCACAGTATCTAGAGCATGGACAGGATACTGCAAAAAGAGAGTGGGGTACAGTTCTGCCATGAAAAGCGGTTGTGTATAAATGGCAATGTCTTGCCCTACAGTTCTGTGTCACTGCGTCTACTCCCATTAGCACCACAAAGCCAGCACAGTGATGGGAGAGTCAGCGGGATGCTGCTCCTCCTTGTGTAGCATCAGCCAAAATGTTTCCAAAATTCCAGTCCTGTGCAAGCCCACTGATGGCAAAGCAGTTTACAGGTGTCAGTGAGGGCACAATTTGAGCTACAGAGACATTACCTCTGGGGAAGGAGGCATGAGGAAGAACAAGTTGGCTTGACTTTCCCCTTTGCGGAAGAAGACACTTAGACAAAACATATTGTGACTTGTCATTGGGGCCATTTGATGTGGAATCAGTGAGACATAAGCTGATGCTGTTTTTACAATCACTGGCAGGAATAAACCCAGGAATCCTTCATTAGACATATTACAGTAGCACTGAACGGCCCCAAACAAAGATTGCAACCCCATTGTGCTAGGTGCTGTACAAACACATAGTGAGAGTGTCTCTGCCACAAAGAGTTTATAATCTACAGAGACAAGACAGACAGGAAGGATTGTCTTTGTTCTACAGAGGGGAACTGAGCACAGAGAGATGAAGGGACTGGATTAAGGTCACACAACAAGTCTCTGGGACACCTGGCATTGGTCGCTGTCGGTAGACAGGCTACTGGGCTGGATGGACCTTTGGTCTGACCCAATATGGCCATTCTTATGTTCTTATGTCTGTAGCAGAACTGGGAGCTGACCCAAGCTTTGCTGACTCGGTCCCAGCCTTAACCACAGGCAGACCCTCTTTCCTGTCTGAACCCAGATCCCTGGAAAGCCAGACCCCTGCTCTAATCACTGGGTCTACTCCCTCTGCAGCAAAACCAGGCTGCCGGGGTGAGCGCTACTCTGCCCAGTCTGGCACTGCTTTCTCTTTGTCTTTCTTGGCACATGAGGCAAAAAGGGATGAGTAAAAGCCCTTGGAAGCTTCATTTTTTATTCTGCCAGTTTGAAGCTGGAGGGTCAGACAAGGCTGTTAACAAAACAGCCAGAGAACTTCAGCAGCCTCACTCCCACCGGCCTACTTTTAACTTTTTCCGCCAAACAGCTTCTTGAAAAGCTGGGCAGTTCTCTGGGGCACCACTGCACTAAACCGCTTAAGGAAGCGAATGAAAAGGAGCAGCTGGGCTGCTGATTTTACTGCATAGAGAATGGGCTTTCATCCCCAGTTGAGACTATACCATAGAATCCATTGTGCTTGCCCCCATTTGAAATGGAAGCACGGTCAGGAACTTGTTATTTATATGGCACTCAAATGTGCCAGGCCCTTTATAGAGCAAGTACGGACACAGCATGGCTCTTGCCCCAAAGATCTCACAATCGGATGTTTGACGAGCTGCAGCAAGGGACAGGAACAAACAATAAGGGCCACAGGACAAAGTGGGGACTCGGTTATGGGATGGCCCCTCTGGAGGGTCCCATGGCTTTTGGTTTTAAAGTCCCATGGGTCTAGTGGAGGGAATTGGGGTTTTCAGAGGGTTCTGAATGCCATGCAGGCAGTACTTGTGACTCAGAATAATAACAGCATCGAGAACCCCAAGAGTCAGGCCACAAAAAATCATGAGATTGGCTTAATTTCCCCCCCACAAAATAATAAATGTTGGATTATTTTGTCTGCCTCCTGGTTTCTGAGCCTTTTGGGTGCATGTGGGTCCAGCTTTTCTCCACCATCACAAGCGTTAGAAAGGTACTTTTTTATTTTAATGAAAGCTCAGAAGCTCAGGCTTTAATAAAACACCCAAATATCACAAGACTCGCAATAGACTCATGAGAGCCAGCAACCCTACAATAACTGAATAACACAGCTGCCCCAGCTGGCTGACATGCCCAGGCCAGCATTTTCAGAAGGCGGGCAGGAGTCGGGTTGCACATACACAAGGAGGCATTTTGGATGCTCCGTTTCAGCAAGGGGTGGCTGGGTGAGCCAGTGGGGGTTCAGTGGGTCAGAGGGGTGGGATCTGGGCTGGCTAGATCGTCAGGCTCAACAGGTAGTGATCAATGGCTCCATGTCTAGTTGGCAGCCGGTATCAAGCGGAGTGCCCCAAGGGTCGGTCTTGGGGCCGGTTTTGTTCAATATCTTCATTAATGATCTTGAGGATGGCATGGACTGCACCCTCAGCAAGTTTGCAGATGACACGAAACTGGAAGGAGTGGTAGATATGCTGGAGGGTAGGGATAGCATACAGGGGGACCTAGACAAAATAGAGGATTGGGCCAAAAGAAATCTGATGAGGTTCAACAAGGACAAGTGCAGAGTCCTGCACTTAGGACGAAAGAATCCCATGCACTGCTACAGACTAGGGAGTGAATGGCTAAATAGCAGTTCCACAGAAAAGGACCTAGGGGTTACAGTGGACGAAAAGCTGGATATGAGTCGACAGTGTGCCCTTGTTGCCAAGAAGGCTAACAGCATTTTGGGCTGCATAAGTAGGGGCATTGCCAGCAGATCGAGGCACATGATCATTCCCCTCTATTTGACATTGGTGAGGCCTCATCTGGAGTATTGTGTCCAGTTTTGGGCCCCACACTACAAGAAGGATGTGGAAAAATTGGAAAGAGTCCAGTGGAGGGCAACAAAAATGATTAGGGGGCTGGAGCACATGACTTATGAGGAGAGGCTGAGGGAACTGGGATTGTTTAGTCTGCAGAAGAGAAGAATGAGGGGGGATTTGATAGCTGCTTTCAACTACCTGAAAGGGAGTTCCAAAGAGGATGGATCTAGACTGTTCTCAGTGGTACCAGATGAGAGAACAAGGAGTAATGGTCTCAAGTTGCAGTGGGGGAGGTTTAGGTTGGATATTAGGAAAAACTTTTTCACTAGGAGAAGGTGAAGCACTGGAATGGGTTATCTAAGGAGGTGGTTGAATCTCGTTCCTTAGAGGTTTTTAAGGCTCGGCTTGACGAAGCCCTGGCTGGGATGATTTAGTTGTGGTTGGTCCTGCTTTGAGCAGGGGGTTAGACTAGATGATCTCCTGAGGTCCCTTCCAACCCTGATATTCTATGATTCTATGCATCAGATGCCAACAAGGAATTTTCCCAAGATCCCAACTGCCTCAGGTATGGCTCACTCAGCATGAGCACATTAACACACTCACCCACCAGCAGCTCACTGGCCGAGCACACCTTGGGAACACCGCTGTAAATGAGTGAGAGCCCCTCAAACACACTAGCAGGGATGGGCAACCCTCCCCGCTGCTCACGCCATCTTGACAGGCCATTGTCACCTTGTGGCACAGGATGCAAATGTCGCATTCCTTTATGCTTAAATTGGCAGAGACCTACGGACCTCTGACTGGCAGGAGTCACCACTGTGCCCTGTCACACCCAGCCTCCCTTAACCACTTCCACTAGCAGAGGCCCAGGAAATCTGTCCCTGCTCCTCCCTGTGTGGAGCATGGGGAGCAGGGTTCACCTGACTGTGTGGCTGAGGCTCCCAACTCCTTTACATTCAGGGGCACAGCCCAGTTCTCAGCAGAGTGATGCACGGATTTCCCATTAAGGCACAATCCCCTGAAATCCCAGCAAGTCCACTCAGCACAATGCCAGCCTCACAGACTAGAATGATGACCCTTTGCTGCCTCTTTCTCTAACACCTTCCAGTCAAGCATTTCAAGGCACTTCCCCTCCCCCAACATTAGTGAATTGGGCAAAACCTGGTGTGGGCAAAATTCTGCTCTCAGGTCTGGCTCTCGACTCCAGTAACTGAAGGCACTTATTGCAGTCCCCAGAGAAGGAAACTGAGGCACAGAGGATAAGGCCCTAGTTTTCGAATGAGGCCACTGGCTTTGGATGCCCCAACTAAGAGACTTAGAGCCAGGTTTTCCGAGGTATTGAGGATCCTAAAGATGCAGATGGGAATTTTTAAAGCACCTGGCACCTAACTCCCACTGAACGCAGTTAAATGCATGAGGGGGACGGAGGCGCCTATCTGTCACCCTGACATTTCATCTTGGGAGGTGTATCCAAAATGTTACGGAGGCATTGTCGAGGATTATCCAGCCCTCTGACTACTACCCCATGCTAGTCATCCATGTGGGCACAAATGATACTGCGAGGTGTGACACTGAGCAGATCAAGAGTGACTACAGGGCTCTGGGAGTACGGGTGAAGGAGTTTGGAGCACAGGTGGTATTCTCTTCGATTCTTCCTGTCAAAGGTAGGGGCCCGGGCAGAGACAGATGCATCATGGAGGTGAATGCCTGGCTGCGAAGATGGTGTCGCCAGGAGGGCTTTGGCTTCCTCGACCACGGGATCCCATTCGAGGAAGGACTGCTTGGCAGAGATGGCGTTCACCTTTCGAGGAGGGAAAGACCCTATTTGGACACAGACTGGCTAACCTAGTGAGGAGGGCTTTAAACTAGGTTCAACGGGGACAGGTGAGCAAAGCCCACAGGTAAGTAGGAAACACGGAGACCTGGGAGATGGGTCGGAAACAAGAGGGAGTGTGGGTTATAATGGCAGAGAGAAAGGAGGGTCAGGGCAAACCTGGGAGGCAAGATCGAACCAGTTCTTAGATGCCTATATGAAATGCGAGAAATATGGGTAATAAGCAGGAAGAACTGGAAGTGCTAATAAATAAATACAACTATGACATTGTTGGCATCACTGAAACCTGGTGGGATAATACACAGGATTGGAATGTTGGTGTGGATGGGTACAGCTTGCTCAGGAAGGATAGACAGGGGGAAAAGGGAGGAGGTGTTGCCTTATATATTAAAAATGTACACACTTGGACTGAGGTGGAGATAGACATAGGAGGCGGAAGTGTTGAGAGTCTCTGGGTTAGACTAAAAGGGGTAAAAAACAAGGGTGATGTCATGCTAGGAGTCTACTACAGGCCACCTAACCAGGTGGAAGAGGTGGATGAGGCTTTTTTTAAACAACTAACAAAATCATCCAAAGCCCAAAGATTTGGTGGTGATGGGGGACTTCAACTATCCAGATATATGTTGGGAAAATAACACAGAGGGGCACAGACTATCCAATAAGTTCTTGGACTGCATTGCAGACAACTTTTTATTTCAGAAGGTTGAAAAAGCTACTGGGGGAAAGCTGTTCTAGACTTGATTTTAACAAATAGGGAGGAACTCGTTGAGAATTTGAAAGTAGAAGGCAGCTTGGGTGAAAGTGATCATGAAATCATAGAGTTCGCAATTCTAAGGAAGGGTAGAAGGGAGTACAGCAAAATAGAGATAATGGATTTCAGGAAGACAGATTTTGGTAAGCTCAGAGAGTTGATAGGTAAGGCCCCATGGGAATCAAGACTGAGGGGAAAAACAACTGAGGAGAGTTGGCAGTTTTTCAAAGGGACACTATTAAGGGCCCAAAAGCAAGGTATTCCACTGGTTAGGAAAGATTGAAAATGTGGCAAAAGACCACTTTGGCTTAACCACAAGATCTTGCATGATCTAAAAAATAAAAAGGAGTCATATAAAAAATGGAAACTAGGACAGATTACAAAGGATGAATATAGGCAAACAACACAGGAATGCAGGGGCAAGATTAGAAAGGCAAAGGCACAAAATGAGCTCAAACTAGCTACGGGAATAAAGGGAAACAAGAAGACTTTTTATCAATACATTAGAAGCAAGAGGAAGACCAAAGACAGAGTAGGCCCACTGCTCAGAGAAGAGGGAGAAACAGTAACAGGAAACTTGGAAATGGCAGAGATGCTTAATGACTACTTTGTTTCGGTCTTCACCAAGAAGTCTGAAGGAATGCCTAACATAGTGAATGCTAATGGGAAGGGGGTAGGTTTAGCAGATAAAATAAAAAAAGAACAAGTTAAAAATCACTTAGAAAAGTTAGATGCCTGCAAGTCACCAGGGCCTGATGAAATGCATCCTAGAATACTCAAGGAGCTAACAGAGGAGGTATCTGAGCCTCTAGCTATTATCTTTGGAAAATCATGGGAGACGGGAGAGATTCCAGAAGACTGGAAAAGGGCAAATATAGTGCCCATCTATAAAAAGGGAAATAAACACAACCCAGGAAACTACAGACCAGTTAGTTTAACTTCTGTGCAAGGGAAGATAATGGAGCAAGTAATTAAGGAAATAATCTGCAAACACTTGGAAGGTGGTAAGGTGATAGGGAATTGCCAGCATGGATTTGTAAAGAACAAATCGTGTCAAACCAATCTGATAGCTTTCGTTGATAGGATAACGAGTCTTGTGGATAAGGGAGAAGCTGTGGATGTGGTATACCTAGACTTTAGTAAGGCATTTGATATGGTCTCACATGATATTCTTATCGATAAACTAGGCAAATACAATTTAGATGAAGCTACTATAAGGTGGGTGCATAACTGGCTGGATAACTGTACTCAGAGAGTTGTTATTAATGGTTCCCAATCCTGCTGGAAAGGCATAACAAGTGGGGTTCCGCAGGGATCTGTTTTGGGACTGGCTCTGTTCAATATCTTCATTAACGACTTAGATATTGGCACAGAAAGCACGCTTATTAAGTTTGCGGATGATACCAAACTGGGAGGGATTGCAACTGCTTTGGAGGACAGGGTCATAATTCAAAATGATCTGGACAAATTGGAGAAATGGTCTGAGGTAAACAGGATGATGTTTAATAAAGACAAATGCAAAGTGCTCCACTTAGGAAGGAAAAATCAGTTTCACACATACAGAATGGGAAGAGACTGTCTAGGAAGGAGTACGGCAGAAAGGGCTCTAGGGGTTATAGTGGACCACAAGCTAAACATGAGTCAACAGTGTGATGCTGTTGCAAAAAAAGCAAACATGATTCTGGGATGTATTAACAGGTGTGTTGTGAGCAAGACACGAGAAGTCATTCTTCCGCTCTACTCTGCGCTGGTTAGGCCTCAACTGGAGTATTGTGTCCAGTTCTGGGCACCGCATTTCAAGAAAGATGTAGAGAAATTGGAGAGGGTCCAGAGAAGAGCAACAAGAATGATTAAAGGTCTTGAGAACATGACCTATGAAGGAAGGCTGAAAGAATTGGGTTTGTTTAGTTTGAAAAAGAGACGACTGAGAGGGGACATGATAGCAGTTTTCAGGTATCTAAAAGGGTGTCATAAGGAGGAGGGAGAAAACTTGTTCACCTTAGTCTCGAAGGATAGAACAAGAAGCAATGGGCTTAAACTGCAGCAAGGGAGGTTTAGTTTGGACATTAGGAAAAAGTTCCTAACTGTCAGGGTGGTTAAACACTGGAATAAATTGCCTAGGGAGGTTGTGGAATCTCCATCTCTGGAGATATTTAAGAGTAGGTTAGATAAATGTCTATCAGGGATGGTCTAGACAGTATTTGGTCCTGCCATGTGGGCAGGGGACTGGACTCGATGGCCTCTCGAGGTCCCTTCAAATCTTAGAATCTATGAATCTATGAAAATCAATGGGAGTTAGGCAGCTAACGCCCTTTGAAAATCAGGCCCCTCCGTTCTGCTGAGCACCCACAAGTCCAACCTGGGAACTGCAGGTGTTCAGTGCCTCTGAACGCCACTGCCTGCTGTGCCTCAGCTTGGGCCCCCAGGAACAGGGCACCTGGAATTTGACACCAGATTTGAAAAACTTGGACCAAAGTTGTCCCAAAGTTTGAAAAACTTGTCCCAAAATCCCAGTGACAACGTATGGCAGAATAGAGCACAGAGCCCCTGCGTGCCAATACAGCACCTTAGCCCTGATGCTCACAACCTGGGGCAGCCTTAGGAACAGAGTACAGAGCTCCCAGGGCCATGCCGTATCTGTAAGACCATTCTTCCTCGGGGGAAGCTCAGGTGGCTATTCAGAGTGACTGTTCCTTATGAAGACAAATGGACTCTATTCTTTTATAGGCTGGGAGCCGGAGAGAGTCCCTCTTGCAGTGACTGTGGATGGGGTAAGGGCCTTTGCAGAGTGCCATTGGGGGAGTGGGGATCTGCAGTCACTCTGTCAGCCAGACCCGAGCTGGCCAGCCCACTCACTGGTACACAGAACGCCCATTAATCTAAAGGTTCCATCGTGCTGCTGCTGCTGGACAGAGACAGATTACTGCTGCACAGGAGGCTGTTTACCTGCATCTGCCTTTTGTGCTTGTGCTGTTAACAGTCACCACGTCAACTCAGCACCGAGCTCCAGCTCATCTACCTTAATCTCTCTCTGAGACAGCTGGGAGGATTTCAAAAGAGAGAGACTCTACCACTTCAGAGGAATCCAACCTGCAGTCTCCCCAGAGCATGGTGGTCTCATTCTGCTCACTGATGTATGATCATAGGCTGGGTGGGGCAGGGTTACTCCGGCACGGCTGCTGTAATTCAGGTTCCCCATATCTCTCAAAGGGATCAATTGCAAAACTCAAGTTCAGACTAGAGAATAGGCATTTTCCATGACAGCTGGCTATGGGCAAAATTCTGCTCTCAGATGCAGGATCCCAAATCTTAGCAGATCTGCAAGCAGAAGTCTGCCCTACGGATACATTTTGCTCACATACAAACTACCAAGGGGCTTTGAACCAGAGTCCCCAGATCCTTTGAGGAGGTTTGGATTCAGGTCCTGAGGGCAAACTTCACAGCCAGCTCCATTGCTAAGCCAAACCCCAGCATTCTAACGCTCCCAGACTTTGAGCGAGGTCTGTCCAGGATTTAAATGGCATAATTTGGACCTGCCCCCGACATAAATGCAGGACTTCTACACCCAGAATGCAGCAGGATTCGTTCCCCTCCAGCTTCATTTTGACACAGTGGCTTTTATTTTATTCTGTTGAGTTCATAGGTTTTTAATTATTTTAATAAAATGATGATGCTGTACAAATGGAAAGATCGCCAAGCAGAACCAGCATTCCAGGCACAACATTAATGATCCCAGGGCTCTTTTCATAAGGTCTTACCTACACCCCTGCTGGATAGTACTGCATACCAATTAGCTGCCAGCCTCCACCCCAGAGGGAGCTGCATTTCAGTGGTACCACATGATTGCACGTCACAAAGAGGATCCTCCCCAAAAGTGAGAGCATAAAACTGGAAAATGTTTGTTTTCACAGTCTATGTTCATTTTTTTAAATAAATATTGAGTTTGGGATTTTCTTTTTTTTTTTAATGGAAACTTTAGACCAAAATGAAAATGTTTGTTTTGGACAAAAGACAGCTGTTTGATACAAAAATGTTTCAAAAGACAGTTTTCCACTGGCTCCAGTGGCTCCATCCCATAGACAGAACCACTTCCCCTCCTCAGCCTTCCCCCAGGTGAAACCACTGGGACTGTTGGAAGGAAGGAGGGAGTGGTTAAAAGCAAGAGGAGAGTGAAAGCCCGGGAGGGTGGCAGGCACCGATGTGCTTTCGTGGGGGAGCAGTAAGGAATGGAAGCTTTGCAAAAGCAGCATCCAGAGACGCTGGCACCTCCTACCCCATAGCCCAGGTCTGGCTGTCTCAGAACTGGGCTGCTGCCAGCTGATTAGTTACAGACCATGAAGTTATTCTTCTTTCTTCTCCTTTTTTAATTTCGTTCTGCCAGCTCCCACCAGACTGGGTTTTCAGTGACACTGCAGCAGCGAGAGCCCTGCTGTGCTTTCCTGCTGAGCACGGGAGGGAGACAAAGGACAGACAGGTAGCCAGACTTATGTACAATTGCTAAGTTTTGTGCAGTTCCATATGTCACATTTTATGCAAGTTACTTAACTAGCAAATTTGCATAAACACCCTTACCCCCAAACTGTTGGAGGTGTAGGGCATGGAGCTGGAGGGGAGAATGGCTGGGGTAAGCTGGTGATAAGCCCTGTCCATACTGCATTGTTATGCACAGAAGTAGCTTCATCAGCATAGCTCCACTATTGCAACCTCCCAGTGAAATAGCCTGGCACCAATATAAGCACCTGGTTGGTGGCACTGGCAGGGCCGGTGCAAGGAAGTTTTGCGCCCTAGGCGAAATTTCCACCTTGCGCCCCCTCCCCACCCGTGGCAGCTAACCCCGCCCACCTGAGGAGCCCCCCCGGCAGCTAACGCCACCCGCCACGGCAGCCACCCCCCCCAGTCGGGAAGCCCCCCCTCGCAGCAGCTACTCCCCCTTGCAAGCCCCCCCTCCACGGCAGCCAACACCGCCCAGGGAGCCCCCCCGCGGAAGCTAACCCCGCCCCTCTCCACGGCAGCTAACACCGCCCGGGGAGCCCCCCAGTGAAAGCTAACCCCGCCCCCCTCCACGGCAGCTAACACCACCCAGGGAGCCCCTCCGCGGAAGCTAACCCCGCCCCCTCTGCAGCAGCTAACACCGCCCGCCGCGGCAGCTAACCCTGCCCGGGGAGCCCGCCCCAGCTCTCCTCTGCTGAGCACGTCGGCGCTGCTCTAATTCTCCTCCCCTCCCAGGCTTGCGGCGCCGATTGGAGGAGACTTAGAGGGGGGGCTGTGTGCTCAGCAGAGGAGGCAGAGTGGAGGTGATCTGGGGTGGGGAGTGGTTCCCCTGTGCGCTCCCCCTGTTACTGCAGGCGGCCCTCCCCGTGGCCTCCCCCCACACCAGCTCACCTCCTCTCCACGTCCTCGCCTGAGCGGGCTTTTAGGCGCCCTCAACCAGTAGGCGCCCTAGGCGTCCGCCTGGTTTGCCTAAGTGTTTGCATTGGCCCTGGGCACTGGTGCCAGCCCTGTTCACACTAGCACAGTGCATCTGCACTAGGAGTTTGCAGTGGTCTAACTGCAGCAATGTAGCTGCACCAGTGCAAAAACTCTAACCTGTGTAGACATGCCTTTTTCTGGCTGATGTAGTTAAATGATATCAGTGGAAATTTCCCTAGTGTAGACAAGCCAATAGCAACAGATAGCATGATAGAGAGTCCAATGCTCAAACACTGACCCCTTTTCTAGAAAATCCAGAACCGCTCAATGTCCCCCCAGATTTGTTCCCGTTGCAATCACTCATTCCCAATGGAAGCTCTAAACACAAGCCCCTAGCCTACCAGTTGCTCTGCAGAGTGGTTTAGTTCAATTTCCCCTTCCTGCATTCCTACTGTCTAGCTTTCCAATTGGGTACCTAGGTCACAGGGTGGAGGGTCTTTTCCAAATGGAACATCCACTGGAGAAGGGTGAGCTCACCGCTGGCCCACCCCCTTGTGGTTAGATGTGACAACTTTTTCTTCTCTAGTGGCCCCAGCTGATGGTCACCTTTTCCTGCAGTGGTCTCAGCCATCTGGCCAGGTCACGGTTTAGTTCCACGCCCCTTCCAAGGCACTCCAGTCCAGTCCCAAGTCCACAGAAAACAATACCCACACCTCCACTCCCTGCTGCCCCTCTGCCTGGGTGTCACTAAGGTGTGGTCTATACCTAAAACTTAGATCACCCTAGCTACATTGCTCAGGGCTGTGAACCATTTCACTCTCTGGGCAACATTGTAGGTCGACCTGACCTCCACTGTAGACACAGCTGAGCCGATGGAAGAATGGCGCCTGCCTAGGAGGTGGATTTACTACAGCAACGGAAAACCCCCTTCCATCACTGCAATAAGTGTCGACACTACAGCAGCAAAGCTGCCACTGTTGTGCGGTAATGCTTGTAGTGTAGACACACCAGGATGTTCAGCATTGACCACTCAAAGAAACCTCAACTTCAGTACTTCTAGTCCCGCTCAACTCCCAGTATGTTACCAAACCATGTCTCACGAGAATGCCTTGTCTCCCGAGTCCCACCCCCCCGGTACCCACTCAGTCTCAGCTCTATGTTGAGCCCTACTACAGTACGAGTCCCCAGCTCCTGTAGCTTCCCCTTTCACTGTCTGTGCTCAGAATTTTCCCTGCCTCCAATGGCCTTCCCTGACACCCTCAGTTTCCCAGGCTCCCTTCCCTAGTCCCACCCTCCTTCTTCAGGACTTCTTGCTGGGGCCCACCCCAGTGCCTGCAAAGTTCCTGCTTGCTCTTATTTCAGAGCGCTGCCTCCCTGGAATCTCCCCTCCTGGGGCTGCCACAGGAACCCATCCCTTCCTGCAGCTCCTCTCCACTGTCCCCAAACGTCCCTTAGGCTTTACTGTCACTGCCTTTTGGGCTTCACTACCTCCAGCTTCCACCTGGCTCAGGAGGAAATGCCTCTCCCTACAAGCTTCACTCCCCCTGGCCTCCTAGGCTTCCTCCTGGCTCAGGAACCCATGGTTTCTGGTTCTGGCTCTAGGCTTCAAGCCACCTTTAGCCCAAGAGAGAAACCCCACCCCCTGCTACCTCTCAGCTAGATCCCCGGGCCAGTCTTTCACTCCCCTGCGTTCATTCTTTTATGAAGACCCAGCTGCCCCCGAGCTGGGTTTGGTCACTAACCAGGTCTAAGACCCCATCCAGTACCACCCACTGGTCTAACTGGGCTCAGGCTCCTGTTATCCCATGGTTAACCAGGGGGGGAGGGGGTATGCACTCCATCACACTGCACACTTCAGATGTTTTCTATTGTCCGAACAGAAAGAAAAGAAGCTATTTTGATCAAAATCCAGAAGTGGTAAAGCAACTTGTTACAAAACAAAATGGGATGTAAATGCTTTCAAATGTATTGAAATTTCAGCTGACTTTTCTCTCCACTGTTCAACCAGCCCTAGAGCTAATCTCACCTCCGCCAGAGACTTCCACCTGCACCCACGATCTTGAGGTAGTCACGTCACTCTATGCCTCAGTTTCCCCATCTGTGAAAAAGGACATTAATCCCTGCCTCTCACGGATGCTGTGAGGATCAATCTATTTAGATTGGTGGTGTGCTCTCTACTCTATTCCAGTGAGAGTTGCCACTGAAAAGCCGAGCAAGAAAAAAAGTAAGCAACTCTTGTGCTCATCTGAGCCCCCTAAAATAAGAGCTTGGTATACTTTGTGGGTGCCCCCATTTGGAAATTGGGCCCAGAGGAAAAGAGAGAGCCCAGCAGCAGCTAGGATTAAGGCAGCAATGATGTGACAGCAGCTCCCATTTTTGCCAGTTAGTACTTCTGTCCCAACAAATTGACACACGGAAGCCTGCATGGCAAAGTGGAATTTGAGCTGAACAAAGCAAAGCAGAGATCACTGTTAGGAAAGGCAGCCATTCAGAAAACATCACTGTCAATAAACAGGCCATCAAAGAGACACATGAAATACTGGGGACTGGAGCCAGAATATGGACAAGAGAAACGGTCATAGACTACCATTCTAAAAGCAACTCGGTACGGGGAAAAAAACAGTTCCCTGGAAAAGCAACTGCATATTTTGAGCATAATACACGCAGTGGAGTTCAGTTTTAGTTCAGATCTTCCAGCTCTCTGGATCAGTTCCCACTTGTAATGGTGCATGGGTTTGCTTATATGGCTTTGGAGGAGATTGTTTGAAGGCAAGAAAGAATTTCACCCCTTTTCGGAGAGCCATTCTGCTGCAGGTAAAGATTGTTGCAGTTGCTGGGAGTGTGGTTCCCAGTTGACTATAACCTGACTGATCCACCAAGGGAGCAGGGTTACCAACACTCCAGGATTGTCCTGAAGTCTCTAGGAATTAAAGATTAATATTTAATTAAAGATTATGTCGTGTGATGAAATCTCCAGGAATACCTCCAACCAAAATTGGCAACCCTACAAGGGAGTAAAATGTCCCACAGCACCTGCTCCATCTCCAAGGATGGAGACTTAGCCTGTGTGTCTGTGCCTGATTTGGGAAGCTCCTGGTTTCTCACATGCAGCAGCACAGGAAGGATCATTCAGATCTAGGGACCAAGATTTCACCGCATCTCAATGAGGAATGGTGTGATGCAAAGAATTCTGGGCAATAAGCAAGTGTCCATGTGCTTCACGATGACCCTGTTTCAGCAGCTTGTGTTATTGCCAAGTGTGATAGGGTGTGTTCCCTACACTTGCCCTGAAGGGGTTAATGGAGGCCAGAGAGGCCAACTAATCTATTAGACTGCCAGCTGGGGGAATCAAGGCAGAGAGGAAAGCCCTCATAAGGGAACAAGCTGGGCTTCTATAAAGCCAGGGAGCTGATAGCAGAAAGGGGCTGTAGGGAAGTACTCTGTAGTCATTCCCTAGGTGAAGGGAGGTGTGTTTGGGACTGTGGCATGTTGTCTACGGTTACTCCCTAGGAGAAGGAAGTTTGGGCTGGCAAACCCAAAGAGGAGGAAGCTGGAAAGGTAGGAAAGGCTCAGGGGGGAAGCAGCAAGGTATGGGATAGTGCAGACCTTGCTGCGAATCAGAGGGTCCCTGGGCTGGAACCTGGAGTAGAAGGTGAGCCAGAGTTCTCCTATCAGACACTGGGGATGTGTCACAGACCAGGTAATGGAGAGTGGACTGCCTGGGATAATTTGCCCTGAAAGAGGTTGATACACCAGAAGGGAGTATCATAGCAACCTGGCCAGAAGGCCAAGTCACAAAGAGGAAGCTGTAGCTCTTGTGAGAGGGCTGCAGGATGAGAAGATGACAGGTGGAGAGACTGGAGGAAGGGGTGTTGGCCTGGCAGAGCTAATCCCCAAAATGGCCAGGAGGAGGTGCTGTTGAGAGGTGAGTAGAGCACCTTGTGATACCAAGTATCAGAGGGGTAGCCGTGCTAATCTGGATCTGTAAAAAGCAACAGAGTCCTGTGGCACCTTTAAGACTAACAGATGTATTGGAGCATAAGCTTTCGTGGGTGAATGCCCACTTCGTCGGATTCACCCACAAAAGCTTATGCTCCAATACATCTGTTAGTCTTAAAGGTGCCACAGGACTCTCTTTTGTGATACCAAGATTCTCTTAGGGCAGGTCTACACTAACCCCCCAATTCGAACTAAGGTACGCAACTTCAGCTACGTGAATAACGTAGCTGAAGTTTGAAGTACCTTAGTTCGAACTTACCTCGGTCCAGATGCGGCAGGCAGGCTTCCCCGTCGACTTCGCGTACTCCTCTCGCCGAGCTGGAGTACCGCAGTCGACGATGAGCACTTCCGGGTTTGACTTATCTCGTCCAGACAAGACGTGATAAGTCGAACCCAGAAGTTTGATTTGCTTGCCGCCGAACTACCGGGTAAGTGTAGACCTACCCTTAGAATTTTAAATGCCCCTTTGCATTGGTGGGTGGACTGCAACCTGGCTCTGAAGAAATGTGCAGTGGTAAGTGGTGCTTGCCCTCTGGAGAGCCTGTTACCCTTCCTTTGGCTAGGTTCTTGTGTCTAAACCAGTGTGTTTTACTTTTTGCCCCGGTGCCATACCTGAGCAAGGACCCTGAGGCAAAGGCATAATTTTCTGTATTAAAGTCTGTGCATGTCTTGAATCAGGAAGAAAAGAGCCCTTAGAGACAGGAAAGTAGTTAAGAGGGAATTAATCCAAGTGTCTAGGAAGGCAAAGGCAAACAATCATTACCCAACTGTCTCTAAAGGGTTACGCAAAATCCCCAGGCAGAAGCAACCACTTCAGGGGAGATTGGATCTTCTTTGATATGGAAATCTCACCACTGATGTGGGACACAAACCCCATCTCGATGGGGCTATGGAAAAAATAAGGACAGAGAGACAACTTGGAAGATAAATATCGGTAAAACAACAACAGAGGGGCAGGAAACCTGATTGTTGCTCAGAAGAACTGAACCAAGCCACCTTACTCTACAAAGGCCAGTCACCCCTGTCTATTCTCTTTAACATAAGAGAAGCAGCAAAGCTTAAAGGCTAGAGATGGGGACTGCGACTCAGGGCTGCAGCGGCTGCTGGCCTTGTTCCCCAGCTGCACCATCTGACTCGTGTGACCCAGGGCAAGTCACTTAACTGCACTGGTGCAGAATGCTCTGTGGCTCAGTTCCCTACACCGTCAAAGGGGGAGAGGAACGTCTACCTATGTCACAGGGGTGTTGAGTCTGTAATAATCATAGAGAACCGTTATTTCCTCGATGAAATACCCAATGGAAAGGCAATTCATTATTGACGATAATCTTGTATAAACAAATAATAACATACACTCCCGAATAAACAAAATACCTGCACAGAGTGTATGTTATCATGTCATCCACTGCTGAAACACGGCAGCTGTTTACCAGCATGCAGCAGACCACACAGCAACTGGATGCTGACCTGGCAGATTGTGGAAACACTTGTTGCATTTGCAATTGCTGCAGATTCTCCACATGTAGACCAGTCCCTCTGGTGCAGGCCAAATAGCACCATATGGTGAGACCACATCATCATGTGGATCTGGGATTACCTGCAGTGGCTCCATGATGAAGCAGACTTTCATGGAGCTGTGTGAGGAGCTTGCCCCAACCCTCCAGTACCAGGAAACACAGACATGGGAGGCCATGCCAATCCAGCAGTGGGTTGCTGTTGCCAGCTGAAAGCTGGATACCCCAGATGACTACAGGTCAGTGACAAACTGCTGTGGTCAAGCCAGTTCTCGGTGCTCTGGGAGTGAAGGTTTGTGAGACTGTGATCACCCACAGGTGCTCGGCATTGTTAATGTCCTAACTTTGAGATAATGGACTTCCCAAACTACTCTGGAGCCATCAATGGCACTCATGTGCCTGCCACAAGGAGCACATGAATATCAACGGAGAGGGTAATACTCCATCCTTCCACAGGCTTTGAGTGACGACAAAGGCAGATTCATGAACACTGACATGGGATGCACTGGCAGGGTGCATGACACCAGGGGCTGAGGAGATCTGGCATATACCAGTAGGGACAAGAAGGGAGGGACGTTATTCCCGGTCCATAATATGGATACCAATGGGGTGTCTGTGAGCACTCTTTTAGGAGATTCAGCCTTACTGCCCTGGCTCATGAAGCCCTACCCTGATTTGAGAGCACCTGGCAGAAGAAGGTTTAATTACAGGCAGAGCAACTCCAGGATAGTGGTGGAGTGTCTATTCGGCTGACTGAAGGCAAGAGGACACTGCCTATAAAACCCGCTTGAATGCCAGTGTGACCAATGCCATTTGTGATGTTGAGGCCTCCAGCACCCTGTACAACATCTGCCAGGATAAGGACGAGAGCTTTTCCCTAGGAGTGGGCTCAAGACACTGCTGGTTTGCAGGTCTGATACAGGCAACCTGACAGTGATGTGGATGAGGAGACGTGATGCTGCGATGGGGGCCGGTTATGCTGTGTAGTATTGTAATCTACAGACCCATTTACTTGCCATTGTTTTTGTCTCTATAAGAGAGGTTAAGACTTTATTAAATAACTTCCTGATGCCAGCGCTCCGGAAAGGAGGAGCGGGGGCCCCGCCATGAGGACTGGAGGCACCCCCGCCCAGCGGGCCCAAGGTGCCACCAGACTTCTTGTTGTTTTTGTAGATACAGACTAACACGGCTACCCCCTGATTCCTGATGCCAGCGTCTTTCCCAGGTGCTCACATGCCAAACTATTGTACAACCAAACCCATTTATTCACAAATAATATTAAAATAACCGTGACTTGAAAAAACATTGTTGGCATCTCCGCTATCTGCAACCACACAACCATTTTTAAAAATGCAGGAAAGTGCACAAGTTCGAAGGGGTGCAAAAGTGTGTCCTTATCTAACATGCAGGGCCGGCTCTAGGATTTTTGCCGCCCAAAGCAAAAACAATTTTGCCCCCCCCCTTCTTTAATTACCCCACCCCCGGCCCCGCCTCAACTCTGCCCCTTCCCCAAATCCCCAGCCCTGCCTCCTCCCCCCAGGCTCTCAAGTCTGGGAGGGAGGGGGAGCAGCGTCCGCTCGGGATCTCCCCCTCCCTCCCAGGTTTGAGAGCCTGGGAGGGAGGGGGAGACTCCGAGTGGCCGCGGCGCAGGCGCCGCTTCTCCCCCTCCCTCCCAGGCTCTCAAGCGTGGGACAGAGGGGGAGCAGGGCCGCGTGAAACGGCCGTTCGGGATCTCCCCCTCCCTCCCAGGTTTGAGAGCCTGGGAGGGAGGGGGAGACCCCGAGCTGCCGCGGCGCACGAAACAGCTGATTTGCGTGCCGCTGCTCCCCCTCCCTCCCAGGCTTAAGAGCCTGGGAGGGAGGGCGAGTAGCGGCGCACGAATCAGCTGTTTCGCGCGCCGTGGCAGCAGCAGCGGAGGTGAGCTAGGGCGGCCGGGGCACATTTTTAGGGGTGGCATTCTGGCGCCGGCCATGCCGCCCCTAAAAATGTGCCGCCCCAAGCACGAGCTTGTTTTGCTGGTGCCTAGAGCCGGCCCTGCTAACATGCAAGCATGACACACTCACTGGTCGTGGAAGTGGATGTCAGAAGTGTATCTGTTCTCCTTGCCCCAGTTGAATGGGTTGGCGTGAACAGGAAACATCTGCCCATTCCAGCCTGGGGTGTGGTTCATAGCTCACTCCACCCCACAATTCTCCAGTGGCTGTGTTGGCTGCAGGATGTGGCAGCATAGAGGAGAGTCCAGGTACTGATGATGGTGTTGGAGCTGGGGTCTTGAGCATGAACAACCACTCACAACTCCTCCTGCTGCTCTTGGTCCTGTTCCCTCAGCCTCTGGTCGTGGTCTGGGTATTGTTTGATCCTTTGGTCCTCCCTCTCTACTTTCTCCCTCTCCACATCCCGCTCCTCCCTCCTTGTCTGATAGTGCAGGTATTGGCCTGCTTTGCACACCAAGTCTCTATGCATTTCATGCAACAGATCATCCCTTAACCTTTTCCTTCCCCACACTGGGTTGACAGTCCTCTCTCCAAGAGTGCTAGGTGCCTGTCTCGGTCCAGCAGAGATGGAAGCTCCTGGCAAGGAAGTGAAAGGGCATATAACTTTGTCCATGGATGGGCGGTGAGGGGGGACGGAGAAAAGAACAGAATCCCCCCTTTTATGTTTTGTGTCAATGCAAGGCCACAGGCAATTACCTAATGCTCTGGGCATTTGGCTACTCCACCACGTTAGCTGAAACCAAGCTTGTTTCGGGTATGCTCTCCCTTTGGCAGTGCTGCTGTATCCTAGGAGGGCATCAGAATGAGAGGAAAACTGGCTAGCACTTCATTTTCCAGAAAACTGACTGAGCGGATATTGAAAAATGACACTGGAGAAGCTTCTTCAGACTTTACACCCAGCCTTGAAATGGGCAGGAGTTAATGGTAAGAAACCATTTTGACATGATACAATGCAGCAGCCTGTGCGATATGATGGACCATTAGGAAAAGAATAGCTGAGTGGAAGGGTGGCTGAGGACAGGTGGAGTCAAGGCTGTTTGAGTATATAACAGACTGATGGTCTTCACCTGAAAATCTCCACCCAGTTAGCCCTTTCCCAGCAGGATCAAACACCTGCTAAGTGGCTTCTGCTGACTCACTGGGTATGTTGATACTGCACAGTTGATCTGGGATCTTACCCAGACTTTAGCCCTTCATCCCCACACTGTCCATGCAGATGAAGCACTGAGCCAGGTTTGGAGGGGCTTTGAGCCCAGGCTGGCTGACCCCAGCTGGGGATGGGCTGTAAGGTTAGAACCGAGGCTCTGCTTTAACTCAGACTGGAACCCACCCACTCTGCAGTGAGGGCATAGGCTAAATCACGATCTGCTGATCGTCCTCCAGTGCCCTTCCTACAGTTCCTCCTGAGGGGCAGACAAGTTCTCCTGCAATGGACAATTGACTGGGAAAGAATCCTAGAACGTCTCAACACACACAACCATGGGATGCACACCCCGGTAAGTGCAGAAACAGTAAGGACACAGTAACATGGGTAGAGCTTTGCAGTGGGGATGCCGACGTCCGTGCTAGAGTGACTTGGGTGCTGATCACCTGGCTTAACTGTGAAGTGAAGACATGATCACTGAGATGGGTGGCCCATCAGCCCACCTGGCTGTTAGAGCAGTAGGAAGGGTTCTCTGGAGGGGAGGGGCGGGGCTCTAGGGTGTGGGCGGAGCAGTCCTGATGGAGAAGCCTTAGGAGCAGCCAGGTCTGGGGAGAAAGTTTGAGCTGAACTTTATATTCTATTATTGTTGATAAAGCCAAACTCCAGCAAGGGGCTGAGTTTGGATTTTACACAGTGTAGATTGTGTTTGGGAGTTCATTGGGAAAGGCACCACACACAGGTATAGCTGCACTTCGAATAGTGTCTAAATAGAAATGTTGCAGTTTGACGTAGAGGTCTGGGAAGGTCAGGAACTGCTACACATTTGGGTCTGGAGGTCTCAGAAGTTAACACTGGGCCTGATTCGCCACTGCCTTTCCCTTACATAGTCACCTGGATCTGTGCAAAGTACATGCAAAACACAACCTCCCTAGTCAGGATGCTACTGCACTCACTCAGCATGTGTGTAAGTGACTGTCCCGTGTGCCAGGCTGGGAAGAATGAGGCTCTGCAGGTTTAGAGCCCCTTTGAGGAAAGGCAGTGCTATTTACAGAGCGGGAAACAAGACACAGAGGGTAACTGCGTGACCTTGGGCAAGTCAAGCAGCCTATGGCCAACCCGGGCATTAAACCATGGGCAGCGGATGAAGCTTCCCCTAGGGGAGGCTAGCTTCCTGTCCCGCCTTTTCTGCCCTCCACTCCACCCCTGCCCAGGCCCCGCTTGGCTTCCTCCCTGCTTGACCCTCCTCACTTCCCCCCAACCGTGGTGAAACCCTCCCCATCTGCCGCATCCCTCCTCACCCCTTCCCCGCTGTGAGACCCCCCCCAACCTGCTATTTGCCACGTCCCGCCTCCCTCCCCCCCACCCACTCTGAGACCCTGTCACCTCCTCGCCCCCCCCCCACCCACCGCAAAACTCCTGCACATCTGCCGCTTCCTCCTCACTCCCCCGCCAGGTACCCCCCTGCCACCGGCTTGCTCTGTCCCTCCTCACTCCCCCACCCCGCAGGGGGGGAGGGACACTGCAAGCAGTCGGGACATCCTTAGAAGGGAGAGGGGAGTGGAGGAAACTTACTGGGCACTGGCAGGCAGCAGCAGCAGGCAATGGGGGCCTGGGGAAGAGGTTGGGCTACCACGGCCCAGGTGTCTGGCGGTGGGGTGGCTGTAGCAGGGAAGGCGATTATACTCACCATCCATGCATTAAACAGCAGTTGCCTGAGTCTCAGTCCAGAGCTTTAACACCTAAGCCAGTGATATTCAGACTTCATTAATTTGGCTCCTGAATCACTGCTCAACATTACCCAAAAGAGCCAGAGTAGTGTACATTCATTTTCATTTACTATAGTACTATCTAGTCATATTTAAATGGTGTGACTGGGAAAACATTTTTTTAGGTATAATTCTCACAGCAAAATGACTGACCAAGTATTATTTTATCAACTACAATTGGTTAATAACATAGTAAAAGCATCCTGATTGGTTAATAATTAAATCAGTGTTTTAATATCATGTGCCGCAACGAGCCACAGGAGACACAATAAAGAGCCACTTGCCCCTCATGAGCCTCTGTCTGAGTATCACTGACCTAAGCCGTTCTTCCTCTCTGGCTTTCTTGTTGAAATCATTAGCACTCACTTGGCATCCATGCAGGTTCCCGGCTTAATTGTTACAGTGACAGAGAGTCATAACTAGCGCTGTATTAACAATAATATACTGACCCAATAGAAAATCGAGGGTACCTTGGAAAGGGAGAGCACAGGAACACAGTCTGAAATCACACGTCAGGGAGGATTCCAGCGGGGGGTATATCTAATGATTTGGGGAAACAGATAGGACTGCTCTCCGTTTCCTACCCATGTGGCCCCACAGTGATTTGGGCTCCCGGCTGATTTCCAGCACAGACCCAGCTTGGTTCCTGCCCTCAGAGCATATGGTGTAAGTTGAGTGGCTAGGCCCCTGTGCTGGAGGGCTGGGTTCTATGCCTGACTGTGTGATTATCCTGGGTGAGTTGCTTCCCCTTTCTGGGTATGTCTGCACTGCGGCTGAGCGTGTGATTTGCAGCTTGTGTAGCTATACTTGTACCAGCTGTACTCTGGCTAGCTCACTAAAAATAGATGTGAGGCTATGCCAGCTCCAGGACACATCTGATCCCCCGGGTATGTATTCACGTGTGCAGCCTGTGCTGCTATTTTTAATGAGCTAGTTACAGTACAGCTAGTGTGGGCATGTCTACACAGGCTGCAAATCACCCTGCCCTAACTGCAGCATAGCCATACCCTCTGTGCCCTCTCCCCTCCCTTGTGTGTCTTGTCTAGACTGTGAGCTCTTCAGCGCAGGGACTGTTTTTCATTATATGTTTGCACAGCTCCTAGCACTTGTGGTCTTTAAGTGCTGCTGTATACCGGGGAGCTGCAGGTTAGGGCTAAAACATTGGCAGTAGGGACGAGTGATGAGGCAGAAATGTGGAGTATATCAACACGCACATACAATAACAGCCAATTAAATGCATATGACAGACTGTAATCCTCTAGTATATTGTTTAAAAAAACCCATGTTTTCAGCTTGTCTGTCTTCAGAGAGCTCCTCACTAACACAGTTTTACTCTGGCTGAGAAACTGCAGGCATCCCGCCCACACCATCCTAAGCCTGACATTTAAAATCATATAATTTTTAAGGAATAAAAATTTCATAACCTCTGCATGATTTATTTGTAAATGGAGCCAGCTGTGGCTCCATCTACAGCTTCTGGATAAGAAGCCTGATAAATAGCATACGTGGCTTGCTATTGCAGCTAGGTGGAAGCAGACCTACTGACAGATTTACAATAGCTTATCTAAGTTAATGGTAAATTCAGCAAACCTGCTGTTGAAAAGGATATTGATATTATCATTTGCACCATATGTTCATGCCAAGAATGAAATTGGTTTGAGTGGTGTATTGAAAACTGTAGTAAAAAAAAATAAACTATAATCTGTCACTTTAAAGCCTAAGGAGTTTCCTGGTCCTGCTTGCAGGGTAGGGGCTCTCTGTGGGTAGCATGAAAACTGGAACCCCTGCAGTGAGTATGCAAAGAGCTAGCCTAGAACACAGTAGGTTGAGTTGTTCCTGGCTGCCTTTGGGAGCAGTCTGCTTTGGCTCTCTCTGGTTTTGGTTCTTGTATGTTGGTTTTCTAGATTATAAGAAATAAAGTAGCATTATATTGCAATAATCTCCCAGAAAGAATAAAACCCCCATAAAATACCTTAACGTCTTTGTTGTAAGCTATGAACATAACAGTCTGATCCTCTGAGATCCAGACAGGAATTAGTTGGAATGGAAGCTTATTTTTTTTTCTATGAAACTTGACTCACAAATTCTAGTTCCACTCCATTTCTAACCAATTCTGAGCAATGTGGAAGGGTAAGTTGTGCAGACTTGTCTATTTTTTGCACCCAAAAATTTGTGGCTGTAATAAATTGACAGTTCAAATCAGAATATTTTTTTCTCTATCCTGTTTGCACCTGCACTCAGGTGTTTGCAGACACAAGTACTTAGACTGCACCCATTTTTAGGCCTGGTCTACACTTAAAACTTTTACCAGCATAACTATATTGGTAGGGTTACCATACGTCCGGATTTTCCCGGACATGTCCGGCTTTTTGGGACTCAAATCCCCGTCCGGGGGGAAATCCCAAAAAGCCGAACATGTCCGGGAAAATCTGGCGCCGCTAGGCCGGGGGCTGGCCCGGGGCCGGCGGTGCTGGGCGGCCGGGGGGTGCACCGGGCCGCCGGTGCTGGGCGGCCAGGGGGGTGCGCCGGGCCGCCGGGGGCAGGCAGTGCTGGGTGGTGCGCCGGGCCGCCAGGGGGTGCGCCGGGCCGCCGGGGACCAGCGGTGCCAGGCGGTGCGCCGGGGGGCCGGCGGTGCTGGGCCGCCGGGGGGTGCGCCGGGCCGCCGGAGGCCGGCGGTGCCGGGCGGTGCGCCGGGCCGCCGGGGGGTGCACCGGCAGTGCTGGGCGGGCCGGGGACCGAGGGTGCTGGGCGGGCCGGGGACCGAGGGTGCTGGGCGGGCCGGGGACCGGGGGTGCTGGGTGGGCCGGGGGTGCTTGGCCGGGGACCCGGGGGCCGGGCCGGGGGTGCTCGGCTGGGGGCCCGGGGGCCGGCAGTGCTGGGCGGGCCGGGGGTCGTCGGCCGGGGGCCGGGGCCGTTACCCCAGGGCCCGAGCCGACCCAGGCTGGTGCCGCCAGGGGGGCCAGCCTGGGCCGCGCCTCGTCCCCCCACACCCCCCTTACCTGCTTCAGGCTTCCCGCGAATCAAATGTTCGCGGGAAGCAGGGGAGGGGGCGGAGACTTTGGGGAAGGGGCGGAGTTGGGGCGGGGGGCGGGGGCGGGGCCCCGTGGAGTGTCCTCCATTTGGAGGCACAAAATATGGTAACCCTAATATTGGTTAGGGATGTTATTTTATATCAATATAGACTGGCACAACCCCTAGTGTGGACACAGTCATACCAGTATAAAGGTGCCCTATACCAGTATATATATACTGGTATAGGGCACCATATATACACTATATATAGTGTAGTTATTCCCCTGCCTATACAGGAATAGCTATAGTGGTTGTAACAGAGTGGGGCATGCTAGTATCCATTTATGAACACCAGTTTGTATTATGTGTTGAACACAAGTTTAAACTTGCCTGAGGACAGCCCATTGTACTGTCTTTAAGACAGCTGCCTTGACCCCTTGTTGAAGGAGGATCACAAAGAAGCCATCAAGACTGCGGTCTGAGACATTCAGCTTTGTATCAACTGCTGGTCCACCCCCATGGAAAATGGTCTTTCTACACAGGGTCCTGGAGTAGTGTGTGAGTGAGCATCATAGGGATTGAGTACATGGCAGAGAGGAGAGACCCTATTTAAGAGCAGGCATCTGCTCTGTGCAAGGTGGGGCAACCATCACCACATGCAGAAGAGAAAGAGAGGGCAGGAGGGAGTCTGTCCAGCTTGCAATGCTGCTGAACTTTAGACTCACAGAAGGGGTGAGATCTGACATGGGGAGGGGGCATCTTGGGATTTTTGTTGTCTTCAAAGCGCTGTAACTCCTGAGAGCTTTAAGAGTAAAGAGACTGGTTAAGAAATTCCTTTGATCTTGTGTCCCTTGCCTTCCTATCACAGAGGCCACCAAAGGATTAAATTAGAAGCACAGAGCACACACAGCCTAGGCAGAGCTCTGGGGGAGCATATGTAAATGACTGGCAGTGGCTTTGCGGGGATCTCAGAGAGATTTTTGAGATCTAGAGTGGCGGATAACTGAGCCCACATCCCAAGGAAGGGCTCAGACAGTAGTCTGAGCCAGGAAGTGCGCCCTACAGACCCAGAGCTACAAACAGACTAGACTCTGCCTAGATCCATTTGACATGGAAGCACATGGGATCCAGCAACTGAGTCCACTCTCAACAGACTGGTGACTGAACAGAAGGGTATTGGGCCAGGCTGCACTTGCAACACTGGTAAAGCACCTTTATACCACTATAACCATGTTCACAGGTGGCGTTGCACCATTTTAGCAATACTGGTATAGTTAAAGCAGTGACGATTTCTTGTGTGGGTAATGCCTTCACTTACGGGAACAGCATGAGTATTTTCATCCATAATTATCTGATTGCAGGGTGTTCTCATTTATACCCTCGATTCATTTTTCAGACTTAAGGGTGCAAAATTTATGGGAGCAAATTACACCCGCAGAACTTGAGGCCCGGCCAAAATGTTAGCCTGGAAGAAAACGCAGCATCTTGTGTGCAAATGGTGGGCAGCATTATGAAGATGTAGCCTGGGGGATCTGTATGGCAGGACAGCCATTCATGATTCAGGGCCTTTTCTTTTCCTTCATTATTTAATATTGATGTTACCATAGTTCCTAGATGTTGCAGTCAAGGTTGGAGCCCCATTGTGCTAGGAACTTGCAGACACAGAGACAATTCCTGACTCAGGCACTGATCCAAAGCCTACTGGAGTTAGCCTAACCTCAATCCCTGCCTCCAGCAGTAGGACTGAAGGGGAAACAATTCCCTGCTCAGTTTCCTCTCCAATCTCTTCATGGGCCCCACCAATGTTGGGTCCAACCTTTAGCAGCCTTCCCCCCAACCCTTCACCACAGCACCTTCCTTGGAGGTAGGAAGCCGGAACAAAGAGATGGAAGCATGACCCTGAGAGGCAGCAGTGACATAGGTTCTTGGGCACAGAGCTCACCGGAGCGGCACTTGGGGATTTCTGAGCAAGGAAACTGCCTGCTGCCATTTGTTTCTACTGTTTAGGGAAATGGGACTTACAAAATGTGTACACCAAGAACTGTCCTCACTTCTACCATCGGTTACTCACCCAATCCTGCCGGGCCCTGAATACTGGCTAGCTGCTTCGGCCTAAGGGGATGCAGTCTGCTGATTGCACCCAGCTCTGTTTCCATGGCACCTGACCCAGCTGGAGCATGCAAAGACTAGCCCAGTGTCTGGCAGACTGTGTACGACTGCTGTGACTTACTCCAGATGAGGCAGAGAGAAATTTGGGGGAGCCATTGGAAGAGGTGGTGCTCTGAGGGGAGCAGCTGCTGTTTGTAAAACAAATGCACAATAGAGGGGGGTTATGAGACCCTAGGTTGCTCAAGTTGGGGCTGTGCCAAGATCATTTTTTTCCCATCTGAGCCAGATGAGAAGAATGTAGCTTCTTTATTCTGATGCAGGGACCTGGCTGCAAATATCCAGCAAAGCGTAGGGCAGGGCTTAGCCCACTGTTCATAATGGCATGTGGTACCTTCGGAGATAATGGAGACAGAGCAGAGCCCATCCAGTCAGTCAAAGGGAAACATAGCCCATTGCAGAGGGATGAATTTCAACTTCACTGCAAACACATACGTCTAAGTGTGGGCTTCAGAACTGGGCTTAGTTACTATAATTATTGGCACTTGAGAAATGCTAATAGACCAAGAGACAGGTCAGAGCAGATTGCATCATATTTGTGCTCTGATCTGTCTAGAAGAGAAAAATGGGGAAGAAATTCCACCACATTCACAAACTGCAAGTATCAATGGATCAGGAGAATTAAAGGTGGCTTTATTTTTATTTCTCTTTCTTCATTCTGAGTTTAATAGTACATAGCACTGATATAGTGGTTTCCACCATTTATTAAAAAAAAAAAGGATGGAAGGAAGGGAAAATAACAGGCAACAATGCTGCCAACTATTGTGATTTTTATTGTGAGATTTGGATATTTGATGATTTTCTGAAATAAAACGAGCCCCAAATGTATTATCCTTTTTAAAATCTCATGATTTTTAAGCCAATTTCCTGTTTTTGGAGTCCTGACTCATGATTTCTGAAAGCTTGGGGGTGGCAATACTGGGACAGTAAATACAGCGTAAAGATTAATTTAATTTCCAAAGGGAATCATTTGTATGGCCATGTGAAGCAAAGAGCTGATCAGATACCATTTGCTGAATAATGTATTCATGATTAAATTCCCTGTGCAGAGAGGACTGGCAGAAAGCCTAGGCCCCACTTAAATCACACTTAAACCCTAGCTGATGGCTTCTATGGGATTATAAATGGTAGATGGGCCTTGCATTGGCTATCTACACAGGGGTGAATGTCATCCTCATTAATAATGCTATTATTCTCCAAAGAGCTTAGTCAACAAATGATTCTTCGCATTACTTTCCCTGTTATATGGGTGCTCAAATAATCTCCGTCTAATACCACATCATTATAACATCAAATCTATTATTTGCTGCTAGTGCGGTGATACCGCTGCCTACCATGCTGACCTATATCGTGTGAGTGTTTACTTGCACTCCCTCTTCTGTCTATATCCATCTTGTGACGTGGTTCAGTCACAGAGACCCCCTTGTCACCTGATGTGCTGAAATTACCTCTGAGACCGTTTTCCCTGATAACTTGGGACTTCAGAACCCTGCCTCGTTGAGCCAGACATGCTAGCCTGCTGCAACATAGACTCAGGGTCTGGTCCACGCCCCCAAACCCGCAGGCTTTAACTGAAAACCACTCAGCAGGTTACCTATCTCTAGCACTTAGTTCCCAAGGGGATCCAAACCCCAAATTAAGCTTTATACTGAGTAAAGCAGATTTAACAGTGTAAACTCATAAATTGTCCGCCCTGTATAACACTGATAGAGAGATATGCACAGCTGTTTGCTCCCCGGGGTGTTAATCACTTACTCTGGGTTTATCAATAAACAAAAGTGATTTTGTTAAGTATAAATGTAATGTTGCACCCCATAATGTTTTATGAAAATATGCTTCTGAGTGTAAATATGATGTAACTGAGATATACTTTATGCAAAAGGTCTCTTATAAGGTATCATTACAAAGTTTATGATCTACTGAGTGTGTTCATCCCATTTGTTTGCATGTATTATTTCTATGTCTGGAGTTAGGAGAATAAGATATAAACTTGTATTACTGATGTAAACATGTTAAGTGGAAGCCATTAAGGGTGCTTCAGAATCAATCACCTGTAAATGGCTCTGTTTACTTGCAAACCTTCCTGTATATGTGTTGGCCAGCCCAGGAAGAATCGAGGCTTGGGGAGTCTCACAGGACATGTGACCATGTCACATGATACTGGAATTCATCTTAAATCTGGTATTTTTCCATTTAGAAGGAGGAGTGAGGGAAAGGAGAAAGGATTGGGCCCAGACTAGGAAGGAGTCTAGTCTGTGAAAGAAGCTTATTGGAACATCTCTGAGGGTGAGATTTACCTGTAAACAGTATCTTAATGTATTAGGCTTAGACTTGCATGTTTTGTTTTATTTTGCTTGGTAACTTACTTTGTTCTGTGTGTTATTACTTGGAACCACTTAAATCCTACTTTTTATACTTAATAAAAACACTTTTGTTTATTGATAAACCCAGAGTAAGTCTGGGTGCTGGAGATAGGTGACCTGCTGAGCAGTTTTTGGTTAAAGTCTGCAGCTTTGGGGGCGTGGACCAGACCTGGGTCTGTGTTGCAGCAGGCTAGCATTTCTGGCTCAACAAGGCAGGGTTCTGGAGTCCCAAGCTGGCAGGGAAAATGGGCTCAGAGGTAATTCCAGCATGGCAGGTAACAGTCCCAAAGGAGTCTCTTTGACTGAACCCGTCACAATAAAAAGTGTGTGTGATGTTATCTGACTAAAATATGAATATATAGATCATTGTTGCAACCACTGTTATATATTTGCAGCAAATATTGTACAAAGGTTGTCAAGTGAGGTGTCTATGAAAAGGTTATGATTTGCTGGTTATGAATATGCTATCTGTATGCATGTATCACTTTTGTATTTGAAGTTATAAGTATTTCAAATGTTTGCTCCTGCGGTACCGTCCAGAAGGTAGTTAGCCAGCACATCTCAGAGGGACTATTCAAATTAAATAGCTCATCAAGAAACACTTGGTTGACAATGGACCATGGGAGATGCCCATCTACTCTGAGTGGACTGTTATGTAAACGTGCTGTCTGGAGTGTAGGTAATGGCTTCCTGCAATGACTAGGTGAAATGCATGGACATGTGACTTGCCCAGGTGACTCCTCTCTCCATCTTGTTGCTGTCATTTTCCACAGTAAGAACACTGGGTTTCCTTCCACATGACAGAGGATATAAAAGGCCCTGGAAACTCTTCCATTTTGCCTCTATCCTGCTCCAGCCTCTTTCTTGCCCAAGCCTCTGGACTATGGTCTTACACCAATGGAAGCATTCTAACCAAGGAATTGAGGATCTTCCAATGATTTGGAAGCAGCCAGAGACTTATCAAGCCAGCAGTTTATTCCATCACTGCTACAAGCGGGAACCAAGAACTTTGCAATTACTGTATGTATTTTATTCCTTTAACCAATTTTAACTCTCACCTTTCTTTCTTTCTTTTTATGAATAAACCTTTAGATTTTAGATACTAAAGGATTGACATCAGCATGATTTTTGGGTAAGATCTAAGTTATTTATTGACCTGGGTGTGTGGCTGGCTCTTTGGGATCAGACGAATCTATTATTTGATGAGACTGGTTGTAAAGAACCACTTATCTCTGAATCCAGAGTTTTTGGTAGTGATATAAGAACTGGAATGCCTGAGGAAACTATCTTTATGTCTTCTTGTTAGCCAGTGTGGTGAAACAGAAGTTTACTTTTGTTGCTGGTTGGGTATAACCTATGGAGGATTAGCCACCAGTCTTGGGGTGTATCTGCCCTATTTCTCAGCAGTTTGTCCTGAATTTGGCATTCTCAGTTGTGACCCCCCCCCCACTGAGGCATGGTTACAGTGGGTATCTAGAGAAGTGTGCTCATAATGCTTTGGCTCACAGCAAGACAGTGAGCAATCAGACCAGAAGAGGCACCTCCCAAGCCAAGTGTTGGGGAGATTTGGGACTGGAAGGGCTGTTGGGGTCACCCTGCAAAGAGTAACTGAGCTGGTGCTGAGAGCCGAGGTGAGACCTTGAGCTTGTGGGTAGGCTGCTGGTGTCAGGGCTCTGAGCCATAGCAGCACGGCATTAAGGCACCTCAGGGTTACAAGGCAGGTGATGACAACCCCTTACTGGTCTGACTGATCCCCAAAACATCAGTCTTATTGTTAGATTGCAAGCTCCCTGGGGCAGACACCTTGGGTTTTGTTCCTTTGTACAGAGGCGGATTAGGAAGGAGTAACCTACAGTGAATATTTAGGTATCGCCTTGGAAGACATGTCTGTTAGGCAGGGATCATACAACCCAGATGGGTGCTGGCATAATCACCTCCCATGCCTAGCACACTGGGGTTCTGGTCCATGACCAGGTGCTACAGTAATACAAATAATGAATGTAATTCCACTAATAATTTTATCCACTATCTGACCAAATCTCAAAAAAAGAAAAAAAAAAAAGCTAGAGGGCAGATGAAAGGTTTGTCATCCAAATATTCCTGACATGACTTGTCTGCAGCCAGCATCTGGCCCTATGGGGCTATGAAACTGTCATATTTCTAATATTGTGTAGGCTGGTTGGATCAAATGAGACGCCCATTAACAAGGCAAGGAGGGTAACTCCAAGCAGACTGCACCTTGTACTGTATTCAGAGCTTGTCAGCTTCATATATCCCAAGCTAGTGATTAAAGGGGTATTGCCATGGTTGTTTGGCCTCTGTTCCAATCCACCTTGACAGCTGTCTCACGTTAAAGATATTTTCTTAAAGGATTCCAAACATGTCATTATTTTGCATCTCCAACCATAACTAGCCCAGGAAGTACCTGATTTAGTATGCAACTCACGATAAACAAATCAATATATGCGTGACATCTCCTATTTTTAGGCCTGCCTAACAGCTTTTGACAGTGTCCCTTACGGGGAAATATAGAGGCCTACCCAGTTTTTGGACAAGAGAGTTTAAATTAGTAGGACAATCACATAGCTCTTGACATACATGACAACCCCCATTCTCTGTGTGTGTCGGGGGAAAATTAAACACAGAGGGAAAAAGGTAGAGCTGGGTTATGTCATTCTGTACTCCAAGAGCTTTCAGACTGAAGGACTTTTATTGCAGATGAAATAAATCAGCAATGAGAACAAAAGGGGGGGTGTCTAGGAGAAGAGCTGTGTGAGCATGTGTGTCTTTTGTAACAAGGCTGCATAGGTGCAGGAACCAGGGGTGTGGGGGGTGCTGCAGCACCACCAGATTTTACACAGGGCCACTGGCCCCGCACCCAGGCCTCCACTCCTCAGCCTGGGGCTTGAGTCCTGGCCATCGGCCCTGCTCCCCAGCTGCTGGCCCTGTGCCTGGGACTCCACACCAGGGTCCCACTCCCGGGACCCCGTGCCCGGGACTCTGCTCCCTGGTCCTCCACCTGGGTTCGGGTCCCAGCTGCTGGCCCCGCTTCCCAGCCGCTGGCCCCGCACCTGGGGCCTTGTGCCCAGGGTCCTGCTCCCAGGGTCCCAGCCGCTGGCCCCACGCCCAGGGCTTTGCTACTGGCCCTGCATGCAAGGTCCCGGCTACGTGGCTCTACTCCTGGCCCCGCGCCCACCCCCAGCCTTTGCCCCATTACCCCTCTCTGGCCACCTCCTCCCAGAGACACAGCACTGCTCCCAGCCCCAGCTGTGAGGGCGTGGACAGAGGCAAAGGGGGTGGCTTTCAGCACCCCCACTATTTAAAGGGTTCCAGTGCCACTGCAAGGCTGTGGCAACTCTGAGAACAAAATGGCAGCTCTGCCTGTATGCAGACCGAGTACTTGTATAGCTGTAAAATGGGGATAATGAGACTAACCTCCTCTGGAAATAGTGCAATTGGTGTTTCAGAGAGGGCCCATACCATCACAGGTATTTGTACCTGATGGTATGGGCCCTCTCTGAAACACCAATTGCACTACTTTCTCCTCTGGAAAGCATCTAGAGATCTACTGATGAAAAGCTAGGTGTTCCTATTATTGTTTAAGAGTGCACTGAAAAGAGATCAATGAGGCATGTTTACCAAGGAATGCTGCTAGCTGGCCGGCTATCATGTGGTCACCAGACACTTTGGTGCAAAGGCGGCGCCTGGGCGGGGGGGAGAGGGGGGTGTCTAGAAGGGTCACATGACCCTCCCCAGATGCACAGAGGGGAGGGTGGCCCCACACCGGCAGCTCCTCCGGCGTGGCTGTACTGCCCCAGCCCTGGCCCCAGCCCTTCCACACAGCTGCGTCTCCGGGGGTCTGTACAGCACCACTGGAGAACAAGGCTAGGGAGGAGCTCGGGGCTCCTTTCGCCGCTGCAGTTCCTAGCACAACAGGAGGACAGAGTGCCCCCCCCCACCCCAGGTAACATGGGATGGGGACGGGGAGAGTGCGGGGGCCCAGGCTGGGGGCACGACGGGGAGGAGTCATGTGGGGGGTCATGTGATGGGTTATGTGGGGGAAGGCACATGCCCCCCTTTGGCTGGTGCCCCCCTTTGTGTCTCTCCCATGAATTGCCCATGCTTCAGTGGTGCAATAAGACCGCCAGTGATGGACATAGACTGAACAGCCAGCCAGTCTTACAGACCTAGTTCGAGATTGATCTGGGTGGTGGTCCATCTGCGAGGAGACTACGTCCCGTTGGGATGCACCACAATGCTGGTGATGACAGTGAAAAGAGTCAGTGTCACAGCTTTATGCACCATAAGCGGACATATCAGAGGGTCTGTGTTACTTAGGACAAATACTGCCCTCCTTATTCAAAACTCCTAATGGGTTCAGGTGGAAGTCTTGTGCAGCCAAACTCCCATTGTCTACAAGCCAGAGGGTTTAAAGGCTTTGGGTTGGATTGACAAAGGTCAATCTAGGCCCAGAGGAAATGGGGCCTTTTTGCAACTGAGGGCTTGCCTGCAAGGGGACACTTAGTTAATGGGAGTTAACGAAAGCTATGAAGATAAAGTGCCTTTGAACCCCTCCATGGACACTCTCATGCAAAAGTAAGGTGGCCTTTGTATAGAGGTGGATTAAGAAGGAGTAACCTACAGTGAATATTTCATGCAATTCAGGTACTGACTCTGAAGACATGTCTGTTAGGAAGGGATCATACAACCCAGACTGGTGCTGGCATAATCACCTCCCAGCCTGGTGAACAGAGCAAGTGTTGCTTACCTTGCAGGGTGGGTGAGACATGGGAAAGGAGCTGGAAACTTCACCCTGACACATATCAACATTTCTGCTGCTCATTTTACTAATCCCTGACTACCTACCTGGCTGTGAGAATTTTCTAAGGACATCTTGCTCCAACCCCCTGCAGGACTCCCAGAGCCTGTCACCTCTCTCTAACTAGCTGGATGGGAACACAAACGGGTTAAGGCAAAATGCAGAGTGAAATCCAGATAATAGGCCTGATTCTGATCTCATCTGCCCTGGTGTAAATCAGGAGTAACTCCACTGTGTAGCCTATAGGATGGTTTAGGTTAAGAAATATGTAGAAGGTAGACTGACTTAGGCCTGTAATCTAAGTGTAGAGGAGTCTGGGAAACTGAAGGTGTTAGTGTGAGAAAAGTTAGAGAAAAGTTAGACAGTAAGATGGGGGAAAATTGAAGTTAGCGAGGACATGACACAAGATTCTGTTCGGCTGTTTTGGTTATAACTGGTCTGAGCAAGGTTAAGTGTTTTGAGAATTTTGGAATATTTTATTAAAATTCTATCTGTAGTAATAGGGGAAGGACATTTGTTGCAGATGTTAATTTAAATAATGTGTAATGTAAAGGGCCAATCAGAGGAGATAGAAATACAACTATGGCAAAGGGCAGTTTAATGTTAAGTAGTATTACAATGGAGTATAAAAGGAGTAGCCTTGCTAAGGAGAGAGCTATTAACATCTAAAGGGTACCGTTAGGTTCCAGGATTATAAGGCTGTACTTCATTCTGTAGTCAGTGGACTGATCACCCTTTGATATTCTATTTCATCTTTGAGTGTAAGTATAATTGTAGTATTGTGTAAGGGATAATTGCATGTGTGTTTGCTTAACTAAAATTTGGTTGTATTATGCAAAGTGTCACCTAGTGGTCGTCTACTAAATATATTTTTCTGTAACTGACCTAGAGGCTCGAACCTGAAAACTAAATTGGGTTTCATTGCACCCTTATCTTTAACAACTTAATATTAATTGGGAACATTTCAGCATAAAGATAACAAAAGGTTACAGATGAGGTCAAAGAAACAGGATAAGGCCCCATACACCTCTACCCCGATATAACGCGACCCGATATAACACGAATTCGGATATAATGCGGTAAAGCAGCGCTCCGGGGGGGCGGGGCTGCGCACTCTGGCGGATCAAAGCAAGTTTGATATAACGCGGTTTCACCTATAACGCGGTAAAATTTTTTGGCTCCCGAGGACAGCGTTATATCGGGGTAGAGGTGTATTTGCAGGAGCCTAGTTCTAGGAAGGGTATATGTGGAATCAACCTTAATCTTCCCAGTATCCCAAAAGAAAATATGGCAAGAGACTGAATGACTTTAACATCTCTGAAACATAGAAGCCCGGGACCAAGCAGCCTGGTTTTACACAGCAACCTGTGTTACTGACCAGAATGCATATGCTCTGTGATACAAGAATGCCACAATCTCACGCTTATCTAGTTCTGTCCATTTTCAAAGAGCATCCCGAGCATTAATCCTCACAGCCATCCCGGGAGCTGCTTTTGCCCTTACATGGAGAAATAGGACCATGGACCTACTCATCTTCTTTTCTTTTAAGTCACTTCAGTGCTAAGGAAAGGTGCCAGCCTGTTTAAACTCAGGCAATGATGGATGGAGCCCACCAGAACTCTCTTAGATGAGGGAGGAGCCATGGAACATAGAATTTATCTGACTATGGTGGGGAAGGTACAGGTCAAAACAAGGGAACCAGAGAGATAAGGGAAATATTCACCCCTTCTGTATGCAGTAGATGTGATCTGAACTTGCATACAAAGGACAACGCTAGTGGAGACCAGAATCCAACCCATCCCCCTCTCCTCCCCCCAGGCCAGGTAGGGCCAACCCTAGGCAACCACTAAGATGGCCAACATGAATATTAGATCACACATTAGCATTCTGAACAAACTTGGCAGTTTGGGATTGGAATAAACATTTGTAGATTGCATTTTTAAGGGGCAGGGGGAGTATATTTGCTCATCACTCAGCCACTCAGGTTAGATACAGCCAAACTCCAGGTGCACTATGGGGATGTGGGCAGTTGGAATTTAGAGAAAAGAAAAACCAGCAGAAAGACTGCAATGTTGTGACGTTGTAGGTGCGACCAAATTCTGCTCCCTGTTAAGCCCTAATGTGAAATGCATGGTCACACATGGCTCTGCTTCCGCAGCAACCCCTCCCACCTCATACACACACCTGGGCACACACAATGCTCTTGCTAGGACAACTCCACTCAGCAGCCCAGCCTTGCAAAACCAGCTGGGGCAGATGCAGGCCCAACCTCCTCCCAGTTACCTAGCCTCACCTGCCCTCTCCCTCTGATGGAACCCGCTGCCTCTCAATAATAGTGCGATCCATACGCCCCCTTCTCCAGTTACTAGAACCCTCCCCTGCTGTAAGGACAAGCAGCTCTCACTTAGTCACTCATCTTGCTGTCAAACCTTTCATACCTAAATGTGTGAGGCAGGGTGTTGACCAATAATTGCTGGCTAGCATATATATAAAATAATGTGTATTATCCACACCATACGTATATTAATAGGCATTAAGCACAAAAAGTACAGCTGTTATATTGCCTAAATTGGCCTATACCTTTACTCTAATCCTGATCACACATGCTAAGTATCCCATTACACCTTGCATTAGCTGAGGTAAGCTTTGGCTTCAATAGATTGATCCTGTCAACCTTCCTTATGATTATTTTACCATAGCAGCAGGTATGCTGTTATTCTCACAGGCCGGCACTGGAATGTCTCAAAGGAAGAGGACAGGACATATGACTGTTTTACCCTAGTACAAAACTAGGAGGGGTCTTCATGCCTTTGGGTACCTGGAATGCAGGTGTTCAGAACAAAGAGATAAGGGGTACACCATGGCATCAGAAAACAACCAATCAGCTTTCTACCTTGGTGGAAGTGTAGTTTCAGATGATGTACACAGTATCTTGTACTTATAAACAGCTGGCTTTAAGGGTGTAACTTTGGGAACATACCTCCTGCATAAGGTGGATGTGACATCAGAGCATAAGACAGCTTGCCAGAGACTGGTACTGTATAGAACCTTTCTCCTGTACTACATTATTATTGGGTTATAGCAGTATACCGGACTGACATTGGTTATTTGGTCTCTTGAGTATGTTTTGTAACAAACCAAAGTGTGGTCGAGCAATTGACTATACAATTTGTCAACAAGGGCATATAGATGTTTTCTTTCCTACAGGTCCCATAGAACCAAGAGCTGGCCCTGACAGTTGGCGCTTGGGCAGCAACAGGGCAAGTATTCCTCACCCTGCCCCCCACCAAGCTACTCTACCACAACCCCTGACATAGGGATACCATCTCTAGGGGCAAGACAGAGTAGATCATTCTGTAAAGCCGGTTAGAATCTTGGGCTGTTTTCTGGGAGTGCTAACAATGGGACCAGTTAGGGTGGTGTGTGTTTTGTGAAATGAACAACTATCCACTAGACTGAGACCACAGATTTATTTCACAACTTTAACAAGCAGCCATCTGCAGTAACAACTGACGTGGGGCAGATGGAAACTTGTGAGCTAGGGGTAAAAGGTTCTCTAGCCCAGTCCCCATCCAAACCTACCCCGGTCCCCATCCTCCACTGAGCCACTGGTCTGAAAGCAAAGCGGATGAGGGATTTCGGTTTATCAACTCCTACACCTTCCCCTGCATCATCAGCATTTCCAAACATGCTGAATGAGGACAATTCATTCACACAAGATCCGTTTTTAAAAAATCTCACTTGTTTTGCACGCAGGTTGTGTGTCCCAGCAGTGATCCTTTCATTCTGTTTTACGGATTAATCCACCAGGGACTGGGATGACATGCAGTGTGCTTCATCCGTCTCTGCCTAATATTTGCTATAAACCCATGTATTCAACAGAGAAATAGAAAATAGGTTAGTCTCAGCGCAGCAGCTCTGATGCCTGAGCCTGCTGGCTGGCTGGAGTAATTACTTTCTTTGCAAGTGTATCAGAGCACTTTGTCTAATGCCAATGATGGTAGGGTTCTCCGTTTCCATTTCTCATTGTGAAATTAATCCTGCATTAGAGCAGTTTTTCTATGGCAGTCAGAGCAGCTAGTCTCTCAGCCTTTAATTACAATGGGGAGGGCTAGTCAACGCTTTTTTCTGAATGCCATGGCTGCATTTGCTTCCTTTCCATCTCAGTTTGGGATGCACATTTGCTTCCATATTAATAACCAGCTTTGAAAGTGATGGGATTTTGCAGCAATTTTTTGCTGTCTTGATAAGTTACCTAATAACATTCTGCATTTCTATAACGACTTCCCCCGCTCACCCAAAGAGGTGTGTGCATGCTGTCTGTACAAAGGAATCTGTGCACACACCACTGGGATAGGAGAGCAGCAGCTGGCACACAGAGATATTACGCAGCTGTGGGGCAGAGGGAAAATATTGACACTGCAGATCTCTACTCGTAGGGAAAGTGTCATGAGATCCTGAGGGCCAAATGTTTTAGGGCCTGCTCCATCTCCATTGAAGTCAATGGGAGCTGCCATGGACTTGAATGGGAATTGGAGCAGACTGTCAAAAAGAAGGCCTGAGATCCGATGCAGAATGATGTACCCTGATTTGAGTACTTAGCTACTGTAAACTCACCCACAGACTGGCTGCCTCATTACCCATCTGTGTGTATAATCGCCCAAACTGCACATGCACACACAGTAAGTGCTTGTGCGAATATAGGCACGCAGAGTCTTCAGGCTGACTTTTTCTTTAAGAGTTTGGCCCTTAATATGCACAGACAAGAGATATTTGCTTTTTAAAATCTTGACAAGAGCGCTACCCCAAACAGTTGAATTGAGCTCTAGTTATGAAGAAAGGATGCATTGAGACAGCTGGGATTTGCAGCAGTAGTTCTAACTCCAGTTCTGGAGAATGGACAGTCCAAGCACTTGGCCACCAGGCACGTTAGGAGAAGGGTGACAATCTGCACCAATGTAAGTACAATCCAGTAACTTGCTAGAGTAAGCCATACTTTACTTTGGTGCAGGAGATCATAGGGGTTAATTTTGGGCTTGCATAAGTGTGGTAGTTACATCAGTGCAAATTTCCCCGATGTAGAAAGGACCTTAAAAGTGACTTACAAGCAAAGAATATTGGAATTGTGCCTTTTTTTTTTCTTCTTTTTTTGGCTGCTTTATGAGGGATAAAAAGGCCTGAAGATTTTGTATTTTAAAAAGGTGTATTCTCTGCCTATTTTTTACATTAGAAATTCATGTCTGCCTCATGCCTCCAGCAAGACTCCTTGGAGAACTGCTAGGGCTATGACATCGCACATACCAAAGAAAAGAAACCTAAGCAGCTGGGAGAAGGAGGAGATTTTTAGGCTTTGTCTATACTAGCACTTTGGTCAGCAAAACTTATGTCACTCAGGGGTGTGAAAAAAAACACACCCCGAGCAACATAAATTTCACCGACAAAAGCGCCGGTGTGGACAGCACTACGTTGGCAGGAGAGCGTCTCTCACCAAAATAGCTACTACCGCTCGTTGAGGGTGGTTTAATTATGCCAGTGGGAAAGCTCTATCTTGCTGGCTTAGAGCGGCTACACAGGAGACCTTACAGTGACACAGCTGTGCTGCTGTAAAGTCCATAATCTAGACATAGTCAGTCTCTTTAAAGCTCTTTGTTTTCATTAACACTTACTTAACTCAAACACCCGAGAAACAATGGAAAAGAAAGGTCTTTTTGTTAAAGAGGCAGTACCCCCACCTTCAGCGATGGGCTGAGAAATCTCCCCATCCACTTCTTTGGTCGCCAAGGCGACGTCCATTAAAAAAAAGAGACTTGGTATTGCTGATACTTGTAAGTTAAAAAAACCCCAAACTGTTTTTGAAGGAATAAAACCCTTTTTCAGGTCTTTTTAAATCTATCCTAAGGAAGCAAAGCAGGGTGCAACCCAATTTTTTAAAGCTTTTGGAAGTCGCCTTTAAAATAGGTTGGGTGCGAAAGGCCCCAGAACTCTGCAGGGCAGAGGTTCCAGAAGGGGCTCTGTGTATCAATGCAAGATACGGAATGTGGCACCATTGACAAGGTTAGGGTTACCATCCGTCCGGGTTTCCCCGGACATGTCCGGCTTTTTCAGCGTTAAATGGCCGTCCGGGGGGGATTTCTAATCAAGTAGAAATGTCCGGGATTTCCCCCTTCCCCTCATGCAGAGTGCAGCGCAGCTGATTGGATGGCAGGACCTGATTGAAAGCCGCTCACAGCCACTGGGGCCTCTAGCAGCCAGAGTCCCTCCCCCTCCCCGCTCCCTCCTCCCCCGCAGAGCAGCACAGAACAGTGTTTGAGTCCACGTGGAGCCCGCAGCTCTCCCTCTGCTGGGTGAGTGGGGGAGCAGAGGCTGCAGGGCGAGGAGGATCAGGGCAGGCAGGGGCATAGAGGCTGCACGGGGGTGTAGGGGCAGGCAGGGGGTGCAGTGGCTGCAGGGCGAGGAGGAGCAGGGCAGGCAGGGGGCGCAGAGGCTGCAGGGTGAGTGGGGAGCAGGGGGCACAGAGGCTGCAGGGGTGGGGGGGTGCAGGGGCTGCAGGGTGAGTGGGGAGCAGGGGGCACAGAGGCTGCAGGAATGGGGGGGTGCAGAGGCTGCAGGGCAAGGAGGAGCAGGGCAGGCAGGGGCATAGAGGCTGCAGGGGCAGGGCAGGCGGGGGGTGCAGAGGCTGCAGGGCGAGGAGGAGCAGGGCAGGCAGGGGCATAGAGGCTGCAGGGGCAGGGGGGTGCAGGGACTGCAGGGCAAGTGGGGAGCAGGGAAGCACTTAGCAACCCCCAACCAAGATCAGAGCGGGAGGGAGGAGGGGGAATGCAGGGTGCTCAGAGGAGGGGGCAGAGTTGGGGCAGGGACTTTGGGGAAGGGGTTGGAGAAGGGGTGGGGTTGGGGCAGGGCCAAGGGCGGAGTTGGGGCAGGGCCGGGGGCGGGACCGGGGCCCCGTGGAATGTCCTCTTTTTTAAATGTTTGAATATGGTAACCCTAGACAAGGTACACCTGGGAACCAGAGTATCCGCAGGGACCAGGGATCCCAATGGGACGTGGCAGCTGCAGCCAGGGGTGCTTCCGCACAAGGTGGAATGAGGGAGAAAATGCGGGGCCTTTGGTCTCATTCCTAAGCAGCTCGGTGTCAGGTGCCGCACATAGCTCGGTCCCTACTCTGTTTTCTGTGGAAGACAAAAGCCAGCAACAAAGCACTAATTAAACAACCACCATGAGGCAAAAAGCCCAGCTAAATGCTTTTTGACTGCAGAACAAAGGCCGCTCCTCTGCCTAATTACGCAGAGAAAATGAAAAGAACTTAACAAAAATTATAAATCATCACACAAGCAAATTAAGCGAGAGCCAATGGAAACTTGAATGTACAGCTGAATACAGCGACTCGGGCAGCAGCTAGAAAAGGGTGAAGATAATGGAAGGTATTTACTGTGGCTTCCCAGCCTCAGCCCATAAAGAGAAAACTGCTCCTCTGACTCCATCCTCTGAGAATCTCCAAGCACTGTGGACCTTGGAACTCAGACTGCACAGGGGATGGATCACTTGATGATTGCCTGTTCTGTTCATTCCCTCTAAAGCACCTCACACTGGCCACTGATGGATATTGGGCTACATGGACCATTAGTCTGACCGAGTATGGCTGTTTCTATGTTCTTATGGCAGAGCGAACATAGCCTCACAACCCCCAAGGAGGTCCCACAGGTCAGCACTATTATCCTCATTTAACAACTGGGCAAAATGGGGCACAGGGAAGGTAAAATGACTTCCTTACCGAAGCTGGCAGGGGCAGGAGTGAGAACCCAGGAGTCCTGAGTCCCAGTCCCCCATTGCAGTCCCAAGACAATTCTCCTGTTCCTTTCAAGTGAGCTGTGGTCCCACACACTCTGTAGGGTTAAACTGTAAGACAAATTCTCCTGTACAGTACAGGCAGGAGCAATGCCTCCCCATCGCAAAAGGACAGTGGGGTGATGCTGTGGGGTCTGTGTAGGGTAGGCAAAGGGCAGCCCTTCGTGTGGGTGAGGATCCCAGAACTGGGGACGGGAGATCAAGTCCTTCACCTCTACATTAGCATTGTTCCAATCCTGTGGCTCTTCAGTGGCCCATGGGAAATAAGTGGGTGGCCTCCTGCTTCCTATTGCACCTCTGCCCATGTCACCAAAGCACCATCTCGGCTAACAGCAGCTGCCAGCCCGGTGGCAAGAGTAGTATGTCTGGTGACTGCTGACCCAGGCTGGATCCCTACATTCATCTTAATGGGAGCAGGGTGCAAGTGAAGACTCGGGGGAGCTGAGCTTTCTCCTCTCAGTTTGCCAATGGGAATCTTAAACATGCCCCAAAGTGCACTGAGAGGCCCCTAATTCCCTCCTGCATCACTCAGTCATGCCAGCTGCCCCACTGCGTGAGGCTGTGCCATTAACAAAGTGCTGATAGTCAGGGTCCCAGAGACAGACACATCACCTTCATGCCTCTGCATTATAGTTATTTTTGACACAGAAATTATAGGCTATTTATTAAGTGGGCAACTGTCTGGACAGAGCTTGTCTTGGTGAGAAGGAAAAAAACACTTTAGCTGGAGAATAACCGATGGGGAAGGGAAGAGATTTGAGTGAGGGATGAACCAGCAGTGTTCATGGAGGGAGACCCTGTCTCATACTACAAGAACAAAGATGGGGAGACTGGCACTATGTGAAACTAATGGCTGGGAAACACAGAAACAATCAAGGGAAATGCTTCTTTGCACAGCATAGAGTCAACCTGTGGAACTCCCTACAGCAGGAGGTCACTGAGTCAAACACTGCATCTGGATTTCAAAAGGGGCTGGCTACCCTGTGACAGAAGAGAGAAGAGATGTGGCCAAATTCTCTGCATGGCTTTGAACGTCTCAACCAGATAATCTATGGGAGTGAGGAATGCGGCAAGCAGAGGTGCCAACATTTTGGGTCACAGTGGAGAGCAAATTATACATGTCTGCAATGTAATGTGGGAGTAAATAGCTAATGCAATTTGGGGAATGGGTATGGAGAGGCACCACATCATGGAGCAACGAGGTTTCTTTCTATACAGCCTCACTGAGACCATTCCTAATGCCTGACCCAAAGCCCAATGAAGTCAGAGGAAAGACTCCCAAGGGTTCTGGATTGGGTCCCTAGAGCATTGGATTCATTTTTGGGTACCACACTTTTTGGAAGATACTGACAAATTGGAAAGATTTTGGCAAAAGGGCAACAGAGGGCGTTTTGTCTAATGGTTAAAGCATAGATTTTGGACAAGTTGTTTGACTGTTCTTGCCTCCCTTGAGTTCCCTAATTCTCATTGGAGTAGTTTAGCACACTTCCAGATTCTGGAATGAATATACGGACTCGGACTACAGAACAGACTCAAACAAGCATGATTGGGGAAACTGCTGCTCAGCCTAAATGATCCCCGTTCAGTTCCAGACGTGCCCCACATGCTCATTGTCAATCACATCATTTAAGCCTGATTACTTCTGCTAGTTGTAAGGAATCGGAGAGGGCCTCCCCTTAGAAATGTTATGAGCTCTGCATGGGAATCAATATTTCATTTCTCTCCTTTATCAGCGAGGATCAGGGAGGGAAAGAGCAGCGAAGTGAAGAAATTAAAGAAAATGGAAATGATACAGGAACAAGCCGAAGTCGGAACAAAGTCTGTGACATCGGTTGGGGGTCGCTGAAGTGAGAGCACAGCACACTTCAGAAAGCATACTGAAGGGACTGGCAAGGCTCTGTCAGATTTAGAGACGCAGGGAGATATGAAAGTAAAAAACCTTTGGAAGCCTGTTTTTGTAAATGTGGCTTTATCGTTCCAGTGAGTTAAGTGGGGGTGTAGTAGCTAGTTCAGCTCTTGGTAGCTGGGGACAAGATGAACAGGCACCTGGAGACCCTTCAAAGGGGGAGAGAGAAAACATCTGGCATCTTAGACTGTCTCCTGGCAGTTATGGAAGAGCACCAGCCCAGTCAGAGGCACCCGACTGCCACTGGGAAAAGGGCAGATGTTAACACCCCAGGGGAACTGTATAGTCCACTTGCTGGCTTTATTGGTGACAAGCTAGTCCTGTGCTCAGGTTAAGGCACTGGAATGGACTTTAGAAGAGCTGACTTCTGCCCTCAAGCTCTGCCACAGATTCCTCAGGTGACCCTGGGTAACTGACTTAGGGCCAGATTTTCAGAGCTCAGCACCTATAATTGATCTCTGAGTCTCAGTTCCCCATCTGTCAGATGGGCATAATAACACTTCCTTGGGCCTTTGAGAGGCTCAATGCATGGAAATTTGTGAGACACTGTCTAATAAGGGGATGAGCCCCATAGAATAGCCTACTGTTCCCTTTTTTGATCTGAACTCAAAATTCAGAGTCCTGCAGGTTATAGCCAATATTCAAGGTCCTGTGGATTGTTTCGGTTGGGAAGGGAACTTGAGGATGGAGCCAGGTATCTTTGATGCAATCCTGATAATTTACAAAGAATGTACAAAGTCCTGTTTTCCTGAACACACAGGGATGGAACAACAGGAGATAGTTTCTTTATCATAGTTCCAAGTCTCTTTCAGCCAGCAGTCAACCACAAAAGCTCTCTCTAGGCTCTTTCTCAGGTTCACGCTCCCAGTTCTTGCTCTGACCGTGTCCTTGGCTTTTTGTTCCTTCTCTTTTTCAGGTATCTAAAAGGGTGTCATAAGGAGGAGGGAGAAAACTTGTTCACCTTAGCCTCTAAGGATAGAACAAGAAGCAATGGGCTTAAGCTGCAGCAAGGGAGGTCTAGGTTGGACATTAGGAAAAAGTTTCTAACTGTCAGGGTGGTTAAACACTGGAATAAATTGCCTAGGGAGGTTGTGGAATCTCCATCTCTGGAGATATTTAAGAGTAGGTTAGATAAATGTCTATCAGGGATGGTCTAGACAGTATTTGGTCCTGCCATGTGGGCAGGGGACTGGACTCGATGACCTCTCGAGGTCCCTTCCAGTCCTAGAATCTATGAATCTATTAATCTTTCAGTCTGTTTCTGTGATCTTTTCTCACTGCTTCTCTCTCTCAAACACACTCCCGTAAAACCCTTTTGTCCACATGTGTCTTGCATGTGCCTGTGTTTTGGGTGGAATCTGCTATTGTTTCAGTTTTCTGGTTCCAAAAAGGAGCTAATGGCTTCTTACAACTATCTTAAATGAAGAGCAAAGATTACATCCACCAGTTTCAATGAAGTTTAACCCAACCTACAACAATGGCAATCTTTAGTATTTTCCAGGGTCCTGCTCTGTACAAGACAATACAGGACCCTGGGTGTTACATGCGTGTAATCACCTGTATGCACCTTCTGTACATAATCTGCAGGCATAAATTAGGGGCATATGTTGGCAAATTTTGCCAATTTATATTAATCATCTTTTACTTCAAGAATAATGACACTGGGCCAAATTCTCCCACCCTGACTCACACTGAGTAGCACCTTGCTCCACAGGTGGTCCCATTAAAGTCAGAACTGTGGTGAAGTGAAGTGCTACAGACTGTGACCTATTGGGCCGACCTGGGCTGATAGAGAGGGAAGGATCGTTCAAACCAGCAATGAGCTGATTGGAGATTTGCATGTGTTTTACAAATGATTTTTACGTAGGCCTCAGCCTTTGGAGAAGAGCTTTATAAAAATCTAAATAAGTCTGAGCTAATGACTGATCGCTCAAGGGTCAAAACGCCTACAAATTACATTGTGCCGAGCAGAAGGCAGCGGAGCAAAAGAACTTGCAGATTCTGTCAATGTTAATTATGTGGCTCCCATCGCCACTGAATCTGAGCACCCTACAATTATTAATGTATTTAGCCTCACCACATCCCTTGTGAGGTAGAGAAATGCTGTCATCCCTGTTTTACAGGTGGGGAATGTAGGCCCGGATCCACAAAGGTATTTAGGCTGCTCACTTGGGCCTAAGGGATTTGCCCAAGGTCATGAGGGAGTCTGTGGTTGAGCAAGAGATTGACTCAAGATCTCCTGGGGCCCATGTGAGTGTCCTAACAACTGCTGGATCATCCTTTCTCTCTCAAGAGTTTCACATGCCCGCTCGGACACTGGGGATGCTGGGTGGCCCACTTCCACACCTCAGCTACATGCAGGCAAGCGGCATATGTGCACACAAACTAGATGGTGGTAGAGCTGATCCGTGTGTGCTAGTGCAGCTTGCGTGAAACGCGCCCCTGTGCAGAGGGCCAGCACGGTCCTGTGCACCATTGAAACCCTACTAAGAGTTCTCTTTTGAGGGCTTAAGCTGAACTTTGCAGTTTCTATCTATGGTACCTATATGGCCCCCCATCACCGTACTATGTGGGCACCACACAGTAGTCATTGATGTATTTAATCTCACCACAGCCCTGTGAGGCAGCGTAATGCTCCGTTGTACAGTACCTCCTCATTTAAAGTTGTCCCGATTAAAGCTGTTTAGTTATTAAGTCACCGTTCTACTAGAAAACATGCTTGTTTAAAGTTGCGCAATATTCTGTTATAACGTCCTCCACCATCCCCCGCCCACCGCAATCAGCTGTTTCGCGACGTGCTGGGAGGTAGTGGGGAGGGACGCAGTGCACTCGGGGGAGGGGGCAGAACTGGATGGGAAGAGGTGGGGCAGGGATGGAGCAGGGGCGGGAAGAGGCGATGTGTGGGTGGGGCCTTGGGGAAAGGGCTGGAGTGGGGGGCGGGGCCTGGGGCAGAGCCAGGGGTCGAGCACCCCCCGGCAGTTTTAAAAGTCGGTGCCTGTGGCCCCAGAAACCTATGTCTGTCTCCAGCTCTGCAGGGATCTAGAGGCCCAGTGCCTCTGCATTGCGTGTCCTGAGCGTATCATGGAATCTGGCAGATTGGTTCCCTTAGGAGACGACTGGTCTCCCCAGCATCCTGGGGGGTGGAGGGACCATTCAGTGACTAACTGGAGCAGGCATTTGTTTGATCTGCTGCTCAGGGGCAAGCAGAGACATCCCCATCGGGTGCTGGGGAAAGACGCAGCACAGTGTCGTTTCCTATGTGCTGCTGCTTGCCTGCTCTGCCTGGCTCCCGTGTTGAGCTAGGGTGACCAGATGTCCCGATAAAATCAGGACTGTCCCGATATTTAACCCTTTGCCCCACGTCCCTATCAATGTATGATCGGGATGCCATTTGTCCCGATATTCAGGTAAGGAGGCGAGCGGGAGGGAAACGCCGACTCTGTGGGTGCTCCAGGGTTGGAGCACCCACGGGGAAAAATTACAGCTAAGCTCCCCACTCCTTGCCTTTTTCTCCTCTCCTTCCTCCAGCACGCCGTGTCCCCGCTCCTCCCCCATCCCAGCACTTCCCGCCGCCTAACAGCTGTTTGGCGATGCTTAGCATTTTCCAGGAGGAAGAGGGGAAGAGAGGGGACGCGGCGCGCTCAGGGGAGGAGATGGAGAAGAGGCAAGGCAGGGGCGGGGAGTTGGGGGAAGAGGCTGGAAAGGGGGCGGAGCAAGGGTGGATGCTTGGGTGGGAAGAGGCGGGGGGTGGGCAAGCACCAACCGGCAGAGGGGAAGTTGGCGCCGTAGGGGTGAGTGGCGGGCAGGGGGGGTGAAGAGGCAAGTGGTGGGTGGGGGACTGAGGAGGGATGCAGCAAGCCAGCAGGGGGCTGGGGGGGATGAGGAAGGGGGCGGGGAGGGGGCAGGATCTGGGGCAGAGTGGGGGTGGAGCCTCGGAGGAGCGGGGGTGGACTATGGGCGGGATTGACAGCACCCCAGTGTGTCCTGATATTTTAGTGTTGTGATCTGGTCACCCTTTGTCAAGCCCAAACCTGCAGAGCTTGCACAGGGAGAACTCTGCAGGTGTAGAGTGGGGGTGTTGTTGGCCCTGCTGTACCCTTTAACCCGCTATGAAAGATCTGCAGAGCACCTTTATTCAGCAATTTTAAAGGGCCCCAACGTTTAATTTAAGAATATTGTTGGCTGGAGCATTTGGCCTTTGGAGGAAGGTTAAATGACCTTTTGAGTTATATAAATCCCCATTCCTTTAGCTGCCTACTTAGGCACTTTGATGGCTGATAAAGTCCATCTGGATGTTGCATTCATCACCCCCGGCCCTGCTGTGGTGAACCGACTCTGTTAAGCGAAGTCACAAATTACCTCAGGCAGGTGGTGGTTCTACTGCAGGGGATGTCCCTCCTTCCCAAGTCTTTTGCCCTGGTTTAGCAGGGCTTTCTCCCTCCCAGACATTTCTGTCTGGAAGGCTGGTAGGAGTAGTCTCTGTCTCCCCTTTTTAATCAGGGCTCTCTCTCCCAAGCCCCAGCAGTCTCTGACCGGAGAAGGGAGGTGTGTGATAGGGTGTGCCGGGCCCTTTGAGGCCTCCTGCTGGAGGCCTCAGGGTCCTAGCACACGCTGTCCCAGAAAGGAACAGTGGAAATAAGTCCTCCAAGAAGCCTAGAGAGGCTGTGTGGGATGCAGCCAATCAGAGCAGGACCGCAGGGAGCAGTCAATCTGGGCCCAGCAGGCCCATATAAAAGAAGCTGTAGTGCAAAGCAGAGAGCAGTTGCTGCCTAGAGCCGGAGGAGTGAAGCTGGTGCTCCTGGCTGGCTGAAGGACCTTGCATAGAGCAGTTGCTGGAAGGGATTGGGAGTAAGGGGGGGCAAGAAGGAGCTGCTGGGACTCAACCAGGACAAGCCCAGAGACTGTGTGTGACTCACCTGGAGGACTGAGTCGCTGAGGACTCGTTGCATGGCAGAGAGAAAGTGCAGGCACATGCAAGCAGTCAGTAGATCTGCTATTCAGGAAATCTGGTATGTAGTGTTACAGTGGAGCAGTAGATCTGCTCTAGAAATATGCTATTTTTCTAAGCACTTCTAAAAACTACATGCTGACTTGAATGATCTTGGAAATTGCTGTGTTTCATCGGGGTCTGGAGTAGGATTAGTGGTGCAAATTTGGGGTTGTTTGAGTATGAAGTCCCTGAGATACTGGGGGGGGGGGGGGACTGAGACAATGTTTTACACTTCATATATAAACAAATAGTGCCCAACTTCTTTTTAGCCTTGCTTCCCATACTGACTCCTTCCCAACACTCCCTCTAGTGTTCTCAGATATCAACTACACTCCCCCATACCCAATGCTAATTGAGCAGAACATTTCCTCAGACAAGTGGAAGGGACAATAAAACCTTTCTGACCTGCTGTGCTATAGCATAATTTGTTTTTTTATGTGCTTCTTTGTTTTATGGGTTTGGACTTTTTTCTTTATTTGTCTCTCTTATTCTTACCTTATGAAGTACATTAGTTACTATGGAAACAAATATTTGGTTGATATGAGTGATCATAGTGACAGCCACAAAAGCAGCAAAAAGTCTCGGTGCAAAATAATACAACTTCCATCCATTATTTTGATCACTTTGTACAGGTCTTATTGACTAATTTAATCCCTACCTAGAGGAAAACTGACTGTCAATACCTGACAGCCAATCATGCAGTGGGTTAATGAAAACTGATGGCACTGAGCTTAAATGGGTCTTGAGGGCACTCTATCCTTCTCGGGAGGTGATCAGCACCTTACAGTATCAGATCCTAAGGAAGGGCTGGAATTCTGAATGAGAGAGAAGCAGAAAGGTCCTGAGGAAGACCCTTGATGATGGAAGATGGCTACAACTGAATGTGTTCCTATTTGATCCTGGTAATTGACATCATTGTTCCGGACCAAAAGAATGTCTAGATAGTTTATAAGCACTAAGATATGGTAAGCAAGCTGGGATATGCACTTTGGTTGTCTTAAGAGTAACAAGATCACCTGCTTATTGGAATCAATGTGATTGGAGTTTATTTTGATTATCATAAAATGAATGCATTGTGATCGCTCCAAACTTATACCATTGTTAGAGAAATACAGGAGTTAAGTAATGGTTCTTATAGGTATAGAGTACTAATAAATCTATCTACCCACAGCTAAAAGCACAATTCATTGTTCTCCCACCAATCACACACACAAAAATTACATTAAAAGAGCATTCTTAAAGTTGCAAAGTCAAGCACTCAAAAGTTAGGAAATGCCAGAGTAATGGTTGCTAGTGTAGCCTTAACTTGGCCCCCTTATGCGTCTGCATTATAAAACATAATCACATCCTTTTTTCTTCCCTGGGCCTGCCCCCTCATTCAGTACACAAGATGGATGGTGTCGCCTGATGGGCAGCTCTTCAGTATTTTGTTTTCTCCTTGTTCAATGTGTGGCCTCAGGCCTTTATTTACCACCTGCAATTCAAACTCTGTTCTGAAGATGGAATGATTAATTTCCACTCATGGGCTTTACCACGATGCTCATTGCTTTAGTAGCTGAGTGCTTCACAAACGTTGAGTTTATTTTCCCAGCGCCCTTGTGAGATGAGGGGATATAATCGTCCCCAGTTTTCAGGCAGGGGCTGAGGCTGTGCATATGTGTGATGAGTCAATCTTTAATTACATGATCACATATTATTTTTCCACAGGCCCCCTGCCCCATTCCATGCACAGGATGGACCAGCTCTGAGGATGAATCAGGGTTATGTAGTGAAGAAAGCTGTTGGCTGTAGGACTCTTACTTCATTTGTTGCAGACATTGGAAGGTGTGTAGCAAATGAGGCAAGGGATGAAAGGAAGAGAAAGCAAGGAATCTATCCCGGTCCACAGAGTTCCTGTGTAATGCTGCGTGAATCACTTGAACTATAATTTTTGTAGCTGGGCACCCAGAAAATGGGAACATGTAATTAGTGGCCAACTTGAGAGCCTAGCGTCTGGTTTGTGGAAATGCAGCACACCTACAGCGGCAACTGAAGTCAATTGGAACTGTTTGAATGTCTAATGGCTAAGTATTCTGAAAGTCAGGTCTCAGGTGTCTCCAGATGGGCATCCAAAACTAGCATAGACGCTTCTAACCATCTCGCTGTGTCTCACTTTCCCATCTGTAAAATGGGAAAATACCTCCCTCACCTCTCTCAGGTGTTGTGAACATAAATTCATTCTTATGATGTGTGTGAAGCACTCAGATACTATAGTGATGAGCACCATAGTAAAACCCACACAGGGAAATTAATCATTCGGAGCAGGTTGGAATACTGAGTGGTAAATGAAGGCTGGGGCCATACCTTCACCAATGGATAAAAAGCAAAATATTGACCAGCTCATTAAATGAGCACCATCCAGCCTGGACACTGAATGAGGCTGAGGTCCTATGGAAAAAAATAGTATGTGATCATGTAACCAAGCTTGGATCATAATGCAACTGCAAGAAAGGGCTGAATTAAGATTTGACTTTACAATCTTAATTTAATAATGTTGTTTTAATATATGTTGGGGGGCTGGGGTGAGTGAGAGTGTGATGAATATTTTTGTAGATTTAGGGATCAGATAATAGACTTTTGAAAAATGGCTTGTCAATATCCTATTTCTACACCCATGTGGTCTTATCTGTTCCCAGTACCTAGCACAGTAGTGTTCTCAAGTGCCTATTAAATGTGAAGTGTCAGATATTTCAGGTGATTGGGTACTTCAGATCCCTATTAATAATCCACAGTACACAGCCTGCCCAGGGAAATGAACTGATCTTGATTTAGTTCAGAATCAGGCTTAATCCTCCAGTGATCCATCAGGCTGGAATTAGCAGAATTAGCAGAATTAAAATGCAGAGCTGCTCTGTTTCAAGCACAGACCTGGAATTCACTGTATTGTAATGTGCCCATGAAACTATGCCTGAAGATGTGGCAGCTGGGGGTGAATATATCAATGGGCTGGGCCAGGCCTTTTGTTTTTGTTTCCCATGTTTGTCACTACATTGTGAAATTTCTTACAGCACAGGAAATGATGACCAGTCACCTCAATTACTTTCTGGCTGCTTTCTCATTTTGGTGACGTGACAGTATCAATATCAGCCCTTTGCAAGGTTATGAATGGGGAAAACTTCCCCTCCCCCCATTGTCATCTCACCAAAAGAGCACAAGCATATGGAGAACCTACTCTTTATCTGTCTGTCCATCTGTCTATGGTATGTGTACTGCTCCCATTGGTGCTGGCAGGTGCTGGCAGGTGGGGTGTTAATGGAACACTCCATTGATCTTATTTTCTTCTGCTCTGAATGTTAGCCCTGGTGAATGGTATCAGCCTGACAGCTTAAAGGCCGTTATCCACAGAGCAGGTGCCATACAGGGCAGCAGCAGCTCAAGATTCGCCCCACACTGCATCATCAATGTCCTGACTTGATGGTACTCCCTTAAAGAGCGGGTAAAGTAGTTCAGCCTCCCCAGCCCACTCAGTCCATGATCTCAGTGTGGAGCCCCCCAGAAAGGGGCTGGCTTGTTGATGTGGGCACTCATCCACCGGGAACGGGATGGAGACATTCCCTCCTATGGAACTGGCCACCAAATAGCAATCAGCTGGTGGGAATGTTCAGTCACTAGCTCTCTGGGCACATTCTGAACCAATGGTGAGAGGCAACCAGGGCCGGCACCAGCTTTTTTGCCGCCCCAAGCGGCGAAGGGATAAAAAAGCCACAATCGGCGGCACTTCGGTGGCTGCTCTACCACGCCGCTTCATTCTTCGGCAACAGTTCAGCAGCCAGTCCTTCCCTCTGAGAGGGACTGAGGGATCCGCCACCGAATTGCCGCCGAAGACCCGGACATGCCTCCCCCTTCCATGGGCTGCCCCAAGCACCAGCTTGCTGCGCTGGTGCCTGGAGCCGGCCCTGGAGGCAACCCATAACCAATCCACTGTCTTCTGTCAGTGCCAGCTGTAATTATTTCCAGTGGGTGAAATTCATCCCTCTGCAGAGAACTGGTATCTGGCTTATGCATCCATGAGAGCGTACATGAGACATAAGTGATGCATAGTCATAGAGTTTAAGGCCTGAGGGCCCATCAGAGCATATGATCTGACCTGCTGTCTATCACAGGCCACCCAGCCACATGCATGCCATGCCAAACCTAACAACCAGGATTAGACCAATGTACTATAGCCCTTGGGAGACTAAACTACTGTGTGGCACAGGGAAAGAACAGAAGGGACAAAGGTACACTGAGGTTGTGAGAATTACTTGGGTCCTTTGCACAGGAGTGAATTTCGTCCAGTGGCTTTGATTGTGCTGCTGTATTCTGGGAAATGCCTCTTGTTCAGCTTGGTGGCCTTTTGGTAACAGGCTGGATGTGTGTGTGGGGCGGGGATTGAGGAGGGGAGGGGGAGGTTGGGGGTCCTGTTATGTTTGTAAAGGGAACTAATGTGTGTGGAACTTGGGGGATGTGTTTTGCATGAAGTAGCATGTGAATTCTCACAGAAAAGGGCAAATTGCAAAGGGAAGCCACAAGACTTTGGCTGTTATGAAATGGCATCACTTCACTGCCCCAGTGCGTGATCCCATTGTCCAACATCTGTGACAAGATTAGGGTGAACTGGCAACTTCTGCTGCAGGAATGTATAGGGTTGAGTTAGCACAAGGCCTGCGGTGATACCCAAATGAGAATAAGGGGTCTCATCAGGCTGTGAGGGCTGATTCTGCAGACCACGCTCCCCGTGAATCAGTCTAAGACTTCAGCTTTCAGTGCTGTTAAGATAGAATCCCCTGGATGGCTGGGGTGGGGAAGGACCAGGTTGAAGCAGAATTGATAGGCATGACCAGGCCTTCTGTGGACTGTGCAGCCCCCTGTGAATCAGGGAGCAAAGCCCCACCAAAGTTATCTGCCTGCCCCTGCTCTGAGCATCCAATGTGTGGACTGGGTAAGTGGCAGGGGAGAGGCCAGGGAGTCAGCCAACTGCCTGGATCACGTATGCTGCCTAGAAGGGAAGCACAAGCAGGGAGGGGATGCTGCAGCAGTCCCTGGATTGTAGCTGCAGCCTCTGTGCAGCTTCACAGGTGCCCCTCACCTGGCTAACATCTATTCCATCTCTTGCACTTATACAGCATGTGAGAGCCTAAGAAAATGATCACAATTCAAATGCAAAGGGCAGCATGTGGCTTAGTCTGAGTCCCTCCCTGCTGCACACCGTGAAGGATTCCTCTGTCAGCAGGGCCGGCTCTGGCTTTTTGGCCGCCCCAAGCAAAAAAAAAAAAACAAACCTGCGGCACGGCCAGAGCCAGGGTGCAGGGGGACTCCCTGCGCTGCAGATGTGCCCTGGCTAGTGGGGGGGAAGAGGAGGGAGCAGGGGGGAGAGATAGAGAAGGGGGGCGGCCAGGGCTTCAGCAGGGCGCTGCCATGCGGCCCTGCCGCCGTGCCGCCTGCCGGGAGGGCTCTGCGCTGCTCCAGTCGGCTGGGAGGGAAGGACGCGGGCTGCCCTGCCGGGCTTGCTGCAGGTCACTCCCGTCCTCCACATCGCCGCCCCCTACAGGGCAGCCGGAGCGGAACACCACCACCACCACCAAAAAAAAAAAAAGCGGCCGTGTCGCCCTAGGATTGGGCGGAATGCCGCCTCCTACAAGCTGCCGCCCCAAGCACCAGCTTGCCCTGTCTGCCAGCTCCACGTGCATCTGTGTATGGGCAAGAGGGATGATTTCACCCCGCAGTACCTGGTGGGAAGCTCATTTTTCCCCCTCAGAACAAATCCTCACCTGTTTTGCTTTGAAATGGGTGTTGTAGAATTTGCCATTCTCTCCCAGCCAGTAATGTCCCTCCTTGTCAGCGGCAGGACTCTAAAGCAATAACCTACTGCACTTCTATAGAATCTTCTGTCGGAGGACCTCAAAGCACTTTACATGCATTCATTAATTAAGCTTTATAACCTCCCTGGGAGGAAGGGAAGTGTGTATTATCCCTGTTTCACAGATGGGGAAAGGCACAGAGAGATGAACTGACTTGTTCCCACTATGAATCCGTGTCAGTGCAGGGAATCGAACAGCGAAGTCCTGATTCACACTTCTTTGGTCCAACTACTTGATATTCTGCCTCTTTTGTGAGGAACACACCACAAAGGATATCCTCCAAGGGGATCTGCTGTCAATCGGGTAGTAATCACAAAAACACACTTAATTCGGCTTCCAGCTCTCGGTAGCAAGGGTGTGTTTAGTGTACACCTATGAAACTGGATTTAACATTAACCTCTTCATTGCTGGCAGGATGACCATACAAATGAATGGAATGCAATGAGGCACCTAGTATTTCTAGCTGCCCTGAAAGGGTTCAGACCAGATGGTGGCAGGCCCCTAGGTGGGTGTATAACACACACATTTACCATTGAGTTATGTGTCCCTCTTTGTGCCCAATCCACAGAGTAGGCAAACCTGTTAAAGGTCTTAGCTACAGCGCCTGAAGCTTTCGCTCAGGCTGGAGAGACCTGGGATTTTTTTTTACTCTAGAGGCCCCAGTTCAGTCCTTGGTGTGTTGGCCAAGATGGCAGCCATCAAATGCTCCCAAGGAGGAAGTACACAAAGAGGAGCCACAGTCGGTCCTCATATTCCCTGAACACAAAGGCTGCTCTAAGCTAGTGCCCAGGTAGGGCAGGCCCATAGCTTGCAGAGCCAAGCCAGCATGGTGCGGAGTGTGTGTTGTACCTTTCCAGTGGATAGCAGGAGTCCCTTTCCAGTGGGCTCTCCTTTGGCCACAGGAGTAGTGGCACTTGCAGCCATACACAGTGACACCCAGTGTGTAACATTGTCTGGGGCAGGGCTGCCTTGGGGGGAGCAAAAAGGGGCAGTTTTCACCAGACCCCTATTTAAGAGGGCCTCCAAACAGAGTGGGCGTTGCAACCTGGCATATGGGGAGTGCCACTCGCTGAAATGTGACCCTGTGACCCCTCTGTCCCCAGGAGCGATTCTTGGAGTCAGCTGGAATTTCTCTGGGACTCCAGTTGCAGCACATTGCCTGTGCTTTCCCTCCACCACAAGCTGGGGTTAAAGCCAGGATTTAGCTTTTAACAAAATATTGAATTCAAGGTCTCAAAAAGCAGCCCTGCTGCCCAGCCATGACTATGCACGATCGTTTCCTGAGTGCACTGTACAACTTGGTGATTTGCTTGGGTAGCTACAGAAAGCTGCACAGCTGCAGAAAATGGCTCTGACTAGGTGCTGCCGTGCTGGCTGTTGGTTTGGCTGGGGTTTCAAATATCCTGGCCTAGTCTTCCCATGGCTGCTGCTCGGGTTCTGTAGCTGCCAGCTGATGTGCCCCATTGGCATTCTGATACATGCTGAGATTCTGTGCACCAGCCCAGCTCTGGTTAGCGTGAGGAGCCCTGGTTTTCCTAGGAGTGGTTTTGTTTTTTTCTTTTTTTTTTTAAATGAAAGTGGAAACTAACATTCAGCGGACTCCTCAGGCTCTGACTCATCTTCTGGAATGATTAATTGCACTGCCTGGGCTAGCAGCATCTTTGATACATTCAGGTTGTGCAAAAATGAAACACACTAATTAAAACTTTGTGGGATACAGTGTTTCCAGCGCGAGATTTTATCATTGGTCTTGTGGTCCTGAGTTTGTTTCTTAAAGTCCCAGCTCCTGGAGTCATGTGATTAAGGGAGAATTTCAGCTTTCACTAGAAAGAAAAAGTAAACTTCTAGCCCTTATGGTTGCAGAGAAAATCTTGAAAATGTGACCCGAGTGCACCCTAAAGTCTGAGAAACCCAAGGCAAATAAAACACTCAATGTATTAATTTTGTAAATCTCCTGACTTTTATGCCAATCTCATGATTTTTGCAGCCTGACTCATGACTTTGTTAATACTTGGGTTTGGCAATACTAGGGCAGGGTGAGATGGCTCTGTTTTATTTGCTCCTTTGGGAGAGTGATTTTGGGGATGTGGAGATATTGCAGATTTTGGGCTGTCTACACTTAAGTTTTATTCGTATAAATATGTTGGTTAGGGGTGTGATTATTTTTTTTAACCAATATAGTTATACCAGTACAATCCCTAGCGTGGACATAGTTATACCTGTATAAAGGTGCCTTATATTGGGGTAGTTATTCCCCTTCCCTTATGTGAATAGCAGTATCAGTTTAAAGCACCTAAGTAATGATATAATTATATAAGCAGTAGGGGGTTGTACCACTTTAACTATCCTCATTGAAATGACAAATATTTATAATGCAAGCGCCATTCGGCCCTTGGGGGTGCAGGCTTTTGCCCTCTGTGTCAGAGTTGCCTGTATATGTCAGAGTAACAAGGTAAAGCTCAATTTACCTTTGTCTTTAGTGACTGAAATTGGTTCATCCTATTTGGTTCTTTGGGGCTTGATACGCTGTAGTAGAGTACTAGCACCACTGTAGTTACAGTATTGAGGTTGTTCAGTGTTTCCTGTTTCAAGGTTGACTCTTCTAAGTGCACTAAAATCCCCATGCTTATTCAGATTGTCTTGAAATTTGCTCTGCCTCATGGGGGTATGAGTCATGTTAGTGGTCCAAATATGGGGTCAACTGAGCCAGGGGTTCCTGAGATATAGGTCCCCCCCCTCCAAAAAACCCCAGCATTTTACACTCAACTGGTTCTTATGCTGGGGCTCAAACTCTGGTTCTAATTGTCTCACTACTGATCTCAGTTGGTCAACATGTATCTCAGTTAGTGCATGGCACCGGCTGCCCCTTTGGGGAAGCAATACTGAAACCGTTATTGTTGTCCTTTGCTCACTGTTCCACGCCCACCTTTCCAGGCAGTACTCTGTGCCCAAATAGCTTTCTCTTAGGGCTGCATTCGCAGCACATCTGTCATTGTCTGCTTGGCTTTTTTGCTGCTTCTCCCACAAAGACAGTTCTACTCATCCAAGCCTTTTCCCCTACATTTGAAACCCCTTGGGCCACAAAGTTCAGCTTCTACTTAAGCTTTTTCCATGTGCCTGTGTTTTGGGTACTAGTGCTATTGTTTCAGTCACTTCTTTATGTTTATCTGCCATGAAAGATCATTGTTACACCCAATTCACAGCTATGAGTTTTAACCAGCCCACAGCATTACTAAAGGAAGAGATTAGCTCTCTACAATGGTTCATGCTAAACCTCATGAGCCAAAGAGATTGAAATGCACATGTGCAGCAAGCCTAGGCAAGGATTTTTCCTGGCAGCCTATTGTCACAGTAGCTGGGTGGCTGAAGGGGGTACAACAAAGTCATTGAACTTAAGCTATGCCCATGCACTGAGTCTGAACCCTGGCCTTGGCAGAAAGCTGCAAATGATCTGTAAACATGTTGCTACAGATCATGGGTTGTTGGTTTTGTTTTGTTTTTTGTACTTTTTGGCAAATGTGACCTGCTCATTTGAACAGCTAATTTAGAAGGGGCTCTAACTCTTTTCTGAAAGCTAATAAATTACACATGGTCTGTGCCCATATGTAAGTGGGACTGCTGGGCATGTTGATACTTTTTCACCTCGGGGATTATCATAGCAGAGTGCTCGCACTGGCTAATCAATTAGTTTGGGTTATCTAGGAGGAAGATGACCGACGATTTGGATAAAATAATCACCGTCCTGAACAATGGAGCTCAGTGTGATCTAAAGAGCAGTTGGCTCCTGCTCGTAACATTTTTAGATTCTTATAACCTTTTTTGGTGTAGAGATGGGGACCAGGGGTGGGGGGCTTGGAGCAGGAAGGAGGAATGTGGGATGTGTGAGAGCCGTGCTGTGTTAGTGGGGGTTGAGAGAGTGCAGGGAGCAGCGGAGGAATAGAGGGAGAGGAGTTTGGGGCTGTGGCAAGCGAAGGAGGATATTTGAGGGTGGGTGGCAGGAAAGGGAAGAGGGGTGTGGCCCACAGGCCAGAGAGAAGGGTGGGAGTGAGAGGGCAGAAAACAGAGAGGGGGAGATGTGTTGGGGTGGCAGGCAGAGGTACTGGGAGGAGCCTGTCAGGGGACCTGTTATCCCCATATTCTCTCCTCCATGCATGTGCTGGGATGCAGGGATCTGAGCCCCTCTCCCTATTCCCCATGTGTGTGCCAGGATCTGGGGGCCCACCCCTTCTGGAGGGATCTGAGCCCCTCTGTCTGTCATCTGTCCCCCTGTGTTTGTGTTGGGATCTGGTGGATCTTGTGCTTCTGGGGGTGTCTGAAACCCCCTCTTTCCATGTGAACCAACATTTGGGGAAGCCCTGTCCCCGCTGGCTGGGCAGCTGAGAACTGGCCTGCTCGGAGCATGTACCAAGCACACAATGCTGAGACCATGGTGAGGAGTTGAGGATGGGCATGCCTGGTGCACGGCACAAGCCCCCAAGCACTGACACATGGGGGGGGCATGAGTAAACCCACTGAAATGAAGGGAGCAGTTCCTATGTCTCAGGCTGTGTTCATCTACAGGCAGCATTCACATTCAGCTGAGAACATCTCATTTAGGAGGAATGGGCCATGGGTAGATCCCATTCCCCATATAGTAGGCCCAAGGACTCTGCAACTCCACTGTCCTGCCTCCAGCTGGTACGCACTCCTCACAGTGCTACCAGAGACAATTGTTTATTTGGTTTTTTTCTTTAAAGACCAACTCCATTAAATGCCCCCAACGTCTGTTGATGCAAAGTTCAGGTTGCCCTGTGGTGCCTCATGCCTTCCCAGTGTGGAGAGTGGCTACGCTTAAACCTCTGAAAACCAGGAAATGCAGTTAGGGTCCGTGCCACCCTGGCAATGCAGCTGTCGTGCCCTCTTTGAGCAATGCCCCAGTGCACTAGTAACACACACACTAGCTCTCCCCCCCTATAGATTCTACAGAACACTTGGGGAACAGAGCACACGAGTGCCACAGGACAAGGTCTAACACCTTCTCTTGGCTATGGCTGAAGTCAGGTTTAGGTGTGGCACAGCGAACAGGAGTTGCTCCACACAAACCGCCCCAGACTTGCTAACTGGGACCACCCCTTCAGCTTTGTCTTGAGGATTCCTCCTGAGACGTTGTCTTCACTCACCCTCCCTAAGCCCCAGAGTCCACAGCCATGTCTGCCACCAGGCTGCTGGCAATCCCCAGGGCAAGCAGATACCTGCGTGCACTTCTGGAGACCCAACCTACAAAACTTGAGGCTGATCATTTGAAGTACACATGCCCCTCTCTTCAGATTGCAGTTACAGCTCTGCCAAGATGTGCCAACTCATCCCTCCACCATTCAATTCACTGTTCTGCTCCACCTCAGACAGGAAAGGCAGCAGGAGTGCATGCAGATAAGTGCGGTGACACAGATCTGCGAAGCACAACACAAACACGTTCTCATAGAACATCTCATCCTTCTTATTAGGGCATGCCCCTTCCTGAACCATTCCTAGTGGCCATGGCCACCAGTTCAAGACTCAGAGGTAAAGTTGCATTGTGAAGCTGGCCTGTACCTTAACTTTATATTTCCTGATTTTTAGAGTTTTTCTTTTGTATTACCTTAATGCTTTGCTTTCTGGTTTTTCCGTTTTCAGTTTAGCCACTCTCCGCATTCTGGAAGGCTTCTGGGCAGCCTTAACGCTGTACTGATGATGTTTTGGGCATTTAATTTTTATGCTACTTTCTGAAGTTCTTACTGGGGGGAGAAAAACTGATCATATTACTCAGGGTGTAAAATCCCTTTGCAGGGGTTGTGCTGATTTGTACCTTGGCTTCCCCTGAGCTCCTTAGTAACTCTGCTCCCACATGTCCTCCTCCACCCACATTTGCCTACTTTTTAATTTTCCCAGTTACTTTCTGAGATCTGAAGCTGCTAATCCAACCCTTTGTCCTATGTGGAAGCTGCATTTAGGACAAAAGCCTTCCATGCTGCTGTTGAAAGCCAAATTTCTCTTGGAGCTTTCAAATCAAAATGTAAAGAGCTCGTATTTGATGGGGCTTTTAATAATGTTTGACTTTCAAAGTGCCCTGGGCATTTCTATGGTGCTCATTGCCTTATTATTTCACAGCATTATTACTTCTGCTTTTTTTTTTTCCCAGGCAATTTGGGCTAGTGGTTACTGCAAAGGTATGGGAGTCGCATATTCTGGGTTCCACTCCTGGCACTGAGTCACATAGGGTCACATGCAGCCTCAACCACAGCAGAGGCCCCCATGCTGTGGTTCTGCTGCACAAGGGAGTAGACTGGATTACAGCCCTTACACTGCACAGAGCTCTGCTCCATGGGCCTTGCTGTGTGGGCAGGTGCCATGGGCAGAACTAGGCTGGGGCTAGAGAATCCACATGTGCCTAGCTCCTTCTGTCATACCGCTCATGGAGGGGCTGCTTTCGGGCTGTGCTGGGTTTCATCCATCATGGGGCAAAAACAGCCTCTTTATGAGCTTGAGAAGAGGAAGCCTTCCCCCAGCATTCATCCCAGCTACACAGCCTTAGTGTCAGAGTAAAAATGTGTCCCAACCACTCTATGCCTCAGTTTCCTCATCTGTAAAATGGGCACAATAACACCTACTTTGTGGTGGTGCTGTGAGATTCATTTAATGAAAGTTTGCAAAGTGCTCTGAGAGCCACGGGTGGATGGCGCTAGAGATGTGCCGTGTATTGTGAGTAGTAATATCACTGCTGTTCTGAGGTGCATTGTCCCCCAGCTTGGCCAGCTCTTTGTTTTGCTAGTGTATGTCAGCTACCACCATGTCATCAAGGGAATTATCACTATGGACATTTTTAGGTACATTCTCACCCCAGAGGTTAGCCCAATTTGTCTTGGACTGTCACTCTGAAGCCTTGAATGTCTGGATCAGTGTGAAGTGGTGGAAAGAGCTACAAGCATGGTTGAGAGCTCTTTTAGTTCAGAATGTCACCAGGTTCAATCAGCACTGGGATTTGCAGTTTGTTACCAGACAGTATTTAGGTTCTCAGCCATTTAGACTTTACGAATCACACCCATGCAGCATATAGCTACAGCAAGGCATGTATCTCTGCCATGCCAAGAGTCCTAGACCACTCTCATAGCCATGGTAACTCAACCAATCACCACTCTCACTCTACAGTTAATTTGCATAAAACAATGTAATTGGCTGTAAAAGGTGGACTGCCTGGCCCAGCTACCACACAGCATGGACTTTGAGCTGCTCATTGCCAAATAGCCAGGCTCCATTATTTACCAATGTACACTCTGTGACAGAGTTAAAGGGCACCGGCCATATTAGCCTCACACTCTGACAATGTCCCTCCCTTCCTCCCTCACTTACCCTGTGACGATTCCCATTGAAAGACTCTTTACTCGGCCCTGTTAATGCGACTGTTGCTTATTGTCATGTGACTCCGTTTCTCTTTCTGGCTCTCAGGCATTGACTTCTGCTCCCTATGGGTGGGTGGGTTTGCAACACTGCAGCGCAGTTTAAAGAGATCATGAAATTGTTTTAAATAATGTCATGATGCCTTTAAGATGTGACACCTTGGCTGCTGTAGATCAGGTCTTCTGAATACCAGGCCTAGTACCTTAACTGCTGAGCCATCCTTCTTCTCTGGAATGACTCTACTTCAGAGACAGGGGAGGAGAGACACACGTGTGTGTGGGGGGGGGAGAGGGAGAGATAAAACTGAGGGATGAAAAAAGGGAACAACCAACATGTAAAGCCAGGCAGAGAGAGGAGAGAAGTGACAGAGACAGGAAGACCCAAGGATGAGCAGGGCCTCATGTTATATAGATTTGTGTATCAAAGATAGTAATGGGGGGCGGGGGGGTGGGGAGAAAACAAGGCTAAATATGTTCTATTTTCAGAATGGAATAAAGACACCTATAAATGGTTTTGTTGCATAACAGCCTTAAGCAGGGGCGGTTCCAGGCAACAGCGCACCAAGCGCGTGCCTGGGGCGGCAAGCCGGTCGCTGTGGGGGCGGCAGTCAGGGAGCCTTCGACGGCATGCCTGTAGGAGGTCTGCCGGTCCTGCGGCTTCGGCGGCAATTTGGCAGCGGGTACGCCAAAGCTGCAGGACCGGCGGACCTCCCACAGGCATGCCGCCGAATCCGTGTTACCAGCCGGATCTCCCGCGGGTGCGCTGCCGAATGCCGCCTGACTGCCGTGCTTGGGGTGGCAAAATACATAGAGCCGCCCCTGGCCTTAAGTTTTATTCAGAGATGTGAATAGAGAGGTAAGGATTCTTCATAGGAAGCAAATATTGGAACGGTCATATTTTTTGCTAAAAGAAAAAAAACACACTTCTTTCCCCTGTCATAGTCACTGATAAACATTCCAGCTGTGTGACCCAATCCTTTTTGCAATTTAGAAATCTAAACCAGTGCAGAATCTGCAGTTCAGAATACCAAGTTGGAGGGGCAAAGGCTGGTAGAGCTATCCCCATGATGGTGAATGATCATCCAGACTTTACAAACTTCCCAATAACTATTTAGATTTCTAAAATAGCCAAAGGCGCCTTTCAGAGCACGCTAGATGCCTCTGGCAGAGACTTAAGAAAATAAAAAAGAAACTGCAATCCCATGAAATAACCAGGCAGCACAATTTTCTACCAAATTCCCCACTTTCCTTAAATGATCCCCCCACCCCAATTCTGACCCTGATTCACCAAAGCAGTTAACCAGATGCCCAAAACCCACTGAAGTAAAGTTAAACACAAGCTTAATAATAACTTTTATAGAGCACTTTCCATCAGTAGATCTCAAAGTGCTTTACAAAAGAGGTAGATAACATTATCCCTATTTTATAGATGGAGAAATTGAGGCACACTAATGTAAAGTGACTTGCGCAGTGTCACACAGATGCCAGTGGGAATAGTACCCAGTTCTTTTAAGTGCTCATGCAGTACTCTAGCCACTAGGTTGTTTAAGCATTTGGCTAAACTGCAGCCAATATGTATTTCTTCAGAATTAGCCTCTAACAATTTTGGTAAGTAGAAATGGTCGATTTTTTTCAATCAGAAAGACCTTTTGATGGAAAATTGGGCGGGGGGGGGGGGGTTCTAAACAAAAATGTTCAAGGAAAGTTTCAAATGAAACAAATTTTCCAGGTTTTTGATTAAAAAAGCAAAACTCAATTTCTTTTTATTTGTTGCTCCCTTTCCCTTTTTCCTATTGCCCTTTTTCATGCTGCAACTGGAAAAGGAGGGAAGTGGGAGAAAAAGTGGGGGACAAGAACATTAAAAAGAAAATTAGGTTTTGGTCATTTTTCACAGAAAATTGTGGGACTTCTGGAAAAAATGTCCCATTCTTTATTGGCAAAGCTGATAAAACCCCTATAAAATTACCTTGGGGCAGATGACTAGAGATTCTGGGCACCTGTTACTCCATTTGCAGTCAATGGGAGCTGTGTATACACAGCCCGTCTGAAAAATCAGGGCGCTAATGCTTGCAAACTTTGCCCCCTGTATAGACACCTCGTAGGAAAATTTTTATAATACTTTGTGGAAATACCCATCACTGCATCTCTAACCCTGTAACTAGGGGATATGTGGCATTAATACAGATGGTCAAATAAGAGACAAATTCACTGGCAAATAATTATTTAGCTGAGGGAAAAAAATACATGCCAAGACACTGAAGTATACAGGGCTGGGGCTGGGGCTGGATCAATGGGATTCTTTTCATTGACTCCAGTGGAGATTGCATCAGGCCCATCTTCGCTCTTTGGGGCGAGGAACATGTACCGTTTTTAAAGTCTCTAATGCCATGTCATTATAGAAACATTTACTGATGATGGAAGGGAGCAGTTGGAATGTTCCACAGTAAAATAGCTGACCTGTCCAGGCTTAAGGTTGCCAATTTTGGTTGGACGTATTCTTGGAGGTTTCATCACACAACATTAATCTTTAATTCCTGGAGACGCCAGGACAATCCTGGAGAGTTGGCAACCCTATTGACCAGGCTGTATGTTGGAAGGTTTGCTGTTCTTGTGATGAGAGGCATGCAACCCAGGTTCTTCAAAGTTACATGCGATTAGAAGGGCCTAAATTTTAAATTGAGACACCGTCATGGGGCCGGATCTTCAGAACATGCTCCCTGGTAATCAGGCCCCGCAAAAGTGTTTCATTTTGGGCTCCCAGAACCCACAGCACCTGAAATCACTAGATACTTCAGAAAATCGTGGCCTAAGGCTCAATCCAGCTGGCACTGAACCCATAGCATTGACGTTCAATTGGAGCAGATTGGGCAGTAGAAGTGGGGGGTGGAACCTTACCAGATCCCCATGTCTATCAAGGTTGTAGACGGGTACGTCCCCTCTCTGATAATGACTGAGGCTGCCCATCATACAGCCATACTGGTGACTGAAGAATTAACTCCTAGGATCTGCAATAGGTAACCTCCAGCTAAAACCCAGCAAGGCCCGGCCAGAGACAGGCAACTTCCTGGTAGCACTAAGGTTGCCAATTCTGACTGAAGCTATTCCGGGAGATTCCCCCCCCCCCCCCCCCCTGCAACATGATGTAATGTCATTAATTGTACTGTATCTCTTAAAATCTCTCGGATTGCTTTCAATAGTCACCAGGAGATCGATGCTGCTGATTCCGGTAGACTCCAGCCAATCCAGGAGGGTTGGCTACCCTACTCACCTTCCAAAGCTACAGTCCTTGATCCATGAAGCTCTCCTTGGAGTCTCTGATGTGAGACAATGCAGGATCCATGGGGGATGAGTGGGACTCTTCCAAATTTCATTAATATTCTACATAACACCCACCAACGTGCTAGGACTTCCGTCTGCTCTAGCAATTGGCCACCATCCCCAGCTGACAAAAACCACATGCACAGTGGCAAACCCATAATCATTCTGTGAATTCAAGAGTGGCTGGAGCATTTCAGTTCTTACTTTAAATGAAAAGAAATAGTCTTTTTGGAAATAAGGTTTAGCTATGAATTGAATCTCCTGGAATCTTTTACTTCCACTCTGTTTTGGGCCCATTGAGGCACAAATCCCTTCTTTTAAACTAGAGATGGTCACAAATTTTAAAAAGGAAAATTCAAAAAAAAATTGAAAAATTTTTTTCAAAAGAAGAAATTGTCGAAAATTGAAAAATGTTGATGGTCTCTGTAGATGGCCCAAACTAATGGGGGGAGAAGGAGAGGTAGTGAAAATGTTCATTTAAAAGGGAACCATTTTAGAAATGTTGAAATGTCAAAATGCAAAAATATTTTGACCAGCTCTGTTAAACTATTAAAGCCTTTTAAGAGGTATAATATATCCCATTGCTGTAGCACGTTCTACTTAGAGATCTGTAAGCACAATACAAATATAGGGTCCCATCCCCATAAGCAAAACCATCCATGTGTTTATCTGTTTGCAGGATTGGGCCCATACATAGTATTAAATATAATTATATCTATGGAGGGAGGTTTTGGAACAGCCTTCCAATCGGAGGTGTGGGGGCAAACATCCCAACTCCTTTTAAGATGGAGCTTGACAAATTTATTAATGGGATTATATGAGAGGGTTTCCTGTGATATCAGGCAACTAGATATGATGACCCAGGATGTCCCTCCCAGTTCTTTGTCCCTATATACATTTGGCATAACCCAGTGATGTTGCATTGGATTCACCAGGTTACTTTTGAAATCTGGGCACTTTAGTCTGAGGCAGAGATAAAGAAAGCCAACATTGCTGACCTCTGTCCAAAGATATAGCCAGAAGATCATCCATGTAAGGCAGTCAGCCTTGTTGTGCTCATGTGTAACAATCTAAGAATAAATGGTTTGGTATTCATCCTTGCAACACGTAGGAAAGTCTCTTATCCTTCATTATGCATTTGGCTTTTAGGATAATCGAATATATTGATAGTTGCCATCTACTAGTTCCTGGGCTGCATGGAAATGCCACCCAGATGCAATCGCAGTGTATGAATCACTACACCATTAAATGAATGGAAAAGAACTATTGTGAACATTCCCTTCACTGGGGTCCAGTCCATCTCAAGGGCACTAAATTAGGAATCAGGAAACCTGATCTCTGCTTCTAGCTCTGACACTGAGGTGGGCAAGGCCTTGTGCCTCTCTGTGCCTCTTTCCCCTCCCATCTTTGCTTGTCTTGCCTATTGTAATTGTAAGCAATTTGGGGCTGGGACTCTTTCACTCTGTGTTCTTATAGTGCCTGGCCACAATGGGATGTTGGTCTCATATGGGGCCTCTAGATGCTAGCATAAGCATCATCATCCCTGCTAAAGTCAAAGGAAAGACTCCCATTCAGTTCAGAGGGAGGTGGCTCAAGTCTTAAATTACATCAGAGCAAAAGGTGACATGTGGCACAATCTCAGCAGATCTCCCTATTAGCTGCAAGGATAAGGGGGAAGCTGGACCTGGCGACTGGAGGAGGGGTTGTGGTTCAGTACAAGGAGGCTAGGGGAGAGCTGCACAGGACTAAACGCTCTTTCCCTCCTAGAACTATTGTAATTAAATGCCACTCTGTGGGAAGCACAGTTCCTTCCCTGTGGTTTGATGGAGCCCCTGGCAGCTTGGCTCTCTCAAGGAGATGGCCTCCCTTGTGTTTCTAGCCCAGAAGGGTTTTTTTCTGCTTAAAACTTAAGGATTTCTTAAAAATTGCTAAATGAGTTGTGACCCATACCAGTGAGCACAGCACGTAGCCTGACGGGGCCTGAGGCTCTGGGACTTCGTGGAAAATGAAGATTCAAAAGGAGCTTTGCAAGGTAAACAAAAGCTGAGGAGGCTTAACAAGAACTGAGATTAATTGCCTTAATATAAATAGCATTTGCTGGGATGTCCGTTGGAGTCAGCATTTCTTCTGCTGTGCTGCCAACCCTGGCAACTTTATTGAAAACTCCAGCTCCGGGAGTCATAAGAATTTCAGCTTTCATTAAACAAAAAAAAAAAAAAAAAGAAGAAGTTTAAAGCCACCTGATTCTGGAAAGAAACTGGAAAATGGAACTTGAGCGTAACCTGAAAGCTCAAAGCCAGCGAAGTAAAAGGACCTCAAATGTATTGTGTAAAGATCTGGTGATTTTTTTTTTAAGACAATCTCATTGTTTTGGTTGTGACTCGTGATTGCCTGCGGTTGGCAGTAATGCTTCTGTTCAGTGCTGATAGCCCTAGACAACAACGCATAACTCTTAGCCAGCACTTTTACCACTTTTCAGTGATAGATTTCAAGGCACTTTACAATGGAGGTCGGTATCATTATCCTGATTTTATAGATGGGGAAACTGAGAGGCAGCTTGCCCAAGATCACCCACTAGGCAAGTGGCAGAGCTAGAAATAGTACCCCGGCCTCTTGGCTCCCACTCGGGGGCTCTGGCCACTATACTGTTCTGAAGGCAAACTAGACACTGGCAACCTCTGTTCACAGACAATGCGTGCAAGCTTTCCCAACACCACCTTGCCAGCATCACCCAGTCCTGATCTGCATCTCTGGAAGCTCAGACCCCATGCCCTCAACCCTCGGCCTTTCTGCTGAGGTGATCAATGGGACTGTCATTTAGTGCCAGGTGTAATGGTGGGGGAGGGAGGGTTATCTCTAGGTCCACTTGTCCTCTGGGAACTTGCCTGAGACCCAATAAGCTCATTTCACGTAGTCCTCCAAATAACCATCACTTGGTAACAAATTTCAGCCATGACTGTCCTGGACTGGATTTGAACCAATGACTTAAGAAATTACAATGATCAGAGAGGCCTGAAAGCAGGACTCAAATGGCCAGAAGTAAATTTGGGTCTAAAATGAAGGCCCCTGAATCCCTCATAAAAAGGCATATTTGAGAGGTAGCCCACATGAAAGGCAGAATGATCAAACTGGTAACACAATGAAGACAACAACCAGGGGAAGCAACATGGCCATTCAACTGGTTTGCAGACTCCTAAACCCACAACAGTGTTCCAGTCCTATGGACTTGGGATCCAGGTTGATATACTGATGGGTGAATACTGCAGTGGAGTTTAGAACAAAGTGCAAGATATTGTAAAGAACCAGACCACCAAGGATTGGCACCCAAATTACCTTGGGCTCCCCAGCTCTGAACTGGCACTTTCTGCCAGACACTGAAGGAACATGGCAATTCTATTTCAAGTGGACTACAAAAAAATATCAGGCCTGGAATTTCCTGTGTTTCTGCCAGGTAACAAGCATTAACGACTCTGGTTTGTGTTACAATCAGCAAGGTAGATTTGTCTCTCAGTTCCATCAGTCACTGGGAAAAGGAATAACTTTGGCCTGGATTTTTTGTAGCTGCCTAGAATAGCGTGGGCTGATCCTATGCAATGGTTGGGCTCTTCTGGAATGTTTGAAGATGTTTACATGTCAAATCTCTTACCTAGTGTTCTGATGATGAAATCCTAGTATCTACAAGGATGAAGTCTGGCTGGTTTCTTTTATATATACTGACACCTAATGGCATTAACATGAAACAGCTCCCTATCACAAGACAGAATACATCTTGCTGTGTGTGCCATGTGTGATGCATTAAGTGCACATAGAAGGCTCAGGACCTAACCCTGTAGCTTTTGTGAAGATCACAGAAATTTGGTAGAATCCCTCATGGGGCTAAGATGACTCCTAAAATGAAGAATGTCTGAGTTTACTGCTGAATAGCCATAAGGTGGCCTGACTGGAGATGACAGGTCACAGGACAAATGAGACCGAACTTGCAGGACTGTGTATTGGCTTCAGCACGCTCTGCTGGGCACTCAATAGATTAGCAACAGCAAAATGCTGTACAAGATGGCAAAGATTCTCAAAAGCGACAAGTGATTAGAGCTGGTTGAAAAATGGGAATATTTTTCATGGAAATTTTTGTGAAAATGTGTCTCTTTTTGTCAAAGTTTGGAAAATTTCTACCAGCTTTCTATAAGGTCAAAAATAGAATGAAATATTTGCTCTCTTTTTGCAAACAATTCATCTTGGGTGGGGGCAGGAAGAGGAGAGGTGTTGGATCGAAATTTTAAAAATTGACAAAAAAGAAATTGGGGGGGGGGGGGGAGAATGGGAAATTTGGACCAGCTCTACTAATGCTATAGAGTGCTGAACTTAAGATGCTTTACAGGGGCCTGATTTTCAGAAAATACTAAGCACCGCTCCCTAGCGGCCTGAGTTGGGCGTCCAAAATGAAAACACCTCTAATCAGTTCTTTTTTAAAAATCTTGGGCAATGGGTATTAGCTACATGCCTCAGTTGCATGCTGTGAAACTTACTATTAAATTGACCTTAGGAAAGGTGTTTATGTGGGATGAACTGAAATAGACCCAGGTCAATATGTATCATCCATGAGTTATACAATACAAGAAAGTTGGGATCTCAGAATTTACACTCCTGTCTTATTTAGTCACAAGATAAGGGAATCCTCCGACCATATTTGGAATTCCCAGCCTTACATGCAGCCACTCAAATCTCTACTAGAAACCTTTATGCTCCCTCTTAGCTGGAGTGTTCCCAGGGAAAAATTGAATCCGTATTTGGGAAAGCACTCAAACGTCTGTTTAACTTTAAGCATGTCGTTAAGTCCCACTGAAATCAATGAGATGAAGGTATGTGTTTAAATATGTTCTTGAATTGGGGACCTCTGAGATTACATCCATTTGATGTACATGGCATTTGATGACACACTCCCAAAAGACCAGGAGAAAAGGACATACCCTATCTATCTTATTCACATAGTAGTCCTATTCACTTCAATAGCTTCTCACACATAAGTAAGGAGGGCAGGATCTGGTCCAAATCCCAGGCTTTAGACACTTGTTAGTAGATCACTGATCTAACAGAGTGTGATGGCTCCAAAGGAACAGTTATAGTACATCAGACGAATGAGTTCCATTGGCAACAACACTTGGGAGCTGTTAATGTCTATTGCGCCATGGCTTGCTTTGAGACAGTTTTTAGTTTGTATATCATTGACTCAATGAAGATAACTTTTGGAGCTTTGTGCTTTACTGAGTCATGTGGCCACTGGACTAAAAATCCTGAGAAAATAATCAATTTAAAACATATGTATGTGCAGTAACCCATTTCTAAAACACTGCTATTGTTTGGCTGGGTCATTTGTTCTCCCACCCCCACAGAGGAAGTGATCCTTACCACAGATGACTCTCCTAGGTATGAGAAGAAGGTTGGGCTAACAATGTAGTTAAGGCCCCACCCTGGGACTTGACAGAGCTAGGGTCCGCCAGAGCCTCACCGTGTTACCTTGTGTCTCTCAGATCACTGGCTCTCAGTTCCCCATGTGTAAAATGAAGGTGTTGACACTTTCCCATCACAGCAGGGTGCTATGAGGATAATAAATACTTTAGGGACGATGATGTACTCAGGTGTTACAGGGGCCAGAGAAGCGCCTAGGTAGATACTATCAACTCCAGTGACCTGGACAAAATCTCCAGCCTAGGTCATTGATTCCATTTTGCCTATTAATCTAAAGTACCTCTACAATGTCATAGCATATGCCACTCATTTGAACAATGGTTGCGGAACCATTACAAACCAGCAGGTCCTGACAGCTAGTATACTAAGTTTCAGCCTGTAATATATTTGAGACAATTGCTGGATCAGAATCTGGCTTTCTGTAATGATCTTAGTAGAAACATAACTGGAAAGCGTATGTGTGGGAGAAGCATAGTAGAAATACTGTCCAGCTATTAATTGTAGCTGCACAAATGACTCCTTGAGACTCCAGTCTCTCTACAAACAGCTAGTGCATAATAAATGCATGATATGCATATTTTATATTGTTTGCATGAGACACTCACATATGGTTATTTCCACTGCTGGCAAGGTCTGGGAAAAGACCATCAATTTCACACAGAAGGCTCCTTCGACAACAGATTATAAGGAATAATCAGTATCCAAATATTAGTTCTCAGCAGAACAGACAAATTAGATGATGTGATATCTTTTATTGGACTAACGATAAAGGATCTAATAAAAGGTTACCAGGCCACTGATTTTGTATCTAGCAGATTATGATTTATTACAGACTTCTGAGCCCTGAGAGCAAGATATTAGAGCTTTTCACCCTTAAGGAGGAAAGGAAGGATTGATTGTAATTTTTTTTATGATCCTCCTCCTACCTTCCAATGTGCAAACTGTGTTCAGACACAGTAATTCTTATCTTTCTCTCTCTGTGAGTTTTAAGTACCCATGCGACATGCACCAAAGGTTTGCACTACAGGTCTGCAATTTATAGTTGGGCAGAGCAGCGAATTCAGTGAATCAGAATGGCAGCTAGGGTTATATAACTAACTAATGTGCTGGTGTAATTCTCTGTGGCATTCCCCACGGGGAGACACACATGTCCCCCTGGAAAAGGGCTATTGATTCATGGGGGCTGATTCCAATTTTACTTGCACCAGGGTAAACCAGGAGTAACTCCATCAAAGTCAAGGGAATGAGACAGGTGTAAAAGCAGTGGGACAGACCAGGGATATGTCTGAGATGTGGCCAGAATCCACTGCTCTACAGCTACTGTCTGTTTCCCAGGGTCTATAGGGGACTATAGGAAGCAGAGTATATGTTAGAGAAGCCCTGAGGCTGTTCTAACGCTGAGGGCCAAGCAGGCTCCGGCATGACCCCAGAATAAGGGGAGTTCAAAGGTAGCTTAAAGCCACCTTAACCCTCCCTGGCTGACGTGCACTTATATTAACTGAGAATGAGGCCTCTCGGTTCTATTCCTAGCTCTGTGATCTCGAGCAAATCAATCAGCCTCTCTGAGCTTCATTATTGATGGTGGCAAAGTGCTTGAGATCTCGTGCTGGAAGGTGCTGAAGGAGAGCAAAGCATGGTTATTACTAATGGGGGTGGGTGGACACACAAACAGCCCAGAGGGCTGAAGACCATGCTCAGGACAGGTTCGATCAGTGCTGATCTCCGACTTGTTCTTCCCTAGCTGATAGCCTGACCCACAAAAAGCATTTTCCGTGTTGTTCTGCCCTCCCTCTCCCTCTTCTCTCCTCTTCTCTATGATCCTCCTTTTGGTGGCCATGAATGCTTCTCCTTTGGGTGGTGAGATCTGTTTAATCTGTCAGTCATATCACAGGAGAGGTGACTTCGGTTTATCTGCTTTAGTTTGCCACCGATTGAAATTATCATGCTTAAGACAAGCATAACAAGACTACTGATCTGCTGCTTGCTCTATCTTTTCCCTCCTTGGCCTCTCTTCTCTTTTATTTGTTTACTTCCAGATGTGTTATAACTGTCACTGTCCTGACAGAGACAAGGATCTGGTCCTGAATATCCCAATATTATTTCACAGGACCCAGTGCCCCTTTTTGCGGGCACAAAAATAGGCTGGAAAGTATTGTAATTGTCTGTGTTCACTTACTGCCAATACAGTTATGGACCATTACCTTAATGGACCATTGTTTTTTCTTTCTTTCAAAAGAATCTTCTGGGACATCCTCCCAAAAACCAAGCCAGAAAGAGAAGACATAAACAGCAGCTGATAGCTCAGAGAGCTCATGGCCAGAGCGTCTTTTCCATTCAGAATTCATCTTCTTGTGGAAATCTGGAAGGAAATTCTATATGGCAGGGGCTTATAATTCTTCAGAGACTGAAATGAGCATCCTTACTCACCAGAGATCCTGTAGCTAGCCTGCAGAGATCTTTCTGAAGAAAGCAAGGAATCCCGTAAAGGAATCACAGTCAGGTCTGGGAGTGTGGGGAGTGATAATTATTGCTCTGATCATGAGTTAATTCAATTTAAGCTAAATGGAAGGATAAACAAAAATAAGTTGGGTCCTTAATTTTCAAAGGGGAAACTTCAAAAAAAAATTAAGGGAATTAATTAGGGAAATGGACTGGACTGAAGAACTCAAAGATCTGAATGTGGAGGAGGCTTGGAATGACTTTACATTGAAGTTGCGGAAACTATCTGAAGCCTGCATCCCAAGCAAGGGGAAAAATTCACAAGAGAAGGGTTGCAGATCAAACTGGATGAACAAGCATCTTAAATAGGTTATTAAGAGAAAGCAGAAAGTCTACATGGAATGGAAGATGGGACGGATCAGCAAGGAAAGCTACCTCTTGGAGGTCAGAAAGTGTAGGGATAAAGTGAGAACTGGCAAAAGCCAAGCAGAGCTGAACATTGCAAATAAATTTAAAACCACTTGTAACATGTTCTTTAGCTATATAACTAAAAAGAAAACAGGTAAAGAAAATGTGGGACCATTAAATACTGAGGATGGGGTGGAGATTAAAGATAATTTAAGTGTGTCCCAACAACTGAACAAATACTTTCCCTCAGTTTTTAGTAAGAGTAATGAGGAGCTTGTGAACAGTGGCAGGATGGCTAATGGGAAGAAGGATATGAAGGTAGAAATCATCACATCTGAGGAGGAAGTCAAATTCAAGTATCTTAGTGGGAACAAGTGAGAGGGCCCTGGATAATCTTCATCCAAGAATATTAAAAGAACTGGCACATGAAATTGCAACACCAATATTAGGATTTTTAATGACTCTGTAAACTCAGGGGTTGTACCCTATGAGACAAGACTTGCAACACCAATATTAGGATTTTTAATGACTCTGTAAACTCAGGGGTTGTACCCTATGAGACGAGACTTGCAAATGTAGTACCTATATTTAAAAAGGAAAACAAATGATCTGGGAAACTACAAACCCATTAGGCACTCAATTGTATGAAAGGTTTAGGACAGATTTTGAAAGAGAAAGTAGTTAAAGATGTAAAATTGAATGGTAATTGGGATAAAATACAGCATGGTTTTACAAAAGGTAAATCGTGTCAGACCAGCCTGCTCTCTTTTTTGAGAAGATAACTGATTTTCTAAAGGAAATGCACCTTGTATTTCCTTGCATTGATTACTGTATACTTGCATGCTTGCATTACTGGATATCAGTAAGGTATCTGATACAGTTCCATGTGGGAAATTATTAGTTAAATTGGAGACGATGGGGATTAATATGAGAATTCAAAGATGGTTAGGGAACTAATTAAAGGAGAGACTACAGTTGGTCATATTGAAAGGTGTGCTGTCAGGATGGAGGGAGATTACTAGTAGATTTCCTCATTGACTGGTCTTGGGACCAGTTTTATTTAACATTTTCACATTCAGTAATGATCTTGGCACAAAAAGTGGGAGTGTGCTAATAAAATTTGCAGATGACATGAAGTCGGGAGGTATTGCCAATATGGAGGAGGACCAGAATATCATACAAGAAGATTTGGATGACCTTAAAAACTGGAGTAATAGAAAGAGGATGAAATTTAATAGTGCAAAGTGCAAGGTCATGCACTTAGGGTCTAACAACAAGAATTTTTGCTATAAGCTGGGGATGAAACAGTTGGAAGTGACAGAGGAGGAGAAAGACCTGGATGTATTGGTCAATCACAGGTTGACTATGAGCTGCCAATGTGATGCAGCTGCGAAAAGGCTAATACAGTCGTAGAATGCGTCAGGTGAGGTATTTCCAGTAGAGACAGGAGGTGTTACTACCATTATACAAGAGACTGGTGAGACCTCATCTGGAATATTGTGTGCAATTCTGGTCTCCCATGTTTAAGACAGATGAATTCAAACTGGAACAGGTGCAGAGAAGGGCTACTAGGATGATCCAAGGAATGGAAAACCTGCCTTACGAGAGGATACTCAAAGAGGTTGGCTTGTTTAACCTAACAAAACGAAGGCTGAGGAGAGATACGATAGCTCTCTATAAATATATCAGAGGAATAAACACCAGGAAGGAAAAGGAGTTATTTAAGTTAAGGACCACTGTTGGCACAAGAACAAATGGATATAAACTGGTCATCAATAAGTTTAGGCTTGAAATTAGACAAAGGTTTCTAGCCATGAGAGAAGTGAAGATTTTAAACAGCCTTCCAAAGGGAGTAGTGAGGGAAAAAACCTAACTTGTTTCAAGACTGAGTTTGATAAGTTTATGGAGTGGATGGCATGATGAGATTGCCTACAATGGAATATAGCTCATCTGCGACTGGCACTAGCAAATATCTCCTACAGCCAGAGATGAGACACTAGATGGGTGGAGAGGGCTCTGAGTTACTACAGAGAATTTTCCTCATGTGTCTGGCTGGTGGATCTTGCCCACATGCTCAGGGTCTAACTGATCACCATGTTTGGGATCAGGAAGGAATTTTCTCCCAGGTCAGATTGGCAGAGACCCTGGTGATTTTTTTTTACCTCCTTTGCCAAAGGTTTGAACTAGAGTAAATGGTGGATTTTCTGTAACTTAATCTTTAAATCAAGAATTGAGGATTTCAGTAACTCAGCCAGAGATTAAGGGTCTGTTACAGGAATGGCTGGGTGAGGTTCTGTGGTCTGCGATATGCAGGAAGTCAGACTAGATGATCATGATGGGTCCCTTCTGGTTTTAAAATCTGAGTCTGTGATCCTGAGAGCATTCACATTCAGGAAAGGCTTTGAGCGAATGCTTAACTTTCCATTCTAAGGCTTAACTTTAAGTACATGTTTAAGTGCTTTCTTGAACTGGGGCCTATGGAAGCTACAGCAGGAGGTATTTAATTGAACTGTCTCCTTTTAGCTTTAGAATGTGCCTTTTCTATGCTCTAGGCACCGCCACAGACAATTTCAGATAAACATTCCTAAATTTTAATTCAGATGTTGAAACCAGTGAGCCATCCCCTCTTATTGGGTATAGCTGGTGAAATGGATCTTATGAGGTGAAACCATGTTATGGGTTGGGTTACAACCTCATTAAAACTGATGTGTGAATGCACCCTTTACTTCAGATAGTTGTTATACATGATGATCTGCTTGCTGAAGGTAGAGATCTAAAAGAGAACATGAATGACTTAAATAGAATTTCTGTAGACTGTAAACTCTATGGGGCAGGGACCATCTTTTTGTTCTGTTTTTATAAGTTGCCTAGCACAATGGGTCCCTGGTCTGGGGCTCCTACAAGCTATTACCACAGTACAAATAATAAATAGTAATAATAATACTTTGCCCAATTCCCTTTTCTGACCAACAGAAATTATTTGATAGCTTGCTGTCCAGACATGATACCTATATGACTGTGCACAGACATAAGACAAAAGACCATGACACTTGGGGATAAGAGTGGGAGAACTCCATTACCTTAGTTGTGCATGCTTGGAGGGAATCATCTACTACTTGGAAAGAACTTTATTGCAGTAACAGCATTAGAGTAACAGGGCCTCACATCAGCACAATTCCATTGATTTCAGTACAGTTATTCCTTATTTACATTGGTATAAGAGAGATCACAAACATGTCCATGGATGCTTTTTAAAAATTCAAGTTTAAATAGGACTCTGCCTTTTTGGTTATTTGAGCCTCTGACAAGATGCTCTACCTAGAAGGTCCACTGTGCCAGCTTGTGTTTTGGGTTATTTTGATGAGCTTCTGTTTATTTTGTTTCCTGAGCTGCTAAAGACTTCAATTACTGCAAATGAGCAAGGTCCAAATTTGTGCTGCCCAATAAACGTTAGAATGAGGATTTTCCTGAACAATTATCTGCCACTACTCCGTGCCTCATTTCTCATGCTTCTAATGAGTGAGGAGATGCTGCCACTTCAGCTGCCACTAGATCTCATGTATTCATTCCCCTCCGTCTCCATATATAGGGACAGATACATCCCTGTGATGGTGCAGTAGGGGAGGGGAGGCAGCTTGCACCTCCCATATTCTGGGGTTGCTGGGGAACAGTTCATTTTCAAAACTATACCAGGAAAGCCCTTAGGGCTGCTGATGAGCCAGTGCAGGGAGCAGAATTGCCAGAACACACGATTGCTCTGGTCATACCACTTCTCGCCTTGGTGTGCTCCCCTCCTCCAGCCCGCTTCTAAAATTGTCCCCCTCCAATTGCTCTGGAAGGTCACTTACTCTGGGTGTGTGCAGGGGATAGGGTTGCCAACTTTCTAATTGCACAAAGCCAAACACCAGTACCCCACTCCACCCCTTCCCCAAGGCCCTGCCCCTGCCCTGCTCCTTCTCCGAGGCTCCCCCCCCCCACTCACTCCACCCCCCTCCCTCACTGGCTTATTTTTACCGGGCTGGGACAGGGAGTTGAGATGTGGGAGGGGGTGATGGCATCAGCTGGGGGTGTGGGCTCTGGGGTGGGATCAGATATGAGGGGTTTGGGATGCAGGAGGGGGCTCCAGGCTGGGGCCAAGGGGTTTGGAGTGCAGGAGGGGTTTCCAAGCTGGGAAAGAGGGTTGGGGTGCTGGAGGGAGTTTGGGTTGCAGGATCCGGGAGAGAGTTTGGGTTTAGGAGGGGGCTCAGGGCTGGGGTTGGGGTGAGGGTTGCAGGCTGTGGGAGGGAGTTTGGGTGCTGGAGGGGGCTTGGAGCAGGGGGTTGGGGCGTGAGAGGGGGTATGGGCTCCGGGAGGGAGTTTGAGTGCAGGAGGGGGCTCAGGGCTGGGGTAGGGAGTTGGGGTATGGGAGGGGTTTTGGGGTTCAGGCTCTGGGCAGCATTCACCTCAGGTGGCACCCCACAAGTGGTGATATGTCCCTCTGCTCCTAGACAAAGGCGTAGTCATGGCAGGCAGCTCTGTGTGCTGCCTCAGTCCGCAGGTGCCACCCCCACAGCTCCCATTGGCTGCGGTTCCTGGCCAATGGGAGATGCAGAGCCAGCACTTGGGGCAGGGTGGGGGGCAGCTCCATGGCCATCACTCTGTCTAGGAGCTGAGGGACTTGTCACCACTTCCAGGGAGCCGCACAGAGCCAGGTAGGGAACCTGCCAGCCCCACGCCAACCAGACTTTTAATGGACCAGTGCTGATCGGAGCTGCTGGGGTCCCTTTTCGACCAGGCGTTTCGGTTGAAAACCGGACACCTAGCAACCCGAGTGGTGGGGGCAGGGGAAAAGCAGTACTGAGGATGCAGAGCTGACCTGACACAAGGCCAGACCACATAGTCCCTTGGTTGCTACTTTGTGCAAATTAAGCTGATACATAGTGTTTGCTGCACAGGGGTGAATTCTCCCAAGAGCCACACTATTATGTAGAATACTATATGTAAGGACTTTGAGGAGCGCTGTGGAGTACTGTAGCACATGATCCAGCTAGACATCTAAATACATGTCCATTCTAAGGCTGATTTGGTAATCTAATGAAACTCGTTAAACTTCAAAGGGCTGCAGGATGGCACAGGGCATCATGTGCAGTCTCCCTGAGTGCTGGATGGTCTGGAAATAGATTGTGCCTCTCAGAGTTCTCTATAAGTGACTGCACAGCTCCCCCTACTAGGTTGGTGGCTAAATTATGCCATAAATAAATATGATTCCAAGTGACAATGTATGAAAAAAGACAACAAGCCTTTATGCTAACAGACAGATCTGCATAGTCACAAATCTTTCTACAACAGAGTGAAAAATATTCAAAGCATTGATAAAATCTCCCGATGCTAAATTTTCCATTAAGTGGGAGTGGGATGGTTCAGATGCTGCATTATTAGAGTATACTAATCAGGCACTTTCTTGAATCAGAAAAATTTAGTCTTGGAGATTTCTGCCTCTCCAAAACAAGCTCAGCAATTAGTTTGGTACAGATTAACTGAGCACTGTGAAGATTTGAAGGCAATTGTTGGAGCCTCTAGTTGGTTATATTTGTGTTGTTAATGCTCCCAGGAGAGTCATAAGGAAGAATTAGAAGCATATGAGGCTTACATTTCATGTGGATAAAACTAGTAAATCTCAGCAGAGGAGCAAATAGGTTGTGGGTTTTTTCAATATTTTAAATTTTTCTGGAAAAAGGGCATGTGTTTCTCTTTCTTTATTGAATTTTTGGAACACGGAGGCAGACAGACATGAGGCAATAACAGTGACACTTGGTATTATGAGACAACACTGCTGGGAAGAGGAAGGAAGGCTGATGTACTGGGGTTATTATATTGGGAGAAGGATGTTGTTGTTATTTCAACTAGATGATAAGGGGAAATTGGGAGAGGGAATGTGATAACTCTACGTTCTTCGGGGCAGGCACAATGACTACTTTTGTGTTTGTACAGCACCTAACACAACAGGAGCCCAATAGCACCCAGAGCTGGTAGGTGCTTTACAGACAAATTAAAAATGAGGTCCCTGCTCTAATGAATTTGCAATTTTAATAAATGGCTGTCCCTGTAAAGAAAGCCTAGAAGATTCCTTCAAACCTCACAAGAATTTTTGGTTCACCCCAGTACCACATGCAGTGAAAAATCACCCTCTTCTCCTGTATCTGATAATGGGGGGCACAGGAAAAAATGTACTTCTACCTAGATTGTTTTATGGCTCTCATCACCATAGTTGCTCAGGGCATAACAACTATTAATGTATTTAATCTCACAACATCCTTGTGAGGTAGGTATTTATTATCATCACCATTTTAGATGTGGAAACTAAGACGCAGAAAGCTGACTTGCCCATGGTCCACGCAGCAGATCAGCAGAAAGCGTGGGAAAAGCTCCCATAAATTGCACTCTTGTGCCTTCGCATAAGATCTTCTCATCTTTTCTATAAGCTACTTGGAGCAGTGAACTTTGGGCTGTATGTAATAAACACGAGAAGGTGCAGAATATGGGATTCCAGCCATTTCTGTAGCAGCTAAAAGTGACAATTAAGATCAAGCAGTTGAGAATGACAGTTGGGACTCAGAAACTTAAGGGTAGGCATTTGAGGTTGGGTAAGCAGCTGCTGTGTAGCAGGGGTGACAGTTGGGATGGGTAGTTGGTTATGGTGCAGTTGAGGGTAGGTTATTGATCAGTTGGGGCAGTGGATTATAGGTCAATGGGAGAGCACAGGAAATTATTTAAGGAAGTGTAGTGAGAGCAGCAATGCCCCAGTGGGGAGGAAAGAGTCAGGGAATCTGAATCAGTCAGTGCCTTGGGAGCTGAGTAAAATGCGTGAGAAGACAGCTGCCGGAGGACTGTTAGGGTAGATATAGATAACTGGTGTCTACACTTTTGCTTAGTCAACCTCAATCCATCACTGACCATGGCTCAAAGCCACTCAGGGCCCTGATGTTACTATGTCGACATAACAGGGCACTTACAGTGAGGGGAGACAAATTTAAGTGTGGACACGTGCCCCCCCTAAGTCGATGCAAGGCGGCTTCCATCTACCTAACTTTGTAGTGTAGCCCTGGCACCAGGGAGGTGGATTACTTACAGGGATGGGAGAACCCCACTCATTGCTGTAGTGAGTGTCTACATGGAAGCACATCAGCTACAGCGCTGTAGCGTTTGAAGTGCGGACGCAGCCTGTCATAGGGAGAACGGCGCGCGCCCCGCGGTTGCGGACGCAGCCTGTCATAGGGAGAACGGCGCGCGCTTTACAGGCACTGCCACTGCAGCCCCACCCCAATCTGGGCTGAGGGAAGAGCTCTGCGCATGCGCATAGGAACAGCGCTCGGTCTGCGCGGGGAAACGATGCGCAGAAGACTCGCTCCCCGAGCTATGGAAAATGTGCAAGAGCTAGGCGCATGTGCAGAGGGAAAGCGCTTCCTTTCTCCCCCCCTCCGGACGCGCCTCGGCGCACAGCACGTTTTCCGTGGTGACGTAGTGGTCTACGCCCCGCCCCCGATATAAAAGCGTGCGCGGGCGGCGGGCGCCATTGTGCTGTGGAGCAGGCCGCGCTTCTGGGACGGTGCGGGCCCCACAGCAGCGAGCTCTCCTCGTCCTGCCTCCCCTCTGCCCTGCGGAGATGCCGCGCGTCTACATCGGGCGCCTCAGCTACCACGTCCGGGAGAAGGACATCCAGCGCTTCTTTAGCGGCTATGGCCGCCTGCTCGAGGTCGATCTCAAGAACGGGTGAGGCGGCGGGGGCGCCCTGGGCAGGCGGGTCGGCGGGGAGGGCTTGGGGGCAGAGCGCGGCCCCGTCCTGAGCAGGCCCCTGGCGGGGAGGGGGCAATGGCCAGGCCCTTCGGAGGCCGGTGGTGGGGCCCGCGGCTGCCGCGTGGCGCCGCGTTCAAAATGGCGGCGGCGGGGAGCGGGGGCGCTGCGGCGGGGCTGGCTCCATTGTCCCGCCGCGCGCAGCCCCGGGGCTGGTTAGTTTCCGTGGGGGCGGTGCGCCGTGGCGACCGGGCCTCGCTCCCTGACGGCCGATCTCTGACCCCGCAGCTACGGGTTCGTGGAGTTCGAGGACTCCCGCGACGCCGACGATGCCGTTTACGAGCTGAACGGCAAAGACCTGTGCGGGGAGCGGGTGATAGTGGAGCACGCCCGGGGCCCCCGCCGGGACAGGGACGGGTACAGCTACAGCAGCCGCAGTGAGTACAGCTCCATGCCCCGGCTCTTAGCCTTGGCGCGCGGGGGGGCGGTGTTCGGCCAGCCACTGCTGCATTGGCCGCGTATCCCTTCTGCAGAGGGCTGTTGGGTGCGTGGGACCGGTCCCCTGGGGTGTGGGAGGGATGGCACTGACCATCTCACCAGGCATGGTGTGCTTGGCTATTAGGGGAACACCTTGTGCAACGTTGGCTGCAGGGTGACCTGCCAAGCTTTGCTTTACAAGCCTCTTTGCTAGCACACGCCTTGCGCTTTAGATACCCTAGAATAGAACTGCACTCATTGGTACCTGTAATTGCATATGAAGCAGACTAGGGGGACAATTTTATTTGCAAAGCTTAAGTGTAGTCTTAATCTAGTAAGGATTCCCTGCTCTTCATTAGAAGAGATTGGTTCTATTAACTTAAATATTTGGAAGCTTTTAAGTGAAAAATTACGTATCTGGGCATGGTAGAAGCGCTCAGCTGTGAACTGTAATGTTTTTCAATTGAATACACAGAACTTAGTGGTGGGGGAGGGGAAGGGTTTACTTGAGACAGATTGTAGGAAATGTGGGAAGTATCGTAAAAAGGGAAAAACTCATTTTGTGTAGTTCTTGCTATACAGCATGAGTAATTCAGCTGACTATAGCTTAATTGGCATGGTATTGCAATTTAAGAGTAGTAAGTGTGATACATCTTTGAGTAAACTCTAGATCAGTGATACTCAGACCTCAGTGGTTCAGGAGCCAAATTAGTGATCAGCATTACCCAAAAGAGCCACAGTAGTGTGAATTCATTGTTTCATTTACTATAGTACTATTCATATTTAAATAGTATGATGGGAAATCTTTAGTTTTTATGTATATATATTATTCTCTCAGCAAAGTGACTGACCAAGTATCATTATTTTTAACAACTACAATTCGTTTAAAACATAGAAAAAGTATCCAGATTGGCTGCTAATGAAATCACGGTGTTTTAATATCATGTGCTGCAAACAGCTGCAAGAGACACATTAAGAGCCACTTGTGGCTCCCGAGCCTCAGTCTGAGTATCACTGCTCTAGATGCTTGTGTTATTGGGTGGGTGGGAGTCTGTCTTTTACAAGTTTTTAAAAATTCAAATGTATGTTGTTTAAAATTGTTGCATGTCCAATTCAAACTTTTTAACAAGTCCTTGATGTTTCAATTTAAAAGTGACCAGTGGGGCTGAGGCTGTGTCCACTGAGGCTAAGATGACTGCCTTTCCTGATTGGCCATGGCTTTTCCATACATTGTGTGACCCTTGCCCTATGACCCTTTGGCTGACCTTACCGGAAGCCATGACGACAGCAGCCTTTTGCCATTAGACGCAGGGTGATGGTGAGGATTCCAAGGGTTAGACAAAACTGGTTAAACTGAACTAGGTGACTGTTACCTTGCGTGTTTTGTGGCCAACCACCAAAAACCTCATACTGTGATGTAAGTACTTAGCGTAACTAGTAAACGTTTTTGTAAAATGTAGAAATGCATGTAATCAGTTAAGTTTTATATTTTACAATGTTCTGTAAAATAAAACTTAGCAAGGTAAATCTAATAAAGGAGCAGTCACTCTCTAACAGATCTTAGGAGCACAGACTTGTAGGATTTTAGTCTGTTTGATTTGCCATTAATATAGATCATGGCAAAATTGCATCTTTGTTGGAGGTTTAGAAAGATAAAGTCCTATTGCAGTAAATATAATCTGTGTTTAACTAACTTTTTCAGAACATTTAGCTGCCTTCACATTATGAGACAATCTAACTTTCTTTCTTTGCACAATAAAGGTGGGGGTGGTGGAGGCGGTGGATATAGCAGTCGGAGACAATCAGGAAGAGATAAATATGGACCACCTGTTCGTACAGAATACAGACTGATTGTTGAAAACCTTTCCAGTCGTTGTAGTTGGCAGGATTTGAAAGTATGTATTAATGTGAAATCTCTTAATAGAGCCACTTGCGACTAGCAGAAAGCAATACAAGATTTCATTTTAATTTGAATGTTCTTTGTTATTTAGCAGAAATGTTTTGAAATGTATTCAGGCGTGGCTGTTGACACTGTTAGTTCTTTGCATCTCTTCAGATTTGACTTACAATGTCCTGGTTGCACTGCATAAACGTGAAATGGTTATGTAACTCTTCATCTGCTTTCTAAGGATTTCATGAGGCAAGCTGGTGAGGTAACCTATGCTGATGCTCACAAAGAACGCACAAATGAAGGGGTAATTGAATTCCGGTCTTACTCTGACATGAAGCGTGCTCTGGACAAATTGGATGGCACAGAGATAAATGGCAGGAAAATCAGGCTGGTTGAAGACAAGCCACGGACAAGCCATAGGCGATCTTACTCCGGCAGCAGGTCAAGGTAACTTTGAAACTCTTGAGCTTTATGGCAAAGACTATTAGCTCTAATGAGAGAGGGCCTATTATATGTACTCTTAACGTTAAGAGTAATCATTACCTTTATAATTTGTTGATACTTCAGGGATAAGATGACTCCCAGGGGTCTGGAAGGAATGTTTTTCCATGATGTAACATTGCATAGTTGACCAGGTGCATTATGGGGAGGACGTTTCACCTTCCTCTGAAACATCAAGTATAGGCTACTGACAGATGGTATTCTGGACCTAGATGGACCAATGATCTGCTCTGGTATGGCCACTCCTGTTGCTAAAAATTCTTCATTGTAAGACACTTTGGCTGTGCTAAAGTAAGGGGGGAGCAGGACATACCAGGCTAAAAAAAAATAATCTCCAATTGGTATAGAATGTCACAGATACTTTTTGAAATGTCACCAGGTCACGATCTAGAAGAAGGTCACGAAGCAGAAGTCGTAGGAGTAGCCGCAGCAGATCCCGTAGTGCCTCAAAAAGCCGCTCGCGGTGAGTAATTTGTGTGTTTAATGGTGCTTTTTGTTAATCCATCAATTATTACCTTTAGTTGGTAACTGTTTGTATATAGAACTGTCATGGGTACCTATCAGTTCATGTTGAATAAAGATTGTGTTCTTTTAAAGATCTAAATCCAGGTCACGAAGCAAAGATCGTTCACGTTCCAGATCTAAAAGCAGGAAGTCTAGATCAAAGAGCAAATCTAAACCCAAGTCTGACCGGGGCTCCCGCAGCAGATCCAAGGAGAAATCTGAGAAGTCTCGCAGCAGGTCTAGGTCCATGTCTCGCTCTCCCAAAGAGAATGGTAAAGGAGAGGCTAAGTCTAAATCCAGGTCAAGGAGTAGGTCTCGTTCCAAATCACCACAGCAGCAACCACCTGCCAAGGCTCGCTCTGAGTCACCGCCCAAAAGAGCTGCATCAAGGTCCCGCTCCAGGTCTCGCTCAAAATCTCGCTCACGGTCAAGATCTAGTTCAAGAGATTAAGACTAGAACTCTCCTCTTACTTTGCACACTATTATGGAACATTTTCCTACTTGCCAGGCCATTAATCTTTTATGTTAGTACTTAAGAAGTTGGTTTCTTCTCTTGCAGAAGGGAATGGCCTGAGAACCAAGTAATGAGGCATAAAGATTTGATTCGTATCCAAATTTGATGAAAAGATGAGGTTGTACAGTAATGTACAAAGCAGGAAAAAGCCCCCCTTTTGTAGAGATTAAGCTAAACTTTTAATTTTATAGCATTTCAGCAGGAATAACTTATCTGCTGTTGGGTGGAAAGTGGTTTTTTATATTAAAAATACTCTTGAGTATGAGGTTTAAGTTCAGGCATTTTGAGAACATTATTTTTCCTAATTTTTTCACTGTTTTAAAATTATGGACTTTAGTAGTTTAATGGGTTATGGCTTGCTACCCAGAGGCATGACAGACAGCCTTGTTGAACAGGTCAGTATAGATGATGTGGCTATCTTAATTTGTGGAAGCAGAATGTGAACTGGACATATGGTTAACATAAAACTAGGCAAATTTCAGACCAGCAATAAACTCAATTTGGAGCACTTCAGTTGTGCTGTATCTTAATTCAGCTTGCCAAAAATTTCTTCTTTTCTCCTTTCCCATAATGATTGTATTAAAAAGCTAATAAAGGTACTACTATTTTGTAGCTTGACATGATGCAGTATTGCCTACAATCATAAGTAACCAAGTTCACATAATGGAAGTAATGTGACTTTTTTTAGTTTGCTTGAATTCCAGGAGACACTCCAATTCTCAGACACAATGGTGTCTTTCTGGATGTGGTCCATGTCATTAGTGTCTTGTATTGTTTGCAGGCCTCTAAATATTTACCTATTGGGTATGTAAAACTGAGTAAAGCTGCCTTCCTTCCCCTATGATTCATTTAACACCCACTTCGCTTCAAAATATGAGAACCACAATCCTTTTGTGTATGAATCTAAACCTATGGGATCTTAATGTATTGGAGCTAGAGTTCTAGTCTTAACAGAAGGCTTTGCTAAACCAGAGTTGCCAATTCACTTAAATTGTGGAGTAGAATCCATCCCAAAAGCCCCCTTTATAGCTAAATTGATTTTTGTAACATGCAATAGCAAACATTAGAACTGCCTTGTAATCTTTATACAATGTGTAGTTTTACTTGTATAAAATTAAATCAGTGACTCAAACTCTTGTGCTTTTATTATAGTATAGCTTAATTCTTTTCTGGCTATATTGTGTTGGATCCACCTCCATGACAAATTGTGGCTTCTTCTGGGGTAGATACTTGCTGTGTAGAGAACTCATCAGGTCTCTTGATAAAACAAATGAGATGTGGTAGGAAATACTTTAGTTTATTACACATAGTATTGATCTTACACCAGTGTAACATTTGGTCTCTAAATTCCTTGATTGAGAATATTTTAATTGTGGGCAGGTATAAGCATTCAGAAAGCTTCCCTTATGTGGGTGCATCTTGCATCTGTGTATCTGTCCCTGGTGTTTATTTTGTAGGCATAAGCGACACCTGCAAACAAGGTGGATTTCAGCCTGGTTGAAAGTATATCCCTTAAACAAAACCATTTGCTTGATCAGTCTTGAAATAGTATTTCCATTCTTTAGTAAGACACCAGTGTATGTCAGTGAGGCAAATTATTTCTTCTAGTACATTGAGTCTCAGCTGAGGCATGAGACTTTCAAGGGGGTGTTGAGCCTCCTTGCTCACAGGGTCACAATGATGGGGTGGCTGGACCAAGTTTCAGTTAATGGTATTGCAACCAGGAACATCAGTTTGCAGTGCTTGCTAGCATTATTTGCTGCTGAAAATGAGAGAGATTGCTCTGAAATCTATGGACCTTTCTGGTTAAGGATTTGCTTTTAAAAGGTTTCCTAGCCCATGGGTGTTCTCAACAAATTTTTGGGTGACCTCAGTGTGGCCACCAACTCTTCCTGGTGGCTGCTCTGACTGTTTTTCCTAAAATACTTAATTTACTTTAGGAAAAACAAACATGCACATATACATGTCCAAATCATTGTAATTTATTTATGTAGGGTTTTTTTTGCAGACTCAGTAATAAAAATGTACATTTGTCTCTGTTCTTTATTGGACTTAAAACAGAGTAGAAACACAAGTATGGTGCTTTGCATGTTTTGTTTTTTGGTTGCTTTTTTAAGACTTGCTAGTTAGTAAGTCTGCTACTGTTAAAAGTGACTATTTGTATATTTAATATCATGTTTCACAGCAGACGTGCTAGGGACAATGGGCTAAAGGAAGCAGCAGGAGATGGGGTGGGTGAGACCAGGGCTGGAGCCTGGGGTTCCACTTCACAATCTGGGGAGCCAGTGGGGGCCAGGGATGATGTGTGGGGGGTGAGCCAAGGGCCACATCCTTGGGGCCAGAACCCAAAGCCCTGCAGCTGGGGGAAGGATCCTGCTGCCCATCACCCCAGGGATGAAGCCTGTGCCCCACCACCCCCGGGAAGGGGGGAACTCATACTGTGTGCCTGCTCCTACAGTGTTTGTGGCTCCAGAAGGGGTCAGGGACCAGCCCCTACTGGCAGCCCTGGGGGAGGAGTGCTAGTTCCACCCCCCAATCGCTGCCCAGGATGCTGTGGCCTCAAGAAAAGCCTCTAGGGGCCGCATTTGGGAAACACTTGTCAGCCTATGTGCACAGTTAGACAGCAGGATCAAAGGACTGCCCTTTTAGTGGAAACCATGGCCAAAGTTCCATCTAGATAACATTGGAAAGGCTCATTTTGTAAGGGGCTGAGCATAACTCAAATTTAAGTGGGGATGGGGGGAATTGAGAACCCCTGTTCTAGTATAATGTTGCCTTTGGCAGAGGTAGCAGACTAGTCAGTCTGAGGCAGAGGTACATCTACTGACCCATTATTTAGTACTAAATTATTTTGGAATTTCAGACGTTGCGGGAAAAGTGTTAAGTTCAATTTGGCTGTAAGCAGTACCCCAAGTTACTTTGGGATACAGCAGAATTTGCTGCCACATTCACATCCCTCTCACAGAATTGTTCCATGATCTCAACTTGTAATGAGCGTGTGTTTTTCCTCCTTTTGGTTGTAAGGAGAATATTGGAGAGATGGGGCATCTTTACTAGAAAGTCTTAAAAATGTTAATGGGTGCTGTATGCTAGCATTCCTATCATTGCACTAGCCACTGCAGCTACCCTCAGACTATCAGCACATTGCTTAGATTGTCTGTGTACATAAGTCCTTTGTCTGCCAACAGCCTGACACCTGGGTGTTCGTGGTAGACCCTGAAAACAACACACACACTTGAACTTTAACAGTTCGATATTTTAGCAGAAACATCCACGTAATGTGCTTGTCCCACAAACACTCCCACACATCCCCCGCAGCCATCTAGCTGCCAACCCTAATTTCCCATGAAATTCAACTCCGCTTATGCACCCTTAGTATGAACACAAATCTCACAGCATGAGAACCATGAGGTTAAATGTGATATCAAAGAATAATCCAAAGGCTATAGTACTGTATTTATATTTAATTCAGTTAAACTTTCCATTTTTTAATATCCGTGAAGCTGCTGTGGAACTTCCCTTCTGAATTGTGTAGAATCCAGAGTCCTTGCCATAGAATTTAGTTCCAGTATGCTGTGAAGGCCTTGATATGTGACCTTATGTTACTGCATAAAGTTATGCTGGTGTCCTTTCTCTATTTTAACTTAGTGGAAATTTCTTATTCCTACTGAAATTGTCACCTCATAGCTAAATGTGAATTGTGCTATAGTATTGTAATTAGAGTCTTAGAGCAAGTTTTTGGTCACTGATTAGGATAGATTTTCCCCTCTAATAGATGCCAGAAAAGATGTGATTTTTTCATGTGTATTTGGACTTCAGAAGTTTAGTGAGGATGATCAAATAGCAGAAATCTATGCCCCTTTTTTTGAAGGGTTGTCTTAGCTTTGATGTATTTGGAATTCACGCGACTAAGGAAACGTGAGTTGCAAGTACAGTTCATTAACAAACACTTGAAATATGCTGTTTCTAGGTTGAAATCTCATGGTATCATCTCCCACTGTTTCTCTGTTGGGATAGTCAGGAGAGAATAACCCTCATGAATGAAACAAAATTGAATTTAAAATATTGTAGATCTCCCAGATTAACCAATTGAGGTTGCCTGCAATAGCCAGGGACCCTGGACTTGATGACCGAGGAGGTCCCTTCCAGTCCTATCTTCCTATGAACTTTTTAGTATTTAAAAAAATCCCATGGTGCTTGCTGTTTAAGTTGTTACTGGTATTGCAGGCCACCTGAGGGAGACTATAAATTCAGTGATCTTTGGATTTAGGTATTTCTATAGCTCCTGCCTCCCTCCATTGCCCCATAACCAGGGTATCCAGATGCTAAATGGGAGGGCTCTTTCGATTTTTGTTATGTAAACACAGCTCACCTGTAGAATTGGGTTGTCTGAGAGTATATTGAAAGCCTTGTTTAACACTGACAACGAGTCTAGTGGCACCGGCTACCCCCTGATACTTGTTTAACACTGGTTCTTCATGTTGAAATAGCTACATAAGCCTAACACAAACATTACATTGTTAATGCTAATGGGTAAGTCTGGAGGGATGTAGTAGTTCCATGCTTCTCACGTGCTGGAGGTAGCAATTGTTGCATTTGTAAAAGGCTTTTTCTCAAAGGTGATATTACATTTATTTTGCAACGCTATGGCAACTGGAGAATATTCAAATTTTTAGCTATAGAACTTTAGTACTTAGCATTTGGGAGAAGAGAGATCTTTGGTAAAGAATGAATACTTCCTTCTCTGACCCTTCACATAGGTTGTTAGGGTCATGATATTCTTTCTGTATTGCCAAGATGTCCTTCAGCAAAATAGCCTTAAAATTCCTGATTTTTTGCGAACAAAAAGCCAGGCTTTCTTTGTCAATTGTAAAAGTGGCTAAAATGTCACCAGCCTGCCTTTTACATTTTGTCCATTGCATTTAGGTATTAAGGCAATATTATTTTTAATCTCTTGTTTTAGTATAGGCACCAGCCAGATGCTGTTAGCAGTTTGCTCTTGCAATTATTCTTTGGAATGTCTGCCTGAGACCACTGCAACTTGGTCTTAGTAATTGATCAAACAGCCAACCTCTCACTTCTTACCTTGGTTACTGACCATTCTCAACAGCATATGCCTCTTTAGTGGCTTGTGCAAAATGGAGGTGGCTGTTCACTACCTTCACCATCTGTATTTATCTCTACAGAGAGCCTAGCTCAAGAGACTGAATTTTACCATATACGATGTAGATAGATAGAAGGAAATGTAGTGGGGAAGCTGCTACTTTTTGTATCTTGTTCTGTAAATAAACAGAAGAATTCTTCAGGCTCTAAGGCTTACAACTGCCTAAAAAAAGTTAAGAAAATAAAATACTTCAAGCTGCTTGCTTTTAACATTACTGGTAACCCAATTAAATGAGTTTTCCTAGAAATGATTCTTATAATTATAAATTCTGTTTGAGGGCCATCTTCAGTAGGTTGTCACACGTTTTGCTTTTCCAGGAAATCTTCATGGGAAGATAACTAGAGCTATACCATAGTGGTAGCACAGATTTTAAGCAAGTGCTCAAATTTCACCTTGCCTCCAAACAAGATAAATGTGAGTTCACGAGTTTTAAAGAATGTTGTTTTGGGTAAACCCTATTTGTCAGGTGCTATAATGCTGGTGCAGGCAAATGCATGGAGGGGGAAACGCATTAAATCAACCTTACGTTTCTACACCTGAGGCTATCTCCTCTCCTTCCCCTGCCCTCCCTCCCGAACTGGTGAAACTTGTCCTAGAGTGCTCTCTAATCAAGACGAGTTAATTGTATATAGTAAGGCACAAACCTGATTGGGAGTGTGGCACAGTGGACTAGGTCCAGAGTCCCTTTGCTGGGGGCCTTACAGCCCTGCCTCATCCTGACCCAGAATAAGAGCAGCAAGAAGTCCTCCAGGCAGCCTAGAGTGGCTGCAGAGGAACAGCCAGTCATGCTGCTGGAGAGATTGATGTGGTCCAGAAAGGCCCTATATAAGGTAAGCAGCGGAGAGCTGGGAGCTCAGTTGCTGTGTGGAGCTTGAGGAGTGAAGACCAGGTGACTGGCTGGTGGGAAGAGCCACAATACCATGGACAGCTGACTGGAGAGCTCACTGCAAGTAGGACTGAAGCCCAGGGAAGTCTGCTGAAAACCCGGTGCCTGGCTGGTGGGAAGAGCAGCAGGACCAGCGGAAGGTCAGTGCATGCAGGCTGAGGCCCAAAGGGACTGGGCACAGAACCTGGCCAGGCCAGCGAGGCTACCCAGATAGGTCCTGCTGGTCTGGTTGCAAACTGAGCCAAGGGAGGCCTGCTGAAATAACACCAGCTGCGATTACCAAGATGGGCCCTAGCTGGGTGCTTGAAGGCAGTGCCTCTGGGAGAAGTCTTAGAGCTATGGCCCCATACCAGGGCTGTAATAAGAACTTGTACTGTATACACCAGAAGCAGGGACAGTGGAGGGGGGCTTGGCTGGAAGCCGGAGCTGCTGAAAACCTGCCAAAGAACATCAGCTGGGGGGAGGGGTGCGCTCATGGTTGTGGAATCTCCATAATTGGGTATTTTTAAGAGCAGGTTGAACAAACACCTGTCGCAGATGGGCTGGATTATACTTAGTCATGTCTTGAGTGCAGGGGACTGGACTAGATGATCTCTCAAGGTCCCTTCCAGTTCTTTGATTCTATGATATATGACCAAAAAACAAAAGCAAGCTCACACCCAACTGAGACAAGGGGGCTGTCGACAAGAGGTGCGTGCCGCCCTGTGAAAAAGAACTGTGTGTGCAGGCACTATTGACCAGAGAAAGGGTGTGCTCCCGAGAGACAGGAGCCAACCCCATTACAGGGAGCTTCCAATCCTGATTTTCAGCTGTGTATTAAAGACTTGTAGTCATTTTGGGTGTAAGAATAATATAAATGCTTTGTAAGCTCTTTGGGGCAGGGTTTCTTTTTTACATGTGTGCAGTGCCTACTGCAAGAAGGCCCCTCTTAACCAAGTACCACCCTAATGTATTGGAGTGTTTTGGAATTATTTACAAGTCCTAAAAGTTCCACTATGGATGGATGGGTAGTATGTCAAATTAAGGCTGTGGAAGAGATCAACGATCTGTGCCAGCCTGAATAATATCCTGCTCTAGGCGCACACTGGTGAATTGACTTATGAAGCATATGGCGGCCTGAGCGTGCTGCTGGGTTACCACCAAGCTGAACAATGACTAGTTGGATGTTCTGCAGGAAGATGTACTGGGCCAGAGCGAATTCTGCTACTCTAAAGCAAATGTCTACTGTTTTAAAGTGCTGTTTACATTATAACTCTACCATATTGGTACATTTATTACAAATCAGTTTTTTTAAAAACATCTAGATATGCTGCTGTAGCTTCGTATTTTGCATACATCGAAGTATTTCACACAGGGAACATGAAGCTCTGGTATTACAACTGGAATGGAACAGGGAGTAGCTTGAAAATCTAATGGACAGAAATATATAAACGGTTTGTGAAAAAAGACCCATCTACCAACTTTGCATATGAAGACTTCATTTCTGAATGGAAGTCAGCTGTTACCCAGTCCTTGCAAGTGTCCTTGAATCCCGAATGGAGACGGGATGTGTGTGAGGTACCTACTTGAATTAATATTTCATACACAGAGTAGCTTTTTGTTGAACTGTTTCCAGCTTCTGCTTCTCCAAAGTCCAATTGTTATTGGGCTGGCATTGCCAACATTCATGAAATCTCTGCATGCTTATAAATCAAAGAGCTAAAGATGAAAAAGTGGGAATTTGGCTCAGTGGTCTAGAAGCACTCAAAAGTCAGAAGTCCTTACATTCAGGATGTCCTTGGGGGGAAGTTATGGTAATAAAATGGCATGGGTGCAGTTGAAATTACAATACATTGAGCATCACGAAAGGTCAGGCTCCCACTTCAAAGCCAATTTAACCATGTTGCATTTCCTGTCTGGTTTATGGTGTATATTTAATAACAGCAATATATTAAGCTGCACATTGAGAGGGAAAACCAGAGGATGAATATTACTGTGTGTAGTGCTATGAGTTAATCGTGCTGTGGGAACTTTTCCATTGCCTGACTTGTGATTTTTTTTTTTTATTATACCTGTTAACATTGCAATCACAAACTTTTCTCTTTTTATTTGAAGAGAGGGAAATAAATAAAAATGAGCAGAGCAGAGCTAGCAGTTCTTAACTCTTAAAGAAGGCCATGTCTACACGCACATTTGCATTGTTTTAACTAAAGATGTTTGCTTAAATCGATTAGGTTGAAGGGGTGCAAGTTTGTGTGTGGACACTCATTTCAGTTGCATGGCTCATTTGGATTTAGCTTAATCCAGTAAAATAAGAGGTTAAGCCTAACAATACCCTTTAAAACTGAAATCAGTTTGCACTGCTTTTGTTTGTAAACAATCTTGTGTAAACAAGCTAGGTGCACTGACCTATCTAAGAGGCAGTCAACCATAGCAATCAGAACAGTATGTATTATCCAAAAGGTAGCGTGTGGTTGATGCATTGTGGATGGGTTGTGTGTATACAATGGACGTATGAAGATGTCTATGGCTTTTATGGATCTACTCCATAACTCGGTCCACTTACACGCAAGGTTTTGAAATGCAGCCATTATTCGGTTATATGTATGTCTCTCTTCAGGCCAAGGACTGCATCATCATCTATTCATGGAAAGTGCTACTGTAATGTAAATAATTATTTGCAATAGGAAATTTTTAATGACTTCATGAAATAGTCTTAAACATTTCTCAAACATTTGCCTTGGGGCAGGACTCAAGCACAGAGGATTTCAGCCCAAAATTAGTTATTGGAAAATTCTGAGCAAGTGAAAAGATGATCGTAAGTGTGCTGGGTGAGTGAAGACTTCTGGCGAGGGGTGGGGCAAATGTAGTAAGACACATTAGTATCCCAATTCTGGCCTCAGATGCATGCAATTCTGATTTCTCCTATGAAAGGGAGAGTAGAATTGTGTGTGCGCATGCACGCACTATTGACCAGGTAGGAATGCAATAGGATCGTGTCTCATCCAATTGGTGTAGTAGTTACAACATATAATTGCACCAGACTGGTTGAGTTGTGCTCTGATATAATTTTGCATTATTGAATTCCTAGCCGGGCAGTTTTTTTGCTACTGAAAATGAGGTGGTTGTATAAAGATGTGATGTAAGGTGAAAAAACAGTACAACATAATCTTCTGTGCTACATTTGTGTTCCTCAGTCTTCTGCGTATTTCAGACTCATCAACGACACTGTGTAATGTCAAAATGAAGAGAAATAGTCACTCCCAAGTGTGCTGAGCAATGAACCCAGTGAAAAATTGCTCAATGAGTGTGGGGGCAATATTCACTTGCATACTCCTAGGGGAATTTTGCACCACAAATTAAAATTCTGTGCTCAATGGGAAATTCTGCATATTTTATTTGTCAGAATATCACAGTATAATCATGCCAGTTTCAGTTATTTTGGTAATGTATTTCAAAATACCTGTCAGCAAGTATGTTTGTAACAATACAGACCAAAAAAAAAACCTCTCAGGAATTTTTTTTGACAGATTCCTTACTAGGTGTATTAATACATAACTTTCAGTAATTCATTTAATACTGAAGCAAATTTCCCATACCCTTCAGAAGCAGTGCAAAGGCTTGGGGGAGTCGGGATAACAGAGGAGCTGAGGGAGAGGGAAGGAGCTTGGAAATTAACCTGGAGGGTTTTTGGGTATGGGTGGGAGAAGTATGGAACAGGTTAGGGGTGGTTGTTTTATTGGGGGGACTGTTACGGAGCTTCCCCCATGCAGACCCTAGCTGACCCCAGCCTCTCCCATTCAGTCAGGCACATCTGCCCCATCCCCATGTGTCCCTGCAGCCCCTCTCCCCCTCCCCATATGTCCCTGCACCCCCCTATGCCCTGTCCCCATGTGACCCTGCACCCCACCTCCCATTCAGTCCCTGGCTCAATGCTGTCACCTCACTAGCTCCGGAGCCCACACCCCACTCTGTGACCCGCCCAGCAGCCCCATGTGCCCTGCTCTGTCTGTCCCGTGCCTCACCTGGCTGGTTGCCCTCTCTTCTGGCACCACAGCAGCCCCTGGTGGGTGAAAGGTGTAACTGCAGTGCTTCTGCAGAATCTATATTCTACAGATGAAAAAAAAATCTGTAGGGGGACATGAATTCTGCACCTGTCTGGTGGCACAGAATTCCCCCAGGAGTAAAGACTTACAGATTTATAGTTACCTGATAATGATAGTTACTGCTAGTATTGTGTTTGCCCAGCTCTCACTGCTCCCCTTCTGAACTAAACTAGGGAAACATCAACGGCCCATGCAGGAAATTTAGAACAAAGCAATTTGAAAGAGCCTAATACAACATGTAGCCTGGATCTGTTAGTTGGTAATGGAAGACTGCTTCCTCTTGGGTTGACAGTGTAATTGCAATGTGTAAAGATTTTGGACATCATATTCCACCATATTGATGCCCAAGAGGGAAGAGATTTTGTAATGTCTCTTGTGTATAACTTTTTATTCATATATCTCAGTGCTTTGCAAAGGAAGTATTGTTATCCCTGTTTTACAGATGGGGAAATTGAGGTACAGAGTGAGATGACTCAGTAATATACTTGACTCTTAGCTAGCGCTTTTTCGTCCATAGTTCTCAAAGTGCTTTCCAGTAGAGGTCAGTAGCATCATCCTCATTTTACATCTGGGGAAACTGAGGCAGCTGGTGGGAAATGTCACCTAGTGAGTCAGTGGCAGAGCCAGGAATAGAACCTAGGGCTCTTGAGTCCCACTCCAGACCAGAATCACATTGCTTCACCTCTCGTACAGCTCCATGCCATCCCTCTTTCTCTAGCAAGAGAGGAAGTGACTGGCTGCGGGGAGAGGGTGGGAGCATGGCAAAGGCCAACACTTGGGAGGTGAAATGTTCAGTTTTACGCTTTGCCCGTGCCACCAACATTTCACCATAGGTCACATCTCCCGCTGTCTCCCAGCAGCTTGTGGGCAGAAGGGAAACCACATGTGAGCAGCTGATTGGAATGGAGTCCCAGACTTGGTGGCTAACAGGAGGAGTGATCAAACAAGTGTCCACCAGAGGGGAGGAATGAACGCACAGGGCATGCTGCTGCCCCCAGAGAGAAGAGAAGAAGGAAAGCTATCCCACACAGTGCTCTCTGTGGCTCTGGGGTAGTAACTGACCAGCAGCTTTGTGTCTGATAGATCAATGGCTGTGTCCATAGCAGTTGGACAATCTACATAGAGAGGGTGTGTTCTTACCATGTGTTAGCAGGTGGAAATAAGGACTGTGGGGGAGTCTAGGGTTTTCCTTGTGTTTAAACTACAACATCCTGGTCTTTGCTAGGATTTTAGCATCTCATGTTAGCTAGCATGAGGTAAGAACATGCCTGTTTTCCTGGTGAGACAAGGCCAGAGAGAACTAGGCTTAGCATGTTTGAGTGGCTCTAGTCAACAATTTTTTAGCCCTTCTGTCCCAAATATAACTGACGTCTGTCCACCATGATCACATCACTATGTACAGCTGCTTAGACACTGCAATGACTATCATATGAATGTCTAGAGGCAAATGCAATGTTCTTAAAAACCCATTAAAAGGCTAACCTTCGTTGTATTTACCAACATTTTAAGAAGTTTTCCAAGGCTCAGGTAAGCTGAGAAATGAAATATGATTGAAACAGAGCCTTGGAATAAGGATGAAAACAATTTGTCTCTTCAGAGGGTGGCTGGAGGGCAACCAAATTGTAAATATGAATATTATATTTAGTTTTGCGTCTTGTGAAAATATCCCCTACTGTACAGTCAGTCCTTAGCCATTCAGAAGGATCTGAGGGCCCCATCCCACTCCCACTTCAGTCAATGAAATTTGTGCCCTTGTCTTCAGTGTCAGCAGGCTCAGGTCCTGTTTGGGGTCATCATGTTAAATTAAAACACGCTCTATAATTCTGTGTTACATCCATGTCAATAACAGAAGAAAGCACTGAAGTTAATGTCATGGTCCATCCCAGAGGAATTCTTACTAAACATTGCCCTGACTGTTTGCAGACTGGTCGAGAGAGAGAGAGAGAGAGAGTGTGTGTGTGTGTGTGTGTGTGTGTGTGTGTAAACAAGCAAAAGCCCCTAGAAATCTTATATACTGTTTTTGATCAGTAAATCTCAAGGCATTTTCCACGGGGGTCAGAATGATTATCTCTATTTTAAAGATGGGGAAACAAGCACTTACCGAGGTGAAGTAACTTGGCCAAGGTAATCCAGCAGGCCAGTGGTAGAGCAAGGACTAGACCTCAGGTCTCCTGGGTCCTGTGATGTATTCACTAGGCCTAGTGAGGCCTCAGTGCTTCCTGTTCTTAAGTGTCTGAAATCATGATCGGTCACAGTAAACTGCATTCAAGGAACATGATGCTTTTTGCACGTCTTGCTAGCAGTGAGGGTGGAATGTTCTGTCTCTATCCATGAGTCAGCTTCTCTCAAAGTGATTGAGTCGACTCTTTCTCCGTGAGTTGAAGCTACATATGAATCCCCCAGTATAGTAAAGCTGGCAGAACAAACAGCCATTGCTACAAATAATTTCCCCCTGTGACACTGAAAGAAGGGGGGGGTGGGGGAAGGAAGAGGAAGAGCCTATTTAAAGCCCTGAGTGCATTAAGCCAACTCCAATGATCAGCTCTGATTAGTTCATCAAAATCCCTGAACTGGGTCTCTTGTACTTTTTATGAACAGATGAAGATGTTTGGGGTGTGTAGGAGGAGCTGTGTGATTCTGTGCTCCTGGGGATGCAAGACTGACAGGATTACCAGAGCCAAGGGCTTGGTTCTGCTCTCCTTGAAGTGAGTGGGAATGTTGCCACCAACTTCAATGGAGCAGGATTTGGCCCAGCATGGGGGAAGACAGTGCAAGCTTCCTCTCTCTTGTTCTGCTAAGGCACTTCAGTGCTGGTCTCTGTGCCAGGCCTGGTCTCCCAGACAGGTCTGCCAAAGCGCCTTGGGCCCTACTACTCCAGTCTGGGGTCTTTCCCAGGAGGATGTCCAGTTCTGCCTAAGTAATTGGTGTCAGTGTTTTATAATGGTACCAACCAAGGTCTTGCTCCTGCACAGTGCTGTGAGCAATCCCATAATGCTCGAGCGCTGGAAGTTAAAGCATGTGCTGGATCGGGACCAGCATGCTCAGCACTTCGCAAGTCAAGCCCCAAATTCCTCTCACGAGGGAGTTAAGCTGAACAGACTCATCCCACCCAATCTCCCCCAGGATTTTTTTGGTATGTTTATTTTAAAATTTTGAAGTGATTGGAGAGCTGCTCCAAGATGTCAGCTTGACAGCCCCAGCATAGGAAACAGAAGCAATATGGTCTGTTGGCTTCAGCCTAGACCTGGAGTGACCACATCTGAAGTTCAATGTCCATGGCCCATTCCGTCTTTTCCCATTCAGCTGCCAACCTGAGTGCCCAATGAACAAAAGAACATAAGAATGGCCCTACTGGGTTAGACCAAAGGTCCGTCCAGCCCAGTATCCTGTCTACTGACAGTGGCCAATGCCAGGTGCCCCAGAGGGAGTGAACCTAACAGGTTATGATCAAGTGATCTCTCTCCTGCCATCCATCTCCACCCTCTGACAGACAGAGGCTAGGGACACCATTCCTTACCCATCCTGGCTAATAGCCATTAATGGATTTAACCTCCATGAATTTATCCAGTTCTCTTTTATACCCTGTTATAGTCCTAGCCTTCACAACCTCCTCAGGCAAGAAGTTCCACATTGTGCACTCTGTGAAGAACTTCCTTTTATTTGTTTTAAACCTGCTGCCCATTAATTTCATTTGGTGACCCCTAGTTCTTATATTATGGGAACAAGTAAATAACTTTTTCCTTATTCACTTTCTCCACATCACTCATGATTTTATATACCTCTATCATCCACTCCCTTGGAAAAGAGGAGACTAAGCTGAAAAGTCCTAGCCTCTTTAATGGGACCCGTTCCAAACCCCTAATCATTTTAGTTGCCCTTCTCTGACCCTTTTCTAATGCCAGTATATCTTTTTTGAGATGAGGAGACCACATCTGTACGCAGTATTAAAGATGTGGGTGTACCATGGATTTATATAAGGGCAATAAGATAGTCTCCATCTTACTCTCTATCCCCTTGAGTTGCTGCTTTCTGTAATGCACCTGTCCAAGAGGAACTGCACTGACAACACAGGTCACCATCAGATAGGAATGACTTTCAGTTACTGTGACCTGGGCTGGATTTAAACTGGTGACTTAGAGAGAAAACATTGTGTTCTTCAAGCCCTTTTGCCCACCCACTTCTTCAACTAAGTCACATTTGAGCCCGAGTCTTAGGAGATTCAAAAAGTAAATATTTTATTTGTCACAGGGACACTTGCAGTGTATGAAGCATACAGAACTCCGTGATTACTTCATATAGCTTTGCTTAAGTAGGTGAGACCTATACCAACCAAATGTCCAGCACTAGAGAGCTGCATGATCAATGCAGAAGCTTCATGGCTTGGCAGCTAGGAAGATGTGTTTGTTCCTTGTCCTTTACAGTGACTTTCAAGCACATCAGTTTCAGCCAGGTCTTTCAGCAGCAGCAAGGCAGGCAGAGCAGACCCGCTGTGGAGTCTGTGCAAGTACATGAAAGAGGGAATCTCTCCATGCTATTGCACACAGGGCAAAAGGGAAAAAAAAGCAAAGCACATAAGCCTGGGTTTTGATATTTTTGTAACACATTGTTAAAGAACACAGGGAAACTGGTTAATTGCATTCCATTTTGGTACAAAAATGGGTCACAGTCCTTACCACTCAATGCTGTTCCCCAATGGCTTTTAGGTAAGCATGAAGGCAGTGACAATTTTTTAGCAGAGGGATCCTGTCACTAGGATGTCCCTTGGTGGATGAATATATCTAGGTTACTGGATCTGAGTTTTGCTGTTATGTTCTGCAATAAAGGTGTAATTTCCAGCTCACGTAGATGTACATGTGCTAGCTTTGAGCTAATCCTTTTGTGAATCCCACAGAATCCTCGGCTTTGATGCCTTGTGGCAATGAGTTCCACAGGTTAACTAGGTGTTGTGTAGTATTTTTTTCCCTCAATTTTAAATTTTATTTTTAATGTGCTTTGCCTTCTTCCTGTATTATAGGAAAGGGTAAACAGGAGTGTCTTATTCACCTTCTCTCTAGCATTTTGTTGGTCTATATATCTCCATAATGCCCCTTCTTAATTGTTTCCTGACTACATTAAACTGTCCCTATTTTTTCAGTCTTTCTTCATATGAAAGTCTCTTCATGTCTCTCATAATTGTTATCTTCCATTTCTGGACTCCTAATACCTCACAGCAAGTTAGGACTGGAAGAGACCTTAAGAGGTCATTTAGTCCATCCCTGCCCAAGCTGAGGTAGGATTAAGTGTGCCCAAACCAACCCTGGCAGATGTTTATCTAATGTGTTCTTAAAAATCTACAATGACGGGAATTCCACAACCTCCCTTGGAAGCCTATTTCAGTGCTTAGCTAGCCCTATAGTTAGAATGTTTTCCCTAATATCTGACCTAAATCTCCCTTGCTGCAAATTAAGCAAATTGCTTTTTGCCCTACCATTGGTGGATGGAGAACAACTGATCGCTGTCCTCTTTTTAGCAACCTTTTACGTATTTGAAGACTGTTATTGTGTCTCCACTCATTCTTCTCTTAGGTGTGAATAAAAAATTAAAATGTCAAAATTTTGATTACAATATCTGAAACACTAGGACAATTTGTGGTGAAAAGCCCCCACCATGCATTTTTTTTAACCAACAATAGAATTAGTTGACATTTTCATTAATGTAAACATTTTGAAAAATTTGATTCTTTGTTACTAATTTCAAAACAAACGGTGTTGGAGGGGTGTAAAAATGGGAGTATCTATCTAATATTAGAGTGGGTGCCCAAGACTGAACACATTATTCTAGGTAAGGATGCACCATTGATTTATATATACACCATTATAATATTTTCAGTCATATATTTTTCATCTCACTCCTTATGCACCCTAACATTTTGTTTACCGTTTTTGACGACTACTGTGCAACATATTCCTATTATTTAAAGACCCCTACCTTCTCCAAACACAAGATCTAAAAAACAAAACAAAAATCTTGGTTGCTGCCTTTGTCTAAGTTCCCAAGATACCCCAAATAAGATCCATTCCAGATTGAGAGAGGAGGTTGATATTTTCTCTTACACAAGCAGAGTACAACAGTCAATGATTTTTGACAGGTTGATTTGATTTTAAAACACTTTCCCAGTGCTTCCAGTTTCCCCCACTTCAGTTTAAAACAAACCACGTCACTAAATGAGTAAAACTAACAGGCTTTTTTTTTACGGTAACCATGCTTATTAGGGAATAGTGTCTTTTAAATTCGTATGTAAAGGATATTATTAATACAGGACAACCGCTTAAGCATTCATGTTGGAATATTCAAACGGATGTTAAAAGTCTGAGATCGCCAGTGATTAGTGTGTGTGTGTGTGTGCGTTATGTTTCTGTGGAGAGATAATCTCGCCATTTCACTCTAATTTTCCGAATATTCCCCTGACCTCGGTTCAAGGGGGGGGGGGGGGGAAATCCCTGATCCAAACCCAAATGTAAACTGGATTTCATATGTATTTTTATCTGCACAGTTGTTATAGCAACCAAAGTTCTAAACCGATGCAATCACATTCCAAAATAATGTGATGTGATTAAAAATTGACACGGCCGCGTCGAAGAATAAACGTATTGCGTTGTTATGGCAACCGGGAGAGTTAAAATTCTGCCTGCTTAAATTTAAATCTACCAAATTATCTGAAAAATCTGGAGAATTTGCTAACGTGGCCATGGAGATTAACCTCCGCACCGGAGTCTATTTAGTGAAAAGCCAGCCGCAAAATTAACGGTCGAATCGCTTTCTCGTTTGCCGTGTAAACCTACTTAGCCTCTTGCTATTCTGATTACACTCCGCTTTCAGTGCAGACCGGATTCGGGCAGGGGGCAGCTGCGGATTTGCATTTCCTTCATCGCTGCCTTTCAGCCTCGCCCCTGATGTTCCTGCCCTACATAAGCTATAGGGGTTCGTGCATTTCACTCTACCACTGCTTCCGAAGGGGCGGGGAAGCAGACGGGACTGCAGAAGAACACAGGGAAGGGCTGTTTGGTGCGATGGACGCCAAGCCTGTCAAGCCCAGAGGCTGCCTCTCTCTCTCAGACGCTCCACCGCCCCTGTACCAAGCCCATTCCTAGCAAGAACTCCAGGATCCCATCCATGATGATTCTGCAGCATGTACCAATAAGCATGGTCGCTGTTATACAGAGGGCACGGTCAGGGCAGAGCGCGTGCGATGCTTGAACGCAGCAATCCTTGCAGTTCAAATGGTCGGAGCTCTTTACTCGCTGTGACAATTGGAGACATCTTTCTTCCCCTTCCACCCAAGGCGGCTGTTGGCCAGTCACTCACAGCCCGGGGAGTCGGCATGGGCATTGTTTTGAAAACAACAGAACTTCAGTGGTGACCTCACCGCCCTGGATGCAAATGTGACATTGGCTGCATGTCACACTTCGCTCAGAGAGAGAAAGTCCCCCCATGTCCTATGCTCCTATCAACTAGTTAGGCAAGCTTTTTTTTAATATGTTCCTCTGGGGCCAGGATTGCTGCCTGCTAGCATGGACTCGAGCAAGAAGCCAGCCAGGACAGCGTTTACTTTCCCACTCTGGACATTTATTCTTTTCAAAAGATGGGACGGGATTCTGGACAGTCATCTCCACTTGCCATCCAATTCAAGGGGCCAAACTTTGCTCTTAGATATGTCAGTCTAACCCCACTAGCTTCAATGAGCTTTGCCTGGTGTATCTAAGAGCAAACCGTGACCCCCCCAGATACCTGATGTACAAGACACATACGCACAGTCAATGTATGACTGTCAGTCACACTTAAAATGCAGATAAATATTTATAAACCCAATCCCCTTTTTCAGTGGCTAACCTCTGTGGCTGGTGCTCACCACCCAGGCGCCCCTCACAAGTTCCCTGCAGCTTCCAAAGGGTTCTAGAAGAGTTAGAAATCCTACCGTCCATTGCCATCAGATTAGTTAATATAATGGAGTTCACCAAGTGGTGGCTTGCTGGATACATCTAGATCAGGGGTAGGCAAACTACAGCCCGGGGGCCGCCTCCGGCCCTTCAGACGAGGTCTGGGGCTTGCTCTGCTCTGGTGCTCCAGCCAAGGAGCGTGGTCAGGGGTTTGCCCTGCTCCGTGCATGCTGTGGCTCTGTGCAGCTCCCAGAAGCTGCAGCATGTCCCCACTCCGGCTCCTATGCATAGGGGCAGCCAGGGGGCTTCGCATGCTGCCCCTGCCCCAAGCACTGCCCCTGCAGCTCTCATTGGCGGGGAACCAGGGCCAATGGGAGCTGCAGGGGTGGCACCTGCAGATAGGGCAGTGCGCAGAGCCACCTGGCTGCACCTCTGCATAGGAACCGGAGGGGGGACATGCCGCTGCTTCCGGGAGCTGCTTGAGGTAAGTGCTGCCTAGAGCCTGCACCCCAGTCCACTCCTGCACCCCAACTTCCTGCCCCAGCCCTGATCCCCCTCCCACCCTCAGAACCCTTCGGTCCCAGACCAGAGCACCCTCCTGCATCCCCCAATCCCTCATCCCCAGCCCCACCCCAGAGTCTGCACCCCCAGCCAGAGCCCTCACCCCCTCCTGCACCCCAACCCCCAATTTCATGAGCATTCAGGGCTTGCCACACAATTTCCATACCCAGATGTGGCCCTCAGACCAAAAAGTTTGCCCACCCCTTATCTAGATGGTACTTTCTACTTTGCCATGGAAGAGCAGTCCATATGAGATAGCCCTCCCATGTCTATCAGAAACCAAATAGATTGAAGATCAAAAGTATAACTGGGTTCAAAAAAGAACTAGATACATTCATGTAGGATCAATTAACCTAGATGGTCAGGGATGCAACTTTATGCTCGGGGTATCCCTAAACCTCTGAAAGCCAGAAGCTGGGACTGGACAACAGGGGATGGCTGAGTGGATAATTGTCCTGTTCTGTTCAGGCCCTCTGAAACATCTGTCTAGCACTGGCCACTGTCAGAAAACAGGACATCAGCGAGATGGGTCATTGGTCTGACCCAGTAGGGCTGTTGTGATGGATCCAGAATGGGTTTGGGTGGGGTTATGTTAAATGCAGGCTACATAGGCTCCTGGCTATAAAAACCTGCACGTTTTAGGCAGCATATTTGACTCTCCTGTCTCCTTGTTGCAAACTATCACGCTCAATAGCATCACAAAATACACCGCTGCCGATCACAGAGCAAACAGCCAGAGGCTCGGGTACCTTTTATATGAAACATTCACTTAAAAAAGAAGAAGGGGGGATGGAGCTGATGCATTTATAATTCTAATTAACTAATTCATGAATTAGTTCTAAATTTAACCCTGATCTTTAAAAAACCCCAACAAGAAAACCATTGAAATATGGATGTGCAGGGGACAGCAGCCCCCCTGGCAGAGAAACCCTGCTGCACAGCAGCCTCGGAGGGGTTAATAGCTGGTTTAATTATATATTTATATAAAACGGGGATTGCAGCGTGGATAACACACGTCTCCCTCCCCCCAGCCCACCCCGCTCTCGCTCGCTCGCTGTATATTAAATATGCTTTGCTTGTCAATTTCTTAGCCAGTGCATTTCTGCAGGGCAGGCGGCCCCGCCCCCCCGTGTGCGCAGGCGCGCAGCAGCCCAGGTTCCCGCAGGCTCAGCATTCAGTGACCACAGGCTGATTATTGTAGGTAAGGAATCAGATAAGAAAGTAATTTATAAACCTCTTTAAATCATCAAAATGCACCCCGGAAAGGGTCTGCGCCGTGCGCTGCCCACCTGTGCGCCCGGTTTGCATGCAACGCATTGCTTTGAAAATTGCACTTGCCTGCCTTTGCAACTAGCTCTTCTTACCAGCCTTTTGGTTTATTTTTTGGTACTGTAGCTTCTGGGAACCAAATTCTCTAGATTTTTATTTTATTTTTCCCTTTGCAATGGGCAGAGCAATAGAACAACTGAAGAGCAGAGGAAATCAGGAGGCAAAGGGGGGTTGGCAGGGACAATGCAAGTGCTTGCAACCCCGGGATGCTTTTTCTATTCCATGTTTAAACTGAGGGAGGGTTTCTCTCTTTAGCCCCCTTCCCTCCCCCCAAAATAGGCGAATGAGTTGAAGAGTTTTTGAAAGGAAGCGAGGCAGGAGGGGGAGGGAGAGAGGACAGGGGAAGGTTTGCGATGAGCTCGGAGGGGAGAAAATGGGTCATTTTTGCAAACTTTCTCCTTCGTGCAATTTTCACTCCCCAAATTAGAGGAATTTCTGTTTGTGCAAGAGAATTTTTTTTTAAAAGAGAGAGAGGGAATTCCGCCATTTTGATGTTTAAAAAAATATTAAAGGCTTTTCGGAATGAAGGGCTGATGGGCAGCCCTGGTGCTAGCCCAAGAGCCTAGATGTGGGGGCAAATGCAGGCAAGGCTGAGAGCACCAGGCTGAGCAACGGGGGAGGGGGCAAGGAATGACCCCCCCTTGTTTATTTTTTGATGGAGATTCTTGAAGTGAAGATTCTCTAGGAACAACTCTGCAAATCAGGTGGCATGTGGCTGCATCCAGGCACTAGATCAGCAGCAGCGTGTGTAGGTCCTTCATGAAAGGTCCCAAGGTTGTTTATTGGGAAGGAGGTGTGTTACTATAAGCTCTTTCAAGAGTGGGAAAGGTCAGTTCTGGGCAGTCAGACTTGGATTTTTTTCTCCCCTGTTGTAGCAGAGGATTCATAACATTTTTGGTCCCCACCCCCCAACTTGGTATTTTGTCTAAGTGCCGTTAATATGGAGGGACAGGTTCAGTGTGTAAAAAGATTGTTGCACTTGCTCACATTTTGATTCTCAGCTGGCTGGCAGGAGAGGGGCGGGGTGAAAGGCTGGTGTGCTAGCATCCTTGGAAATGTGTGCCTGGCAGGCTATATATTTGTGAAAGGCAGGGGGGGAAATATGTCTGTGTATGTACTGAAGATTCTGGTGGGCTAGACATTTGCTGTGAATAAATGGAGAGCCCTTCCTTCTGAAGGAGTGAGCCTAGATTAGAACAGAGTCAGAGATGTGCTTCACAGTGGATCACACAACTATTATTATAAAATATCAGACATGGAGCCCCTAGTAAATCAGAAGGTGGAGTATAGAGCTTGCTTTGGACCATTTTATGACTGACATTTATGTGTAATAAAGGTATTTTTTCTTGCACAAACCATTACACCAAGCATGGGGGGGATATGATACAAGTGCATTAAAAAAAAAAAAAAGCATATGTCAGGGTGTATTGTTTGTTATGGGAGTGCTCCTGCACCATTTCCTCCTGTGGTTATATGGGCAATGTAAGTCTGCCAGGTATCCAAACTGTTCCTCACAGTGACTCCTGCTGGGAGAGGCTGGGGGGTCTATGAAATTGTGGGCTCCTTGCTTCTCCCCAATTCCCTATGGTGACTTCTGTTGTGGGTTTTGGGACCACGGGAGTAGTAGTTTGCACAGTCAATTGATGCTCCTGCCTTATTCCAAATAGTGACTCCTGCAGGAAGACGCTGGAACTGGAGAACCAATACACTTTGCCTTCCTGCATTGTTCCCTTCAGTCACTGCTGCTGGGAGAGGCCAGAACGGGAGCTTCCCTGTGTCCTGTGCCCCTGTAGTGATTCCTCAGGGATGCTCTGAGGCAGGAGTGGCCAAAGAGTCCCTCCAGTGCTGCTGTACAGCGTTGCCATTTTCCTCTTTACTGGCGGTTTTCAAATCTTGTGTGAAACCCCACTGTACGGTGCTTGAACGCCGTGGCACTGCACAGTCCAAGTGACACAACAAGTGCCACGCGGAATCCAGGAAACCAGTTCAGCCTTCATCTTCATCCATCCTGCGAAGGCATAGCCCAGGCTGCAGGAAAAGGGGCCGTGATTTTAGGGCAGAATTTGGATTTATTTCTCAGCTGTTTAATAGAAAAATAATGGGTGAACCCTGGAAAATGTGAACATTTTTTGGAATATTTGTGGACCGTGTTTCCCATCCCCTTTGATGCATCTACCCAGTGAGTAGGTGTATGTTTTAATTCCATGTCAGTGGAATGTGTACTTTTTTGGCAAAGTACCCTGCAGAATGACTGTGACCTGTGCTGTGTGCTACAGCGCCTCCTGCTGGCAGAGGCTGAATCTGGAGTAGCTGCAAGCTTACTCACAACCAGTACTCCTGCCCTGCTCCATACAGCAACTCCTGCAGGGAGATGCTGAGACTGCAGTAGCAGTGAGCTCCCCTACAACCAACTTTTAGACCAGTCCCTAAAGTGACTCTTATTGCAAGTGGATGAGCTTGTTGTCAGAAAAACACATGAGCCAAACAGCAGCCCTGTCTGTGTCATGCAGCCTGCACTGGGATGTTAAGAATTCCCCCAAACAGTGAGCATCTTGGCAGAGGTGAGATCAATTAAAAAGTAAAAAACAGAGTTGTTGATGTTCATAAGCTGGGGTGTGCCCCTGTAGGATACCCCAGATCAGTAGGCCAGGGTGACCCACTGGAATATTACATCAGTTACACTAAAAACTTAACCCACAGTTTGCACAGCTCATGAGTATGTAGAAGTAACCCAGGCTAGCTCAGCATGGCGCTCTGTCCCTGTTAGTGGCTTACCCACATTGAGTCTGCTACAGCTAGCATAGCCGGGTCTTTTAGCTCAGACGGTACAGAAGTTTGTGTCTATAGAGCTACAAGTCTGAGTTCAAGCCGTGATGCCAAATTCCCTTCCAGAGATGTCGTGCTAGGAAGTCCACTGGGTAAGAAATGTTTCTGACCCAGAATTTACTGGATTTGTTTGTTTTGTTCATGCATTTGTTTCATTAGTGGCACTTCTGAAGCTAGTGCTGAAGGTAGCCGTCTTTCTGCCTGTCTGTCTTCCACAGGGTCCTGTGCTCTGGCCCGCCATTAGATACATTTAAAATATACAATGCAAATAACAGTCCAGTACTTTGAGATGTAAATATAACGAGGACGACAGAAATAAACCCAACACACTCCAGCCCTCCCCTTCCCTAAAAGCCTGGGGAAAACAGAGGGGGTTTGGTGGGAGCCCCAAGATTAGCAAATCCATGTCTGATCCAAAGAGGAAGTAAATTCCACACTTGTGAAACTCAGGGCCAGATTTGATAGGGCAGAGAGAAGCCAGAGATCCACCTGCACTCGCATGATTACACACAACCATGCAATTACTGCCATTGGGCATCTGCGTATGCAAAGGGGTGTCTCAAGGTCTAAGCTGCCAGTTTGTATACGAAGCTGCAGGATCTGCAACTGCTGGTGCATTTTTGTGAGTGGACCCTGTTCCTCAGCAATCTGGCCGTGGCAGTGCAGGAAAACGGTGGAAGTTACCGTGAACCAGCTCCTAACCAGCTCCATCTCAACAACCATGTGTTGCCAATCCTTGCAATTTTATCATGAATCTCATGCTGTTTGGTGCTTTTCATAAAGCCCCAGCTCCTGGAGGCAACTGATTATGTGATAATCTCAGCTTCCATTTAAAACAATGGCGGGTTCTAGCCCTCATGGTTATGGAGTAAAATGTCACCAAAGAGCACCCTCAAGACTCAGGAATCAGGAGGCAAATGAAAAGAAACCTCATGATTTCTAAGACAATCTTATCATTTTTTTGCAGCCAGATTCTTGATTTGTTTGAAAGTGTGGGGCTGGCAATAGCCCTGTCGGACCGGGTAGCCTGTGTCTTCAAGGGTGAGGAGGCCTTGGGCTAGCCAGCTTGTTCAATCAGCCATAATTAGCTGCCTCCTGGCCTAAGGGGGCAGGACAAACTGGGGTCAGGTGGCAGATGGATAAATACCTGGGCCTCATCAAAGGGCAGAGAAGTTAGCAGGAGGAACCACAGGGAGCAAGATGGGTACCTGGGTCATGCCCAGAAGCAGGACCTGGAAGATGCAGAGGAAGTGGATGATGGAAGCAACCGGGGGTCAGCACTCTGTCCCAGGGTAGAGAGGCGTAAAGGGAGCCCAGAGGGCTGAACAGGACTCTTGTTATCCTGGAAGGGGTTACTTTTTAGCTGGGGCTAAGCCGTGCCACCAGCTCCCACCTGTATGGGGTTGAGGGGGCCCACCTAGTAGGAGGAAATTAGGGTAAGGTGTACCTGCAGTGCCCCACTTGGCCAGTAGGGGGCACAACGGGTGCAGGCATGCCTGTGACACTGTGGTAGCTATACAAAGAGTTCACACTTTCTGCAGAGCTTTATTCCTGATGATTCACTATTAACCCCAATTGGAAATTAATTTTTGGTCTCAGGCTGGGTCATAAGTAGCATTTCTTCTCAGCAAAATGGCTGCTTCTAGCACTTCCACAAAGCACTTCGGTACTTGCTGTTCTCCTGGGTTGGCTATTTCACTTCGTCCTCCCCAAGGCTCTAAGCAACAAGACATTTCATGGATACATTTGTACATTGCAAATTTTCCCCAGACTTCACTGTGGCTGGGGGTGTGTGAATTATGACAGAATTTGGGCCAGTCCGTGTATCAACAATACAGATATTTACTGGGAGAACCCTGCAGCTAGCAATTGGCCAAGGTACTGGAGTAACTAAAGCTCAGTGGAAAATTTATTTCAACTTTTTTTTTTTTTTTAATGAAAAATGGAAACCTTTGGAGGTGAAAACTTTCATGGAAATTTTTCCCCCTATCTTTCACTCACTCTTATGGTAACATCAGGCCCAACGCTGGTTCCTTAGCAGGTTTCCTCATTCCACCAACCATGGTTTCTTGGTCTCTTGAGTGGTCAAGATAGGAGTACCTGTAGTTTACATTAGTCCCATGATTTAAGAGGTGTAGTGCTAATTGTTATTCTGGTGGTTCTTCCTGGATTGGCTTTCTGTTTGTCTGTCAGATTGTCTGTGCTTTCCCACAACATTTGGAGGACAAACACTCAGTACCAATTGGGGGAGCTCTAATCTTCATGGGGGCTATGTGGGGTCAGCAAATCCATGGCTGACCTGAGGGGAAAGCAAATGCCACCTGTGTGATCCAAAGAGCCAGAGTTCATGCACTCCCTGCATGTGCTGTATGTAGGATCGTCAGAAACAAAGAATCCATGTTTTTGAAAACCCTGCCTGTTCTGTGCAAAGCTTTAGCAATGATGTGGAAAGTTTAAAAACAAAAACAAAAGACCTTCCATTTTCTGTGCATCTTATAGTGCAAACCTCAGAGAAATACAGTGCAAAATAATCGCCTATAATATGTCGCATCCCCTCAGCTCAATGAGCTTAGTAACAACAACGCATCATGGTTAATAGTACTGAATCAAAGTGGAACTTCTATAATAATCAAGGGTTTAGGGCCCAATCCTGCACCCATTTAATTTATGTTTTGCCACTGGCTTCAGTGAAAGCAGGATCCTCCCCCTCCCCCCAATCCAGCCACCCACAAGTAGTTCCTTTGGAATCACTAGTCCTGACTAATACACATGATGGGTTCCCTAAAGGCCTGATTGCACAGCTGCTCGCAGGAACAGACAGTCCTGTTGGCTTCACACCATGCGGAGTATTGGAGTAACAGCAGTGAGCATTATACTAAAGTAAGTGTTTCTATGGGGTTGGGTCTTTCTGTTGTCACTTGCGTTCCTCTGTAAGCCTCTTGCTGTTCCCACTGGCCCTGCCGCCTTCCTCAGAATGCCACTTTCCACCTCAAACAAACAAACATCCGTCATGAGAAATGTGTTAGTCTTTGAGATTAAAAGTCACGGTCCCTGTGAAAACCGTGTGTTTGTAAACAATACTGTGACCAATGGCGCTAATAATTCCAGTCCTTATGTTACTAAATGGGGAAGAATTTTGAAAACCTAATTTATTTGTAATTGTTTGTTTGCTTCCTGCATTTATTTCAGTTTAGAGAGTAAAACTCAAAGTCATTTTCACATTTCTTTAGAGTCACTTCCACTTTTGCAGGTACTTCCTGCTGCCGGGTTAGCACTGCAGGGGGCTGAGTGCCTGTATTTGAAAACAGTTGGCTTCAGTGGGCTATTTTAAAGGTGATTTGGAGAAATGCCCATTGCTCTGAGGCTAGGGTGACCAGACATCCTGATATTATCGGTTTCAGAGTAACAGCCGTGTTAGTCTGTATCCGCAAAAAGAAGAACAGGAGTACTTGTGGCACCTTAGAGACTAACAAATTTATTAGAGCATAAGCTTTCGTGGACTACAGCCCACTTCTATGCATCCGAAGAAGTGGGCTGTAGTCCACGAAAGCTTATGCTCTAATAAATTTGTTAGTCTCTAAGGTGCCACAAGTACTCCTGATATTATCGGGACAGTCCTGATTTTAGGGGATGTGTCCCGCGTCCCGACCTTACATTGGTCGGGACGCCCTTTGTCCCAATATCGGGGACCGTCTGGACCGCAGCCGTGGCGCCACCGCTCACCGCTTCCTGGGGCAGCTCCTGGCGCCCGCTTGCCGGCAGGAGCGCCACATGCTGCAGGGGTAGGGCTTGCAGGCGCCAGGAGCGGGCAGAGAGCCCTCCGCCCCCACACCCACCCTGCCCCGCGACCCTAGGAGCCAGAGTGACTAGCCTGCCAGATGCTTCCCGGGACAGGAGCCGTCCCAGGTGAGCACCACCAGGACTTCCCACCTCGGCCCCGGCAGGTCCCTCTGGCTCTTAGGGTGGGGGTGGGGGGGTTCTGTGTGCTGCTGGCGCCTGCAAGCCCCGCTCTGGAGACTCCCCTCACCGCTCTCACCCTCAGACCTCCCAGCAGGGCTGGTTAGTGTGGCCAGGGAAGGGGGCAGGGTGTGATGGAGTGAGTGTCTGGGAGGTGTGTGTGTGGGGCGCTGAGCTGTGAGGGTGTGGAGGGCACTGGGCAGTGGGGGAGGTTTGTGTGTTTTGGGGTGCTAGACAGTGGGGGCCTGTTGCGGGGTGCTGGGCAGTGGGGGAGATCTGTGTGAGTCAGGGCACTGCGCAGTGTGGGGCATTGTGTAGTTGTGGTGGTGGAGCTGTGGGGAAGGGCAGTGGGAGGGAGGAAGGAAGGGAGGGAGGGGAAATCTGTCTGTATTGGGAAACTAGCGAGTGGGGGGTTCTGTGTGGGGTGCTGGGCAGCTGTGGGCAGGGGGGCGCTGGGCAGGGTGTGTGTGCACAGCACGGTGCATTTGTGGTGGAAGGGTTGTAGGGGGGCTCTGGGCATAGTGGATCCAGGGGGCGCTGGGCAGGGGAGCTGTGTGGCGCAGCATGGGCCCACCCTCAACAGGAAGGGGCACGCTGGTAGCACAGGGCCAGGCGGACCAGTGTGCATCTGGCTCCGGTCGGGGCTGTGCACCTGTGTGTGTGTGTCTGTCTGCTTCTCTCCCCCCTCCACCAGTGTGTCCTGATATTTCACTCTTCACACCCTATCTGAGGCTCTAGAAAAGTTTATTTAAATTGTTACCTAAATGTAAGTCAGCTGGGGCCCTTGAATTAGAGATGGAGATGGGAGAGCTCTTTTGGTTTTGGAAACATCTTCTGCCTTATTTGGGGACACGTTTTATCTAATATGGCTTGGTTTAAACACATGCAGTGTGAAATCCTGGCTCTGCTGAAGCCAATGAGGCCTGTCAAACACCTGTCAGGGATGGTCTAGATAATACTTAGACCTGCCATGAGTGCAGGGGACTGGACTAGATGACCTCTCAAGGTCCCTGCCAGTCCTATGATTCTATGATTTCAGCCCAAATGTGGGTGCTTCAGTTATTTTTGGGTGGAGGATTGTGTGGTTTATTATCGAGCTATTTGCTATGAAACGCTGAACAAAAACAACTCTGCCACGTGCACGCTTAGTCCTTGAACCAGCAAGTGACTTGTAGGTGTCTAACTTTACGCATGAGTCACCCCATTGAAATAATTGCTGCTACTCACATTTTTAAAGTGGGCTTGTCAACCCCAAGTGTTCAAAAATCATGATCCAGGCCCCCAAAATCATGAGATTATTAAAAAAAAAAAAAAAAAAAAAAAAAAGCTGGGTTCTTTATATTTGCCTTTCAGGATCTGAGTCTTTAGGAGTCACATTTTCTTCACAATCATGAGGCCAGAAACTCCCTTTAAAAAAACCCGAAAGCTGAGACTGTCCTGGAGTCACCTGGCTCCAGGAGCCGGGTCTCTAAGAAAAGCCCCAATTGCACAATAAAATCACACGTGTTGGCAACACAAAGTGAGGCAGGTATTTAAATACCTGGCTGAAGTGGGGCCTTCGCTGATGAATTTGGATGGTCACCCACTGCACATCAGTGCTAATCTCAGCTTTCATGCACTATAAGTACATTTCCAGCTCCACTTGACGCAGGTATGAAAATGCAAACTGACAGCTAAGATGGAGAGTTGTCCTGGCGATCACTTGCAGCCCTGGCATAACCTCCTGTGCATTTCCAGTAGAGACCACAAATCCTTCCTTCTCATATGATACAGCTGGATCCAAGTGCCATTTCTCACTGGTCTCATATCAGCCCAACCATCCATCTTTCCAGGCCATTTGTGACAGATCACACCATTTATACAGCACCAAAACACACTCTTTCCATTCACCTTGCACTGGCAGCCTGAGCAACCTGTCTGCTTCATCTGCCTTCTACGTTCCGGCTGTACACCCCACATTATCTACTTCCCCCATCCTTCCAGATGGGATTAAGATCCCATGCATTGGAAACAGGCCTGAGACGTACCTTTACCCTCATGTTTCAGAGTAGCAGCCGTGTTAGTCTGTATGCGCAAAAAGAACAGGAGTACTTGTGGCACCTTAGAGACTAACAAATTTATTCTTCGGATGCATATATGTAGCTGTAGCCCACGAAAGCTTATGCTTTAATAAATTTGTTAGTCTCTAAGGTGCCACAAGTACTCCTGTTCTCTTTACCCTCATGGCCCACATGGTGATGTGGGTGTGGAGAACTCATTTGCAGTCAATTGAGCTAAATGAAGAGATGTGGCTAGCGATAAGGCTGCATTGCTCGGAATTTTGCAAGCATTCAGAAATCAGGAGACATTTAAAAATAAGTTAATATAGGGGTTTTTGAGCCTTTAGGGTCCATGATTTTCCAGCTTTTCTTCACCACCGTTGGAAACTTTTATTTTGAAATGAAAGCTGAGATTGTCATACAGTACAGCCTCAGAGTTATGAACACCTCGGGAACGAATGGAGGTTGTTCGTAACTCTTAACAAAATGTTATGGTGGTTCTGTCAAAAGTTTGCAACTGAACATTGACTTAATACAGCTCTGAAGCTTTATTATGCAGAAGAAAAATGCTGCTTTCCCTTTTTTTTTTCTTTTGTAGTTTAACACAGTACTATATAGTATTTGTTTTTTGGTCTTTGCTGCTGCCTGACTGCATACTTTCAGTTCCAAATGGGGTGTGTGGTTAACTGGTCCGTTCATAACTCTGGTGTTTGTAACTCTGAGGTTCTACTGTATATTCACATGACTCCATTAACTGGGGATTTACAGAAACCACTGAACCCCAGTTTTACAAATTGGCTGTAATGACCCTCTCTTAGGTGCGAAGTGACTTTGTCTCCCAGCCTATCCTGTCCTGTCCTCCTGGATTTTATATCCCCCCCACCCCCCCAAAATCTAGGAAGGTGTTGAGTGTCACCTGAGCTTTTTGTAATCTCAAGATTTAGCTGCACATTTGCTGTAGATCTGTGTCCCTATTAGGCGAGTGGCGTGGGTTGGGGGAAAAGCAACAGTTGGGATGGTTGTTTGCAGAACTTTCACTCCACGTGTTCTGACTTTCGTATCTTTTATTTATAATTTTGCCATCATAACAAGAAACACATGGACTGATACAACTTGAACTCTATTTTAATGATTTTTTTGGGGGGGAAATAAAATCTAAATCTAAATTTATTATTAGGTGTTTAAAAGGGAAAAATATTAATGATGAGAGTTCCTAATCAAAATGAGTACTGTTTGTTGAGGGCAAAATACACCCCCTGCAGCGAGCCAGCCAATGTCCATGCATCACTTCAGTCCCACTGCAGCCCGTCACGGTTTTGTAAGATATTTCTCACGATAATATTACTTACAAAATCTTTTTTTTTTTTTTTTTATGTACATGCTGGCCCTCTGCACTGGGGTGAGGTGAGTTGCACTCCTGTGGCCTGTATGTTGCTTGGCTTGGATACTTAGGGTGACCAGACAACAAGTATGAAAAATCGGGATGGGGGTGGGGGGTAATAGGAGCCTATATAAGAAAAAGACCCAAATATCGGGACTGTCCCTATAAAATCAGGACATCTGGTCACCCTATGGATACTGAAACTAGACTGGTCTATTTTGCTTTCTGTTTGTAGTCCTTTTCCCTTGGACTTCTCCTGCACTAGCATAAGATTTTGTTGTGGTTTGGTGACCCGACTCTCCTCCAGGGCGATTGTTTCAATAATAGTAATAAAGAAACCTCAGACCTTTCACAGCCATTAAAAATAGTGGATCTGGATTAGGTTTTGTAAAACCCATCCCAGTCACAAAACCTAAGTAGCTGATCTGGGGACAGATTCACAAAGTTGCCTGATGACGCAGATAGGTGCCCAGTGGGGTTTACAAAAGCACCTAAGCAGGTAGGTGCCTAACTCCCATTGACATTCAATGGGAGTTGGGTGCCTAACTCACTTAGGAGTTTTTGTAAAATCTGGCCCCTGGTGCTTGATCGTGCCCATTAAATATTTTCTCCAGGAGCGTCTTTAGAAGCTTTATCTTCCATTGGGTGGGGACTGTATGTTTTGATCCAGGAACTGAGCTGCATCCTTGTACATATTGGGTTCCGGGAAGTGGGTGGGCAAAGCCTGCCCACTGCTAAAGGATCCCCCCCCCCCAGCCTAAGGGGAGGACCCACAGGGCCTAAAACCCAAATGATTACGGGGGACAACTAATGGAAAAACAGGGACAGGAGTGCGGTCAAAGGGTCAAAAGAAGGGAAGGGAACCGGACGGGGACACCGAGCAGAGAACCCCGGACAGCGCCCACTGCTCCTCAAAGGTGTCAAGGGAGCCAGTGGACGCCGCCCAGAGGAACTCTGCCCGGATACGTGAACGGACAGAGGATCGGAAGCTGGATATTCTCCTTCCTCACTCCGAGAGCAAATCTTCAGTTTAAAGGGATAAAAGAGTGCGCCGTCCAGTCTTATCTTTTACATTCTTCTTGCAACTGTCACAAATACACCTTCAAACCTTGGGAAACGAGATAAAATAAAATCCCAAGCCCTGCAGTGGCGTTAACTTGCCAACATCTGGCTGTATTGCCTTGCTGCAAGGGCCACTTGTTCTGCAAAGAATCAGGTGCGTTGCTGTTGCATATAAAAGATACACAGCTAGTTAACATACAAAAACCACCTGCTGGCACACAAGACTATGCATTATTGTTCAGAAGCTTTTATGTTAGTGAAGTTGTTGTTATGTTCTGCAAATAGGTTCCAGAATTCAGCTGTTCATAGATTTTTTTTTTTTTTAAAGGCTGGAAGATTCTGTTGTGATCATCTGGCCTGACTTCCTGTATGGCATAGGCCAGAGAACCTCACTGAATAATTTTTACATTAAGCCCCCACCTTCTTTTGAGCTCTATAGCATATTTTGTAGATGTAATGTGGTGTGAGCGGTGGGATCTGAACCCAGAGCTCCCATAGTAAAGTTGGCTCATAGTGGCAAGGCTATATTGTTAACTGAGATTGTTCAAATCCATTATAGGAAGAAAGTTGGTATGAGAGTTCAGTGTAATGAGATAAATGTATCCATTTATGTTTGTGTATACAGTTTGTTAATATAAAGAGCATCCTCTACTGGCAAAGAGGAAGATGTTCATGATGTGGTAAGTTCAGTGAAGTTGTAACTGTTATATAGTGCAAATGTCCTCCTGAGTCCAGCTCTGAACAGCTGTGATCTGACGCGCCTTCTAAGGGAATCTGAAGCACCCCCGGTAACCAAGTGTGAAAACAGGCAGCCTTGTCCTGTCTTCGCTTTCTCAGGTGCCCCATCCCTGAACTGATGTTCCCTAATCTCAGCACAATTTCCAGGTCATCGTTATGAGTTGGATGACCCGACAGTGGGTATCTTTTCCGTTCTTAGGCCTGGTCTATACTAGTGAATTTCTCTGGCATAACTTGGAAAAAATCACCGCCCTAATTTATATAGCCATGCTGGGATACTCCCTAGGTTATACTGGCAGAAAAATTCTTTTGCTGGACTAGCTTTTTCAGGTCTGCTGTGTGCTAGAAAGCGTTCCCAGTAAACATGCCTTATTTTGGCACATCTCTACATGAGTCCACACTCAATTTTGAGTCCTGTCGATAAAACCTTTCCTCTCAGTGGCCGAAAACCACCTCCCCTAATGACATATGCCATCTGCTGGCACTGTTTTATCGGTACAGTGCCAGTGTTGATGCTGTGTTACCTCACCCATTTGCGGAACTGATTTAAGCTGTACAAAAGAAATAATTCTTTTGCCTGTACAAGCTTTATCTACACTAGGGTTTTTTGTTTTGTTTTGGTTTTTTTTGCTGGTATTGCTATACCAGTATAGCTATACTGGCAAACCTTTTGTAAGATAGACAAGGCCTTAGTTAACAGAGCATCATGTTAATAAAATGTTGCCACTGACCCGTGTCTGTTTCTGCTCTGACACACTTCTGCTCTGTGGAATCCCTGCTTTCTAGATCATGACCTGTTGCAGATCTCTGTTCCCTTACACTATTCCTACTCTTTATTATTTTATCTTCGCATTTCCATTGCACCTTTCATTTGAATAGGAACATTCTTTAATTACACTAATTAGTTTACCCTCCCCATACTCCTGGCCTATTATTATCGCCATTTTGTAGATGAGACCTGACTGGCATGCAGCCTTTGGCTAATATCACCCTCCCTGTCTGTCATCCTCTCTGAAATTCTTAAACTAAATAAGCCTGATCTTGCTGGACCAGTCAGAAACTTGATAGTGTCACTGAAATACAGGCCTCTCTCCCAGGACCAATGTTCCCTCTAATTTTTTACATCCATGTGCGGAATGAATGTTGTTATGTGCACCAATATGGAGGTGATGTGTGGCAGGGGTGGGGTCAAGGGGTTTGGAGTGTGGGGGGGGGGGCTCAGGGCTGGGGCAGAGGGTTGAGGTTCGGGGGCTTCAGGCTCTGGCTAGGGGCGTGGGCTCTGGGATGGAGCTGGGGATGAGGGGTTCAGGGTGCAAGAGGGGGCTCAGGGCTGGGGCAGAGGGTTGGGATGCAGGGGGTGAGGGCTCCAGCTGGGAGTGTGGGCTCTGGGGTGGGGCTGGGGATGAGGGGTTTGGGATGCAGGCTGTCCCAGGGCTACAGTGGGGAGAGAGGACTCCCCCAGGCCTCTCTCACTGCAGCAGCCTGGAGCCAGGGCCAGGGGAGAGGTGCATCTCCCTGGCTGTGGCAGCTCCAGGACTGACATCGGAGGAGAAATGCCTCTCCCCGCCTGCGTGGCCTGTGATAGCCTGCTGCGCGTCCCCACAGCTTAGAGGGAATATAGCCCAGGATTAGGGACTGTTTGTGGACTCTGGTTTAAATCAGGCATCGTAGCAAAGTTCAGTCTTCCTAACCATTCAAAAGAATATTAATTAAAAGAATCAAGTTGTTTAAAATAAGTTGTCCCTAATGCCAGGAAAAGCCGTGTCCTCTCCTGGTCTGACAGCAGGGCCTCGGCTACAATATATTGAGCGATGGTTGAGGAAAAGTCATGACTTTCATGCTGTTGTCTGTCGTGTGAGCTCCTGCTGGGGGAGAGTGGGACTGGTGGCACTATGACCCACCCATAGTTAGTGTTCTCACGCTGTTCGTCAGACTGACTTCTGTTCCAGCTCCTTCTGTCTTTGTTACTTCCCTGAGTTCATACCACTCAGGCTCTAACTGGCCTCCATGCCTGCTGGTTGGATTCCAGGTTTATGCCACCTGCCCAACGGGGGTGATGGATGGCAGAGCGGAAATGGAGGTCATGAGAAGCACCAAGGGGAATACCACCGGGGAGGTCAGCGTCCATCTGGTCGCCAATGAGAACACAGTGCAGAACGCACACCTGCCCGCAACTGCCTTCATCATCCCAGGTATGTGTTCCAGACACCAGCGGTTGAGTAGTTATCAGTGGTACCTTAGACAGCCTCCATCACCACAGTGTTGGAGCACCTCATGATCTTGAATGTGTTCATCCTCACAACGCTCCTGTGAGGCAGGGCAGTGCCATTATCCCCATTTCACAGAAAGGCAGCTGTGGCACAGAGAGACTAAGTGATTTGCCTAAGGCCACTCAGGAAGTCTGTGGTGGAGCTGGGACTTGAACTCAGGTCTCCCAAGACCTAGACTAGTGCCTTAACCATGGAACTATCCTTCCTTTCTCCAAATAGCTTGGGATGTTTCCTCCATTCATGGAGTCATCCCCTCCTCTGGGACAGAGCTCTATCACTTGAGCCTCGAGAGCACCCCCATTAGATAGCAGCAGTAGGCTGTTATCCTCTATTGGACCAGCCATGGGAGGGGAAGGCAACTTACAATAATAGGCTTGTAAACTGTAGGAAATATTTGCATAGCAGATTCTCCCCCATGGAACATGCAGCAGGGCTTGGGGCCGGGATGGCATTCTGGGCAGGCTTGTGCTGTAAGTGTTAGTCTTGTTTAAGATCTTGTGTTGATCCATCCAATGGATACACCACAAGCCAGGGAAACTGAGGCCAGGCCTGTCCCCGCATCTCAGGGTGCTGGCAGGATAACAGCACCTAGGGTTCACTGTCAGGGCTACCACGGGGGATCAGAGCCCTTGGATACGGGGGCACATAATTCTACAGCTCAGTTATCTAGGCCATATCCTCCCCCCCCCCCCCAGCCCCTTCGCACACTCTCTCCCTCCCCTTTAACTCTCACTCTCATCCCGTCTTTCTTTCACTTCCTCCCCTACATCTCCGTCCTTCCTGTACCCAGCTGTGCAGCATAAGCCCTGAGAGTGACCCCTGCTAGGAAGGGTTTTGAGGTGCTTCCTTAGGTTTTCTCTGTCTCCTGGCCAAGGGGGTGACTTGTGCCTCCTTGGAGACGTTCCCGGCCATTGGAGAGCTGGTGCTTCTCCCAGGACTCCTGCGTCAAAGTGGTTCCCAGCACAGTTCCCAGGGGTAAAGTAGATGTTAACTAGCACCTGGTGGAGGATGATCCAGCATGGTTCCCACATGCTGCTAACACCCACCAGCCAGTCAGGACGATCGGCAGCTCTGCTCATCCCTGTCAATGTATGTCCTGGGCGCAGGTAGTAGCCGGATGCCTGTTGATTGCAGTACTTTGGAGTGGAGCAGAAAGACCGGGTGAGGGTTTCTAGTAGGAAGCTGGCATGGAGCCTATTGAGGGGTTTCAAGATGAGGACCAGGGAGCCAGGACGGGGCACAGAGCAGTGGGGCGTTCTCACAGACTTTGACTTAGCAGCTGGGCCATTGCATTCTGGGCCAGCTACAGCTGCTGGGCTGAATGTGCAGCCCAAGCTTTGCCTGCACGAAATGGAGAGGCAGGGAAGAGCCTCCTGGAAGCCCTGGTAGATGTTAGAGCAGCTGAAGGCTTGCTCTAACTCACCCCAGTGAAGGAGAGATGCAGGAGACCTCTGCTCCACCGTACAAATATATTTCACAAACCTCTGAGAAATAAGAGGAAGACCAAGGACGCAGTAGGCCCATTACTCAATGAGGGAGGGAAAAGCGATAACAGAAAATACCGCAATGGCCAAAGCGTTCGATGTCTTTTTTGTTTGTTTTTCACCAACACTGTTAGCTGTGATTGGACAATGAACATCGGGGTAGGATTTGGTGCTAAAATAGAGAAAGAGCAAGTTAAGAATGACTTGGACAGTTAGATGTCTTCAAGTCGGTAGGACCTGACAAAATCCTGGAATACTTAAGGAACTGGCTGAAGAGATCGCTGAGCCATTAGCAGTTATCTTTGAGAACTTGTGGAGGATGGGAGAGATCCCAGAGGACTGTAAAAGGGCAAATATATTCCTATCTGTAAAGAGGGGAATAAGGACAACCCAAGGAATTATAGACCAGTCAGCTTAACTTCAGTACCCAGTAAGATAATGGAGCAAAGAATCAAACAATCAATTTGTAAGCACCTGGAAGATAATAAGGTGATAACAACTAACAGTCAACATGGATTTGTCAAGAACAAATCATGTCAAACCAACATAACATCCTTCTTTTACAGGGTAACAAGCCTTGTGGATAGAGGAGAAGTGGTAGATGTGATATATCTTGTCTTTAGTAAGGCTTTTGGTACTGTCTCTCACATGACCTTCTCATAAACAGACTAGGGAAACGTAGCCTAGACAAACGGGTTATAAGGTGGGTCCACAACTGGTTGGAAAAGCGTACTCAGAGAGTAGTTATCAGAGGTTCACAGTCCATATTGAGTGAGGTCCCTCCAGGATCTGTTCTGGGTCCAGTTCTATTCAATATCTTTCTAAATTATTTGGATAATGGCATAGGGAGAATACTTATAAAGTTTGTAGATCATACCAAGCTGCAAGCACTTTGAAAGACAGGATTAGAATTCAAAATGATCTTGACAAACTGGAGTAATGGTCTGAAATAAATAGGATGAAATTCAATAAGGACAAATGCAAAGTACTCCACTTAGGAAAGAACAATCAGTTGCACTTATACAAAATGATGTAAAAAAAGAAAGCTAAATACGAATCAAAGGTGTGACACTGTTGCAAAGAAAGCAAACATCATTCTGGGATGTATTAGCAGGCGTGTTGGAAGTAAGACACTAGAAGTAATTTTTCTGCTCTACTCAGCACTTGTGTCCAGTTCTGCATGACACACTTCAGGAAAAAGGTGGACAAATTGGAAAAAGTCTAGAGGAGAGCAACAAAAATGAGTAAAGGGCTAGAAAACATGACCTACGAGGAAAGATTGAAAAAATGTGGTTTCTTTTTTCTGGAGGATGGAATACAGAGTGGGGACATAACAGTCTTCAAGTATGTAAAAAGTTGTTATAAAGAAGAGGGTGATAAATTGTGCTCTTTATTCACTGAGGACAGCACAAGAAATAATGGGCTTAAATTGCAGCAAAGGAGATCTAGGTTAGACATTAGGAAAACTTCCTAACTCTCAGGGTAGTTAAGCACTAGAACAAATTGTCTAGGGAGATTGTGGAATCGCTGTAATTGGAGGTTTTTAAGAGCAGGTTAGACAAGCACCTGTCACGAATGGTCTAGATAATACTTAGTTCTGCCTCAGTGCAGGGGCCTGGACTAGATGACCGCTCAAGGTCCCTTCAGTCCTACATTTCTATGATTCTATGGCCCGCAGCATGCTACCTCCATCCCCTTTTGCTGGAGGTGGCTGCACCACTTCTGCCAGCTTTACACCTGCACAGGTTACCCTGCGCAGGAGGAATTCTCCACTGGCTGCCTCCAGCCTGAATACGGTCACTTTCCACCATCTGAGCAATGCAGAGCAGCTGGGGCAGAGCAGGGAATCTGGCCCTCCGGGTGGCTTCCATTGCCGCAGTCCTGCCATGAAGGAACCAAAACCTGGGTTGCTATGACCAGACCTTTGGCTGTGAGGAGCAGCTGCTGTTTTGTCACTAGCTAGGGATGTAATTTGCTGTTCCCAACCATTGCAGCTGTTCAGGCACAGGCCTGGGCCCATTGAGCTCCAAAGCCCAGGGAGTCGGACACCTTTCTGGGGGCGCAGCCTCAGCCTTGGCCCTCATGGGGGAGCTGAGCAGACTCAGAGGTCTGGAGGGGACAGAGGCACGGTGCTCATCCAGCTGGTTCTAACTGGTGTAGATGAAGTTTAAAATGTCCTGGGCCTGATTCTCATTTGCACTGTGGCCCTTTACACTGTGCTGGCTTTCCAGGTGTAGCTGTAACTGGCACCCGCATTCAGGTCCAGAGTGTGAGTGTGAAGGAGAATCAGGCCCTGTTATTCCTGTAGTTATTCCTAACTGGAACCCAATGAACAGTTCAGTGCTCAGCCCCTCTCCTCCCTTCTCCCACCTGGCCTCAGTCCTCCTCTCCTCTCTGCTCTTCTCCCATTGCAGCTCCTGCCCTGTGTCCCTCCAGAATTCAACAGGGGGCTGCAGAGGTGGCATGCAGCTCCCTCCCCCCCACCCCTCCCATTGAGGTGTATTGAGCTCAGAATTGGGACTTGATTCTGCAGGACACAGAACAAGTAGCTGCTGCTGTAAGGCAGGTCAGACCCGGCGGATTGACACCTTTCAAGGAAACCCCTGGCGCAAACCTAAGAGTCGGGTGTGCGAACAGAGTGAGCGCAGACCGTGTGCCTGGCATCCCTCACCCCCTTGTGCTGTATTGGCTGCTGCCCCACCCTGTGCCTGCTGCATGTATATGAAGTGTTTGTCCCTCTTTACCTTTTCACCCTTCTCCAGCAAACACCGCCACCATCAGCCTCCCCGCCAGCACCTTAGAGATCCAGCGATTTCCCCGGGAGCAGCAGAGAAGCGCAGGTGCCGAGAGACTGGAGAGGGGGGCAGGGAATGAGCCGATCACGGCGACCGTCATCCCCCAGATCAGCGGGGTGCAAACCTGCAACACCGTCCGGGTACTGGAGTGGAAAGATGGCATGGCCACTCTGCCTGGCAGCAACTTAAGAGTAAGTGGGGTGGGGGGAGCCAGACCCCTGTACACTAGCACCCTTAACCCTGGCTGGGCGCGTCCACGGAGAATTAGGAACTGGCAGGTTATGCAGCTGCTTTCCTACGAGGGCAGTAAGAGCGTCTTCTTGGGCTCCTGCCCTCCAGGTTCATCATTAGGATTCTACCTTCTGAGCCTGTTCCTCATTAGCAGAGAATGAGAGGGAGCCCTTTAACTCCCTAGCCAGCCTTTGGATGGAGGATGCTGCAGGTGTGCCCACAAACAGGTATCTGCACGCGCTGAAGGAGCAGACCTCAGTGGCTTTGCATGGCCCAGTGGCCTTTCAGAGCACAGATGTGGTGCCAGTGCATGTACACTTTTGCAGGCCAAACCATGGCATCCACCATTGAAAGGCTGGCCCTAAACGTATCCGATCAGGACTATCTTTAGAGGTAGTTCGGCTGGTGTTTATGCTAAGCACCCACTGGGGCTGGCTCGGTAGCTTAGTGCTAGTGATCCATGCACAACACACAGCTGCGGTGCCTAGACTGTTACAATAACCAGTGTACCCCATCCCCTCCACTACCTCATCCAGTACCCTGCCTCCTCCGGGCAGTTCCAGCCTCCAGACAGCACTCTGCCCCTCCCTGCTATGTCAGCCGCCAGGCCAAACCCTGCCCTCTCCATGGCAGTGAAAAGCTTTCCCTGAGATTGAACAGCGGGTCAGTTAAAGGGCTGGGTGGAGACCCCACAGCTCCCATATCCCCATCCTGTTCTTTGCCCCTCTCTCACCTGGTAGGGCTGACCTGGCATGTCCAGCACCAGGGGAAGGGTTGACCTTCATGGGGGAGACGGGTCAACAATGTTATGTCTGAGTCCATTAGTCCTTCTTGCCTTATGTTTTTGTGATGGCTGCCAACTTGGCTGACACACCGGGGATTGAACTAGGAACCTTCACATCTAAAAATCACAAGCTGCTACAACTTGAGCTAAGAGTTCCTAGGTGGGGCTGTCCCAGACTCCTGTCCCTTGTGGGTGGGGCCAAAGGGGGACCTGTCGCACACTCCCCAGTGGGTTACGCTTTTATCTTTCTTCCCTTTTGTGTTTACGTTAATAACCCAGTTTCGGATAAATGAATATGGGACGCTGAAAGTGGTGAGTGCTGATAAGATCCCCCCTGTGGAGCCCCTAAAGGAGGGTCATGCGGAGAGAGATGGGGAGTTGGAGGTGGCGCCCACCAGCAGAGACAATCCAGCTGCTGCTCAGGGTAAGGATGCTAGCTTGGCACGATTTTGGCTCTAGGCGACCTACTGGACACCATGACTTGCAGTGTGCTGGGAAGAGCCGGCACTTACTCTTACCTGTGACTTGGTGGGTGCGCCCAGGGCTTGGGAGCTTTCGAGGGAGTCCCACTAGCTTGCACTGGCTCTCTTTGGCTCCGATGTCTTTAAGCATTTGGAAACGGTATTCATGGCAGTTGTGGTGTTAATATCTCTGTCACACTGGGCCATGGGGAGGGTGGGTTTCTGCTGGTGCCTCTCCTCTGAAGTGATCTCAGACCCTAAAGGGAGGGTGGGGGTGGGCTAAGTCACAATGGGCTCTGGAGCCACTGCAGCTCTGTCTCCCCAACCCTTCCAGAAAGATCCCCACTCCTGCCCCTATAGACGGGTGTTTGGCTTTCCCTAGTGGGAAATCCAGAAGGCTCCTTCTGGAGGGCCAGTAGCTCAACAGACATGTTGCCCTGTCCCAAAACCCCAGTGGCCGGCTGGAACCAATGCATCATTTCAGGCAGAGTTTCCATGAGGCTTTCTCCACACGATCTTCTTGTCAAGGAGTGAGACGGTCCATCCTGTCCAAGCCCAGCCCAGCAACTGTACACTGGACCCTGCTGACCACAGGGCCTGCTTCCAAAGTGCCTCCCTCAATCCTGCCCCAAGGTAGGGCTGAAAGAGAGCTTCAGCCTCCCTGGGGTATGTGTGTGGTGCCTACGTCCACCCTCGAGCCATATGGGAGGCAGGTGTCTTCTGACTTGTGCTGTTCTCCTGCCCCGGCGGCTCTCGCCCGTTGGAGTTCATGTCCCTTTCACTTTCTCCTGACGCAGATGTGCCTGAGCAGCCCAAGCTGCCGACAGCAGAGAGCATGTGCCACTGCGATACCTGTGGCCGGAGACATGTGTCGGAGGGGGCCCGGGAGGGCAGGGGGTTCTGCAGCGAACACTGTCATCGGCAGTTCAAGGAAAGGTAAAGGAGACGCTGCTTCAGGTGGGGGAAGAAGAACCTGCACCTTCAGGGGGAAATGTGCTGAGCCAAACCTTGTCTTTCTCAGACCAGCCTTTGTTCTCTAGAGGAGAGGGGGATACAGGCGTGTGTCTGCGTGGGCTGGGAGACCCCTCTCTTTTTCCTGTGGGCAGGTTATTCTTCAAGCAAACACGCAGGATGCCCCTGAGCCCACTGAAGTCAGGGCAGGTTTTGCTATTGATTTCTGCGGGGCCAAGCTGTCACTCAGATTGTTTGTGGTCTCAGTGCAGGAGTGGGCTGCGCCTGGCGCTATGAGAAGCTTCCCCAGGAAAAGGCGACCTCACCTTGGTCCCCAAAGGACACGTTTTCCCTCATCTGATTTCCCAGCTCACAGATGAGGGCAGACCACCACATATAGATCTGGATCTCCAGTGCCCTGTCATTCTGGGTTGCTTGGATCCAGGCATTTGGTCCAGACCATTATAAAGATCAGTCTATTTGGATCTGGATTCAGATTTGGATTTCAGATACCCCAGCGTTCGAGGATACTTGGATGCAGGATTTTGGCTCATCTCTTAATTTTGACCACATGAAGACACACGTTCTTGGCAGATTGCTCATTTTAATCACGAGGAACAGTGCGTGTGTGTGCGTGTGTGCATATATGTTTGTGCATGTGTGTGCAGGTGTATAGGCACTGGAGGAGGGATTGAAAAGGCAGTTGCTTTTCAGACTGGTGTTGGCCACACAACCTCCCTCCCTGCCAGGCCCCTTCGAACCAAGTTTGCTGACATCCCATCTCTTGCCAATGTGCTGTGGGGCTCCTCTCTGCTGATGGGCATTACGGTCCCTTCTCCCCTGCAGGTCTGTCATAGTGGAGAACTCTGCCGGCAGCACTAACGCCACCGAAATCCTCAAGCAGGTGAAAAAACGGAAAAGAAAGGATTACCAGAGCCCTTCGGAGGAGGAGGAATATGAATCAGAGCAAATGGTAGGGGAGACGGCCGGCACGGACGGGACAAGATCACACACAGATATTTGTCAGTGGAGAGGCTAGGGTACCCTGGCCTTGTGTGTGTGTGTGTGTGTGTGTGTCCCCTTTTTTGTTTATAATTGTCAGTGCAATATCCATTATATGTCCAAGTATTAATCAGAAACTGACAACTTAACTCCAAAGAGCAGAAAGAGAGAGGGGTAAATAGACATCCAAAGGGACTGACCCTCGAGTCCTGTAGACGTCTTGGGCCACATTTTCAGAGGTCTCAGCGCCTGGATGGACGTTGGGTGCTGAGCACTTTTGAAAACTGAGCCACGATGGTGGATGCTGAACACTTCAACCCCCAGCCCTGAGCTCTGCGAGAAGCCTGGCCTCGTGAGCATGAAACACTGAGAAACTACACTTACAAACCAGAGCGCATCTGCCTCAGTGATCCAGATGCTGCGTTCTGGGGCATAAAGCACCCGCTGGCCGAAAAAATAAGACGGCACCGCTCACAATAAATCCATCTTTAGTGAGGTCCTTTCAAATCCACTCCCAAATCCCTCTCCGACAGCTTCGGTCTACTCACAAGCCAGATCCTCTTGGCTGTCCGTTTCTTGGATTTGGGTACCCAAAAATTCTTGAGCGGCATCATAATCAAAGAAGGTCTGAGACATTACAAGGGTGGTGAGTGACTGACATCCGTTCTCTGTACTCTCGTGGTTAGGAGGAGAAGCAGGAAGAGAGAAAGAACTCGGGGGGAGACCCCACCATCAGCAACACGGAGAGTGAAGAGTGGAGCATGAACCAGCACGGTAAGGGGTGTGGCAGGGCTCTGGTCGTTGCTTCCCATGCAGCAGCAGCTACAGGCGGGTAAAAGTCAGCTAAGTGACCTGCTCACCATCCGGCTGACAACATCCCAGGGGCACGGGGGCATTCCTGTAGCTCATGATGCCACCTGAATCCCCCTGATGAAATGATGTTACCTTGTATCGCATGGATGATTAGCCATAGGAGCTGCCAGATTGGTTCAGACCCAAGATTCGTCTAGTCCCGTGTCCGGTCTCTGAATGCATCTACTGATAGGATTAAGATTTGGGTTCCTATAGCCCCTTTCCCACCAGAGATCTCCCCAGGTGAAGAGAGGATGGATGGCCCAGGGGTTAGGGTGCTGGGTCAGTGGTTAGATAGACCTGGGTTCAATCCCTTTTTTGCCATAGACTTCCTGTGACCTTGGGCAAGTCAATTAGTTTTTCTGTGCCTCAGTTCCCCCATTGTGCAATGGGGCTAGTAGCACTTGCCTTCTTCCCAGGGGTCTTTAATATGTTAAAAATTGCAAGGTGCTCAGGTTCTACAGTGAGGGGAGCCAGATAAACATCTCAGATAGGTACATACCAGTACAAATGCAGCAGCTCACACTCAGCCTTGTCAATTGGTTAGTCCCTGTGCTAATGGAGCTGGCCTGTCTCTGGCTGCTTTGGGGACTCCCTCTTGTTTTTACAGCTGTTCCTGAACCTTTGCTTGGATTAAAAGGAATGGGACTTGAGCATTTCTTTCCTACTGGAGGCTTTGAATGTCTCAGCCGTCGATGCTGGCTGGCTCAGAATGTATCTGGGTTCTCCTCAGGGTTTTCTGCGCTGTATTCAGTAGGATTCTTTTATTGCATGACCCTGGGCCCCCACTATAGGCAGTGACACCATGTAGAGGGATAGAAAGAATACTGGCCTGGGTCTGGTCTGCATGGGAGATGGCTTCCAGCTGAACAGATGGACAGACAGGGCTTTGGCCCAGTGTTACACCTGGAGGGCGGTGCCTGAGGTCACTGGGGATGGGAGCAGGTCACGGAGAGCAGGATACAGCCGTTTTCGTCAAGGTGCATCACTCACTGGGCAGCCCACCTCTGCCTTCCCACATCTCCGAACGCGGGTGAAAGTGGTTGGAGGCTGGTGAAGGACCCTGCGCACTGCACGCTGGGGTGAGGTGGTGGGAGCTGGTCTGCTTTTCTCCTTGCCTGGACCAGCTCAAGGGTCGGTTCCAAAGGAAACTAACCAGATCTTCAGCCGCATCTCTGAGTGGCTTGTGTGTGCGTTTCTGCCAAGCTCAGGTTCCAGCGAGGAGAAGAAAGAAGGCTGGTCCTGGGCATCCTACCTGGAGGAGCAGAAAGCCATCACTGCCCCTTTAAATCTGTTCCAAGAAGTGAGTTGGGATTTTCTTTTCCGATTCCTCTTCTTCTCCTTTCTTTTTTTCTCTTCTCATCTCCTCTCCATCTCGTTCCTGTTTTCCTAGCTGTGGGCAATGCCCAATCCTTCGTCCTGGGGTAACCAATTGTCTTCTTCCGCCGCTCTCCAGCGTTGCTCTAGCCCTCCCCTTTGTGACCTTTGCCCCCCACTTGAAGTCTGTTTGCTCAGTAAATGCCCTATAGATCAGGGGTTCTCAACCTGGGTGTTCGGGACCCTTCAGGGGGTCGTGTGGTTATTACATGGGGGGTCACAAGCTGTCAACCTCCACCCCAAACCCAGCTTTGCAGCCAGCATTTATAATAGTGTTAAATATATAAAAAAGTGTTTTTAATTTATAAGGGGGGGGTCGCACTCAGAGGCTTGCTGTGTGAAAGGGGTCACCAGTACAAAAGTTTGAGAACCACTGCTATAGAGTGATGGCCCTGTCAATGCCCTTCTCCTCCATCCCCTTGATTTTGCCCCACCCCGACCTTCGCCAGCTGCCCGCTGGCTGGGAAAACGTGAGTCTAATTCACTCTATGAACCGCTCTCTCCTGCCCTTGTCTGGTCAAGAGATGAGCCCACAATTCCAGCTGCAAACACCCCCGTACTTAGGGGAGGCTCATCCCTAGGCTGGGCAATAGAGAGCGCTCAGGGGAGCATGCATGGCAAGCCAGTGCTGTCATGTTTCCTGTCCTATCGGCAATGAGAGAAACAAACCACAGAAAACAGAGAATGGCTTTAAAAAAACAAAAAAACCCACTGGTTAACCCCAGGACTCTGTCCTCCAACGGGCTGTGATGAGTGATTGGAGCAGGTCTGTTTCTCTCTCGTTTTCAGTACCAGTCAGTTGCCCAGCACAAGAATGGCTTCAAGGTGGGGATGAAGCTGGAGGGGATCGATCCCCAGCACCCTTCGATGTACTTCATCCTGACTGTGGCTGAGGTAAGACGTGGGACTGAAAGGAACCTCCTGGCTCGTCAAGTCCAGTCTCCTGCTATTGCAGGGAACCCGGTCACGTGATCCTGTTGATAAACACATCGAGCTCCAACTTGACACTAGTTGCGTGGTTTGTCCCCATTCCTCCTACTGGGAGGCTGTTCCAGAACCTCCCTCCTCTGATGGTCTTCAGTGTGACACTGCCATTCTGTGTCCTCCTGTGCAGCTGCAGCTACAGGCCGACAGCTCCTGCCTGCCTTTCCCAGCTCCTCCGCTGCCCTTTCCCCACGTGTGCTCACAGCCATGTTGTGTGAGGGGTTTCCAGGGGGAGAAAGGAAATGCTGTGCAGGAGGTGGCTCAGGAGACCACTCATGGGTCTCACCATTAGGCTATCCGTTCAAACCCAGGGCTGGCTGGCAGTCACCCAGACGTCGCCTGGCCAAGCTGCTGGTTGTGAAATGCGCTGGTGGTTTGGCGGTGTAGGTCAAGTGAGTTGAGGGTGTCGGGGGGTTGGTAGAGGACAGGTGGCCACGTTGCAGAATCACCATCTCGGTTGGCGGCCATGTTAGCACGGTCATCAGAGGAACCCAGGAGTGAATACACCATGGAGATGGAAGTACTCTACGGCCCCTTGATTTGATCACTCTTGGACAGTCTGAGCCACGTTGGTGGGGCAGTGAGTAGGAGCTTGTTCTTCCACTGTCCGATCTGCACCCGTTCTGTGGATAAACAGAGGCCTTCAGTCTCTAGGCTGTCATGCCAGACCCTTCCATCTGCACTACATTCGTGTAAGGTGCACAGTCTGTGACCTACAGTGCTCATGGGCCAGCAGTTGAAGTCTACTCAGTCCTCCTTCAAGGTGAGAAATTCCACAAAGCAGCCGTTTTGTTTGTTTCTTGCTGCTGGCATATTTTTGCCAGGGCAACAACCTCGTGCAAAACGCTTGGGAGAAGGAGGTGGGGGAAACTACTGCTGTGAGGTCTTTATAACCCTGGATCCACACCAGGGCTGACTGCGTCACCGTTTCACCCTGTGCCCTGACAAGAAAGACCGGCAGTAAAGTCGGAATCTTTCTGTAGCTGTTGCTGAGAGTAGAAGTACTGGGGCCAGTGGCTCAGTGCCTGCCCTGTTCCTATGTTAAACGCACAGATCTCCCAGACTTCAAATGCATTTCCTGATTCCTGACACCAGCGTGTCAATATGGCTCCCCGGCCTTCTCAGCAAGCTATCAAGGAGGTAAGTGATGGTGCTTGTGCGTGGGCTGCTGGACAGACTTCTTAGGCACATGTTGCTTGAAGAGAGTTAGAGCCCACATGGGGCAGTGCAGCTGGGGGCGTGCTCATCCTTCAGTTCCCTTCCCCTCCTCGCTGCAGGTGTGTGGTTATCGGATGCGCCTGCACTTTGACGGCTACTCCGAATGCCATGATTTCTGGCTGAACGCCGACTCCCCCAACATTCATCCTGCCGGCTGGTCTGAGGAGACGGGGCACAAACTGCAGCCCCCCAAAGGTAAGAGGTCAGTGACCTCAGGACTGTGGGTGCTGCTCCAGATGGGCCTTCCCCTTGTGTGCTGGCAGTCAGGATGCGTGGAGCATGTGGGACCCTTGAGAGCAGGAGAAGGCTGGTTATGTCTTCATCAGTGCTCAAGCCAAGGGTGGAGGCCTGTGGGGAGAAGAGGAGACAGAGTTGCTACCGGGGGAGGAGTCAGATTCTCCCATGTGGGAGGGCATGGCACAGAACGTCTGTCCCCTCTGGAGGTCTGGGTTCGAATCCTGCTCAGGTGCTGAGCCTTTCAGTCCCAGGTGTCACGGTCCCAAGCAGGAGTATGGTGGACAGCACTGAAAAGCAGATGTGTAGGGTCTGACCCGGCGAGGGGCTGAGCACACAGACCAATGGGCGTTAAGACTGCTTGTCGCCCTTTGCCCCTGTGGCTAGTACCAGTACTGCAGCATTCCCCATTCTGAGTATAGGAGGTGCCACAACCACTACACTGCCATGTGCACCCATTCGGGAGTGAGGATGGCTGCAGGATGGTAGAAGGGTAGATGCTGGGCAGGAGGCAGTGGCCAGATGTTGGCTCCCCAGTCTGACGCCTATGCAGTGTTTTGAAGCACAGCACAAAGGCACCACACCTGTCCTTGCGGGTCCTGCTGGCCTGTGGAGAAGCTGCTGCTCTCTCTGTACGTTTGTTTCTGTCTTTTCTTTTCCTGAGGGTGTTTAGGTTACAAGGAGGAGGAGTTCACCTGGACGAACTATCTGAGGATAACGAAGGCTCAGGCAGCTCCCAGGCACCTCTTTGTGACCCCAAACAATGTGAGTGGCAGATCCTCTTCTTCCTCCTTCCAAGCGAACGCCTCTACGTTCACATGCATTTGCTTTGGCCCCTTCCTCCCAACATCCCTCCAATCCCCCCCCAATCGTAATGCTGCTCCTGAAATGGGGGTCGACCCACAGAGAACAGGATTGGCCTGTTCATGCACCGTGCACACAAAGAACACTGTAAGTTAGTGACTGTGTCACCAATGTTGGGGGTTGTTCAGGTAAGGGAGCTTTGTTTGGACCCATCTCTAATACAGCCTGTGTCTACACTTAAGGTGCCGCGTGGAGTACAGGCATTACGTGTGTAGCTACATGCTGCAGTGAAAGGCTCCAGCAGTGGGGAAAGGCTCTGGCAGGGTAGGAGGCAGCAGTGTAGACATGGGAGGCACTGCCTGAGTGTGTAGAGAACTGTGTAGGATTTATACCAGGGGGTTCAGGCATGTAGCGCGCTTACTCCACTTGACTCACCTAATCCGTCCCTCACCGCCTACACTGCTACTTATACCCATGCTAGCTGGACATGCAGTGCCTGTACTCTATCTGCCGCCATAAATGTAGATGTAGCCAAGACAGAGCTGGTCAAAAGTATTTGTTTAAAAATATTTCCAGGAAAATTTTTCTTTTTTAAAGAAAATGTTCTAGATTTTTTTTTTAAACCAAAAAAAGGTCCGTTTTTCACCTGTATCCTCCTTTCTCCCTCTTTCTTCCATGTTCTCTCCTTTTTTCAGAGGCAAAATGGAACGGAAAAGGGAGAGAAAGAGGTGTGTGGGGGGGTGAGACCTGGAATATTTTTACAAAGAACCCTGAACAAAATATACTTTTTGACATTTGACATTTTCAAAATGTTTGGAAAAAAACCTTATCAGCTCTTAAACAATAAATAATAACAATCCATTGTTGTCTCACTGATAAATTCAATACCAACAAATGGTGTGTGATTATCACAATGATTTCTCACTCAGCTCTGTCAGTGCAGTATTTATGACACAGGGTTTTATGTAAATGTTATATCTGAGAAGACCGGACCAGGTGGGTGCGATAAGAGGGGAGTGCAGGAATTGTGGACCAGGTGGGAGGGGAGTGCAGGTGAGGGAGATTTAGGATGAGAATACTACCACTGTCTTTCCTCATGTCAACCCTTAGTAATAAAGATTGTTGCTAGAGATTGGAAAGCAACAGTGGAAACAAGTGACATTATAGATCCTAATTCTAAGGGAAGCTGTTCTTGTCTGGGACCGCAGTATCTAGCAGGGGCCTGGCAGTCTTGATTCATCTGTATCTTCCCAGATCTGTGAGCAACTTGCCCTGCAACCTAAGCCACGTCATGTAAATGTCCTGTGCCTCAGTTTCCATACCTGTGCCTGCTTCCCGGGGTGCTGTGAGGCTAAATTCACTAATGTTAAAAGCACGTCGAGCCCCTCAAATGAAGGGCACAGGGTTACTGCTCAAGTGTTCCATATGGTGCCGGCCAGCAGCTGCTCAGGGCATGGTGGGGACATAGCCATAAGAGCAAACTGATTGGTGCCCAGACGCACCTACCCTGTTTCTCTTCTTTCCCCAGAATGCCGTTCCCACGGGATTCCAGGTGGGCACAAAACTAGAAGCCGTGGACCGCATGAACCCTTCCTTGATATGCGTTGCCACGGTGACGGACGTGGTGGACAATCGTTTTTTGGTGCACTTTGACAACTGGGATGATACTTATGACTACTGGTAAGAACACAGGCATGACCTTCCAGCACTGCCTCACCGTGCTGCCTCCTGCAGTGACTGATACTGGATGCTTCCCGGGATGTGGATAATGCACTTGTCTGGGCCAATTGTCTGGTACTGTCCTGAGGAAGTGAATTTCTTCCTGCAAGCATGAGGAAATGTCAAACCTTAAAGGGTCCAAGCAGGCCTAAGTGTTCTCGTTCCCCACTGCAGTCCCTTTTAGTCCATGATTCTATGTCTCTTATTAAAATAACTCTAAAGACAGGCCTGAACCAAACCCTGGTTCTGAGCCCATCTGAACTTTGAGAAAGTTCACACCTCGAGCCAAAATTTGCAGCTGAACTCAGGCCCCTTGTGGATTAATTCTGCACAGTTAAACTCTGCTACAAATGCAGAATCTCCAAGTCCAACCTCATAACCAGCAGTCTCTAACCCTCTCACCACACTCCTGGAGAGTGGCAGCATCACAGAAACTTGGTGGAATGATGAATATCTATGGGACACAACAATACCAGGGTTCAAAATGTATAGAAATGTGCAAAATATATAGGAATAACAGCGTAGGTTGCGCTGGTGGGGGAGTGGCACTGTATGTGAAAGCACAGAGTTACATATAGTAAAAATCTTAAACGATTCAAACGGTCCCATAGAATCTCTATGGATAGAAATACATAATGCGTATAGCAGTGGGAATCACTGACCATCTGACCAGTGTGGTGACTGTGACTGAAATGCTCAGGGAGATTAGAGAGGCTACCAAAGCAGAAAACCCAATAATGATGGGGATTTCAACTATCCCATATTGATTGGATACACGTCCCCTCAGGACAGGTTGCAGAGATAAAATCTCTAGACACCATAAATGACTGCTTCTTGGAGCAACTAGTCCGGGAACCCACAAGGGGAGAGGCAATTCTTGATTTAGTCCTAAGTGGTGCACACGATCTGGTCCAAGAGGTGAAGGTAGCGGAACCACACAGTAATAGTGACTGTAATGTAATTAAATTTAACATCCTTGATAGGGGCAGAATACCAAAGAAACCAACCACAGTAGCAATGAGGAGTCCGGTGGCACCTTAAAGACTAACAGATTTATTTGGGCATAAGCCATTGTGGGTAAAAAACCCACTTCTTCAGATGCATGGAGTGAAAATTACAGATACAGGCATAAATATACTGACACATGAAGAGAAGGGAGTTACCTTACAAGTGGAGAACCAGTGTGAACAAGGTCAGTTCAGTCAGGGTGGATGTGGTCCACTCCCAATAATTGATGAGGAGGTGTCAATACCCAGAAAGGGAAAATTGCTTTTGTAGTGAGCCAGCCACTCCCAGTCCCTATACAACCACAGTAGCATTTAACTTGAAAAAGGGGAACTACGCAAAAAGAAGGAAGCTAATTAAAAGAAATAATCATGAGTGAAATGCCTGCAAGCGGCATGAAATTATTTAAAAACACCATACTAGAGGCACCAACTAAATATATACCCAAATTAAAAGACAAACAAACAGTACGAGGACCATAAAAGTGCCCCATGGCTAAACAACACAGTAGAAGAGGCAGTTAGAGACGAAAAAGACATCCTTTAAAAATTGGAAGTCAAATCCTATTTAGGAAAATAGAAAGGAGCATAAACTCTGGCAAGTCAAGTGTACGAACATAATTAGGAAGGCCAAAAAATAATTTGAAGGGCAACTAACAAAAGATACAAAAACTAACAGCAATTTTTTTTAAGTACATCAGAAGCAGGAACTCTGCCAAACAAAGAATGGGGCCACTGGATGATCGAGGTGCTAAAGGAGCACTCAAGGAAGACAAGGCCATTGTGGAGAAGCTAAATGAATTCTTTGCATCCGTCTTCACTGCAGAGGATGTGAGGGAGAGTCCCATACCTGAGCCATTCTTTTAGGTAACAAATCTGAGGCATTGTCCCAGATTGAGGTGTCAGTAGAGGAAGTTTTGGAACAAATTGATTAAATCAAACACTAATGAGTCACCAGGACCAGATGGTATTCATCCAAGTGTTCTGAAGGAACTCAAATATGAAATTGCAGAATTACTAACTGTGGTATGTAACCTATCATTTAAATCAGCCTCTGTACCGGATGACTGGAGGATAGCTAATGTAATGCTCATTAAAAAAAAAAAAAAAAAGGCTCAAAAGGCGATCCTGGCAATGTTAGGATAATAAGTCTAACTTCAGTACCAGGCAAATTGGTTGAATCTATAGGAAAGAACAGAATTATCACACACATAGATGAACACAGTAGGCTGGGGAAGAGTCAACATAGCTTTTGTAAAGGGAAATCATGCTTCACCAGTCTATTAGAATTCTTTGAGGGAGTCAACAAACATGTGAGCAAGGGTGATTCAGTGGATATAATATACTTGGACTTTCAGAAAGCCTTTAATAAGGTCCCACACCAAATGCTCTTAAGCAAAGTAAGCAGTCATGGGATAAGAGGGAAGGTCCTTTCATGGGTCAATAACTGGTTAAAAGACAGGAAACAAAGAGTAGGAATAAATGGTCAGTTTTCACAGTGGAGAGGGGTCAATAGCAGGTTCCCCCAAAGATCAGTACTGGGACTAGTGCTGTTCAACATATTCATAAATTATCTGAAAAAAGGGGTAAACAGTGAGGTGGCAAAATGTGCGGACAATACAAAATTACCCAAATTAGTTAAATCTAAAGCTGACTGCAAAGAATCACAAAATTGGGTTACTGGGCAACAAAAAAGGCAGATGAAATTCAATGTTAATAAGTACAAAACGGTGCACACTGGAAAACATAATCCCAACTATAAATATAAAATGGTGGGGTCTAAAACAGCTGTTACAACTCAGGAAAGCTAACAATGTTAGGAGCCATTAGGAAAGGGATAGATAATAAGACAGAAAATATGATGCCACTATATAAATCCATGGTACGCCCACACCTTGAATACTGCGTGCAGTTCTGGTCGCCTCATCTCAAAAAAGATATATTGGAATTGGAAAAGGAACAGAGAAGGACAACTAAAATGATTAGGGGTATGGAACAGCTTCCACATGAGGAAAGATTAATAAGACTGGGACTTTTCAGTTTAGAAAAGAGATTACTAAGGGGGGGATGTGATAGAAGTCTATAAAATCATAAATGGTGTGGAGAAAGTAAATAAGGAAGTGTTATTTATTCCTTCTCATAACACACAAACTAGGGGTCACCAAAGGAAATTAATAGGCAGCAGGTTTAAAACAAACATAAGGAAGTATTTCTTCACACAATGCATAGTCAATCTGAGGAACTCATTGCCGGGGGATGTTGTGAAGGCCAAAAAGCACAGGAGGGTTCAAAAAAGAACTAGATAAGTTCATGGAGGATAGGTCCATCAAGAGCTATTAGCCAGGAAGGTCACGGACATGACCCCATGCTCTGGGTGTCCCTAAATCTCTGACTGCCAGAAGCTGGGACTGGATGAGAGGGGACGCATCAATCGATAATTGCCATGTTCTGTTCACTCCCTTTGAAGCATCTGGCACCGATCGCTGTCAAAAGACGGGATACTGGGCCAGATGGACTATTGGCCTGACCCAGTAGGGCCATTCTTATGTTCTTATGATTACACCAATTTCTTTGTTTCAAAGCACTGAGAGGGAATGTTCAGCCATTACGCCCACCTCTCCTCTCTTATCCAGAAGATGTCCAGGGCATGGCCCCTTTAACAAGGGTGTAGTCTGTTCATGCCCTGTCTCTGGGAGAAGGAAAGGTTGCTGTCCTTCATTTTAAAAAACTCAGTTTTTCGAAGGTTTGGGTTGTGTTTCTCTGCAGAGCTTCAGGCCAACAGTGCTCAAATTTTGTCCAGCTGAGGCCTATTCTAGGGGGCTAGGAGCTGCCCTTACAGAATAGACAATGAAATAGATTTCCGCCACCCTTGTCTGTAATACAGAGGTGGGACCTGTGGAGACTGTAGGTTCCAGTGTGCTGTGCTCCACGGGGATCTGAGTAAACGATCCAGGACTGGCCTCAAGCCCCACACACTACTTAGCCCCATGGATCACCTCCCTCTGAAACTTCACGGGCTGGCCCTGTCTTCCTCTCCAGTAGTAAAGGGGCAGGGAATAATTCACTCCTTTGCCTCTCCCAGCAGTGGGTCCATAGGAGTAGCGAGATCTGACTTGCAGACAGGCCCATTGTGAAATTCAGGGCTTAGTTGATTTCCCTCTCGGAAATTTGGGGCCCCACATGTTGTAGCACTGACCCTGCCAGGACTTGCTGTCACAGGGGCCACTCCTCTCTGGTGAGGAGGAGGGCAGCCACAGACTGTGTTGTAGAATGCTTAGGTTGGCACATGGCTATTAGGCTGTGCTCCAGCCACCAATGTGCTGTGCTGTCCCAGCTGGTGCCATCCCTTTGGCAGGACACCTGCCCTGGCTCTGAGGTCCTGTGCACTACCATGGAGAGATCATGTGCATGCCCTGGGTGTGACTGTACCTGCATCCCCTATGAACGTGTATGTGTGTGCTGCAGGTGCGACCCCAGCAGTCCGTACATCCACCCCGTCGGCTGGTGTCAAGCGCACGGGAAACCCCTCACACCTCCTCAAGGTGAGTACGCAGCCCGAGTCGGTATCCCAGTCTGGCTTCCGTGAGCTGAACCCTAGAGAACTCCCACTGTGGTATATTGAACACACTTGGGACCATGCGCTAACACCCTGACTTAGCTGAAGGCGGGAGGAGTTTTGCTTGAGTAATAAGGAACTCCGGATTTTACCCATGGGAGTTTTTTTAAATAAGGACAGACCTTGAGGTTGTTGCCAGCACTCCCTCATGTGTTATTTCTCACTTTCCTAACACAGAACACTCCCAGTTCCTTGCTAAGGATTCTGGGTAGTGTAGTCCAACAGACATTTCCTGTACCGAAGTACTATAATGAGAACTACCACTAGAGGTTTCAGGGTAGCAGCCGTGTTAGTCTGTATCCTCAAAAAGAACAGGAGTACTTGTGGCACCTTAGAGACTAACAAATTTATTAGAGCATAAGCTTTCGTGGGCTACAACCCACTTCTTCAGATGCATATAGAGTGAAACATATATTGAGGAGAAATATATACACACATACAGAGAGCATGAACAGGTGGGAGTTGTCTTACCAACTCTGAGAGGCCAATTAAGAGAAAAAAACTTTTGAAGTGATAATCAAGATAGCTCAGTACAGACAGTTTGATAAGAAGCAAGTGTGAGAATACTTACAAGGGGAGATAGATTCAATGTTTGTAATGGCTCAGCCATTCCCAGTCCTTATTCAATCCTTTGTTGATTGTGTCTAGTTTGCATATCAATTCCAGCTCAGCAGTCTCTCGTTGGAGTCTGTTTTTGAAGTTTTTCTGTTTTAAGATAGCCACCCGCAGATCTGTCATAGAATGACCAGACAGGTTAAAGTGTTCTCAAAACACCATGTTTTACTCTCATGCCACAGCCAGCGGGAGCCAATGTTAAGGGGAAGGGGATGCTCTGGATTTAGCTGTGGTCGTCCATGTGCAGTGTGCTGGTTCTGTCAGGCTAGCCAGTGAGTTAAGGGAGAGCCCAAACTGTCGGATGCTGGCCCAGGTGTCACTCACTAATACGTCTCCTCCCAGGAGTGGACTTTGGGGCGCAGAAGGAATCAGGGTGGGTACAAGATGTTTCACGCCCTAGGTGAAACTTCCACCTTGCGCCCCCACCCCCGAGCTCTGTGGCAGGTCTCCGCCCCCCACCCTAAGGTGCTCCCCCCCCGCGGCAGCTCCCCCTGGCCCGGGGAGCCGTGCGGCAGCTCCCCGCCCCAGCTCACCTCTGCTCTGCCTCCTCCCCGAGCACGCTGTCGCTGCTCCACTTCTCCCGCCTCCCAGGCTTGCGGCGCCAATCAGCTATTTGGCGCCGCAAACCTGGGAGGGAGAGAAGCAGAGCGGGGCGGTATGCTCAGGGGAGGAGGCAGAGCAGGGGTGAGCTGGGGCAGGGAGTTCCCCTGCGTGCTGCCCCCCCCCCCCCCGTTACTTGCTGCAGGCGGCCCTCCCGGCACCCCCCTGCCCCAGCTCCCTCCGCCTAAATGCCGACGACGCCCGGGGCGGCCAAAGATCCGGTCGCCGCCAAAGGACCCGAAATGCCGCCCCCCCAAATGCTAGTGTCCTAGGCGACCGCCTAGGTCGCCTAATGGGTTGCACTGGCTCTGGAAGGAATTAATACACATCCAGGAGTTTCCAGAGTTCCCTCCGGTCCCAGTGCAAATCAAATGCTGCATTAGTCCTGTGGGGGAGCAGGGAATTGTGGGACACCCCCCAGAGGAGAAGCCACTCAATATGTCCATTGTTTTCCTGTCCAGACTATCCTGACCCTGACAGCTTCAACTGGGAAAAATACCTGATGGAAACTGGAGCATCTGCAGTGCCAGCTTGGGCCTTTAAAGTGGTGAGTGCCGGTGCCTGGCCCTGCCGCTGGCTCTGCCAGTGCAGTCACGGGCTGGTGAGCACTGGGCCTCTGGAGACACCGCTATTCCCATGTGGGTCTTTAAAGTGGCATCTGACATAGCTACTCCCTCAGATAGAGTCTCAGCAGGGCTGGCATGGGCCATTAAAGCAGGGGTGCTGGGCCCATGCCCCCTGCAGACACAGGATTTGAATTCACGCTCCAGATCTCGTATTTGAAAACTGCCTGTGCCTTGCGGGGTTTGCCTGGTGGGTTGAGCCACAGAAACCATTGCCACATATTGTCCCTAGCCATCATTGCTGGGCAGTGCCACCCCCTGCGTGGGGGAAGGAAACAGCAGCTGTGTAGAATTCCTCTCTCCTGGGCTTTGGGGCGTGATACCAGGAAACCAGATTGTCAGTCTGGTTTGTTAGGACCAGGGGTGATGGGAGATAACCACAATGCACTGAAAGCTGCTTTCAGACAGACAATAGCAGCATCCAACCAGCCCAAAAGGCCCCTCACGCCGAGCAAAGTGTTTTCATCATGCATCAGCACAGCATTGATCTGGACCTCTCATTGGCTTAATCCTGCTCCCAGGGCCGCTCTACCATTTTTGCCACCTCAAGCAAAAAAAAAAAACCTGCTCGGACTACTGCCCGAGTGATAGTGAAGGAAATAGGAGCTTGTGGGCTGCCCTCTGACCCTCTGCATTCTCTGCCCCAGCGGCCGCCCCACAGCTTTCTGGTGAACATGAAGCTGGAGGCGGTGGACAGGCGGACTCCCTCCCTCATCCGCGTGGCCAGTGTGGAAGACGTGGAGGATTACCGGATAAAGGTGGGTTTCCCGCTTTCTGCTTAACTGCCCCTGTAGCTTGCTCCTCCTGCCTACCTCCATCTTATAGTGACTGATGGAAAGATTTGAGTGCAAAATACGTGTGTGTGTGTGCCAGCCAGCCAGCCCACTTGCCCACCCCCGTAGGGAATCTCAGGCTTTTCTCTTCCTAGGAGCAGACCCAAATTAAGGCACTGCCACATGAAGACCTCTATGACTCTGCTCCCATCCCTCCTTGGTGTGGCAGCAAGTTTAGGATGAATGGGGGAAGTTCACACCTCTTGGAGTGATTGTTTCAGGCTGTCTGCAGACTCTGGTGTGCATCTGTTACACTGGGTCACAGTTTCATCATCCATGGGGCTAGAAATGAAAGCTGAGATTCTGATATTCTCACATGACTCCAGGAGCTGGGGCCCGAAGCACAGACCTCCAATGCCTCTGTTTTAATCCCACCCTGCCAAGAAGCCCATGTGGGTTTAATACTCATTAGAGGGGGACTGTGACAGTTAAGCAGTGACCTGTCACCTCGTCTCCTCAGGTCCATTTTGATGGCTGGAGTCACGTCTACGATTTCTGGATCGATGCGGATCATCCGGATATCCACCCTGTGGGATGGTGCTCGAAAACTGGACACCCGCTGCAGCCTCCTCTCAGTAAGTACCGGTGCCAATGCCAGTGCTGTCACTGCAGGCCCATCCTGCCAGCGCTGTGCCCGAGGCCTCACCCTGGGAGTGTTTGCTCTGACATCACCTGGCCAGTAAGTACTAGAACCTATAGCAACCCTGTGCTGTCACTGCCCCCCAGGCCAGTGAGCACACTGACACCATGAGCATGCAGGAATACCCACTCCCTAACAGAGCGGTGCTGGTATCCGAACAGACTCCAACTGCACCCACTGTGCACCTCTCTCAATGGGAGCTGGCATCGGCACTCCACACGGCAAATCTCATCGCCCCGCACTGCCCTGTTACGGCAGTGGGCATTTTGTCAATGGACCGAATCTGCAGTGTTGCCATTGAAGTCAATGGACTTACTCCAGCTTTATACCAGTGTCAGTGAGAGCAGAATTTGGACCTCCAATGGAAGCAGGATCAAGCCCTCGGTGTGTACTGGTCCCTGCGCTGATCCCAGCAGGTTTTTATTCTTACCGCCAGTAGCAGTAACAACCTCTGGTGGTTCTTCCATGGAACCGCTTCCGCTTTCCTTTTCTGATGCAATCCCAGGTATATGGTGATTCCCAGCATTAGGCTGTGGGATGGTTTGCAAAGTGACTCTGCTGAAATGGCACCTTCACAGTCAGCAGATCTGCTCCCCGCGTGCTCTGGGGCAGACCCTGGGCACAGCTCCCTGAGCTCGGCGCGAATTCCAGGAGAGGAGGGAGCGAAGGATTGGGCCCAAACGGGGGTTCAAAGTACTGTCAGCACTGGGGCTGTGAGGCCTGGGATCTGTCTCAGCAGCAGGCTGGTGGCCAGAAGCAGAGAAAGCCCTGACTGGAGTTCCAGAGGAGCACTCCAACTTGCAGAGCCAGCAGTCTCTAAAATCAGCGTGTTCACCAATCACCTGTGGTGGGAAGTGCCGGCACCCGGCAGCTTCGTTGCTAGCCTGAGGTAGCAGGTGGGTTGTTGTGGCTCCGAACCCATGACCACATCTCTCATTTGCTCTAGGGCCAAAGGAACCAGCCGCTTCTGCCCATGGGGGCTGCCCGACCTTGGGCTGCAAGAGCATCCCTCATACCAAAGGCTCCAAGTACAGCTTTCACCACAGGTGAGTCCCCACAGGCAGCGCAGGGGTCAGTCCAGGCCTCCTGTTCTGCTGCTGAAGGAGGCTGCAGCCCAGCTGGGTTGGCAGTGGGTGGTGGGGGCAGCAAATGGGGCCTCTCCAGTCCTGTGCGGCTGCTGACCTTTGCCCCGTGGAGCCTCCCACCGCTCAGAAGCCCCCACCTGGCTATGGGTCCCCTGGGCTCACACACCCCAGCCCACAGATCAACCTGACCCCTCAGACTCCTTCCACCTAAGGCAACCCCTTCTCTCCTCCCCCCGGGCCCGGAGAAGCGAGAGCAGGGAGACCCTGTAGCTGCAGGGAGCAGGGGTAGCATGTGCTAAATTAACGCCCCCCCCTGGGTGTGTAATCCCTGCTCTGGACCTGCCCCCTCTGCTGCCGGAAGCTCACGCACAGTGGCAAAGCCCCGTGTGCACCAGGAATCCCTCCAGTGGTAGCCTCATGGTCCTGCACCCTGCCAGGCAACCATACCGTATCTGTGGCATGGCTGATGAGACAGGGCATCACTGGGGGAGCTTAGCCCTCTGTTTAGAAGCTGAAATCAGTGAGCGCTATAAAGCACTGTAGGTTTAATGAGATGTAGCCATAAACTTCCCCATGCCCTTCCAAATGCTTTTCTGGCCCATTCTCCTGGGACTTCTAAGAGGATCACATTGAATCGGGAATGATAGGAGCCAGGCCCCTGCATTGCAGCATAAAACCAGAGCAGTGGGAGATGTATGCTGCAAAGCCACAAGTCATGAGAAACTCAGATCTTCTGGCCCCTGAGGATTTCTCTAGCCCCAGCCTGTTAACCGATCCCCTGAGACCTCGCTCCTCGTCACTCCCCGGGCTTTGGGGCCTAAGGAGTCATCTGGGTAGTGGGGAGTAGAGATAGTATGACCCCTGGTGCCTGTGACCTGTTCAGCAAGTGCCATGCAGTGCCAGGGTATTCCCATGGGAAGAGTGATGCTGTTAATGGGGCATGGGGGGTATTTCAGCCTGTGCAGGCTACAGGGGAATTGTTGGTTAAGCAGCACGCCCATGTGACTGGAGTCCTGTGAGATTTGTGCAGGGAACTTTGTCCTTCCTATCCATCAAGTACTCTCTGAGTGCCCAGGGCTGAGGCTGTTTGGTGGGGCAGAGATAGGGTAATGAGCAGCATGGGCAGCAGCAGGGCTCCTGTCTTGTCCCCTGCCAATCTCTCTCCAGGGCTGGTACCCATTTAAAGTGTCTCTTCCGAGTGTAACTCTCCGCTTCCCCTCTGTTCTCCAGGAAGTGCCCAACACCAGGCTGTGATGGCTCCGGACATGTGACGGGGAGATTCACGGCTCACTACTGCCTCTCAGGGTGCCCCTTGGCAGAGAAGAACCAGGGGAGGCTGAAGGCCGATCTCTCAGACACTGAGGCCTCGGCCCGCAAAAGGAACCTGATCGGCTTCTCTCAGCGAAAGAAATCCCGACATCACGGGAGGTAGGGAGAGCGCGGGAAAGAAGCCTGGCCCAGCGGAGCAGACAGCCTCGCACAGAGGAGCGTCTGTGTGATGCCCTGACTTAGTGGGACTTCGTCCTGCTCTGTGGCTGACCAACAGAGAATGACCACCTGCCTGAACCAAACTGTACCATAGAATCTCTCTGGATAATAACTCCATGCTCGAATAATAAGAATATAACAGTAGGGATATATTACTGACAAGGCCGGCTCTAGGTTTTTTGCCGCCCCAAGCAAAAAAAAATTTTGGCTGCCTCCCGTCCCAGCCCTGGGCTCCTTGCCGCACCCCCCTGCTGCTCCAGCCCTGGGTTCTCCCTCCCCCCACCCCCACCGCCCCAGCTCTGGGCTCCCTCATTCCCCCCCACCATTGCCCCCCACACACATCTCCTGCCGCCCCAGCCCTGGGCTCTCTCCCCCCCCAACTGCACCCTCCTTCCGCCACAGCCCTGGGTCACTGGTAACTCGCTCCCACGGCAGGTCATTCAGCAGGAATTTTAGATGTGCACAGAACACAGACAGGATTGGTTCCCATATGGTTACAGAACTGCAGTAAAGTGGAACAATTTTCAGCTTGTGTGATTGGAGGATATCTGGATGCATATTATAAGACTGTCCTACATAAATGAGGAAAAGTTGAGGTGCCTTTATTATTCTTTTGTTTCACTCTTTCTTTCTATGGGGAATTTGCCAATGCAATATCACTGTCTTCCTTTTAAACAAACAAACAAACAAACAAAAAAGGCAATGGCTGTTGAAAATAGCAATTCCAGTCCTAATAACCACTGGGAAGCATTTCTTGTTCAATTTTATCCTACTTTTCCTACAGCAAGTTACAGTGGATCAGTATATTTGATCTGGGAGAAATGAAGTAACAGCCACCCAAACTGAGCTTGAGCACTCCTGAATTTTGAGGTGTTCAAATCTGGAAGGCAGGTGCTGGGGGAGGGGGGGTGGCTCCGCGGGGAAACACAGCAGCATGTACGCAGCAGTGTGTCTGGTGCTGCGCAGAGCCAGACACACTGGTCTGAGTGGCACGGTAAGGGGGCTGCGGGGTTGGATGGGGTGGAGGTTCAGGGGGGCAGACAGGGAGGGGGGGGTTAGATGGGTCAGGGGGTTGGGGAGGCAGTCAGAGGACAGGCAGTGGTTGGATAGGCATGGGAGTCCCGGGGGTTTGTCAGGGGACAGGTAGGGGGTGGGGTCCTAGGGCGGAAGTTGGGGGGGCGGTCTCAGGAGGGGGCAGTTGGGGACAAGGAGAAGGGAGGCTTAGATAGGGGGTGGGGTCCCAAGGGGCAGTTAGGGGCAGAGGGAGACAGGGAGCAGGGGGGTTGGATGGGTTGGGGTTTCTGTGGGGGGCAGTCAGAGGGAGTGGATGGGGGCAGGGTGGGGCTACCCTCCCTCCCTGTGGAGCGTCCTATTTTTTGAATGTTAAAATATAGTATCCCTACTCACAGCGCAGCTCTCCATTCACAGCAGGCTGGAGCATGAGGTCTCAGCTACCTCACTTCCTCCCCCTCTTTCCTGTTGGTTGTTTCCAAGGGAATGCTGGGAAATGTAGTTCTTTCCCTGCTCCGGGGCTGGCCCTATAGGCAGGGAGCTAACCAAGGAACTACAGCTCCCAGGACCCCCTGTTGGTTCTCAGCTCCCATGCTGGATCCCTGCTGCCCCTGCAAATGGGCTGCCCCAAGCACGTGCTTGCTTTGCTGGTGCCTAGAGCCGCCCCTGATTACTGAGCACCTGACCAGGATGGTGATAGTGACTATGAAATGCTCAGGGAATTTAGAGAGGCTATTAAAATAAAAAACTCAGTTGAAATCCCCCATTACTACTATCCCCATATTGACTGGGTGCATGTCACCTCAGGATGGGATGCAGAGATAAAGTTTCTTGACACCTTAAATGACTGCTTCTTGGAGCAGCTTGTCCTGGAACCCACAAGAGGAGAGGCAATTCTTGATTTAGTCTTAAGTGGAGCACAGGATCAAGTCCAAGACGTGAATATAGCTGGACCGTTTGGTAATAGTGACCATAATATAATTAAATTTAACATCCCTGTGGCGGGGAAAACACCCACAGTGACCCAAAACTGTAGCATTTAATTTCAGATGAAGTGTAAAAATATAATTAGGAAGGCCAAAAAAAATTGTAAAGAACAGCTAGCCAAAGACTCAAAAAGTAATAGCAAAAAGTTTTTTTTCAGTACATCAGAAGCAGGAAACCTGCTAAACAACCCATGGGGCCACTGGACGATCGAGCTGCTAAAGAAGAACTCAAGGATGATAAAGCCATTACGGAGAGACTAAATTAATTCTTTGCATTGGTCTTCACGGTTGAGGATGTGAAGGAGATTCCCAAACCTGAGCCGTTCTTTTTAGGTGACAAATCTGAGGAACTGTCCCAGATTGAGGTGTCATTAGAGGAGGTTTTGGAACAAATGGATAAACTAACCAGTAATAAGTCACCATGACCAGATGGTATTCACCCAAGAGTTCTGAAGGAACTCAGATGTGAAATTTCAGAACTATTAACTGTTGTTTGTAACCTATCATTTAAATCAGCTTCTGTACCAAATGACTGGAGGATAGCTAATGTGATGCCAATTTTTAAAAAGGGCTCCAGAGTTGATCCCGGCAATTACAGGCCAGTAAGCTTGACTTCAGTACTGGGCAAACTGGTTGAAACTATAATAAAGAACAAAATTGTCAGACATATAGCTGACCAGTGGCTGCAGAACTTCTGAATGAAGAGGCAGAGCTTCATAGAGTTGTATAAGCAGCTCGCACCCACCTTCCACTGCCAGATCTCTCATTTTTGGAAAACCATACCAATAGAGAAGCGGGTCGCTATTGCCCTTTTGTAAGCTGACGACATCTGCCAGCTACCGTTCAGTTGCAAAACAGTCTGGAGTTGGGAAGGCAACTGTCAGGGTGGTGATTTTACAGGTTTGCCAAGATAGCAATACTGTAATCTACACACAGGCAGTTGCCATAACCAAAGTCCCTGAAATTATAGTGGGATTTCAGAGGAGGAGGTTTCTGAAATGTGCAAGAGCCATCCCAATTCTTTGACCACCAAAAAGGGTCAGTGAATACGTGAACCATAAAGGTTACCATTCACAATTCTCCAAGGCTTAGTGGAAGACCAACGTTGGACTCACAGGAAAGGTTCACGACACAAGGATGCTCTGGAGGTCGGAATTGTACCACGGGGAGAAGAAGGGACTCTATTCTCCTGAAACAATGTGGTTCTTTCCCCACATTCCTCATGTACCTGCTTCTAATGTGTCTCAGAAAGCTATACCCCAACGTTGCCAATCCAAGAAAAAGGGAATTCAACTATAGACTGAGTAGCTGCAGAATGATGGTGGAGTGCACCCTTGGGCAGCTGAAAGCTTGTTGGCGATGCCTGCAAATCTGTCTGGATGCCAATGAAGCCAACACAGTTTGCATTATTGTGGAGTGCTGTGCCTAGCATAACATGTGAGGCCAAAGGGGAATACTTCCAGAACAAGTGGACACAGGACAGATCTGGCTTACAAAGCCTGTACAAAGTATCAGGGGGTAGCCGTGTTAGTCCGTATCTACAAAAGCAACAAGGAGTCTGGTGGCACCTTAAAGACTAACAGATTTATTTGGGCATAAGCTTTCGTGGGTAAAAACCTCACTTCTTCAGATGCATAGAGTGAAAGTTACAGATGCAGGCATTATATACTGACACATGGAGAGCAGGGAATTACTTCGCAAGTGGAGAACCAGTGTTGACAGGGCCAATTCAATCAGGGTGGATGTAGTCCACTCCCAATAATAGATGGCACGGTAAGGGGGGGAGGGATAGTTCTGTGATTTGAGCATTGGCCTGCTAAACCCAGGGTTGTAAGTTCAATCCTTGAGGGGGCCATTTCAGGATCTGGGGTAAAAATCTGTCTGGGGATTTGCCCTGCTTTGAGCAGGGGGTTGGACTAGATGACCTCCTGAGGTCCCTTCAAACCCTGATATTCTATGATTCTATGAGGAGGTGTCAATTTCAGGAGAGGAAAAGCTGCTTCTGTAATGAGCCAGCCACTCCCAGTCCCTATTCAAGCCCAGATTAATGGTGTTAAATTTGCAAATGAATTTTAGTTCTGCTGTTTCTCTTTGAAGTCTGTTTCTGAAGTTTTTTTGTTCAATGATAATGACTTTTAAATCTGTAATAGAATGACCAGGGAGATTGAAATGTTCACTTACTGGCTTTTGTATGTTACCATTCCTGATGTCTGATTTGTGTCCATTTATTCTTTTGCGGAGGGACTGTCCGGTTTGGCCAATGTACATGGCAAAGGGGCATTGCTGGCAAATGATGGCATATATAACATTAGTGGATGTGCAGGTGAATGAGCCCTTGATGGTGTGGCTGATGTGGTTGGGTCCTATGATGGTGTCGCCAGAGTAGATATGGGGACAGAGTAGGCAACGAGGTTTGCTACAGGGATTGGTTCCTGGGTTGGCGTTTCTCACACCACAGAAACATCAGGAATTTGTAAATTTAACACCATTAATCTGGGCTTGAATAGGGACTGGGAGTGGCTGGCTCATTACAAAAGCAGCTTTTCCTCTCCTGGAATTGACACCTCCTCATCTATTATTGGGAGTGGACTACAAAGCCTGTACAGGTGAGGGCCCTCAAGGTTAACACTTCTGGCTCTGGTTTTGTGCTGCAGACAGGGCCGGCTCCAGGCACCAGCTTAACAAGCAGGTGCTTGGGGCGGCCAAGGGAGAGGGGTGGCACCTGCGGCAATTCGGGGGCGGCAGGTCCCTCACTCCCTCTAGGAGCGAAGGATCTGCCGCTGAACTGCCGCTGCCGATCGCGGCTTTTTTTTTTTTTTGCTTGGGGCAGCAGAAATGCTGGAGCCGGCCCTGGCTGCAGAGAGTGTAATCATTGAGCAATGTTTTGTTCTATGTCCCAGTGCTTTATGGGGAGTAATTAAGCATTGTTAAAGTAATTTGAAAACAGTTCTATAGCGGTTTCGGGAGGGGCTTCACACATTCCTTCTTCACAGTGCTTATCCAGTGCTATGCACGAATACACACATGGCTGCCAGTGGTGACGATTTGTTGGAGGGTGGTAAAAGCTCTGTTCAGTATCCTGTATCTTCACTGTTCATTTCCTTTTGCATTGTCTATTAAATCACTAACTAAAACACCTTTTATGGCTGTTAACTTCTCTTCTGGTTTTCATTCTGGTGCTTTGGACAGCTTAGCTCATTGCCCTTGAACCGTGTTGTGGTTGTTTGTTTTGTTTTGTTTTAACATTAGAAAATACATGGCTGGGGGGGGTGGGGAGAGAGTGGCGGGGACAGCATTCATTGTATGTCTTTGGCACCACACATTTAAAGAAGTCATGAGTCATGTGCTGTGAATCCTGCTGACCCATCCCTGACATGTGGGAAATATCATGTTTGATCGTACTTGAAAAGCAAGGTGCATACATGAGTGACGTGAACAGTAACTTTTGCTTGCATACCTACATCTAATGTAGGGTTAAAACAGTTTGTAACAGGAACAAATTAACCAGAAATAGGTAAAATCTCCTGAAAGTGGGCAAACAGCAGCATCTGTGGACGTCTCCTTTCCCTCCCCCTGACAAGGAGGGAACAGCTGCGGAATATCATGCGGGGGGACAAACAGGGATGTCTCCTGCATGGGGTTGGGGGACTGAACACAGGCTGAGCTACAGGGACTGGAGCAGGCTCATGTTTCCTCCTCTGCATGCTCTTGGGGTTCCTCTGTGAGGGGGTTTGGGTGCCAGTGGAGGATGTTGTGTTACGTGTCCAGCAGCAGCCATGGTGGCAGGCAGGCCCCAAAAGCTTTCCCCCACCGGTTGTACCAGTGGCTGCATGAGTGTGTGGTCCTCTTCTCCCTGGGCACTGCTCCCGCTCCATGAACTGATTTGTCAGTGCCTCCTCCCGCCTAAGAGCCCTCTTCCTCCCTTGCACTAAAAACTCAAAGTGCTCCTGACACCTTCTGTCAGTGCCAATGAGCAGGTCCTCCAGGGTCCTCCTCTGCTGCTCCTGCCTTCCTGCCAGAACAGGTTCCCTATGGAATCCTGGGACATTGAAGACAAGGCCAGCGTCCCATTTCATTTCTCCTTTCGAAGGAGCCTCCAGAATCCCCCCACATCATGTAACTCTGCTGCCGAAGGCCACAATATTGATACTTGTCAGGATCCCAGGAACGCTACTGTCACAGCCCCCTTCCATCAGACAGCGTTTGCAGCCCACGAGGAAGGAGCTGAGGGCAGAAATGGTAAGATACCTGCAGTACTGTTGTTCAAATTGACAGTGCAACAAGGGGCTGGTCTGGGTGGGGTTCAGTTCCTTTCAGGTGTTACGTTCTTGGCCAGCCATTAAAGAAGAAATAAGCAACTATCATCTGGAGAACTTAGCAGCATTCAAGACACTGGAATGGAAAAGAGAGAAGTGGCTTTCTAGTGGAGGACACCTGGCCATCTGTGACTGAGAGATGCTTCTGTTAATGGTCACTCCTCTACATATTGCTGAATGTAGGGGTCTGGTGAGCTACGAAGGTGGACCAAGCACATTTGTCCTGCCATTAAATCTGAAGAACCACCTTGAATTTCTGCTACACCAGAATTTTTCTGAATTATGCTTAAAGGTCTGGGAGGCAATTGACTGACTGTATTCTCAGCTAGCAGATTGAGCTCCCATGGAAGAGGAACAGAGAACCACAGAAAACATCCATCCAACCCCTAACCTTCTCACCTTGCTGGCAAGTCCGGCCCCTGTGTCCAGCAAACACCATTGAAAGTTGCAAAGAAACAGTCCCAAGTGTATATTCTTCCCTAAACTTTAGGATTAAGACTGCACGCCAGTCGCCTCTCCACTGCTAAGGGACAGGGTGCTGAGTTTGTGGAACCACCAGAACAGATGTTTCACGCACCCATGCTTCTCCTGGCTACTTCAGAGAGACTTTGCATAGGGAGAGACCAGCAGCAGGGACTGGGAATAGTAATAAATATTTGCAGTGGACAAGGGAATGAACTGCTTTGACTTTCCTCGGACAGACAAATGGTTCCTTTTCCCTTCCTGGACCTAGGCGGGCCACCACCCAAGCCACCAACTACCCCCTTCTGCATGGCACCCGTTTGCAAGGAGAAGGAAAGAGGGAGGGAAGGGGTGTTTTGGGGGTCTTTGAGTAATCATAAATGTCATAAAACTGTTCTGTTCCCTCCCTCCCTTCCCCATCAGTCCACGTGGCCCAGGGACTATCGCTGTTCAGAGTGCTGGCTGAGAAATGCACAGACACGGGGCACAGTGACTGCTTGTTAATAATCTGTTATAGCTCCCCTGACATGCTTTACACTGGTTCATGGCAGATGGGTGGGAGGGCTGCCTTCAGGCATGTGTTTCTGGAGCAAGAGGGGATATTTCTAGGGAGTGTGGGGATTTATTGTAACTTACCAGCCTCAGATTCTGGTTCCTACCATGGCTCGGGGTCCCACACAGGCTGCTCAGGGGTCAAGGTGCAGAATCACACACTCCTGTTCCTCCAGGTCTCTGGGTCTTCCCCCATGGTCCCTGCTGCCTCGTTGCCTTGCCCCTCATCAGCTTCCCGTTATCTGATGAGATGAGCAGGGCTGAGGAGGGGTCATGATTCACTTCAGGATCACTACTCACAGACCCAGATAGCGCCCGGTCTGGCTCATCATAGCAGAGTCATGTGCTGCTAGGGCCTCTCCCAGAGCAATTGTTGGAGTCCTTCACCCTTCAGTACAGGAGCCTGAGGGGCTTCATGTGCTTCTGGCACTGGGATGGAGTCTGGTGAATGCTGCCTCCATGAAACTCCTGGTAGAGGTGTGTGTTCCTGCTGATCCGGGTGAAGTTGTGGAGGGCGGTGTACTCTGACCACACATTGATCAGCACCCGCGTGTCTTCTGCAGACCATACAGCAGCTCTTGGAGCATAAGCCATGTTTGCCGGTGCTGATTAATACAGTTCATGGGAGAACTGATTGTAAGAGCTCAGCGCAGGTTGCTACTACCGCTGGCAACGGAGGGTTAGGGAACTTTAGATTTGGGTAAGGGTGAAGCAGTAAAGGTATCAATGCATGGTGGGAATGGGGCTGGTGGACTTGGTACACACCCCTTGTCCATGTCCACAATGGGCTGTGGAACAGGTCTGGGGCCATGCCACAGCACTGTCATGTATGTACCCAGACTCCCCATTAGATTTCCTGTACTACACTGTCCTTCAGGAACCTGCTTCAGATGTGGACAATAGGGGGGTTATGGCACTACAAGGCACATATAACCATTAGTGTTACAAGTGTAGACGTAGCCTTAGAGGTCCTTGGTTCAATCCCTGCTAAGGGATTGTTACCTCTCTTGGTCATTTGACAGTGCAGTCCTCGCTGTGCCGACAGGCGGTGCAGTTAATGAAAACATGCTGGTTCCTACAGCACCTCTGAAACGGTAAAGCGGACAGCTTGCAAATAAATCCTCTCTCATCTCTCTAGAGGGCGACCTCCAAAGTATCGGAAGATCCAGCAAGAAGACTTCCAAAGTAAGCACCTTTTCCCCACGCTGCTGTCTTTTCATGGAGGGAGGAGGGTCAGGGTGGCCCAAGGGCTTGGGAAGGGGATAGAAAGATTTTGACCCCAATATCACTAGATTGGACCTGGCCCAGGTCAGCAGCAAGCCCCAACGCTGAAGGCTCTTTGGTGGCCTCTGTGCAATGAGTTGGTGAGCGTTGGTCTATTTCCTGGTGGGCAGGTTGCATCACCACCACCACCACCAAATCCAGTACAGTTCGCTTAATCTCAGCTGAGAGGCCAAAGAATGAGCCATCCTTATGGCTAGAGCCCGGACGGCAGGGCTGAACGAGGCACATTGGCAAAGCAGTCTGGAGATGCTGCCACTGGTGCTGCTCCTGCTATCCCTGTTCTGCGGATGCAGAAAGCCTCGCTCTGCAGGGCTGTCAACCAGGCGCTTGTTGCCCAGGCAGTACGTTCACTCCAAATCAGTAGGAGAGAGACTGGGAAGGATCCTGTGCTGAACCCGTGGGTGTGGCCTTGCTGGTCTGCCTTGGCTAAACTGCCCTGGGATTGGAAATAGAGACCAAAGTGAAGATCAAGATGTGGGGCCAGGTCCTCAGGTGTAAATGGACATAGCTGCCCATGACTTCAGTGGGGCTACCCTGATTTCCACCAATGGAGGATCTGGCCCCTGTAATGTGACTGGATGTTGTACAGAGGCTGGGCTCCCCATAGTGGGGCCCATGAAGGCCCTGACTCAGCAAATCTCGTAAGCACACGCTTCGGAGACGCACAGACGTTAAGGGCAGGAGAGACCCTTGTGACTGTCTTATCTGACCTCCGAAATTAAAGGTACCATAACTTCCCCATGCGCCGCCCGCGAGAGCCGACGCAGGCGGGATTTAAGCACACGTTTGTAGTGCACGCGCTTACGGGCTTTGCTGCACTGGGGCCTCAAGCTGGACCCAGCTTTACTGAAACACGTGAGACACATGCAGACTGGGCTGTGAACTCTTCCAGTCAAACGTGCACAGCTGCCAGCTTGTCCCCAGGGATGTTTGGGATGGGAAGTGACTCTCCCAGCCCTAAAGTACCAGCCTGCGTAATTTCTCTCTCTCCTTCATCTTTCCAATTAAAGTTGTTTAATATTTAGGTCTGACTATAAAACCCCTGTCCTCAGCCTGTCTTTCATCCCCACATAATGCCCAGCTTGAATGTTGAGGTCCACATTGTTAAGGCTAAGATTTAGTCAGGGGCATTTTTAGTAAAAGTCATGGAGTGATCAAGGACAATAAACAAAAATGCATGGCCCCTGACCTGTCCATGACTTTTACTAAAAATACCCCTGACTAAATCTTACCTGCTCCTAGGGCGCTGCTGCTCTGGGGGGGTTCCCGGGGCGCCGCTACTCTGGCGGCGGAGGCTGATTGCCTCCGTCCGCCCATGGGGCCGTTGCCTCTGGAGCCACCCCTGGGACTGCTGCTCAGGTGGCCCTGGGGTCAACTGCACTGGCCGATGCAGCTGCAGAAATCACGGAGGTCACAGGAAGTCATGGAATCCGTGACTTCCGCGACCTCCGTGACAGCCTCGCAGCCTTACACATTGTCATTGGGCTTCTTAATACCCCTTCCCCCCCACCCTCCAGAACTGGAGACCATTAGATAAAAGGCAGAGTGTTATTAAAGCTTATGGATCTAAAGGAAGCTTTGAGTATTAATATTCTGGGCTGTGTACTGTCACAGGAGATGTCCCTTGTGCAGCGTGTGCTTTCTGGGAAAGCCGTGCTACAGACAGCGCCAAGCTAAGACTTAGTGCTGGACTTCTCTGCAGGGGAGAGGAGCTGCCTCTCCCAGGCCACTCTGCAGATCCACCAGCCCTGTCCCTGTTTCTTCCCTGGTCTCAAAGCCCTGCGACTAGGGTGGGAGCCCCTGGAGAGCTGAGCTCCACGACCCACAAGCTATGCCTCAGCTCACAGCAGAACAGATTCCTCTCTGCTGCTGCTATGCTGGGGCAGGGTCTGCCCCCTGCTGCATATATACTGATTGTAAACTGCAACCCCCCACCCTGTAGCGGTGCCCCTTCACTGTAGCTGGCTGGCATGAATGCTTACTGGCATCTTTGAATATATGAGGGTGACCAGACGTCCCGATTTGATTGGGACTGTCCTGATATTTGCTTATTTGTCCTGCGTCCCGATCTACCTTCAGTCAGGACGCGAATTGTCCCGATATTTTGCCTCTGCTCACAGGCGGAGCGGAGCCCGGAGGGGGCTCGCGCCCTCCCCGCCCCATTCTTCCCCCATTGGATCCCTCCCCAAATCCCCGCCCTGGCCCCGCCTCTTCCCCAAGCACGCTACATTCTTCCTCCTCCCCCCTCCCTCCCAGGCTTGCGCTGATCAGCTGTATGGCAGCGCAAGCGCTGGAGGGAGGGGGGAGGTGGAGACGGAGCAGAGGCAAGCTGGTGGGCGGGGGGCAGGGCATGGAGCTCCGGCGGCCGCTTTTTTTTCTTTTGCTCCGCTCCCCGCGTCCCGATATTTCACCTGTGTGATCTGGTCACCCTAGAATATATCCCCAGTTCAGCTCTTTTCTTTCCCTCTTTCTGCCCTGCAATCCCCCCTCTTACCACCAGAGGGTTTGCTGATACTTCAGCATGTGATCAGTATAGCCAAATGTATTGGAATGGTTTTTAATCTTTCATGCCACAATCTGAAAGCTAATTCCATGCCACCCCTTTGTGCATTATCACTGTGAGCGGAATGAGCGGCTGAGTGGCCACTAGGGGACAATAGCAGCTTTTACAGCAAGAGCTGATCTGATAATGGCCATGCCTAGAGCCCTCCTCCAGAATTCTGAATGAGTGAAACAAATGAGATCACTGATGATGAACTCAGGAAAGTCCTTACTAAACTCATTTAGTGACGGAAGAGACCAGCCTTGGTAAAAAAATTAAAGGGACAGAGTTTGGCCTGAAATTCAGCTTTGGTTTGAAATGAAAGTTGGTGGGTGGACTGTTGAACAGAAGTGTTTTCATAATTAACAACAAAAAAATTCATGAAATCAGGCTTTTTGAATGTAAACATGCCCCTGCCTCATAGCACTGGGAACCTACAACACAACAGCCAGTGGGTAGGGCAAAAGAAGCAGAAAGTGATACCATCTATAAACAGAAAGTGAAACTGACCAGTCTAGTGTCACAGCCTAAATCTACTGTAAATGAAATGCAAAAGGTAAACAAACAGCAGAAACAGTGAGACTTAAATCAGATCTTTAAATTCTTCTCAGTTTATGGTATCCCAAGTAAGGAGATATATATAATTGTCCTTATATATGTACTTATAAAATATATGTACCTATTGTAATAGAGAGACACGATCAAGTTAAATAAGTGCATTTTATTCTGCATTAACTATTGCTAATAGACAATTTTTTTTCTCTGATACAGCATATCGTCAATCATGTCATGATAAAGAGATTTGCAGTGTTACTGTAGCCATACTGGTCTCAGGATATTAGAGAGACAAAGTGGGTGAGGTAATATCTTTTATTGAACCAACTTCTGCTGGTGAAAGAAACACATTTTTGAGCCCTGAAGAAGAGCTCTGTGTAAGCTCAAAAATGTGTTTCTTTCACCAACAGAAGTTGGTCCAATAAAAGATATTACCTCACCCACTTTGTCTCTCTAATAAGAAAGACACCATCACGATAGAAATCTTGATCTTATCCCTTTATTCTGACACAGTTGAGGTTCCGCAATATTGGAGAAGAATGCCGTCTGTTTAGCAATAGTTAGCACAGCACAAACTGTTCCTATCTGATACCTGAAACCCCTCCAGCTTCTGCCTTCAGCCCCCATGCCTCCTCAGCCCTTCTTTCAGGCATTGCAGGGCCTTCAGGATGAGACTGGATTTCCTTGGCCCTCCGCCTTGAGTAACGTTTTGAATTTCTTTGCCAGCTATTTCCTCGGACAATATGCACCAGTCCCTCTTCATGTCGGCCTTATCTGCTCACCCTGACCGCTCCCTGTCCCTCTGCTGGGAGCAACACTGCAAACTCCTGCCAGGGGTGGCTGGCATCACAGCAGCTACTGTGGCCAAGTGGACCATTGATGAGGTGAGGGGGTTTCAGAGAGGGCTGGTAAAGCAGAGAAAAATGTAGAACAAGATTTCCAAAGGCACATGTGCAAATCCCCCAGTGCACGTGGCTCATTGTGTGCACATGCCCTCCCTGGCATGCTCACACGCTGTGGTTCATGTCAGGGTTAGGAAACAGCGAGGGTGTCCTTTCCCCCAGGGGGAATCAGCGAGGGATGCTAGTGGGAGCTGTACAGGTTCCACAGCCTCTCCGATTCCTCCCAGCTCTCTGCTCCCTGTGAACCACGCATCTCATGGACTTGGTCTCGGTGCCCCCACTCATCCCAGCCACTGGTCTGATTGAGGGGTACCACTCTTCTCATGTGATTAGCAGTTTCCAGCTTGGCTGGCACTGTCGCTTGAGGCTGTGCAAGGACATAGCCAGCAGCCAGCTATTTACTTATTTATTTTATTACACATTTTCCAATAAATCCGTTTCTTTTTTATTTTTTTGGCAAGTGGCAACTTAAAGTTGAGTATCAGGGGGTAGCCATGTTAGTCTGTATCTACAAAAACAACAAGGAGTCTGGTGACACCTTAAAGACTAACAGATTTATTTGGGCATAAACTTTCGTGGGTAGCTTAACTTAAAGTTGAAACGTAAACCTCAAATTAGCAGAGAAAGAGACAAGAGTCAATCCGAACCCCTCCCTACCCACAGTTCTATCTGAGCTCCTTATTAACACCTGCTGCTTCTGACAAACACTGCTGTACTCCCCCATCCAGCCACTCTCGGACACTCCCGCCACGCTGCCTCGCACTGCACTCTGTTGTCAGAGATCTAAGGCCTCCGCCACAAATGCTCCAGGGCCCATTGTTTGGTGAGTGTATTTGTGAGGTACCTGATGACCTGTGTCACCTTTCTGGACAGCAGGCATCTGCACTCAAGTATGGTAGAATAAAAGGCTCTTTGCATCCCGTTCGACCCATGGCTTATACAGAAAGCAGCAGATCTTGGCTGGAGCAGCCAGGCATACAGAATTCCAGAGACTCCCAGCTCTGTGGCATGTCCTCTTCGACCCTGAAAAGGGAGCTCTGGCGGTGGGATTTCAGGCAGGCTAATTCCCTGATGCTGTGTTTCCATTCTTGGCTCTTCCAAAGGTCTTCAGCTTTGTTCAGACGCTAACGGGTTGCGAGGACCAAGCCAAACTCTTCAAGGATGAGGTAGGGGGAATAGGGCTCAGTGCATGGGTGAGGGGAGCAAAGGAAGCCCATTTGCAGTTGGAGGGGGATGGGGGAACAGGCTGCCTACATGGTTTCCTGCCACCAGCCTCTGGGACTCTGCCCTTTTGCTGCTAAAGCAACAGTCCTTGAGAGCACTTGTTTGGGATAGCACCTGTGGCAATGACAGCAGAACCCACTGATAGTGACCTCGGACGTCTGTCTGTCTATTGTGCACATAAGGCACCTCATGGATCCATCCAGATATAGTCAAAAGATAGATACGGTGACACTCCATGTATGGGACAAGTCCGGTCCCCTGTGAGTGGGGGGCTTGGGGTAGGAGAGCTCCAAGGGGTCCGTGGGGGAGCAGAAGCAGAGCTGCGCTGTAGGCAGTGCTGCAGCCTTCTCCCAAAAGGCCGATGGGTCTGCTTAGTCCCAGGTCCACACCCCTCCCGCCCCCAGTTCCTGTTGCTGTATCTCTGTTACTGGGGATTACGTGCCTAGCCGGAGTCCCAAACCCAGGCTGTGTTGCAGTGGTTGCAAAGATTTTGACCCCCACACAGAGCGCGTCTGACCCGGACTCGTTGGCAGAGAGAATCACTCGGACACTCATTCAGAGCTGCTGGGGCCGGCTGACTCAGGGTGCTTTGGTTGCTAGAAGCATCCCAGCCTGTCCAGTAGATGGCCTGCATTTTTACCTGCTGTGGCACCATTTTCCATTGCCACTTACCAGCCTCCTAGTGTGATGGGGCTGGGGAGGGAGCTAGGCTTTTCACTGAGAAGGAGGCAGGATCATATGTCCCGTGCTTGTAGCATCCCTAGCTAATCCATCCCAAGAGCCACCTTGCTGGCCATGCTCACACGTCCGCAACTGTGCGTCTCCCCCCCCACTTTGAAGGGCGTGCTTCTTGTTTGAACACACGGCCCTGAGGGGAGGGGGTGGGGATGCTCTGGAGCCCAGATTTCCTGTGAGCATGGTGCGCACGCCGGACCCACCCCCCTCTCTCCTGCAGATGATTGACGGGGAGGCGTTCCTTCTGCTGACGCAGGCCGACATCGTCAAGATCATGAGCGTCAAACTGGGCCCAGCACTCAAGATCTACAACGCCATCCTCATGTTCAAAAACGCCGATGACACCTTAAAGTGATCACACCCCACAGCCCGGGACTGCCCTCAGCACTGCAGCTGCTAAGCTGTCTGTCTGGCTCACTGGAGCTGAGACCTTCTCCACTGTAGCAGCTGTAAAATCCTGCACGCTCCTTCTCTCTCAGTCGCCTTCTCTGTCCTTGCACCAAACCCATCTCTCTCTGTCTTTCTCTTCCCCTGCCCTGTTACACTTCTCCTCTGGCCTGGTGGGGGAGCTCCAGTCTGGGTACCGCTGACCAGTGCTCTCTCCCTCTGATGCTTTTAAAGAGACAGAACACGGATTTGAGACGGGAAGACCCCCTACCCTTCAAGCACCTCTGACTGACCGTGTTCCATAGGATGACGTGTGTGTGTGTGTGTGTTTTTCAGGACCGATGAGGTACCGGGGAGAAGGTGTGGGGGTTGAGCGATAGTGTTGCTGCTCAAGAAACCAAGATCAGAAATTTTGGTGATCTCATAAGAAATAAGCTGCCTCCACACACCCCTTCTCTCACATACGTGAGCACACACACGATCGTTTAGAGGGATGACTCATTTTCCCTTTTCTTAACAATTGAAGAGGATTTTCCCAGCATATTTCACTGCGTTGGGGCGGGTATTTAACGCTCTTTCAAAGGGACATTCTCAAGTAGCTTTTGATAACATTCCATTTCTTTCCTCTCCAGTTTTTGTGACTCTCCCTTTGAAGCTGGGCAGTAACTTTGCTTTGCCCCCGCCCTGGTTCACCTTCGCCATGAAGCCAACTTGAATTTTCTTCCATTTCCTTCTGTTTCTCATGGGGAACGAGCCCATAGTGCTATTTATGCTGCAGATCTCTTTGCTGCTGGGGTGGGGGGGTCAGTGTTTTATTACTGTTTATTATTTGTGTTGCAGTAGCAGCTAGGAGCCCAAGTCATGGACCAGGACCCCACTGTGCTAGGTGCTGTACAGACACAGAACACAACAGTCCCTGCCCCAAAGATCTTACAGTCTAAGTATAAACATACCAGCCACGTCAGCACAGCTCTGGGAATAAGGTTAGTCAATTAAGTTGTGCCCCCTCTGCTGGGTAGGTGGCTGCTCTGCAGCACAAACATCCTTTGCAGAGTCAGAGTGGCCTTTTCCTTTCTGTCTCAGTGGTGAGGTTTTTATTTTCAGATCTCAGCAGCCCTTCGCCATCAAACTGTAAGAAAGTCAAGGTGGGCCACATTTTTGTCCTTAACTACTTGACACACGTCCCCCTGGGACAAGACTTGGAAACTGCTTTTTCAAATGACAATCACCTGCTGGTTATTAACTAGACTGTCTCTTGGGATCGTCTAAGAAAAGGTCAGTGCAGGGTGTGTGATGGCGTGCGACCAATTGCCTTTACTCCAGCCACGTAAAAGCTTCCTGAAGGACCAATCAGAAGAGGTGTAGGCTGGGCAGAGGGACCACAGTCCCCAATCCCCCTCTGTCAGGTTAGAAATACTTGCATTCCCAAGGTCTCCAATTCCTTAAAGGAATCGACCTTTTCCTTTGCTTCCCTCCCCTCCCCCCAGTCATTGAAGACAGGGATGAGAGCTCCTACCACATGCACCAGCAACATGTCTCATAGCAACATGGCATATGAAGTCCACTTTCATGTACATATGGGTCAAATTCATGCTAGGCTTCCCATGGAAATGCAGCATTTGACTCTTTTTATTATTGACTCTTTGGGGTCACATTTGACCTGCCATTCCAATGTTTGCTGCTTGCTATTCATGAGAGATTTTACACAATTTATGGCGGTTTTTTTGTTCAGCGTTTGGGTTTGTTTTGCAAGTTCTCTTTCCTTCCCTTTCATTTTCTTCCATCCGTTCAAATGCTGCCCTATGTTCGTCTGTGGGGAGAAGTCAAATGGGAGGAGAGGAGTTGTGGGCTCTGGACCCAGTCCTTCCATAGATGCAGCCTGATCCTCAGTAAATGGTGCCAAACCAGCCTCCACGTCCAAAGAGGAGCTCTTCTCCTGGGCTGTTGTTGGTTGGGAGGAGAGGAAGATGAGGAGCGGCCTCGGGATACAAATATGGCTTCAGCTTTGAGACTCTCCATGTCAGCCTTCCCTGAAATATTTCCAAACTTCATCCTGAATGCAAGCAAGTCTCTTGGTTAGCTCATTATATCCCTGCACAAGGCTCAGCCAGTGTCTTTATAGGAAGCATCTACTGCAGAGAAAGAAAGGAAGAAGTCTCCTGTTCTCATCAGCTGCATCTCAACCTGCTAAGTGACTACATTTCTCTTTTAGCTAAAGGTGAGCTAAGCAGGCATCGTGCTGGCTGGATGCCGGAGGGGCACTCTGGGTTCGGCACTGGAAAGGAGTGTTGGATGCCTGAGTTGTGCTCTGCATTTGAAGCTACAACAAAAGATCGAGTGCTTGGTTCCTGTGAAGGCTGTTCCAATAAGTGGGCCCATTTTGAAGGGAACGGGAGCTGTAAATGTCCACCCAGGATTGTCTCCCTAGAATCTCAATGGCCAATGGGATTAAATCTCCTGTTCAATTATTGAGACACTGGGTGAGCTGTTCTCTGGCTACCTGACACCTTACAGACTTTCAGATGGATTTCTGGGCTCCTGTGAAACTAACTTCCTGATTACTGGTGAGACTGTAGGCTGTAGCCACCTGAGAGCTCCACGGTCAAACTGTGCCTATCCAACCCTTGCATACAGTTTCTAGAAGATTTACCTGAACGGCTTTCTCACCTCCTTGCAATGTAACCTTGGACACAGACCGGACTGGACTGGACTGGTATGCTCACCTGTAGGAATGGTCTCTCAGGGGGGAATTCTCTTGGGTCAGAGCTCTCCAGAAAGATAATCCTCACTGGAAATGTGAAGTGAGATAGAGTGTGTGTGTGTGTGTGTTTGTGTTAATGACAGCGTTCTTATATCACACTCGCTTAGCTGCTGCCTCAACCATGAGTCCATTCCCCTCTTGGGTTGACTATTTCCTGACCTTTGAGGTATGAAGCTTCTGAATTGGTCTGGGTGAGAGAAATACAGATTTTATAGATGGCCAAGGGCTATATACCATTAAAGCTTGTAATGTTATTTTTTTTCTTAAAAAAAACAAAAACCCAAAGCAGTGTGTGTATGTGAGAGAGAGCGAGAAAATCTATTGATGCTATTTCCTCTACTGTTTGTCCAACTCCGTTTTCTGTGGCACGCTCTCTTCACTGAAGGGATATGGTTCTTGAGATGTGGCAGCACTTGAGTGTGGGAGCAGAAGGACAGCCCTTCCCTGATTGGAACTGGTTGGGAATTATCTATCTAGATGGTTTTTTGTCAGAAAATGTTGATTCATCAAAATTGAAACTTTTGGCGGGAAAATACCAGTTCTGATTAAACTTTTGGCGGGAAGGTTCCTCAGATCCAGGATATAATTTCTGGTCAAAACCAGAGAGAGATCCCATAATTCCTCATAACCTCCATGGCTAGGATACACATGAACTTGACCCTGGATCTCCCATAGCCCAGCTGAGTGCCCTTGCCATGGGGCTATGGCGTATTCTGGGGGTGGAGCTCTCTTTTTGAGAAGCTCTGAAAGCTCTCAGTTTTGTCCCTGTGAAGACCAGAAATATTTTTTTAAATCTTAAAAACTGAATGGGAAAAACGTTCCCTGCCCAGCTTTCTCCCTGACCCCGATGGGAAGGCTGAGAAGGAGGAGCTTTATCCTCTGTTCTGAACGCCTCCTCAGAATCACCATCGGTCTCTGCGGTGCGTTCGTGCCAAGATCTCCTCCCTGTTTTAAACTAGTTAGAAGCCCCACCAGCTTGAGGGAGCCTTGAGGCCCCTGCATAGGAAAAGCTAAAGCCCCCACTGAGGGTCTCAGTCCTTAATCTCCCAACAGACCAAATTTCTCACTGGTGGCACTCTCAGAATCAATAGAGTTTCACCAGGGATGAGCTTGGCCCAGGAGTCTTCTCAGCGCTCCTTTTGGGGGAGGCTAGAGCAGCTAAAAATGTCTCAAATGGACTTCTGAGTTGCAGCCTCTGGCTATGCCTGCCCATCCTGAGGGAAGCATAGGAAAGTTGGTGGGACTGGGACCTGGTGGAGCAGAGGTGGCACAGAATTATCTGCTGGGGCCAGGCAGGACAATCAGCCAGTCCTTCGCCCCTGTGACGGCAGCAAATTCCCCTCTCATGTTACAGCCCCCAGTGACGGTTGCCATTGGGTGCTGACAACAGCTACGTTGACTGTGATTGTGACACTCTGCTGCCCTGGGAAGGCTGCCAGCATTATGTGTGAGCTCAGCCAGGCGGTGGGGCTGGCCCCTGCTCTGGTTTTCATTTCCATAATCCCCGAGCCAGCCCAGCAGCCAGGCCCATGGGACGGGAGAAGAGCACAGTCCCCACACTTCTAGGATTTGTACGACTTTTACCAGATACAAAGTGTCCATGGGAGCAACTCTCGCTTCTGCAGCAGCCTGGTAGAACATGGGCCGGGTGGGGTGAAGTGGGGGGTGTTCTGGTCCTGTCCAGAAAGTGTCTACCCAGTGTCATGAGGAATTTTCCAAGTCAGCAGGGCTGACTATAGGATTTTTGGGACACTCAGTCTCTTCCCCCTTTTCTTCCATTTATTCTTGCCCTCCCCGCCCCTCCCACGTGAGGGGATGGAGAAGGGAGCAGCAGACCTCTTTCCCAGATTCCCATGGCAGACAGAAGGTCTGATGCCTGGTTCTTTAATGACAACCTGTCAGCTAGACAGCCCATCGCTCCTCCCTTGGCTAGCCTGGAGCTAGCAGCGGGCCTATCACCACATGGACAGTCTGAGATGGGGCCAGTTGGAGCAAACGGAACCATGGACCTCAGTGGGGTTTGGTTCAGGCCCCTGTAAGGCAACATGGTCCCATGTCCAATTCAGGTCTGTTCCCAAAAGTGGCGGTGTCTCTTGATGATGGGTTGGGTGGTGGTTCTGCAGATCAGGGGGTTGAGCGGAGCAGCTTTCAGCTGCCAGGGAGGGATTTATTCCTTCCTAATCACACACTGGTAATGGGGCAGCATCTTGCTAGTCAGAAAATTTGGGGGGGTGGGGGGGTGGAGGGGCGGGAAACAGACTAGCTAGGAACTCATGGGGGAAAAGAGTGGGGTGTCCCATCTCTTGCTTCTTTCCAGAACTATGAGATCCAAGCTATTTCTGCACCGACTTCAAGCACTTTTTAAAAAGAAAATAAATCCAAATTGTCCAGGAGGTTAGGTAGCTAGGAGAACTCAAAGAGAACCTTTGGACTCGAGTGCAATGGCAGAAATCAGAAAGAGGAGGAGGAAGCCTTTGGAAGCCATTACATGGCTGGCTTTTCTTCTTCCTGTTGTCATAATTTCTTGGGCTGACGGTTTATCCCTTGGTGCCAAGGAAAGGGTACTAGTAGAAGCAGGCAGCCCGGCTCTGCCCAGCCCCCCTGGCCCTTTATTTTGGGGAGTGGGGTTTGCTGTTCTTTGGTTGGGGGGAAAGGGGCTTGTGTTTTGGAAGGCGCGTGTTTATGACAACGAAGCTTTTTTGCACTTTCATTCATTTTGCACTCATTTAATTTCTGTTTTTGTTTTTTGGGGATTGGCACCTTTTTTTGTGTTTTCATGACGAAAATACTCTCGTCGTCGCTGGTGCAGCTATTCTGGAACTTTGTGTCCTGAGTATACAGAGGATTAACAAACAAACAAATCAAGATGTGATGTGTTTTTGTCAGTGTTTTAAAATACAATAAATCAATGTGAGCGATGGAGTTATACAAAGCTGGTGCCTGGTTATTAATTCTTAGCCCACGTGTTGCCCTTTTCAGCCAGACCTCTCCAAGTGCTCTACAAAAGAAGGTAAGTGTCTTTATCCCCATTTTGCAGAAAGGGAAACTGAGGTACAAAGAGGAAAAGTGATTTGCCCAAGGTCATATAACAGAGCTAGGAATAGAAACCAGGTCTCATGACTCTCAGCATAGTATTCTGTCTACTGGCCCACACCGCCTCTTGCTGCACAAGATGCCATTTAAGACAGAATAATGCACAGCCCCCGCCACCAATTAAAATTAGGCCAGGAGTACAAAGACCAGGCACATACCATATGGAGGACAATGGTAGATGAAGTCCAGGGCCAGAGGCTGATCTCGGTTATAGCACTGAAGGACATGGAGTTGCTCTGGATTTGCACCATTGGAATACAGCAGAATTGCTCTCCATGGGGGGCAGTCTCTCTTCACCCTTTCTGACTGGGGCAGATGCCCATTGGAAGGCTGTGCAGAAGTCCTGTAGAGTAAGGGGAGGCTTGACTGCAGAGGGGGTGGCTGATCCATGCCCGAGGAGAGAGAAGGTGCTTCAAGCCTAGAGGAGCCCATGAGATGGTGCAAGGACAAGAAAGGGAGAAGGCCACAACGGGAGCAGAGAGGAATGAAGTTCCCCATCTGCCCCTACAATAGCACAGCCAGAGGGGCTGGTAGCTCAGGGCTCTGTCTCCTCAGTAGCAGAGCCAGAGAGGAAGCAACACTACACAATCACCCTGCCCTTTGGTTGCTCTTGCTTCTCCTGGGCACTCAGCCTATCCTGCCTCACCTCAAGCTTTTGGCCTGGGACTGTTTGGGGGGGGGGGGGGGAGGGCGGGAAGGGAGAGAATTTCTTGGACCAGCTCAGAAATCTCAGAGGTCCCATGAATGCTGTAGATGGCACAACTGCCAAAAGGGCCAAGGAAAGTCAGGCCTGGGTGGAGAGACTGCAAATCCGACTGCTCCCGAGGAGCCCCATCTCCCATCAGTGTGCTCTGCGGCTCCCTCTCCGTTTGACCCTATGAGTCTGCTTGTCTCTCTAATATCCTGGGACTGATATGGCTACAACTACGCCACATGTCCATCTGGGGGCGTTTCCCCTTCAGGCCAGAGTTCTTGTGGTGCCTCAGCTGCTGTGAAGAAAGGGCAGGGCAGGGCCTCGATATAAGACTGTGGAAAATTCCACTGTGCCTCCAAAGCCATGATACCATGATTCGTACCAGCCCCTTAACGCCCCCAGCACGGGCGTGGGGCATGAGAGACCTTTAAGCAATTGCTGAGCTGTCTGACATGATAAGATCTCCTTTGCATACCAGCATCTGCTGCCATGTTCAAGAAGCTCAGACAGAAATATTGGTGCAAGGTTAAACAACGCCCTAAGGGTCAATGCAACCACTGATCACTCTGTGAAGGCGAAACTCTGGGCATCAAGCTTTCTTACCAAAGGGGAGTTCCTATTCCCCAGTCATCTGCGGCAGCAGGGAATACAGCCAAGTCTGACTGATTCCAAGCCTTGTAGAACAAAGCATGTACAATCTATCTCTGAGAGGGGCTTAAACTGTCCCAGAGTTTGGGGTGCTGGGATCCAGCATCTTGAATCAGTGCATCAGAGAGTTTGGACTAGCTGCAAAGTCCAACCTTCCCCAGCTGTAACCTGTGTCCCTTAATCCATTGGTTCCCTGCTGTATGCTGCCCCCACAAAGCACTGTGTCCTTGCAGCGCATTATAACGAGAGTGGGTCAGGAATTTTTTGATTAACCATTGTTTTCTCTGAAAAATGCGGATTAATCGAAACCTAAACTGTTTGCGAAACGGGTTTTGATGAGTCTCCTGACTTGTATTATAACTTTTGAGAAAAAAGTTTCAAAGTTGTTGAAAAGTCCTGTTTTGACATCTTCAAGCGGAAAAGTTTTGGGGACTTTTTCTAGTTGAAACAACTTTTTGTTTTGAAATGTTAGGTTTTTTTGTTTTTGTTTTTTTTTAAGGAACAAGCTCAAAATCAAAACAAAATGTATTTAACATGATCAAAGCAAAATGTTTTGATTGACCCAGATGGAATTTTTGCAACCATTTTTGTGGTCAGTTTTTGTCCCAATTCAAGATGGAAACTTTTTTTGACATCTCCAAAATATTCCCTATATGGGAAAGGCATTTCCTGCCAAGCTGTAATTGTAACATACAGCCCGGAGCTGGACACACCAATCTTTCTGGTGGGAAAGCCTTTTATGTTCCCATTCAGGAGTCTCTTTATCTCCATAAAAATAACACCAAACCCTCACTTTGTCATGGTTCTTTGTACACCTGCGACGATTCCATACAGGGCTGCAGGAGGCTCGTAGGGGGCTATAAATCGCAAGGCTATTAGGGAGCCATGAGAAGAGGAGAATCCAGCATTTGATGAGGACCTTCCACTGATGTCATCCCACTTCCATGCCCTAGCTGTTAGCCGATGGATTGTGTCTGGATTCAGGACTCCTGACATTCCCCTGCCTCTCTTGCTGCCAGCGTTTAGCAGGTGACACATGCCTAATTACCTCAGCTAGTGCCCAGCATGTGACCTGCCTTCGGAAAACAGAGCACTTTGTTCAGACCTTTTTCACTTCTTTCTTCTGTGGTGAACTGCCCTCTAATTCTTCAGCAGGAGATTTGTCCTCCCCACCCCACCCCTGAGTGGCTCTCCAGGACCTCTGTGTCCCCTCAGAGCAATGGCAGGGTAATAATTTACTTCCTGGCATAAGCCACTCCTTGAGAATATTCCTTTGACCTTCAGACTAATTCACCAAAACAAAAACAGAGAGCGAGAGGGGTAAATAACACCCTTATGCAACTGGTACTAGTTACACACTCGGCTTTCTCCAGTGCTGCGTGACCAGACAGCCCTGCCTGGTTGACTTTCTCCTTTTGGCAGGTAACGTTTTGGTTTATCTACTTATTTGTTCCCTGATGGTCCCTCATTCTGGGGCGCACGAAGGAGCTGGTTTGAGGGAAGCCTGGTCCTCGATCATGCACCGTCCTATACAGGGGTGTCAGCAGGCGTGCTGGAACAATTTATATAGTGGGGGTGCTGAAAGCCATTGAACTAAACTGTAAACCCTGTATATAATGGAAACCACTTCAAGCCACAGGGTGCTGAAGCACCTACATCACCCCTAGTTCCAGCACCTATGGGTGTCAGAATCTAGGGCCAGAGAATTGACTTTGGGGAGGGCTGGTCCTTGGGCACAGACTTGTTGCTACAGGGGTGGCAGCAGCAGGCAGGAGAAGCTTGTTCCCCTCTTCAAAATGATCAAACTCTCAGCAACATTGAGCAGAGGTGGGAAAAGCTGCTTTGGGAGGGACAGTTTCTCTTGTTTTGGAGAGTGGTGTTGTGTGTTCTCTCTCCCAGAAGCAGGGCCGGCTCCAGGCACCAGCCCACCAAGCTTGTGCTTGGGGCGGCACCTGGAGGGGGGCGGCGCGGTGCTCCGGCCGCCGGGGAGAGCGGGGCCACGGCCGGGGCTCGCCGCCCTCCCCCCGGCGCTCTGGCTGGAGGCTTTTTTGCCTGGGGCGGCAAAAAAGCCAGAGCCGGCCCTGCCCAGAAGGGAACAGCCACCGTGTGCTGAGAGTAGAGGTTTCCTGTCACGTCCCCCCATCACCCTTGTTGTTTTGTCTGCCCCTCAGAGCTGATTTTTCCAGGATCCATTTTCAATAAGAAGCAGCAAGAGGCATTTTACATGATATGAGTAAATTCCTATTTAAAAATTAGAAAGGGCAGGGATGCCTGGATACAAAGCTAAACCCCCAGGGCAATCCAAACCAGCCAGGGCCGAGAAAACAAGCCCTTAACCATGACAGCCAGGGCTGTGTCTGCACTAGGATTTTCAGCTGTGTTTTCAGCTGGCTCCCTCTCAGCCCCTCTGGAACGGGTGCTCAACTGGTTGTCCCGCTGGTGTGTGTAGGGTGAGTGGAGTTCAACCCCCCCCCACCCGTTTTAACAGCACAACCTCATTCTAACACTGCACCATGAGTGAGTTCAACACCAGCCCACCAGGGAATAAGGGGGACACGGTGTTGTCAAGCACAGCGGGGGATTGAAGCACAGACACAAGTATTCTACTTTATTTCAACAGCTAGCAGCAGGGCACAAGCTGTCAGGGTTGGGGGGTTAACCCCTAGTGGGGCTAACTCTGCACTTGGGATAATGGCTTTTGTCGACAGCTTAAGCATTGCTTGGTCCACTCTAGACTGGTCAGCCCAAGACCGATCCCTATAGACATAGGAAGGTGGGCAACGCCAGCCTGCAGTAGCCCCACAGTCCATCTAGCTCAGCATCCTCCTGCTGACAGCGACCATCACTAACTGCTTCTCACAGTGACCGATCTTTGGGGGGGAGGGAGGAGAGGGCATTAAAACATCCTCCCCCATGCCTTGTGAGTTAGAACTGGCAGAGTCAGACTGACATCCTCCCCTCTGATGGAGGAGTTGGTGCCTGTGCAGCAGGGGGAAGGGATCTGGACCGTAAAATGGCAGATCCCCTAGGTCTGCTGTGCTGCATGTGAGAAGGACCATGGGGTTTAGTACAAAGGGAAGGGAGTGGGCCCGGCTGGAATTTTGAGATGGGCTCAGCACCCTCAACTGGGCCAGGTTTTAGCACTTAGGGTCCTGTGCTTTTTTGAATATTTGCCCCTAAGTATCACTGTAGCAACCTCTGGGTGCTGAGCCCTTTTGGAAAATCTGCTCTGTATGGTGGGTGCTGAGCACTTGGAAATCAGGTCCTGAGTGCTGCTGAAAGGCTGCCCCTAGGTCCTTTTCTTTATGACTGTGATTGAGCTGGAATTTTGGCCTTGTGCAGTGGCCCTTTGAGTTAGGTTATTTAACAAGGTGTCCCACACGCGGGGAAACATTACAGCTGGGTGCCCCTATTTTACATTTTTCTGCTGAGTGAAGAAGACCTAGAAGCTTTGTTAGAAAATCTCCTGCATTTTACATTAGCAGTTCAGATCTTATCTACCCTGAAACTCTATAGAGAAATGGAAAGCTATTGATTAAGGTCAAACAACTGTGCAGGGGGGAGGCAGATTGTTTAAAACTCTTTGTTTGCTTACTTTTGTTAATGTTAACATTAAGCCAAACACCTAATAAACACTTGGAAGAAAAAAAGTCTATGTGAAAATGTCAACAGCACTCCTTTAATTAAGGTTTGAGAAATCTCCCAGTATTAATGTGAGACCTCCAGCAAGTCCTCCAGGAAAAACCAGGGGGCACCAGATTTTTGATATTCCTGATATAATTAAGGTAAAACAAAATAGAAAATAATACTTTAAAAAAACCTACCCATCAACAAAAATCCACTCAATCATTCTTATTCCTCACAAAGAGGCAAAAATAGGCAATATCCCATTTTTAAGAAATTACCTTGCTATTCTATTGTATATAGGTTCTTATACCACCCTTAGCACCGTAGTATCTGAGTACCTTCCAGAAGCGCATTAAGCATTTGTAGGTTATCTTTTCACGGCTGGCTGCAAGTAACTAATCTTGTATGCTAAAGAAATGTGTATTAATCTTGTTTGGACCATGTAGATTCTGGTTCATGTGGGCAGTGTCATTCCTCTTAATGATGATGGTTAATATTATTATATAAGTGGATGTCTAAGAATGCAGTTCTCTATAAAACAGCCTCTGAAGGAGTGGGCACAATATTTGGAAGAGGATGTGTGTGAGTGTGTACGTGCTTGTTTCTATGTAAGGGTATGTGTACACTACAGAGACTACACCGACATAGCTATGTCGCCATAGCTATGCCGGCATAACCCTGTAGTGTGGATGCAGCCGACCCTGATGAAAGCAGCTTTTCCATGTAGGAACACCTGGTGCCTGAACAATGGTAGCTACATTGGTGGAAACATTCTTCCATCGACATAGCTGTGGCTACACTGGGAGTTAGGTCATCAGAGTTATGCTGGTCAGGGGTGTGGTTTTTAAAAACCTCTCACCGAAGCAGCTATGTATTGACCTTGCTTTTAAGTGCATGAGTTGTTTATGTATGTGAGTACTTCTCTGTGCGGGGGCGGGGGTTGGGCTGGACTGAGTTGTATAGGAACAGATGTTGCCTCCAACTGTCTTGCAGTGGAGAGGTAAGCGTTCCTAGTACAGACAGGGCCTCAGATGGCAATGCTTACAAATTAACCTCTTCATGCCTGTCTTCCCTACCTGCTAGGCAGGTCTAATCATTTCAAGGGGGGTCTCCAATGAATACAACAGCAGGAGTAAATGTGGGTAAACAAGGGAGCAGCAAAGAGATTCAAATTCCTAAATATGCCCTTAATCTGATGAAATACTCACCCGGTGTTATGAGCTAATAACTGCTGATTGAAGACCCATGTGTTGTGGTTGATAAATACCCAAGGGGGTCCAGAGCTCATTCTTGTATGTGCCAAAGCTGTGTCCCAGTGCTCGCTGATACCACATGCTGTTCATTTAATAATCGGGGAAAGGTGACGGGTTTAAAATCTTTTAAGGATCACGCTGCCTGTATAAACATCAGGGCAACACTGTTGGCTCAGATGGAGTCACACGGCACTTTAAAGGCATTGGGTGCTAGCAGCTGCTGTCTGAGACCTGGTCTGGTTTATAGCCCGGGCACAAGAGGACCCAGTAGCATAAGCTGTAAAGCAACTCCCATCTAGGTCAGCTGCTGCCTTAACGTCAGAAGAAGAAGTTGGCTGTTTAATATTTAATTGCAATGTTTAATCATTAAAGAGCCTTGTTCCTCTTCTGACAATTAAGTCGGTATCGAAGGGGAAGAAGGCATGGCACATTCTCTCACCTTCCCTGCTGCAGGCATGGCACAAACAATATAATTCCTCAGCAAGAAGACCTGTCTGTGCAGACACAGTTTATAGCTCACTTCTGCTGATTAGGCCTTATGCCGTCATGGGGCCTTTCCTGATACTGGGCTGAGAAATGGGAGCTCAGGGGCCAGAGTCACAATTGGGGTAAGTGGAAATCAAAAGGACTGCACCTATTAAAGCCTCTGAATTAATCTGATTAGTTAATAGGCCTGTCCCAGGCAGGGTTACAGACACACCTGTATGGCAGCCTTTCAGCCATGTAGGTTAGCAGCCCTCTGTGGCTGGCTGGCCCCTGTCTCAGGAGAGTGCTGCCTCATCAGGCGTGTGGCCAGTTCCCAGCTCCAGGCTGACTACAGAAGGGAACCGGTCCTTATAATCAATACACAAGAACAGTTACTAATGATTCACTAATTGTACATTGCACTTACACCATTCTTTCCATTTCCACCGGGCTATACAAACAGCTGGGCCGGCCTGATCCTTGGTGCAGTCCCACTGAAGTTAGCGCAGTTGCACCAAGGATGAATTTGGCCTATTGACTAATCAGATCAATTGAATAATCAAGTCCTTGCCAGGTAACAGAAAAGCCCAACCCCATGGATTTACCAAACACATTGATTCCCAGACAAGGTAAGAGGTTTACAATCAATACCCACTGTGATGTTAGGGGATGGTGTGTAGTAAAGGCAGCCTCTTGGGGCATGTTCCTGAGACCAGGAGCTAATGTTCTGAGCATGCTAGCTCATCTCTGGGCATGTGCTCTGCTGGCTTCCAGCCTGTGTAACCTGACCTTCATCTTTGCAGGGGAAGGCCAAGAAACCACACAGCTTCTGCGAGCCTCCCTGCCGGACGTCTACCTGCCTCCTGGGCCCTGAGGAAGTGGAACCTACTCGCCTGGTGCCGATTGCTGAATTGCTAGCAGAGTTTCTCAGGCAGCGTACATCTCTCTGGGCTGACTTTATGCCCATGCCCCGGCCAGAGACCCCCTCCACAGCACTGGGGAAGACTAAGGGTAATGAACTTGACCGGTACATATCTCAAAAGTCAAGTGACTCTCCGGGCCTGGCTGTGGGAGCTGTGGGGACCCAAGCTGCAGGGTGGTGGGAGGGAGTGGAGGGGGGAATGAGGCTGGGAGTTGCCTCCCACTTCAGTATCGGGGCTAGAAAACAGGTGATGACGGGAACTGGGACATGATGTGAGTTGCTTTTAGGGCCCTGCATTAACCTCAGCAACTCACAACCGACTGCCCCCCAGCCCGCTGACCCAAGCCCATTGACGTCAGCGGGAGCCCCCTAACTTCTCCAAAGCTCAGCGGTTCTAGGCAGTCACTTGACTGGCTTTAAGCCCAGCCCTGCAGTTTTTCTGTGGCCTGACATAATGTAGACCAGAGGGAGGGTTGTAATATTGCTAGACAATGAGTCAGGACAGTAACCTCACAGCTGTATTGGGTGACTCTGCAAGCAGGGCTGTGCTGCACAGTATGTGGGCTGTAGCTTTATAATGCCTCCAGCCCAGGATGGACGGCAGACAAGGCCTGTCAGTCAGGTCCTACGGCTCTCCGAGGCCATGACCTTAAATGGCAGCAGCATCGGCCTTGAGTGTGCCTCAGCTCTCTCTGAGCTGGAAGCCTTTGGCCCTGAACCTCAGGGTGTGCCCACATTATGGAGACTATACTGGCATAGGTCTGCCAGCACAACCCTGTAGTGTAGACACGGCTTACGCTGACAGAAGGGGTTTCCATCAAGATAAGAACATGATCGTCCCGAATGATGATGCATGCTTCTGTTGACCTAGCTGTGTCTACTCGGGGTTATGCTGGCATCACTACACAGGCCAGGGGTGTAGCTTTTCACGCTCCTGTACTGATATAACTTTCAAGAGTAGACCAAGACTAAGGGTTTGTCTACACTTGCACTTCATCACAAAACTTTTGTCGTTCAGGGGTGTTAAAAAACATATACACACACAGACCCTGAACGACAAAAGTTTTACGGACGAAAAGCGCCAGTGTGAACAGCCCTCCTGCCGACAAAGCTGCTGCCACTCGTGAGGGGTGGAAGTTTTTTGTCTGCAGGAGAGCTCTCTCCTGCCGACAAACAGCAGCTACACGGTGTGGCTTTTAATGGCACGGCTGTAGCGGCACAGCCGTGTCGCTAAAAGCTGCGTAGTGTAGCCATAGCCTTAGTATTAAGGACCTTGGGAAACCTGCCCTGGGGTCAGACTGGCAATGCCTCTCCTCTTCATTGGGAAGGAGGAAGAGAGCTCTCTTGATTGGATTTCTGGGGGCAGCTGACACAGACCCAGAGGCCTGGTCTACACTACAGAGTTAGGTCAACACAAGGCAGCTTACCTCACCCTAACTCTGCAAGCATCTATACTATAATGATGCGCCTGCCGATGTAAGTTGCCCACTACACCGACCTAATAACTTCACCTCCATGAGAGGCGTATGTAAGATCGATGTTAGGGTGCTGCAGTGTCCCTCTACACACTGCATTGCTTACATCGCCTGTTGGCTGCCAGCCCTATGCAGGGCTCACAGCTAGAACCCTGCTGCTTGGGAGAGCCCCCGCCACAGCTGGAGCCCCCAGCCCTGGGGCTGTCAGCCCCTGGCAGTGGGGCTCCAGCTGTCAGTGCCCCACACAGTTAAGTCAGTGGATGCGCTCTGCTGAGGTCACACACACCGCACAGTGTGGACGTGAACCACCACTGTAATTGCTGCGGTGGGTGTACGTCAACTTAACTTAAGGTAACTGATTTTTGTAGTGTAAACATGCCCTGAGTCATGGGGCAGGGTTCTTTTAGTCCCATTAATTCTCCCTTATGCACAACTTTCCTGCTTCCTTTATCCCACTCGCTGGCAGGAGACTATTTTCTCAGAGTCCTGAGCTCCCGTTAGTTCCTAAAGAGTCAAAACTCCCCCCTTGCCCATGGTTTTAGGAACCCTCTGGCTTTCTGCTCTTTTACCCCAATCCTTTCTTGTGCTCATTTCCTTCCTCAGCTTTGGGAGAGGCTCATCCTGCCTCCCCAGCCTTTGCTCGTCTGGAGTCACAGTTTCAGGCACCTGTGCCTCATTTGCACCTACAAGGGGAGCACGAAAATGGTGTGTGTGCATGTGCAAAAGGAGCACGCCTTTACAAGGGATTTGGCATGGCCTAGTGGTTACAGTAGGGGAACTGGAGTCAAAAGGAAAAAATCAGAAGAGCATAAATGTATGTTTTCAGATAGAAGGGAAAAAAATCACAATTAAAAATATGTAATGTGTAAAGGCTTTTGACTGGATTAATTTCCTAAAGTTGGATGCAGTGGCAGTGCCTTTGTGTTTATCCCTTTTGGATTAGTCATACTTATAGCATTTAAGGCCAGAATTATGATTGCACCTACAGGCCTCTACCCTAGAGCAGGGTCCCCTTGTGCTTGGTGCTGTACGCACAGAGTGTCAGCCCCTGCCTCAAAGCGCTTACAATCTAAATAGACCAGAGAGTCAATGGGGGAGAGGGCACAGGAGTAGAATCACCATTTTCCAGTTTGTTACATGTTTACACCCTTACACCTTGCGATTAGCACGGGCTGAAATTTTTTTCTCCACAACATTTTTTGACAGAAAGTGGCTTTTTGACAAAAGAGAACTTTTTGTGAAAAAATAGATGTTTTTATCAACAATATTGGGGTTTTCATTGGGATGGGGGGAGAACCAGAAAATTTTGATTTGAAAATGAAACATTTTGGTTTTTTGATTGCTGAAAACCTGAAAATGTTTGGTATACAGTTTTGTGATTAAAAACCAGAATTGTTCCGAATAAAAATTTAGACAAAAATTATGTTTGTCAAAAATTTTCATGGGAAAAAATAATCATTTCCTGATCGGCTCTAATTGCTGTAGATTTTTAGCTAAGAACTTCAGGATTTGCTCTCATGGGAATAAGAAAGGTTCAAGCAATATGATACTGCCTTTCGCTTCTTACGTGATAAGCAGCAAAATAGTTAACAATGTTGACATTTTAAAGTATCATTGTATCTGAGCTATCCCCCTTTGAAATGAAGGGGGCTGAAAGCTATTGTGTCAGCCACTCTTCAAACTCAAGAAGAGGTTGCTGTATCAGTTATACTTGGGTCACTTATGGAAGGTTTTCTTGGTAATCATGACTGACACAGATTTTTTTTTCTAATGAAAGCTGAAACTCTGGAGGAAAAAAAATCATAATTCTGTCCTTGCCCCCCACCCCAGTTAGACCTTTACACCCTCTGGGAGGGAATGTTTCCTACTTTGTCTCATAAGGTGTGATTCTACTCTCATTGAGTTTATGGGCATAGTATCACACACCCTTGATGCTTTGATGTCCCCAGTACTCACTTAGCATTTTACCTTAAAAACAATGCAAAGCACATTATTTTAGGATGACATTCTCTGTCACCTGAGACCAGTGCATTTTATTGGCAATGAGAGTGGAATCAAAGGGAAGATGCTTATTTTTAATGAAATGGGAGAAGATGGTAGCCCCTTGATAATGGGTATTTTCCCCCTCCACTTCTGCTTTGTTTCTGTTACATCAGAAGATTATTAACTCCTTCACTTCATGCTTCTGGCAGCAGTTTCTCTCTCTGTGGGTGTGCACGTGTGTGAATTTACTTCAGGTGAAAAGTGCCAGATTGATAGCCCTAGAAATTGAAATCTTTCCTTTTTGCAGAACTTAGGTAACAGCAAAGGTAGTAACCGTGTGTGTGAACTGTCACTCCAATGCACCTCCAACCTGAGCTGGAAGCATTGCTCTACTACAATGTATAGTTTTTAGTTGATGTGTGACCCAACAGCATTAGCAATTGTGGTGCAGCCATATCCCCTAGGGTAGGTTAGTCCCCATGGCCCCTGCAGCACTTAACCTCTCCCAGGGTGCTAGCTGCAAACGTGTCTGTTTTTGTGATGTGGGCACTTGCCACTGAGGCCCAGCAAACTCATTTCATACATGCCACCAAACAGCCATCTGCAAATAGCAACTCTGTCTCCTACACAGTTGACCTAGTAACCTATATGGTCCATCTGCAGCTTTAAGAGAACAGCCATTCATTTATAAGAGTATCAGGAAGCCCACCCAGATCTAAGGCCTTGTCATAGTGAGGACTTCAGCCATAAGTTGCCAGCCAATGGTGGAGCTACACCAGAGCAAACCCCTCCTGTAGACAAGCAAAGCAGCTAGCAGCCACAGTCTGTGGTGGTGTAGGTGAATCCTTCCTGAGACTAGAACTCAGGCCAGGTCTACACTACAGATCTATATCGGAATAAAGACATCACTCAAGGGTGTGAAAAATCCACCCCCCTGAGCAACGTACTTACACTGACTTAACCCCCCGTGTAGACAGCGCTATGTTGATGGGGGAGCTTCTCCCACCAATATAGCTACCGCCTCTTGGGGAGGTAGATTAACTACAGGAACAGGAGAAGACATTCCTATGCCGATAGGAGAGTTTCACTAAGACTATGTCCACACTAGAGACCTTACAGCGGCACAGCTGTACCAATGCAGCTGTACCACTGTAAGATCTCCTGTGTAGCCACCCTATGCCGGCAGGAGAGAGCTCTCCTGTCAGCATAATTAAACCACCCCAATGAGCGGCAGTAGCTATGTCAGCGGGAGAAGAATTGTGACCGAAGTAAGTTTTGCTGACATAAGTGGCAGTGTAGACGTGGCCTAAAGCACTACCGAGGCCGCTGCGCCGCTGTTGCACTGTACGTGCAGACAAGCCCCGAGCGTTGTAAAAACAGGTAGATTCAGCAGCACCAAAATGTTTTGTGAATTCACATCAGTTTCACTGAATTGTTCATGTTGAAAAACAAACAAATCTCCCAAAGTTGAAATGATTTGATTTTGGGGGGTCAAAATGACTGGATGTTTTTGAATTTTCCTTTAATTCTATTTTTTTTTAAAAGGTGAAAACATAAAAAACACTTGAAATCTAAAGGAAACATTTCATTTTGTGGTGAATAAAATGCTTCATTTGACCTTAAAACACATATTTTTTAATTCCAAAAATGTTTGTTTTCGGGTCAACCTGAAACTACTTTTCCCCCCCAATTTTTCAGAACTGCCAGCAAACTGGAAAACCCAGTGCTCCTTGACAGCAGAGTGAGCTACACCAATACAAGCGTGCCTTAGAGCAGCTTTGCCTAGCTGCGCTAGGGGGTTGCCTGGCGGTAGTGATACTAGGAGCTATTACTGGGGCACCATTTTGATACGGCTGAACTCTGGCCACAGTGGGGGGGGAAAACTCAGAACAAGCTTGCAAATGTGGGTAGGAACATGTGGCAGGTAATCCAGCAGTGAAGGGGTTAAATGACACAGTAAGCAGAAAATCAGGGGCCAGGGGTGATTTGTGTGTTCTGAAGGGGAGGTGGGGGGAGTGGGAGACAGCTTCTCTCTTGCACTGTCCCATACTGGCCATCTGAACTCGGATGCCTGCTAGGCATTTCATTGGTTCCTACCAAATAGGCCCATCCTCCATTAAAACCTCTCTGCCTCATCATCACCGACATGCCGGTCTCAAACCTTGCTCTGCCTTATTTCTCCCAGCATGGGTGTCTTAACAGCAGATCAGCTCTCTTGCACTCCTTTCTTAGCTTCCTCCCCTTGAGAGGGGATAGAGACAGCAGCCCTGGCAGGAAGGAGGATGTGTTAATTTCCTGGGGCAGGCCTGACCGTTGTAGCAGCAGTTGCTGTTTCTCTACAGCCTTTAAAAGGCACATGCTCAGGGAGGGCAGCTGACTGGTGTGAGTGCTGAAGAGGATGGTAAAGCTGGCTCCTGAGATGTCTTTGAACCAGCCTGCTGTGGATTGCTTCCCTTACTCCAGGATGCTGGCTCTGCTGGTAGAAGTGATGACAGGTGTGTCTGTGCTCTTGATGCTTCCTTTCCTGTTCTCATGTTTTTTGCAAAATGCTGGAGATTTTAAACACCCGGCTGCTGTTCTGGCTTGTCAGGTTTATTTGTCTCGCTGTTCTAAGATGCGGGGGAGTTTGGCTGCCTGTCTGTGTGCTGATCCTCATGGGAACGAGGTGCCCTGCGCAAAGCACGGAGCTAGAGCTTGCCCTGCAGCTGCGACCTTTTTGTCGAGGAATCACAAGGGTTGTGTTTTATTGTGGGGGGCGCCTGCTCAGAACAAAGCTCCATGCAAATGTGAACAGGCCAGAATCTGTGGGATGGGTAACTAACCAATTAAAAGGGAAGCTATCTCCCTTTGCTTATAGCCTTTCCTCATGCTGTTGGCTAGTTCCTAGACCTGAGCTCTGCAAACCCCACTGAACTCTGGGGAGGTGAAAATGTAACTGAGCTGTCTGGCCTTGGGTGTCTCTATCTCTTAGATACGTGGCAGGGGAAGTCGGAGCCTTGGTTGGACAGCTAAAGCAAACATTGGAGGAATGGCTGGTCATTCCCGAGCACTTGTACAATGTTCCTTAGCTGGGGAACAACTCTGTGCTCAGACTGTCTCTATTTATGTTCTAGGGCAGCAGCTCTCAGCCTTTCCAGACTACTGTACCCCTATCAGGAATCTGATTTGTCTGGCGTACCCCAAGTTTCACCTCACTTAAAAACTACCTGCTTACAAAATCAGACATAAAAATACAAGTGTCACCGCACACTATTACTGAAAAATTGCGTACTTTCTCATTTTACCTTATAATTATAAAATAAATCAATTGGAATATAAATACTGTACCTACATTTCAGTGTATATTCTATAGAGCATTGACTCTATGAAATTTCAGTTTGTGCTGATTTTACTAGTGCTTTTTATGTAGCCTGTTGTAAAACTAGGTAAATATCTAGATGAATTGATGTACCTCCTGGAAGATCTGTTTACACATACCCTGGCTGAGAACCAGTGTTCTGGGAAAGCCGTGGATTGGCTTTACACATCTTAGTGTTTTCTCTGTGTCAGTAACCACACCTCTCTCTGGTTAGCTGCAGGAGCTTGGTGACTTGTCACACCCCTCTTTAATTCAGACCTTCAGGCTCTTAAACCTGATGTTTCTTCCACAGTACAAACTGCCTGCACAGTTACAGCTTCCCCGTCCTTACTGCCACTTCCTGGCAAGCATAAGGGCAAGGTCCCTGCTCCAAGGAGTTTACAATGAGGTTAGATCGGACATGAGGAGGGAGAAATGACATCAGAGAAGAGGGGTAGGGAGTGGGGCTCGCACAAAACAAGGCTATGAGGAGATTGCCTCTTCTTGCAAGGTAAGAATCATGTTTGTGATTTATATATAGGGAGAGTATTAAATAATAGACTGACACGGGAATGTGGGTCACTGCTGGTGAAGTTGTGGAAAGAGGGTTTTGAGGAGGCACTGCTTGAACTGTGCTCTGAACAGATTGTATTTTTGCAGGAGCTGTTATTAGCTATAGTAACTGCTTCAACTTGTGCGGTGGCATGGCTGCTGTGAGAATAGGTGCTGGCCATCTCTGAAGTGCCTCTGGTCTGTGGAAGGTGACTCTCTCAGCAGTAGGCTGGGGGGGAGAGGGGGCAGGGGAAGATGGACAGGTGGGTGGGTTCAGCAGCCAGTCTCCCACCAGTACAGGGCTCCTGTTATGTAAGTGAACTCATTGGGATTCATGTGCCTTATCCAGTCTGGGGCTTTTGCTATGCCTCAAGCTTCCCTGCAGCCCCAAGAGAGGCTGCCACGTTCTTGCCTTTCTCCTTTTCGAACCGATCTCTCCTGTATCTTTGTGACCTATTTCTGGGCTTATTTTTAGTTTTTAAGTGTGCTGGGCAGATCTCCAGGCTTTAGGTGATTGCCTGTGTACCTGCTCTTGGGTTTGAATCTCCCGGATTAAGATGACTTAAGAGAAGGCAAACCTCGTAGAAAAGGGATGTATGTGGACCAAGCCGGGAGGGATGGCAGGCCTGGCGCTGATCACAGCCATATCAATAGGTGCCTTGAAAATGGTTCTATGTGCACAGGGATGACCTCGAACTAAGACCTGCATAGTGTTTCTTACATGCATAAGAAGGTGCGGTCCCGGTCCCGGTCCCGGTCCCTGAGTGGCCCAGTTGATAGATACAAAGCTAGCGCTGCTGTTCTCCCATAGCGACTTGTCAAGTAGTTTCACTGATTCCAGCAAGAAACCACTGGAGAGGACCTTAAAATGGGCAGAAGCTGTGCAGACTCTGCCCCGCACTGCCAATACTGTTCTGTTTTGAGCCAGCCAACCTTCACTAGCCTCGTCCTGTGCCTCGCCTTGCAGGAGGAGACCAGAGCCAAGTGTCTTCTTGGCTTGCTGGCTGTTGAGAAACGTAAAAAAACCAAACAAATATGTTTTGGGTCAAACAAAATGTTGTTTAGCTCTTGAGGGTTTTTTTTCTTTTCTTACTTCTAGTTTTATTTTAAACCGTTTAACTTTGAAATGAAGAAAAGCTGTTTCAAATTGAAGTCTCCATGTTTCACTTTGAAAACATCAAAATCAAAAAACTTCAAAAAAAGTTGAAAAATGTTTTAGGTTGTTTGAGCAAAACAATTTGCTGAAATCAGCGTACGGTCACGGAGTGCATGGGGAGAACCTAATCTGCAAAGGGGAAAAAGTTGGTTGAAAACTTTTGGCCAACTCTAGAGGAGACTAGCTCTCTTGTGGTACAGGTACGTCTACACTGCGATAAAAGACCTGCGCGCGGCACAGCTGGCCTGGATCAGCAAGCTCAGGCTGCAGGGCTATAAAATTGCAATGTAGACATTTGGGCTTGGGCTGGATCCTGGGCTCTGAGGCCCTCCACCCTCACGGGGTGTCAAAGCCCAGGCTCCAGCCCAAGCCTGGTTGTCTGCACTGCAGTTTTATAGTCCTGCAGCCTGCGCCTCACAAGCCTAAGTCAGCTGAGCTGATCTGGGCTCTGAGACCTGGTGCTCTGGGTTTAACGCAGTGTAGAGTCCAGCGTTTCTCAAATGCGGCCACCAATGGCTTTTCTTGCGGCCACGGCCTCCTGGGCTGTGATTGGGGGGAGGAGAGGCAAAGCAGCAGCCCCTCCCCGTTCCAGTTGCTCCTGGATGCACCGCCTTAGTGGTGGCTGCTGGGGCTGCAAGCAGGGGGTTGGGCCCTGCCCCCCTCTGGAGACAGCTGTCTCCAACGCTGGAGGAGCAGGCAGCTGGTGAGTTCCCCACCTCCCCAGGGATGGTGGGGCTCAGGCTTTGGGCTTCACCCCTAGAGTGGTGGGGTGGCAGGCTCCGGCTGCCTGGCTTCAGGCTCCATCCCTGTCCCCTGGCCACGGGGCTTTGGGCTCTGGCTACGGGACTTCAGACTCTGGCACCCCACTATCTCCTTTGCCCCCCCCAACTCCATTGCCTCTGGCCCCTACTGCCTACCCTGACCCCCCATCCAGGGCTTAATTTGTCCCCAGGCTTGCCAGGCTTGAGTAAGTCTGCTGTGAAAAGTGATACTTCTATGTTTGTTAATATCACTTTTTACAGCAGACTTACTAGCTAGCAATAAATAAATTACAATGATTTGGACATGTATATGTGCATATTTATTTGTTTTTCTTAAAGCTAATTAAGTACTTTAGGAAAAAGTGTGAGAGCATCCACCAGCAAGAGTTGGTGGCCGCACTCTTAGGCCACCAAAAAATTTGTCCTGAGAACCCTTTCCCCTTAGTGACCTGGAGAGACCCTCTAGTCTGCCTTCTAGGGGTTAAGCTAGGAGCTACCACTTCCTTCTCCGTTATGACCTGAGTCTGGAATTTGAACCTAGCGCTCAGTTACATCAGTGCAAATCAGCAGTAAAATCAATGAGCTTACATGGGTGTGAACGGATGTGAATGAGAGGAGAATCGGGCTCATGGGCCAGATTTTCAGGAAAGCTCCAGACCCAACGTGCTGAGCTGTCTTCAAAAGCTGGCTGCGGGGCTTGTCTGCAGTGGTCACTGGAACAGAAATACCTAAACCACTTGTGCGAACTCCTTTGGTTTTGATACTCGTTTGCGTAGATGCTCTTATTGCAGGGTAAGATAACACTATTCTGATAACTTTAATTGATTTTTTTTGGCTGTGTTAAATTATATCAGAATAGGGGTCTTTTATTTCACAGTAAGAGCATCCATGCACAGACTAGCATCAGACAACTACAACTAACTATTTTAGTCCCAGTTACTGCATAGGCAAGTCCATAGACCCCAGAGATGAAAGACTATTGCATCCTTATAATTCCTCCCTGCCCTTTAAGGATGGCTGCTTCTTGAGTTGCCTCTCATTCCACCAATCCTGTGGCTTGGGTTAAGGTGCTCTGCTATTCAGGGGCTCCCTTTGTGCTCTCAAAGCCAGTGGTCACCATGTTATCCATTGCAAAACTGGTTTATTCTTCATATTGCTCTCCATTTTGACAGTGATATCTGGCCGGGTTATGTGGCTCTCTTCCAGTAAGCAGCCTGGTCCATGGCATCATAAAATACAGCCCTCTGATATCCTGGTAACCTCAGGGGAGGGCAAACAAACTCTAATGCAAACTTTTATTGGTAGTGGAATCAAATGAACTTTTCTTAGCTTATCAGAGGAGATAAAAGTTCCGGTGAATGTTACAGCCCAGTGCACTTATGTTGGGGGGGATCTGTATGCAAACGGGGTATGGTCCTTGGGCACCTGGGAAGATGTTCATGCAGCCATCACTGCAACAGCAGGCGTGACACCTAGCATCACTTTCTTGTTCTCATGCAACAGCACAATGCTGCTGTCTTACTGGGCTCATAATGCTGCAGGGAAATGACTACATAAAGGTTCATTCCATTTCCCCTGCCCCAAATCTATAGTAGGAGCTTGTAAAGTCTGTTATATCATCTAAATCTAAATCTTGGGTCCCAGACCAGCGGACTGTGCCCTGTTAACAACTATTCAGCTCACAACTATGCCTGTCTGTTCAGGGAATTGGCTCCCCTGCCAAATTCCCAGCCTGGTGTTTAGGCCAATATGGAAACATCTTCTGCAAATATGCATCCGAAGAAGTGGGCTGTAGTCCACGAAAGCTTATGCTCTAATAAATTTGTTAGTCTCTAAGGTGCCACAAGTACTCCTGTTCTTTTTGCGGATACAGACTAACACGGCTTCTACTCTGAAATCTTCTGCAAAGTATCATTTGTTCATGTTTATCTCCAAACATATTACCTGAGCTAAAGGAACTCCCAGCTTAGGAGGGCTTGTACATCTGCAGCCAGTGCTGCTGAGTTTGTCCTATAGTACAGCTGTTCAACACGTTTTGAATGAAACACTATTTTTCCTGGAAATGCCCTCTCCTTTTTTTTTTTTTTTCTTTAAAAAAAGGAATCTTCTGTTTTGTTTTGTTTTAAAGATTCTTTTTAAATAAAAAAGTTTTGGTTTTCCTTTCTTTTCTTCTTCTCCCCCACTATTTTCCGTGGCAAAGCTGGGCGGGGGTTGAAGTTGAAGGCCCGGAAATTTTGTGAAAGTATTTATTAGCTAACCAAAACAATCATTCCTCTTTGAAACCTGGTGTGTGTGTGTGTGTGTGTGTATATATATATATATATATATATATATATATATATATATATATATATATATATATATATATATATATGTACACAATTTTGCAAAAATGCTTCCATTTTTGGATCCTGTAGGATGGGGGACCAGGAGACAGGATTTCTGGGCCCGCCTCTTCCATTGTCCTGCACTTATTGCAAAGTGACAGTAAAATGCCACCGAATCAGACAGGCAGCATTTGACACGTGCTTTGTGCTGGTGCGACTGATGACACAAGATGCAGGACAACAAAATCTCGCCCTCTTAGGGTTTAATCCTGACTGACCCTGGCTTGCTGTGTGTTGTTGTGCAAGTCACCTCAGTGCCATGATTGGGTGTGGGGAATAACGAGGCTCACTTGAGGATGTCGTGAGGCCTGATTCATGCTTTGAAGGGCTATGAGAGCCCTGAATGAAAGGGGTGATGCTAGTGCCAAGTATGATGTATGCCAGTGTAAACACATCTGTCTTGTGATTTTTTCCCCCCCTGCTGGGAGACTAAGACCCAGGGAATTTTTCTGAGAGGTGATTTGTGGGGGAGGCTTATGCAAACCAGACCTCTGGGGGGTCCCCAGCTATCAGCACTCATTGGTTAGCTTGTAAACTGAGGAAAGGTTTTTGATGGAGGTGGGGGAAGCTGTCCTGGCTCCTATAAGTGCCTGGCTACTCTGGTGTGTGGGTGGAGGGGGGAAGGAGGTTGAAGAGCAGGGCAAGGTCAGCTAGGAATAAACAGGTCTTTGTGTTTTTGTGCTCTTGCCGCCAGCTAATCAGATTAGTTTTCTAACTTTTCTTTCCTGCAGATCTTATAAAACACGGGTGCGAGAGGATAGAACAGACCATCAAGGCCTCGGGCTCCAGGCTCTGCTCCTAGTGAGTATAAAATCCTCTCAATGGGACACTAGCCCTTTAAAACGCAGCCTGCTAACCTCTGCTCTAGACAATAATTGGTGAGCGGAGTGGGCTGGCACGGGCCAGAATTGTGGGCAGGGCTCTGGGAGCTGCCTCCAGCACAAACAGGCACAGCCAAGGAGCGTCCCCTGCCATGGCACTGATTCTGCTTTGGAGGAGGGGCTTTCTCTAGCTGCTGGGAGTCCAGGTGGCCCATGCCTTTTGCAGAGGGGAACGTCTTGCTGTGAGAGATCACACTGGGTGTGTGTGTGTGGGGGGAGACCTAGGGGGTATTCAGTGTGCGGTTTGGCTGGCTGGTTACAAGGGGTGCAGAGGGGTGGGGATTTTCATGGGCCTGGATAATGCTCCAGAGATGGATGGACCCACCCATATGTCTGCAGAGCTTCCTCCAAGACAATATGCGAAGCTTTCGGGGGGTGGGGAAGGAGCTTGGTTTTGATATTATTTAACCTTCGCTAAAGGTGAGGTGTGAGGGGGAGGGCTTAGAAAGGGAAGTGGGGGCTGGGGCTGGCTCCATTTGTTCTCATCTACATAACCCCCAACCACAAACAACCAGCTCCCAGGAACTAGAGAGGGCCAAGCTACAAAGTGTCTCTTTTGGTTCCTTCCTGCGCTTGTCAATCCAAAGTGGCATTTGGAGCTGGTGGCTCGGAACCACCGCTGAGCACGGCTCTTTCCTAAAAGGTGTCCCTGCTAATGCTGGCCTGGCTCCTGCAGCCCAGAGCTCCCCCAAGTCCAGGCCTGCTATGCTACTTGGGCTAGTAAAGTCTGTAAAACTGTGTCAGGTGTGTGGACCTGGTCTACGCTGGCTTAGGAAATGGCATCAAAACTGGGCCAGCACCGTCCTGGGAAAAGCCGGGTGGTCCAACCCAGCTTGCGTTATCTTGGCTTCCCTGCAGAGCCAAAAGGACTGTCTGGGTCTGGAGAGGGGGATTGAGCCCCAGCACATCATGAGGCTGAAAGCGAGGGGTGCGTAGCATCCCCGCTGTCCTCAGCACCTGCTTGAACTTCTATGGTGGGCTAAGAGTCCTCACCTGGGCCGCTGCACTAGATGGTCACGGTTTTTGTTAGGCAGTAAGATCCCCCCTCTGAAGAGGCTGTGGAGCGTGACTGTGTGAAAGGGTCACACTACCCCAGGGCTAGCTCTCTCTGCAGCAATTGGCCGAACCAGAGTTGCTCTGACGAGACACTGGCTGTGTTGGAATTCTGGCTGGGTCTGTTGCAGCAGGAACTTCCCGTCTGCACTCTGAGCTCAGTAGAACGGGGGGTGGGGGGGCTCTTTTCAAAAGAGGCCACTTTTTTGGAGGTGCCTTTTGGGGGGGAGGGGCACTCAATCTGAGGCCCCGAGGGCCTGACTTTCAGTTGAAGCCAATGGGAAGGTTCAGGTGCTCAACAGCTGGGAAAATGAGGTGCTAGGCGTCACATGTAAAACACCCAAACACAGAGTGTCAGAATCAGTGGCCACTCCTGAAAAGTTTGGCCTGATAATTGAGTTTTAGATAGTCTTGTGGCTGATCCTGGGCACTTAAATACCTTGTGCTGTCACTTACATGGGTGCAGAGTGAGGGCACTAACTGCTACCCAACGAGAGAGAGCGCATTCTGTCCTCCCCTCTGCACCAGTGGAAGCAGCTATACAAGCTGCAGGGCAATGAAGAATCAGGCCTCATGGCTCCAAACGTTGTGCTGGAAGTATGATCTGTGAGGCCCCAAGTTACTGGGTGGGGAAATCCTTTTTCCTGCTCTATCCATTCTCATCTGGGAAGATCATGCAGGTCCCCTTAATGGGTGCCTGCTTTCCGTGTGCTGAAGGCTGGCTTTGAACCCTGACAGGCTGGGGGTTAAGGGCTAAGTGCTGATGAACAGTCTCCTTGCTGGTTCATTGTATTATTATTATCTTTTTCTTTCAAGTGCTGAAAGAGTTGCCTTCTTAATGGACCGTTCCAAAAACCCGGATAACAGCCCTCAGGTAAGGTTCTGGCTTGCTGGCTCCTATGCAGAATTACTGTTAATTGTAACAGGGAGGAAAGAGACATTTGTAGGAGAAATGTGAGCTGGAGAACTTAGCCTTAATCCTTCTCTCCTCTCGGAAAAGAAGGAGGAGCTTGGGGTGTCTCTGCAGGCAAAGAGCAGTTTGTTTGGAATCGTTCTGTTCTAGGTATGGGGGAGAGATGACCCTTGTCTTGCCATGGGTGGGAGGTGACTCACGGCACCCCACTTTCGCGATCCCCTTGAGCCAGCTCCAGGATTCCTCAGCCACACTGGGAGCATCACCATCAAGTTGACTGTGGATCTTGAGCCATGACACGGTGCCCAAAAAACCGCATCAGGCTGGGCACTCTTAACCCCACACCTGCATATTTGATTCATTCCTGCCACGAGAATTCTGCAGGGCTGCAGTGCGTCCATGCTGATCAGGGTCCTTGTGCTTCATCTGTGACTGTCCCTCCAGCTGATCCCCTGGCAGGGCTATAGACCCCCCTCACTTCCTCTGCAGCTCGGCAGGTCAATTGCACGCCTCCATGGTTGGGGATTCTTTAGCTCCACCCCATGCTCAGAGTGTGTGTGTGTGTGTGTGTGTGTGTGTCTGTCTGTCTGTCTGTCTGTCTCTTCCCACCCGACAATCTCTCATTGCAAAGGGTGTTTTGGCAGGGTGGGGGGTGTCCCCAGGCTTTGGTCCTTGCAGACTCTACCCTATAAAACCAGTACACTCCTCCTGTTGGCCTTGGTAGCCTCTGGGATTGCTTCCTTCTAGGCCTGCCTTGTCCCTGTGGTCTCTGATGGGTGATGCTGGATGGAGAGGAGGGAGCTGCTCTGATTTTGACCAGGACACTGCGGGAAGCAGGAGTGCAAGGAGCATGAAGGCCTGGTTCCCTGTAAAGTGTAGGGACAGGGAAAATCCCCCTGTGGCTAGAGGTGGGGAAGAGGAGCGAAAGGACCTGTGTGTATGGGGGATGGGCAGGAAGAGAATGGGCTCTATTCCCCACCCCCACCCCTGCCCCGTGCCACCAGAGAAAAGCAAAATTCCAGAGCTTTAGCGTAGCTTTCAGTTCTGAGTGGTGCCTGAGCCATGGGCTGGATTAGTGCTGTTGTCAGGCTGTAGGAAGATTAATTTCCTGGCTCTGAATTCCAGCCCTGGGCGTGCTTGGCAGGTGTCTAGGGTCCCTGCAATCTCTCTAGCAATGGGGTCTGTAAGTGCTACAGAAATGGGGAGCTCTCCCCACCTGTGCTTGCGTATGAGTTCATTGCTCGGCGCAGATGGTGGCAATCACCCATACGTTCCTACGGCCTGTGTGACTCGCGTGCAAAGAGGGTCCAGTGAGTGTAATGCCGCACGTTACTTTTCCTGACGCCCAGGGTGTTCGTCTCACACAAACCATGCCAGCAGCTAAACCTCCTCCTATCACTCCCTCACAATAAGTTAGGCAGATGTGGGGCCTGCCTGGGTGCATGGGATTTGACTGATGCTGTTGCTTTAGGACATGAGTAGAGCTTAGGTGCGGAAGAGAAATGAGATTCCCCCTCCCCCGAACCCTGCCCCCCATTTCCTGTGCACAGTGTCCAGGGACGGACCTCCTTCTGGAGGGACTTATCCAGCCAGGTGCCAGAAGATTTGTTCCACTCTCGCTGGTGAACTTGGAGGAGTTGGGGACTGGTGTGTGTGTGTGTGTGGGGGGGGGGGGGGGCGGGGAAGAGGAGGGGGGAAATAAAGCCAACTGCTCCAGTCTAAGGGCCACTGTTGACTGAGATTCTGACTCAAAAATAGGCTGACCGTGTCTGTTTGGGGTTGTAACACATAACTTCCTGCAGCAAGTGAAAACATGTCTGCTTTGCAACTCTTCACTGGAATCCCATGTTCCTTCTCAGGGAAATGCTGACTAATTGCTTAATGTCTGTGTCCCCTCCAGCCTCCGACACCGACTGACAACATCAACCTTGGCCCTTCTGCTAATCCGAAGTAAGTAGCCTGCGTTTACATGGGAGAGTATTGAACCCGGTGCACAAGGTTAGCCTTACAGTGAAATAACTGATTGGTTACCCATCTGATTTGCTCCATCTGAGCAAAGAAATCATAACTAGCAAATGGCCCAGGTGGACACCGTTATAGCCTGTATCTCAAAGGTCAGCTCTCTAGGGGCTCAGCCATAGCTAGTCACATGTTCAGATTTCTGCTTTGTCACTTTGATTGAGGTCACGATCCTCATCTCCTGTCCGCACTCTAATGCCTCACACCCCCCCCCCCCCGAGCCCCTTGCCTTTTGCTGCTTCCACCTGGTACTTTGGTTCCCTGTTAGGTGGGGGAGGGAGACTCTTCCTTATTTTGATTCTATTGCATCTCCCTGCTGTCTGCTTTATCAGCCAGAGCCCCTCCCAGTCTTTGGAGAGAGAAAGCAAAGAGCTTCATTTGCACTTAACCTTCAGGTGCATTTGAGGATTTAACAGCTTTCTCTGCCACTGTCATATTCAGGAGAGTAGATTCTCCAGCTGTCTGGCATACTTGGCTAGGGATTTCACCCCACTGCTGCCCTTGTGTGTCTGTATTGCACCATACAACATCTTTACCTGCTGGATTGCTGCATTTGTGGCTGGAAGAGGGAAGGAAGCTTATCTAGTGAATGAAGATGATGTCTCCCACCCATCTTCCAGGGCTGACCCTCCTTGAGTACTTTTGAAAAAAACGTTACTTAACATTTAGCCCATGGAATGGGTGGTAACCCGCTGTCTCCTTGTCCAACAGTGCCAAGCCAACGGACTTTGATTTTTTGAAAGTTATTGGCAAAGGAAGCTTTGGAAAAGTAAGTGGGTGTAGCTTGGGGTCGATCGTGGGTTTCTGAAGGCCTCCTTGCATGGTCTCCTCTTTCCCCTTGCTGAACTAGTTTCCACCAGCAGCGGAGTGGGCTTCATGTACCCCTCCTTGAGTAGCCCATCACCAGTGCTGAAACAGGCCTAGGAACAGAGGCCTGTAGCACTAAACAAGTGACTAGGGTAGGTCGAAGGCAGTAGGCTAGCCAGTGTTTTGCATCTTCATTGCCTGGCAAGGCTTGAGAGCCAGGATGATTTCTTGGTCCACTTTTCTTCCAAGCAGCCCAGAGGTAGTACCCCAAAGGTAGTAGGAGGGAGGGTATAAGAGCAGCACTTGAAATACTGCTCATCTTGGCACATTCTCACACAACTAGGCGAGGGTCCCTGGGCATGTCTGTGCTTTGTGAGGTGACAGTGATCTTCTAGAAAGGGGATTCTCTCCCTCTGTGCTCTGAAACTGCTCTAGCTGGATACTGGGTGGAGTGAGGGGAAAGTAGCTGGGGAATTAAGGGGAAGCTTAGTTTACTGTGTGCCCTTGTCAAGGGATGGAAGGAGAAAACATCTGGCTGGCTTCTCATGCTCTAAAATCCTAGCCCGGCCCCTTGTGCAGTCACCTGCACTAGTCGCAAAGGTGGTGTGAAACACTAACGAAATAAAGGGATACCTCAGTGGTTTGAGCATTGGCCTGCTAAACCCAGGGTTGTGAGTTCAATCCTTGAGGGGGCCATTTAGGGATCTAGGGCAAAAATCTGTCTGGGGATTGGTCCTACTTTGAGCAGGGGGTTGGATTAGATGACCTCCTGAGGTCCCTTCCAATCCTGATGTTCTATGAAATCGGAATGGAGTAGAGCGCCCATAACCCTCATCTCACCCTTCTGCTGTAGGTTCTCCTAGCCAAACGCAAGTCTGATGGGATATCTTATGCTGTGAAAGTCTTGCAGAAGAAATCCATCCTGAAGAAAAAGGAGGTACGTTACAGACGAGCCCTCTGGCGGGGGGAGGAGGGTTTTACTTCTCTTCTTGGTGCTTTTTCTTCATGATAAAAGCAAGGCATCATACTAGTGTGTCTGTGCTGCTTGCTCTAGTCACCGCTGGTGTGCACCCCGACTGATCCTCACTTTTTCAGGAGGATCGTGGTGCAGATGAAAGGAAAGCTGAATAGGGTGACTAGACGTCCCGATTTTAGGGGACTTGCCCACATCCTGAACTTACATCGGTCGGGACGCACTTTGTCCCGATATCGGGGGACCGCGGCAACCCGGCACTTCTGGCACCGCTCGCCTCTTCTTCCGAGCCCTGGGGCAGCGCAGTTTGGTTCCCGCCGGCTGGCAGGCGCCTGCAGAGTGCTGCAGCCCCACTCCCCAGGCACGCACAGAGGCAGGGGCGGGGCGTGTAGGCGCGGGCAGCGAGCCCCCCCGCCCCTGCCCCCCTCAACCCAACCCGCGCGTGAGCTACGCGGACAGGAGCCAGAGGGACGCTCCCTCCTCCCCCCGCCGCCAGCCCTGCGAACATGGCTGCAGCACGGCCGCGCTTCTCCCTCCTGCTCCTCGCCCTAGTTGCCCTGCTCTGCCCTGCTCCTGCCTGCGCAGTGGCCCCTCTGCTTGGCCACCAAGCACCTGGACTGGCACTTCGCCGAGCGCAAGCGCTGCACAAACCCAGAGTGCAGCAGTAAGTGGGCGCTGGGGTCCCCGGATGGGACCTGCCTGCTGAATGCTGAGGCTAGCACTGCGGGGGGCGGGGGACTGTGCCAGGCAGGCTCTGGGAGGGAGGGAGGGAGGGCGGGGGGTCCGATGCCGCTCTGGGTAGCCCGTGCGGGGCAGGGTGATGCTGCAGCAGCAGCCCACAGGCGGCGAGGGACGGGAGACCCATGGGGAGGCCGGGGTGGAGGCAATGCTCTTGGGGCCGGCCCTCGGGCAGGGCCATGGGGCCGCACCTGTGGGCACCGCGCACGTGGGCCGCGAACCAGACGCTTCTTCGTCCCTTTAAAGGGCCAGTAGCCCGGCATCCCGTCAGTCGGGTTCTCCCAGGCGTGCCGGCCCAGCCCCAGTGCGGGGTGTGAGGGGAGGCGTGTGTTTGGCCATCGGCTCCCCACCCCCATCTGCAGCGTTGGTACGTTCTGAGCGGAGCGGGAGGGGACGAGTGGCAGTTGACCGAGAGTGGGCGGAGGGAGGGGGCTGGGGAATGTGGCCTGAGCGCACCTCTGGTGCTGGGCGGTGGGGGCAGGGTCCGAGTGCGGTCAGTGTGCACAAGGCAGCGGTCGGGGCGGCTTGTTCCCTTTTTTGCTCCGACTTGTTTTTTTGTTTTTTGTTTTGCTCCGCCCTTCTCCCCCCCCCCAGCGTCCCGATATTTCACTTCTGTCATCTGATCACCCTAAAACTGAACAGCAATGGCTTGAGCATGGTGCAAACAAGCTCTGCCACTGCTCAGTCCTTGCCCACCCAGCTCCTAGGTCTGCACTATAACTGTTAACAATATTTCTGCATCCACCCCAAACCCTGGGCCTGATCCTGCAAATACTTACTAGCAAGCATAGTGCTTACTGCTGTGAGTAGCCCCATTAACTTCACTGATGAGTACTCGCAGTTGTAGGCATTGTGTCTTGTGTTCCCGGGAGGTGTACCACAGTGTGGAGTACGTATATGTTGTGATGTGCCGCAGGGAGATAGGAGGGGGAGAAATTGTCAAACGTGGTTCTGGTGGAATCCTGCTCAACAAGCCTTTGCTTGCTGGCTCAGTCATGCTCCAAGGCATCCTTCAGAGGGACTGGGTATTGACCTTTCGGCTACTGAACCTACTCACCCCCCAGGAATGGCCAGCTGGCCTCAGAATGAATAACAATATCGGGAGCTTGTTGAGAACCTTCTATCTGAAGATTTCCCAGCCCTAGGTGGCCACTCGCCTGCCAGACTCTGGAACGGCACTAACTGACCTACTAACACATCTTTGCCTGGTTCTGCGCAGCAAACCCACATTATGGCGGAACGCAATGTGCTGCTGAAAAACGTGAAACATCCTTTCCTGGTGGGCCTCCACTACTCTTTCCAGACCTCCGAGAAGCTCTACTTTGTGCTAGACTATGTCAATGGGGGAGAGGTGAGTGCAAGTGTACAGCTGTCATTTTAGACTCCCACTGTACATTAACAGTCCTGGCTCTATTTGTCTCCCATTAGGAACCAAGCTGTGGATGTTTGTGCTAAAGCAGCATCATGCCTGTTTCTGAAATGGCCTTGTTCAGACTGGACGCACACTACTGTGGCATTCATCAGTCCAGTCAGAGACCTATCTGAGGAACACTACCTTTTGAATGAGACTCTGGTGCCAAGCACCTTAGAAATAACATCTGGCAAAATCTTCCACATGCAGTAGCCTGGTCCCATAGGCACTCTCTGATCTAGATTGTAAAATAACCCACACACACCTCTCTTAACTCTCTTGCTTGTCTTGTGGCTTCAGCTGCAATCTGTCACATGTGGGCCTTCTCCTATTGGTGCACAGCAGAGGTCGGGCTGCCCATCAGTGAAAGAACATCTGAGGCAAGGGTGGTGAGGGAGGGGAATGGCAGTGTCTCAAACCACTGGGGGTCAAATCTGACTATAGCTAGCTGCCAAAACTCTAGTGTGAGTCCCTCTCGTCCATCCTGTTCTAGCGAATGGAAGCTGCTCTGTGGCACCGCTTGTTCTCCCATTCCTGAATCTCAACTGAAAGCAAATGTTGAAGCAGCAAAGGCTTTTTCTATGCTCCATCACGAGGCCTGGTTGAACATGGCTGTTCCCTGCCCAGTTACAGTTTATAGAAGGGAGGGGATCTTAGATGGGTCATTGCCAGACATTGTCTCTGATGTTTCGCCTGTTTACAGACTGCACTACACATTGTAGCGAGGTGGAGGCATGACTATGTTGTGACCAGGTTGACTGTAATGGTGATGTTGGGGGGGCATGACTGCACCTATCCAGGAAAACCTTTAGATTGCTAAATAAGGCAGCGTGGCTCTAGCTAATTCTGTGTGGCTGGCACAGTTTACTCTCTGCAAACCACAGTGGTCACTCGGTGGCTGGCATTCAAATAGCATCGCCTCTTTGTAGGAGGAGACCTCTGTCTCAACAAGCCAAGGCTTGAGATTAGCAGCCCCGCTGCCTCTGGAGCTCTCCTTCTTGGGAAGGAGGTGTTAGTGCTGGGGAGAGGGGTTAGCTTTCAATGGGAGTGAACAGAAGGTGGAAAAGGGGCTGTTCAGAATGTCCCTGCAAATGGCAGCAACACTGCGGGGAGGAGGACGGGATGATGGGAGAGGACTGCTCCCAAGTAACCAACAGGCTGTTTCCTCTCTGTTCAGCTCTTCTTCCACCTGCAGAGAGAGCGCTGTTTCCGTGAACCTCGTGCCCGCTTTTATGCAGCTGAAGTAGCCAGTGCAGTAGGGTACCTGCATTCCTTGAACATAATCTACAGGTAGGGTGCATGTCCCTGGTGTGTATAGCAGGCACTAGTAACTCCCTCTTTCCTGTTCCCCCCCCCCCTTGGCTGCACCTAAGTGTGTGTAAAATATTGAGGAGGGGCAGGAAACTACTTGATATTGTAACCGTGCAGGCATGTTACAAGGGGCACTCCTAAAAGCAAAGTGCAGAACTAATGGGCAGGGCTGTGTTGTCCTTCTAAACTAGGCTTCAGAACTATGCTCTTGATCCAGGCTCTCCTGTATGTTTCAGAACTTCTCCTGTAGCACCTCCCTGAGCCCCTTCCAGGGAAATAACCCATCCCCTGATTTACCTATCTTATAGAACTGGAAGGGACCCTGAACGGTCATTGAGTCTAGCCCCCTGCCTTCACTAGCAGGACCAAGGACTGATTTTTGCCCCAGATCCCTAAGTGGCTCCGTGAAGGATTGAACTCACAACCCTGGGTTTAGTAGGCCAATGCTCAAACCACTGAGCTATCCCTCCCCCCTGTTTCAGTCCTTGAATGGGGCTTTGGCTTTGGCTTTGGGAAGGAGGGGGCAAAGTTAGCTTGGTTTGTTTTAAATGGGAGGAGAAGGTAGTTTAGTACAACACATGAGAGGCAAATCTCAGGTCAAGAAATTAAAGATGTTTCTTGCAGCAGCTGTAACTGCCACACTGTGCGACCAGATACTATAGCATATGCCTAGCAGCCTCTCTAGCCTTACAAAAACACTAATATTTATATATCAAACACATGCTATGCTGATTCACGGCTGCTGCGGGAGCTATAACTCTAGAGTTCCTGATGGCCACGGGGTTCTCATAGATCTCAGTGCACCAGACTATCAACATTTCTCAGTCCCCTGCAGTCCCCATTCTTTTCAACTGGAGCTGTTGTGTGTTGAGCTCTTCGGGAAATCTGGTTCAGCATCACGCCTTTCTCTTCTTCTAGGGACTTAAAACCTGAAAACATCCTCCTGGACTGCCAGGTATGTTCGGCTCTCTTGCAAACACGCCTGCTTCCTGAATTCTCTTTACAATTTTTCGTGCACGCTAGCTTGGGTATGACAGAGAGGAGCCATGAGTAATTACTGCCTCCCTTTTCCCTCCCCCTCCCCCAAATAACCTGGTATACCCCACATCCATTCAGTAGGGGGAGCCACAACACTGACTTGTAAAGCAAGCAGCTATATTAACTCTGCATACACATACTCCCTCCTGCTACTCAGTAGTTTCCCAGAGCTCAGATGTTAGCATTTTTGTTATATCCGAGCACTAACCCATGGAAAAGCATTTTAAATATCCCATATGGCAGTTGTAGACCTGAGCATTGTAAAGCTCCACTAACCAAGCAATTCCCTGGACTGATGGAGGGCTAATTGTTCAACTGATCGCAGGGCTATGCTGATCAGTCTGGCCAGTTTAATAGATACTTATGCATAGACGTGGCAGAAGTTTATTTCAATTTTTAAAAAATAATAATGTTGACATCAATTTTTAAATTTTCACAGTTGCAGGAAATTATCGGGGTCAGACACAGAGGGGAGGTCAGATAATTATTTAATGATACTTGACATTGAGATTCAAAAAGTTAAAGCTTTATAACTATTTTAAAACACAGATTGTCAGTATCACATGTCAAAATATACAAAGTACCGGTAAATATCCTTAAACTCTAAAAAGTTCTCAAGCAGCATTTTTCTAAAACTGAAAAAAGTGTAAATTTTATTATTACAGATAGAAATGTATATTTTTACATCTGTTTGTGGGTACAATGAAATTGACGTTTACGGATAAAAATCAAATCCTTACAAGCCTACATTTAAACCATATATTTGTGAGAAGTCTCCCCTCAGATTTCCTGTTCAATCTGTTTGTATGTATAAATGCCCAGCAGTTGCGAAGCTGAAAGGTGCACATGAAAACAGCAAAGGGGGCTAGAAATCCATGCACCCCCAGTATGGAGAGCTTGATTAGGCTGAAATCCCTTCTCCTCTTTAGGGACACATAGTACTGACAGACTTTGGACTTTGCAAAGAAGGAATGGAGCCAGAGGAAACGACGTCTACTTTTTGTGGCACCCCAGAGGTACAGTATGGTCAACTTGTCAACTTTCTTGTTGACTGGGAATTACTTAGGCACTAATTGCCTGACACATTAGAGAGGCAGGTGCTCAGCTCCTCACAGAGGTGTCAATCGGAGCTGTGTGTATTCAGCATCACTGAAAAATCGGGGACCAAGATCTGAGACAGTCTCAGCATCTTTTTTTGACATGCATGGTGCTGAATATGCTGGCATGTTGCATGAAAGGAACCAATGAGGCTAAAACTTCCTGTTTGTTCCCCATTGCTGTCATACCAGTTTGGGTCCCACCGAGTTCTTATACCCTTTTACAAAAGCCTTATTCCCTTTAGCAATGTAACACTGCCATCCCCCATTTCTTCCCCTTCCTCCCCTCCACTTGCATTCCTACTGCAACTGGTGGGAGATTATCACTGCTGAAAAACAGCCTTTACCTTGGGGCAACTAATGTGTCCGAGGTATCCTGAGGTAAAAACACAGTGAAGACAAGGCACTTTGGTTTTACCACAAGGTAAACTAGGTGAGGTCCACACTAAAGTGTCTTCCCTGTGGTTTTTACCTCAGGATACCTTGCATGTGTTAATTTATCCCATGGTTTTAGAAGTGATGACAAGGCCTGAGTTTAATAGGATGTGTTTGAGGATGGCCTAGTCTCTGTTCCCTGGAATGGTGCTGAAAACATGTCTGTTCTTGCCATGGGGTTTAGAAGGGTTGAGGAAGATCCATTGCTGATGACCATTGTCAGTAGCAGGGCCCAAGTATAGACTGGACCAATGGACTGTGAACCATTGCCTCTAGAAAGCTTACTCGTGTCAACTGGGTGTCCTCTCTGAAACCTAATAATGATTTTTTTTCCAATGTCACCCTTGCAGAAACTGCTGACTGACTCTTATGTCCTTACCATGTGTTTTTTTTGTTTGTTTGTTTGTTTTCATTTTAAACTTTGCTCCACAGGTATCAGGTTTCAAGATTTAAACATCCAAATAGGAGAAATTCACCAGGGCATTCAATTAACAGGAGATAGGCCTGGTCTACACACAGATCTCTTTTGTACTGGTATTAACATTTTAGTATGGATGCAGTTTTAGTATGGATGCAATATAAAGGTGCTTACATCAATATAACTTTACACTGATAAAACTGTCCACACTGGGGGGCGGCGGAGGGAGGGACAGGGCTGTACTGTTTTCACTACATTATTATAGTTAAAGCATTAAAATTTTTGCATGTAGACAAGGCCTTATTTTAACTTGTGACAGGATGGCTTTTACTAAACTGATTAGTATGTTGAATAAACTTGCTTTTAAAATGTTGCAACTTTTTTGGGGAGGGGGGAATCCTGCTGATTCTGGAATGGGAGTTCCTGCAGAACCTGGCAAGACTTCCAGTAGCCATGGTGACAACCTTGACACTGGAAAGCAGGACCTTCTATAGCTTGATTATAATACTTACTCCTGTAGCTATGAGCACAATGTTCCAGATATTTACTTGCTGCTGCCCCTTAATTCACAGAACACCAAGTTAATAGTCACATTGTCATCAGTGTCTCTTGATGACGCAGGTTATGACCCTCTCTGCTGCCTTGCACCTTGTGACATCGCCACTGCAAAGTGGCTGTAAAATGCTACCAAGAAGAATAGGAAGTTTTGTTTCCAGCACAGGTGTAAAATGGTGGCAAGGTAAAATGGGGGAAGGACACAATTTAAAATACTTTTTGCTTGGGATAGGAGAGGGAATGCTTCCTGCCACTCACCTGACTTTTCTGTCCCACTCACCCAAATGCAGCTGAAATGCCAGAAGCATTGCTGCTTCTCGGGCTGACTGCAGGGGGCTGCATTCAATAGGTGGGTTCTGGTTCCTTAACACTAGCAGGCCAGATTTAAGTAACTCTCCAGCCTGGATTTGGTTCACTAGAGTGTTGGGTAGAAATGAGACTCCCTGGAGGCAACTGGAAGGGAGACTTGTGGTGTATTTGCTGCTACTCCAGTCCCATTCTCCTCCTTGCAGAATTTTCTGTGAGAAATAGAATACAAACAACACAAAGCTGCTTATGCACCTGAATCTAGTGCTGGTCCATTGCCATGTTACAGGCACGCTCCATTCAACTCCCTCCGCTGTGCATAAGCTCAGGACAGCGACTGAGGATATGCACCTGTTTTACTGCTGAGGCCCACAAACTGAGCCATATGATATGAATTCAGTAAAAGTTCTGTGGAAGCTTAGGTGTATTGACTCTTCCTTCTTACTCTATGCTGAGAGTGCTAGCATGTAAAATAGCTACATGCCAATGTGCCTGGTGTGCTGTTGTCTTTGTAAAGCACTATTGAAATCTTGCATGTGGTTCTTACAATATGTAAGTAGCAGCACTTCTTCTTAGCGTATGTGCGACGTGCCTCAGTTGGCCCGTGATCAGGATTCGCCACTGAATTTGGTCTGCGTTTTGGATCATTAGCATTCCCGGCTTGGGGCGGGTACTGATGGGGAGTGCGACGTGAACGCTGATCCATGCCCCCCAGTAGCAGCACTGAAGGCATAAAACTCCCCTACTGGGCGGTGTTAACCAGTACAGTCTGTGGAGCTGGCTAAGGCCACTCGCAGACACTTCTGTAACTTCCTTGATGTGCGTTTCTGCTCCCAGTTCGGTCATTCATCAAATGTCTCTTGTTAACGGACTACTCTCCCCCCCCCCCCACCCCGTGAAATGAACCCAGCTTTCCCTTAGATGTTATTGCCTCTTTTTGAACCAAGCAGTTAGTTAAAGTTTGGGGCCCTAGGGATGTTCCAGATGGGAGTAGAAACTGACAATAATCAGGTGTTGCTTTGTAAATAAATACAACTGTGTCAAAGTTCTGCTTCTCTGAACGCAGGAGGGACCAAGAACAAATTAAGCAGTTTCTTAGGGCATGGCTACACTTGCAGATGTAGAGCGCTTTGAGTTAAACCAGCCTTCGTAGAGCACAGTAGGGAAAGCGCTGCAATCTGTCCACACTGACAGCTGCAAGTGCACTGGCGTGGCCACATTAGCAGCTTTTGCAACGGCCACAGAGAGCAATGCATTGTGGTAGCTATCCCAGCATGCAAGTGGCTGCAACATGCTTTTCAAATGGGGAGGGGGTGGAGTGTGACAGGGAGTGTGTTGTATGTAGGTGGGGGAGAGAGAGTGGGTTTTTGGGGGGCTGAGAGCATGTCAGCATGCTGTCTTGTAAGTTCAGACAGCAGCAGACTCCCACTCCCCCGCTTCTCTCTCTCACACTCAGCATTCCACAGTAATGGTTGCTTTGTCCCAGAGCAGATAAGCAGCCGGCTGTCAGAAATGGAGCTTTCAAAGGGCATATCCGTATTTCTGCAGCGATTCCAAAACAATGACAAGAGTGGCCACTTGACTTAAGGGGATTATGGGACGTTTCCGGAGGCTGATCATAGCGCAGTAATGCAACACCTCATTCACACTGATATCTGGGCGTTTCAGCCAAGGCGCACCAAACGTTAATCTTCTCGCCGAGGTGGAGTACCAGGAGTGCTCTAGCCCTGGAGTCAGAGTGCTCTACGTGCCTTGCCAGTGTGGATGGGGTTGCTTTAATGCGCTCTAACTCGCAAGTGTAGCCAAACCCTTAGCTTATAGCCCGAAGCTTCGTTAGCCAACACACCCAAAAACTCTCCCTGGCTTTCTCCAGGGTCATGCTGTCCTCAGCAGCTCCTGCCTGGGTTTCTTGTTTTATGCTTCTGCCTCTCTCTGTTCTGTCTTTTCTTAGTTTCTGTGTGTTCTACCTCTTCCCCCTTACTCAGCAAACCCCTCCATCCACTCAGTCCAAACTCCTGGGCGGGTTCACAACCCCCTTTGATCTTAGATGAGGGGGCTTCTGATTAACTTATCCGAACAGTTATGTTTATGGAAGGGTACATTCACACCCAGTCTCAAAGAGGAAGTCACCAGTACCTCTTGACATAACAGGTGTCTTCATGCTAGATACAGGGACGGGAAATCTGCAACTTCCCAGATTGTACTCTTATTAGTTAGCCACTCATGATTTTGGAAATAGCTGTACATCTAGGGCAAAGAGCCACACCACTGGTCTGAGTTTTGCTAAAACTCCCTTCCTCAAGTTGCATATAGAAAGATGGGAGCTTCTCAAACTTTAAGAAAAGTTTAGCTCTAGATCCAGTCTTGTGGCAGGGGGAAGTTCTAAAAAAAAAAAAAAACCTGATGGAAATCACAGCTCCGAACCTCCCTAATGCTTTTATTTAGAGATTAATTAACTGCAATCCAGAATATGTAGTCATGGAAGCCTTTGTAATTTGTCTCAAACAAAGCTCTCTGACTCTTCACAGTACTTGGCCCCAGAAGTGCTAAGAAAACAACCCTATGACAGAACAGTAGACTGGTGGTGTCTGGGAGCTGTCCTCTATGAGATGCTGTTTGGGTTGGTGAGTCTTAAAATCACACACTGCACCTTGTTGGAGAGCAAAAAGACTCTCCTTAAAGAAAGCAATGACCTCTTGAAGGCTATGGGCCACTAAAGCAGTAGTTCCATGTATAGGGTACCATGACATGGACGATCCCAACAAAATTAAAGTACTAGTTGAAATAGTCATCCTAATATTACTGAGATGAAAGCATTTAGTCTGTCTCTCTCCCTCGCGCACACTGTAGAAAAGGAATCTGATGGATTGTCTCTCACAGCTGTGAAATTGTTTGCATGCTTCATTATGGTATCTCATGTCTTATGTAGCTGATTTTCTCCTCTCTTCCCTATCAGCCTCCCTTTTACAGCCGGGATGTGTCTCAGATGTATGACAATATTCTACACCAGCCACTCCAGATCCAAGGAACCAAGACCATGGCAGCTTGTGATATCTTACAGGGACTGCTTCACAAGGACCAGAAGAGGCGGCTGGGGGCCAAGATGGACTTTGTACGTGGTGTTTCCCATCCTAACCTATTCTCATCATACACAGCCAACCTCACCCCTCCTCCAAGCCCCTCTCCTCTTTCATATCTGTTCTACATTGGTTGATCTTAGTCTTAGGAAGACTTCAGTGTCAAGTGGAATGACATCTTTCCATAGCAGAAAGAAAGCTCCCTCTGGGTAAACATTCATTATTCAAGCCTTGGACCTAGCTACCTTGCAGTGTCCCATAAGTCTTGGCTTGGCTACTTTTCAAAGCACCATGATATTGCTTGTGTGCGACTTGTGAATTGCAATCTCTTCAGGGGAGTATCTAAATACAACTTTGAGGTGGGGCTTTGGAGGTGTGTGGGGGGGGGGGGGACAGGGAGAGGGGTTAAGCTCCGTGTTAGCAACACAACAGGAAGCTGTGGCTCAGAACTGGGCACAGGATGTTAAGACCTGCAGAGGGGACTTTATGCTGTCATGGTTAAAGGTGTGAGGAAGGGCTGGGTTGCCAGCATGTAGTGTCCCTGTACCATAAAGAGGATACAGTAAACTCATGAAGTCTTTTGTGTTGGGAATACTCCAGTCTGCCAAGATGAGGAACATTACAGCTTGTTTTTTTCCAACATGCTGTACGTAGCTGTAAAGCTACAACCATCCACTATCGGGGAGCCTGTGCCTATTGAGTGACTGTTGGAAAAGGGATGGTTGAGGAGGAAGGTGGCAGGAGACTGATTATTTCCCCCCCACCCTTCTTTGCAGCTTGAGATCAAGAATCATGTGTTCTTCAGCCCAATAAACTGGGATGACTTGTATCACAAGAGGATCACTCCTCCCTTCAACCCCAATGTGGTAAGTGGTGGTGGCTGATGCAGGTTTCCCCTGCATAACTTTAATGGGAAGGGAACTGAGATTGCAGTGGTCAAAGGTCCCTTGTTCAAATGTTCTAGCTGCTTCTAGATGTGGGGGGTTGGAGGGAGGAGGGGGAGAAATCCTCCTCCTCCTCTGGAAACATAAAAGTAACTTGCATCTTCTGCCTGTCTGTTCCTCCTCAACTTCCCATAGTATGATCACCGCTTCTAGTTGCTCCACTTATCGGGGGATGTAGTTGGCAAGTTCTGGGACAGAGGATGGGGGAGAAGAAACTGTGTGTGTTGCAAAATTCCCCCTCTTCCCCTGCCCCACTGCTAGTTGTCTTAGTTGATGACTACTTCTTTAGTGCTGTTTAAATATACTTCCTGAACTGTAAGCTAATGTCTCTTTTGTGGGAGTATAAAATAAAGGTTTGGTCACAGCTGTCTAAAACAGTTCTGTCTAAAGAAATAACTTGTCTGAAAGCTTAGGCCTGTTCATCTGAAATGATGTTATATATGGTTGTTTGTTTGTTTTTTAGTCTGGTCCTGCTGATCTGCGACATTTTGACCCAGAGTTCACACAAGAAGCGGTCTCAAACTCCATCACCCGGACACCTGACTTAGCAGCCAGCTGCTCCAGTGCCTCAGATGCTTTTTTAGGGTTTTCTTATGCACCGACTGATGAGGACTTTCAGGTTTTTAAATAGGATTTGGGAAACCTAATTTTAACTTATGGTCTTGTTTTTAAAAGTGGCACTGTCCTCTGCTCATGACTGTTAAAGAAAGTTGGACTAGCACACTAACTGGAATGGACCTGAACTCTTTCACTGTGATGCACAATGCTTTTTCCTTCCTCTGGCAGGGAGGCTGCTGATCGTTCTAGTTAGAGATTTTACTCCTACAGAATTGAAGTTAACTCCATGGTCTTATTTATGTTTAGAAGCTTGGTGCCATCATTCATGCTAAAACCACACCACAAGTCACTTACCCAATAACAACTGGCCTACTTATTTTGGAAGTGTCTGTGTAACTGTGCTTCATACACGTAGCTAGTCTGTCACCTCCCTCTTGTCTGATTGCTCTATCAATGGTGAGGAGGAAATCTGTTCATGCTACGGGTATGTCTACACTAGAAATGCTACAGTGGCACAGCTGGAGCGCTGCAGTTACATCACTGTAGAGTAGTCACAGCAATGGAAGGAGTTCTTCTGTTGCTGTAGTAAATCTACCTCTCTGAGGGGCAGGAGCTAGGTCAATGGAAGATGTCTTCCCTTGACCTAGGGCTGTCTACACTGGGGCTTAGGTCGACAAACTTAACTACGTCTCTCAGGGGTATGAAAAATTCACACCTCTGAGTGACATAGCTAGGTCAACCTAAGGTTTAGGTGTAGACCAGGCCTGTCCTTATGCTGTGACAAGTCACTGTGATGGGAAGATGGCATTGGATTCTTTACTTAAATATACACATCAAGCAAAACTCCCTGAACTTTCCTCAGTAACATCTGTTAACAGCAAGCCAAAGGGTAACTGACTGGTACTAATGTGTGTTTAGTAATATCTTCCCTCTCTTCTTGTAAAGGAAGAGCAAGATCCTTAGCTGGTGTAAATCAGCATAGCTCTGCTGACTACAATGGAGCTACAGTAATTTACACCAGCTAAGGATCTGGTTTGGAGTCTTTTTGATGTAGCCACTTCAGTCAAGCTATCACTTGACAAGTTTGTGCATAATCTGAGTGTTGGACTAAACTACATTCCACTCTTCCAGATTGGGAGCTCTACACCCTAGGAATGAGAGGTGGTTTCCCACCAGCATTAGGAAGAATTCAGATCTCCCAAGTATGAAAGTGCTCCAAATCCTATGTGTACTAGTACCTATGGAATACCCCATGGGCAACTACCAATCTGAGTGCCCAGATGATGTAGGTGGGAGTTTTTTTTAAAAAAGGCTCCCAAATTTAAATGGAACCTGATGTTCTTCTGATATGTGTGTGTTAAAGGCTAATTTATTCATTTGCCTTAATTTAAATGCTGGTGTCTGGGTTGTTGTTTTTTTTAAACATTATTCTGTCTCTGTGGGGAGAAGAAAGGGGAATAAGGTCTGATAGTGTTATGAGAATCTCCTCTACTGGTCCACACATGGACAATGTTAGTATAAAAAACCTGGATTTCTAAAGACTGGTCCAAATGAGCACCTTGTCTTCTGCTCTAGAAGCTCTGTTGACATGCTAGAGCACTTGTGATACTTGCATTGAAAAGAGAACAGAATTTTTTTTATCTTGCCCAATTTTACCATTATTGTACATATTGAAGATCTTAATAAAAGAAGTCCTATTTTAAAGTGAATGCTCTCTAACTTATCACCTCCCCAGTTTGTCTGCAATCTGGGGGAGGGGGCGGGGAGGAAAAACACAGGGTTTTCAGTGAGCTATCTAGCTGTCCATTTGCTGGAGCATCAACTGCTGCTCCCCCCCAATTGTGTGACCAACTTAAAACTCTCACACTTGCAGTTGTGGCTCGGAGACTATCACCGCCTAGTGATGGCTTACTACAGCCCCCCCAAGCAAGAGGGGGGAATGGACAGCACCTGCACGCCGCGTGAGAAGGGCATTATCTGGCTAACCGCCTGGGGTGGGAGACATCTACCCTGGCCCGGTGCCCGCTCCCGAGCCCTCCACTCCAGCACCCCCAGCCCGGGGAGCAGGGTGCCGGTAGCAGCGCTGCACGCAGCAGCTGGCGTTCACAGCGGGTGAAGGAGTCACGCCGCTCCGTGAGTACCAGGAGCTACCGGGTCCACTGCAGAGAATAGCACATGCCATTCTCCCATCTACAATGGTAGAGTCCAACTCCACCCCCGTCCCAGGGAATAGTAGGTGCCACTTTCCCGTCCCCTGGAAAGGTGGGGGGAGCCGGCGTGATGTCATCACGTGAAGCCTGCTCCGGCCGCCGCGTTGGTTGCCAGAGTGTTCTGTTGAATTCGTTCCCTGCGCGCGCGCAGAAGGGCGGTTGCTAGGTAAGGAGCGGCCCTTAGTTACCGCTCCGAGGTCGGCGGCGGGGCGCAGGAAGATGGTGGCAACTCCGCGGGTAAGGCCTGGAAGTTCACTCCTTCCTCCCTCCTGTGTGGGGCCAGCGGGCTCCTCCCCTCTCGCGCCCCACTCCTTCCCGGGGCGACGGAGGGGCACTCAGAGGAGGTGCTGGGAGGCCATGGAGACAGCAGGTCAAGGGGTAGCCCCCATCCCCACGCACTGTGCCACTCCGTCCCATAGAGAGAGCAGGTCACCGTATACCTCCCCCTCCCGTGGAGACAGTGCGTCGGGGTAGCTCCCACTATGCACTGTGCTACCCTGCCCATGGAGACGGTAGGTGAAGGGGCACCACCCCCATGCTCTATGCCCTTCCCCTCTACCCCCCACGCCTTGTGCTCCCCTCTAGTATGGAGATAGCTTTATTATTTATATTGCAGTAACACTTAGGTGCCTCAGCCCTGAATCCGGACCCCATTGTGCTAGGCACTGTACAAATACAGAGCAAAAAGACCGTCCCTGTTGTCCCAAAGATTTAGCTCTATGTTTAGACCTGGGTTAGGCGACTCAGTGGTAAAAATGCCTTTGCTGCTACAGGTTAGTAGTGCAATGGCGAGAAACTTGCCAGAAAATGCTAGTATCAACATAATCTAAGTTTAACCAGCTAACAATCTGATTCTCTGCGATTATGCTTCAACCCTGACTTCCAAGAGACTACTACAAGTACGAGGGGTCAGAGGTAGTGGTTATTCAGGAGCGCTGCCAGCTTTTCCGCCACCCCGCAATGCCGCCCCCCTCAGAGGCGGCAGAAGGTCCCACCGCTGAAATACCGCCGTGGTTACCGCCCCCCAAATTGTAGTGCTATAGGCGACCGCGTAGGTCGCCTAATGGGTTGCGCCGGCCCTGTGGTTATTAATTTTACTTATAGAATTCCAACAGCATGGTAGCTACTTTACAGCAAGTAGACAAGGTCCTTGTCCCAAATAGTTTAGCTCAAGGGTGTCATATTGTTCTTTGAAAAACATTAAAGATTGTAGCTCTCATTTTAATATTGGTTGTTTTTTGTCATTTTTTTTCCAGTACAAAATGTTAGTGAATCTAATAAAACTTTTTGATTACATATATTGAGGAAACAAAATGAGAAAGCTTGGGTACTTCTTGGGATGTTGTCTTTCCTTTTTATTTGCGTAGGGATATTTCTTGTAGGTTTTAGTTTTATTTCATACTTCTGTCCATATGTTGTTTAAAATTGCAGTAAAGGTTTTAAATAACAACAGCAAAGAGATTTTAGGCCTAATTCCTCTAGTTCAGATGTTCCATTCCTGCACCAACACATTCCATGCCAGCCAGCACCTGCATGCATGTATTCCTTATTCAGAGACTGGTCTGAAATAGTACCTTTTTTGCTCTTCCTTTCTAATTTTGCTTCTCTCCTTTCCTTTCATTCTTGAGGTCACTATGGAGACAGAGCTTCGGAACACCATAGTCTTCAATGCATCCAAAAAGGAGATTTTCACTGTCAACAGTGGTTACAAGTCCTTACAGAAGAGGCTTCGTAGTAAATGGAAGATACAGAGGTGAGGGAGTTTCTTCAACTTTCTTTTTCATGCTTTGTAGCACAAGAGTGAAACTGACATCAATGAGTAATTACATGTAAGCTAATTGGAGATGGGACCACTTTAATGCTGACTTTGGGGGGTAATTCATAATATAGAAATGTTTGGGAATGTTAATAGAAAATTAAAAAGATTATTTCCGTTGGTTCTACCCAGTGACATTAGCTGTAGCTCTGCTGTTGCATGGTGTTGGAGGACTTTTATTTTGAACTTTCAGATACTGTGGTAATGGAGAGGACAGAGCTTAGCTGATAATGGTGAGGTTCCAAATGTGTGTGTACTAATCTGCACTGCATGAAATATCTATTGATAGGCAAAAGTGTCAAGATAATTTGAACCCTAGCCTTTGTACATCAAGTTTATGGTATTGGTCACCCACCTGCTGTAATCAGAATTAAAACACAGGAAAATAAGAGAGTGGGGCTGATTGTCAGCTGATTTAAATTGCCATAGCTCTAGTGAAGTCAACTGAGCGGTAACAATTTACATCAGCTGTGGATCTGCCACAGTGTCTTTCTAGAATACTTATTTTCCTTCTTCATCAGTTCAAATTTGTAGTTATTTATTTGGGATAATAAAATATCAAATTTAAAACCAGAGTAAACAGATGTAAAGTGACTGACTGAAGTGACTTGCTTTGCGTTCCTCTGCCTAGTAAAGGCAACCCAGGATTCAGTCGTGGACTGTATCTAAAATTACAATGTAATGTGTGTCTTTATTAACTTATTCATAGTTTAAAAGATGAGATCACATCCGAGAAGCTAGCTGGGGTAAAATTGTGGATTACTGCAGGGCCCAGAGAGAAGTTCACTGCAGCTGAGGTAAGAAATATTCATAAAAAAGAAAAAAAGCCAACAATGGTTTGCAGGTTAGTTATGCTTCCAGATTTGTCTAGGAACCCAGAAGAAAGGTGGCCCAAAACATTCTGTAATAGCACTGTAGTTTGGAAAGCCTATTTTACATACATTTAGATTTGAACGCTTCTTGATCTTTTAGGGTCAAGTTGGTTGCAAGTAGCTGAAACCACTTATGCCTCATTTCCATATAGTTCTTTGGAGTTCTGTACTTAGGGCCTCTGACTGTATTCTTGTGTTCTTTCCATCTTATTGTTTTAGTTTGAGGTTCTGAAGAAATATCTAGAAGAGGGTGGGGATATCCTGGTGATGCTGGGAGAAGGTGGTGAATCCCGATACGACACCAACATTAACTTCTTGTTAGAAGAGTATGGAATCATGGTCAATAATGGTAACTTGAACTTTTGTAGATGCAAACCGTGTATGGTTCTTATTAGAAATTAGGGTTTCAAAGCCACTTCCATTATAAACACTTGAGGAAAAAGAAGGCTCATATCTATTAGGGGAGAAAAAGATACTCTGTGATCTGAGTTATTCCATACTCCTTCTCAACCCAGCAGTGAATTTTTTTTGTAGCCTAGTAAAATTCCAATCAGCTGTTCTTGCAATGTCCAAGTATAAATAATCAGTGTGTCCTCACCAAATAAGACATTTTTCAGATGTTTCAGTGTCAGTTGGCTAGTGGGTTCACTTTTTATTGCACCAGAGTGGTACTGAGTTCATCATAGTTTTGGAAACCTCTAAGACCCATAATAAAAGATTGAACTTGTTGAACTAGATTTTTTTGTTTTAAACCTAGCCTCCCTGTCTGCGCTTGCAAATAATTGCAGGTTCAAGTGAAGCAGGTAGACACATGATTGTGCCTGCATTTTAGGTGATTAATCTGCATATCTTCACCTGAATTTTGAAATAAGTGTTCCCGCTGTCTTTTGATGCCTGAAGCTGCAGGTCCAAAAAGGGGCCATAGGTTAAGGCTGTTCCAAGTTATGCTGGGAACCAAATAATCCCCAGGGTTATAGCATTAGAAATAGGAATCGAACCCACATCTCATTACTCTCAATCTCATGTTCTAAGCACTAGACAAACTGCCTCCATAAAAGACTTAAATTTCTTCTTTTTTTCTTTAAGATGCTGTGGTGAGAAATGTATATTATAAGTACTTTCATCCTAAGGAAGCCTTGGTCGCCAATGGAGTTTTGAATAGGTAATCGTTTTGGGGATATAGATCTGTGAGTAACATTATTGCAAATCCATGTAACTTTAATCAGGTTTGTGTTTCTACCTCTTCTAGGGAAATCAGCAGAGCTGCAGGGAAAGCAGTGCCTGGGATAATAGATGAAGACAACAGTGGAAATGACTCACAGTAAGTGTATTTTCCTCACCAGCGTCTTCAAAGGAAAAATTTAGCACAGTCACAAAGTGTTAAATTACCGGGCCAGGGCAATGACTGAAGTACCCAGTGCTTCTATTGAGATGTCCTAATGCATTTCTTGGTCTCCACTTCTTGCTTCTCGAGTTTCAAGCCTAAATGGGTGAATTCTTTAGCAACGCTTGCCAGCCAGTATAAGAGTAACAATGATGGGTTCTGAAGGGAGTCCCATCTATTCCTACTGTCCAGACCTGTGATGATTAAATCAACCTTGTATGTGGATTTGAAAAGGCTTAAAGGACATAAAATGGTGACCCCCATCCTTAGTACCCTGCAGACTTGTAGAATTGAGTGGATTAGGCATAGGCAAGAAGAGTTCAGTAGAAGGCAGGCAGGGGGGAGGAAGGTATTAATCCAGGGAAACTCATACACTTGAAAAATTTGGTGGGTTTCCCTCTTTCCTTCTCCTTGTAGTTCCTTTATTTTGCTGTAGGGCAGAAGAATACTGAAGAACCATCAGCCTTTCCATAAAAACTGTAGCTAATTGTGTTCTTTCTTATGGCTTATTTTGGGGGCTATACTCATTATGGTCCTCATCACAGGGAAGAATTTAAGTGTAGAAAGATTTAGTATAGTTATGTTCCAGAGCATTTATTTGTTTGAGAGTTAATTACCCCTACTTGTTTCTCATATCTAGGAATATCTGAAAGATAACCAAAAGGTTACACTTAAACTTACTGAGAATTCCAACCATAAAAAACTCTAGAAAGAGTCCCAGATCTTATTCTAGTCAGCAAGGTTTCGAAAGTGTGCTTTTGTGAGCCTGCACTGTCCGTGACACAAGTCAGGATTTATGCACACAGACCATGATTTGTACGTGTGCCAACTTATGCATTTGAAAATCTGTGTCTCAGCTTGGTTAATATTGCTAATGCCTCTAACTACAAACAAACAATGCAGGATTGAACATCAGGAATATCATCGACAAATCTAAAGTTAACAAATCTAGTCTCTGAAATTTAGCAGACACTAATAAAATGCTTGTATTTTCTGCAGGGCTCTCACTTTTGTGTATCCATTTGGTGCCACACTGAATGTGATGAAACCAGCAGTGGCTGTTCTGTCCACAGGATCTGTCTGCTTTCCACTCAACAGACCCATTTTGGCTTTTTACCATTATAAGGTACAATACTGCATAAAATAAGCTATCCATCCCCCAGTAAAGAAATGCAACAGTATGATATGGCAAATGTATATACGCCTGTTTCTACTCCCAATGCACCTACAAACCCTTGAACCTGCTTGACAATTCTTGATTCTTTTTTGTGTAAAGCTCTATTGCACAGAGTTCAAAGAAGAAAAAAGTTTGATAACCAAAGATTATGTACTTTTAGATTTTGTTTTTTATTTCCAGTTTTACTCTCTTTCCACCATTGTAGTAACCATCTAGGAAGTGAGATTATCAGTTCAGCTCCATGTAGACAATTTTGAGGTAGGGACTCTTGGAAATTAGAAGATTTTGTATCCATGATCTTAGCCATTGGCTTTGGTTTGGTACTTGCTAGTGTGCAAACATTTCTCCATAATAAGTACTATGTGATGCTTAAATTTTATGGTTAATATGTTACAATGAAATTTTATATTTGGTATCTTAGTGATGTAGGGACTTCTCCCCTAAATGTGCACAAAGTTACACATGCATGTTATGGGTAAAATAGACCCCATAAAGTATTAGAGGCAGTAAAAATGCATGAAGTCCTATTATTACAAGGTTTCCAGCCCATTTAAGACAGGGGAGACTGGGGCAGCACTTGCCAAATCACAGCCTGCCTACTTCCATGGCAATCAAAGATGGAACAGTTTTCTCACCCACCACTCCTACTTACATTTATGGAGCAAGTGTTTATACATGTGGTCATTTTGAAATCACATGCACAAACATACATTTTTGTAATATGTTAATCATCAAGTCATATAAAGCCTTGATCCCCCTTGGATTAGAACCTTACCAGTTCGAATTGCGTTTCAGCACTGCTGTTGTTTTAGCTGAGTTTTAGCACTCTTTCCTTGGACAGGAATATTTTATCTGAGAACCATAATGACTTAACTGTGCTATGGACTAAACCGTAAAGTGCTTATCCCAACCCCCAGTTGCATCAGTTAATAACTGAACTGTTGCATCAGTTAATAACTGAACTCTAACAGGGTTGTCAGATGAAAAAAATTCTAGACCATACAGGCCAAGGAAACTGGATCAGAAATGTGAATTTAAACACAGTTGCTGCTAGCACATTTGTCACAAAGGAGACAGGGCATAAGTGTGTAATGTATTTTTTAAAAGCTCTTTAATTAAATTTAGTGAATGTTATCTTCCCAAAATTTCTGAATGTGTAAGTTTTCTTTGGTTTCGATATAGTGAGAAAATTAAATGAAAACTTGTCTGTGAGATGAGAACCTGATAATCTGAAGCCAGTCTTCTAAATTGATTTAGGCACACAATTGCATGTGCAAATCAGATAACTGTGCATGCTCATCCATTTAATTCATAATTGGTGTGTGTGATCTGATTTCACTGCACAAGTGAAAGGGCTTGTATATTTTGTGAGCACAGTAGCATGCTCGACTATATAGAAATCTGGCCCTTGATTCTCAACAAAATTCCTAATGATCTTCTAAAGAGTCTGCTTCTTTCCTCAAAGGGGGTAAGAAAATGTTGTTTCCATCAGAGTTCTCATCACGTACTGTCCCTGGCAATCTCCCTTTTGATATAAGAAAATAGCATGAAAGTCAAGGGAGTAGAACTGATCTTTAATTAGGCTTTCTTTTTTTCTATTTAGCTGGAGGAAATTATAGACAAAATGCTGGAAGATGAAGCTGAAGACAATGGTAGAATCTCTGTCAGGGCAGAGAAAAGGATTAGAAAGAAAATATATAATCTGTTTGAGAGAAGTGAGGTAGGGAAAAGAATAGCAATAAATAATAGAAGAACAGTAGATAAACTTAATAGGGAAATCAGGAGGAAGAGATGAATGAGGCATTTTGAGAACAAATAACGAAATATCCAAAACACAGACTCGGTAGTAATGGGGGACTTTAATTACCCTTGCATCTGTTGGAAAAGTAATACAGCAAAATTCAAAATTTCCAATAAATTTATTGGAATGAATTGGGGACTACTTTTTGTTTCAGTAGGTAGCGGAAGCAGCCAGGTGGACAGCCATTTTAGCCTTGATTCTGACACATAGGGAAGAAATGGCTGCAAATTTAAAAGTTGAAGGCAGTTTGGGTGAAAGTGATTAATAAGTGATAGAGTTCATGTTTCTAAGGAAAGGAGGGAGTGAGAGCAGCAGAATAAGGACAATGGACTTCAAAAAAGCAGATTTTAACAAACTCACAGGGGTAAGGTCCCATGGGAAGAATATGTAAGGGAAAGACGAGTTCAGGTGAGCTGGCAGTTTCTCAAGGAGACACTATTTAAAGATATAAGAACAAAGTATCCCAATGTGAAGGAATGAAATGAACAATAGTAAGAGGCCAGCATGGGTCCATCAGGAGCTCTTTAATGTCCTGAAAATCTAAAAGGAATCTTACACAAAGTGGAAAAATGAACAAATTGTTAAGGAGGACTACAGAAGAATAACAAGCTTGTAGGGGCAAAATCAGAAAGGCTAAGGCCCAAATGAGTTAAATCTAATAAGGGACATAACAGGCAGTAAGAAGAGGTTCTTTAAATACATTAGGAGCAAGACAAAGATGAGGGAAATTGTAGATCTCTGCGTAGCAGGGAATGAGAGCGCTTAAATGACAACATCAAGAAAGCTGCAGTGTTTAATGCCTATTGCTTCAGTTTTCACTGAAAAGGTAAATTGTGACCAGATACATAACACAATTAATATTAACAAGGAAGAAGGAGTGTAAGCCAAAATAGATGTATTCAAGTTGGCAGGGCTTGATTCTAGGGTGTTAAGGAACTAGTTGAAGCAATTTTGGAACCATTGGAGGACCAATGAGGTCTCAGAGGACTGGAAAAGGGCAAACATAGTACCTATCTTTGAAAAGGGGAACAAAGAGGACCAGGCAATTATAGACCAGTCAGCCTAACTTTGATATCTAGAAAGGTACTGGAACAAATTACTGTACAATCAGTTTGTAAGCACCTGGAGGATAATAGGGTTATAAGGAATAGCCGGTTGGATTTGTCAAGAACATATAATTCCAAACCAACCTAATTTCCTTCTTTGAGAGGGTTACTGGCCTAGTGGATAGGGAGGAAGCAATAGACACGATCTATCTTGATTTCATAATTAAATTAGGGAGATGTGGTCTAGATGAAATTGCTATAGGATGGGTGCATAACTGGTTGAAAGACTGTATTCAAAGAATAGTTATCAATAATTTGCTGTCAAACTGGAAGGATGTATCTAGTGGAGTCCCACAAGGGTCAATCCTGGGTCTGGTACTATTCAGTATGTTCATTAGTGACTTGGATTGTGGAATGGAGTGTATGCTTATACACTTTGAAGAGGGGGCTCAGGGCAGGAGGTTGGGGTGCAGGAAGGGTGTGGGGTGCAGCGGGGGCTCAGGGCAGGGGGTTGGGGTACACGGGTGCAGGGTGCAGCAGGGAGCTTGGCAGGGGGTTGGGGTACACGGGTGCAGGGTGCAGCAGGGAGCTCAAGGCAGGGGGTTGGGGTGCAGGAGGGGTGCCAGGTGCAGGCAGGGGGCTTAGGGCAGGGAGTTGGGAGGTGGGGTGCAGGTGGGGTTTGGGCTCCAGCCCGGCGCTGCTTACCTAAAGTGACTCCAGGGTGGCAGCGGCACGCACTGGGGCCAGAGCAGACTCCCTGCATGCCTGCTCTGGCCCCACGCCTCACCACTCCAGGAAGCGCGATGGCCACTAGGGGGCGGGGGGAACGACTCTGTGTGCGCTGCCCTTGCCATGCCTCCAGGTACCTCCCCGGAAGCTCCCATTGGCCGCGGTTTCCTGTTCCTGGCCAATGGGAGCTGCGGGGGGGCGGTGCCTGAAGGCAAGGCAATGCATGGAGCTCTCTGCCCCCCCGCCCGGGGGCCGCAGGGAAGTGGTGCCAGCCGCTTCTGAGAGCGGTGCGGGGGCCATAGCGCCATGGGGGGCAATCCTGTGGGCTGGATTCGGCCCGCAGGCTGTAGTTTGCCCACCCCGGCCTAATCTGTCACAAGGGAGATTTAGGTTAGATATTTGGAAAATCTGTCTGTCTATAAAGCTAGTTAAGCACTAGAATAGACTTCCAAGGAAGGCTGTAGAATCCTCCTCATTATAGATTTTAAAGAACAGGTTAGACAAACACCTGTCATGGAAGATTGTGACATTCCCGAGGGTACAATCTGACCTGTTGAACAGTTGTGTCCCCTCAAATCTCCAACCTGGCATGCCCTTTACACTGCTTTGCTGGTAGAGCAATCCCTCCTGCTCGCGCACACAGCCTCTAACATATAAAATCAGTTCCAGCTGAATTACATGAATGCTGTGGCCAGTCACTCATTAATTACATTCAGGGTGATGCCAGCAACTTCTCAGTCCCAGATCTTCTCCCAGAAATGTGCATCTTGTACTGCCCAGCTCTCTACTGGACTATGCAAACTCGTATAAAGTCTGTCATTTCATTAATGGAAAATGATGTTCACAAACCTTGCTATCTCAAGTGGAGATTCCCAACACTTCAATCCAAACACACACAGGTTTAGATAAAATAATAAAACAAGTTTAACAGCTACAGAAAAATAGATTTTAAGTGATTACAAATAATGAGGCATAAAAGTCAGAATTGGTATCTAATTTAGCAAGCTAAATGGATTCAAAGCAAAGGTTTTTCTCACCCTGTGTTTTTCACAGTCTTTACTGGCTGGAAGCCTCTAGACCAGTACCCCTCTCACAGTTCAGTGTTTCTTCAGGTGCTGTTGCTGCTGTGAGCAGAGATGAGTAGACAGAGGTGATTTGGGAGCCTCTGTTTCTCATTCTTATACCCTTCTCCCCACTTTGAGGATTACCTCCAGCTGGGGTTCAGGTTACAGTCAGTCTGTTTACACAGAAACCCCTCAGCTGTTCCATTGCCAATATGTAAAGTTCTCGCTCTTACCATTCTTCCTGCCAAAGAATGGCCTCTTAACCAGGTGATAGCCCATGATAGTCCATTTGATTATGCTGATACTTGGCTGGGGTGTCAGTATGTTTTTTGACTCTGAAAAACTGCTTTGGGCCTGTTTTTCTAACTTTGGAACTTGGCACAGCAATATTATACAGTAGAATCTTACAAATTTACATACAGTGTTGCCACACATTTTTACCAGGACAGTAATGTTCAGCAGATTTAGTTTTCAAGTGATACCTCAGAAGATATACTTTGTACAAAATGTATAATGGTTTTGTAAAGAGGATGTACATAGGGGTACAGCCTGTCACAATGATCTAGTGTACTTGGTCCTGCACAAAGAGCTGGACTAGATGACCTCTCAAGGTTCCTTCCAGCCCTACATTTCTATGATTCTATGAAACGGTAACAGCTGAGGATGTGTTAGGGCAGTGGTTCTCAAAGCCAGTCTGCCGCTTGTTCAGGGAAAGCCCCTGGTGGGCCGGGCCAGTTTGTTTACCTGCCGTGTCTGCAGGTTCGGCTGATCGCGGCTCCCACTGGCCGTGGTTCGCCGCTCCAGGCCAATGGGGCAGACTGGCTTTGAGAACCACTGTGTTAGGGATAAAAGTCACTTGCTTTAGGTTGTTTCCTTTCCTGGAGTCATTTACTAAGTAGGAGCTAAATAGAAAGTACAAGCATTCCGTTCATACTCAGAAATTTACCATTATGTTTATCCTTTGTTCAGTACAAGTAAACTGGAACCCTATTTGAAGCAAATTCTTTACAACAGCAGTTTTTATGGTTATATTATTTGCTATGAATTTTAATCTTGGTGCCCAGAAGAAATATTACTGGTGGTTGTGCTGTTTTGAAAACTTACTATTTCTGGGGTGGGGGGTGTCATCTTACATAATTCTTTATATGACATTTTAAATTCAGCTAATTAAAATATACTTGTCTGCATTTTTTGTAACTCTACTTATAAAGAGCTGTGCCTTTGCTTTGTTAGCTAGCCTGGGGCTTTGAAAGCTATGTTGACTTGCATGCACGCCTGCCTCACTTTTGCAGGTATTGACTCTGAACTACTCAAGAAAGGTGCGCATGAGATTAGCTATGTATTAATCTCAGTTAAGATCTTATTCTTTCTTGCTCTATTGATGAGTTGTTGTTTTTTTAAGGAGACAAAAACTACAATAAAATACATACTATTTGCTTATTGTTGATGTAATCTTATTTGCTGCTCTGCTTTGTGGAATGCCCATGAAATAGCTCTCTAATCCCATAAATACAGAGCATTACTTCTAAGGGTAATGTTAATAAAAGAATAAACCTGCTAAAAGAATGCATTTATTTTATCCTAATGCTACACAGTCAAGAGATTGTCCTCTTGCAAGTTGTCATACCTACTTCTTGTTCCCATTTCCCTCTAATTAAAATAATGTAATAGTTTAGAGCATGGTATGAATCCTCTGAATATTTGTGATCTGACTTTTCTTTTTTATATGTTAACTTTGTTGACAGAACCAAGGTGGAAAGATGGCAGTGTTGGGATCTTGCCACATGTTCAGTGACCAATATTTGGATAAAGAAGAAAACAGCAAGATCATGGTAGACTTTTAAAATATATTTTTAAATTATAATTAGTCTTTTCATAACATTCACAAGCACACCCAACCCTTGTAGTTTGTTCCCAGAGCACAGATACTAGCATCACTATGAAATAGTTGGGGGATGGAGAACCAGACTTAGCATTGAAATAGTGAGGGAGATTTTTCAAAGGCATTGATAGCAGTTGGGAACCCAACTGTGTATGTTGCAAAGGGGAACTCTGGAAAGCTTTTGCTGCTTCTGCTCTCTCGACCATGATTATGTTTGTGTGTGTTTTTAAAATATGCAGTAGGGTTTTTTGGTCATTAAATAGTTGAAATTTGTCACAGCTAGAAATGTGGCAACACAATTATTAATATTATTTTGCACTTACAGCTCCTTTTGTTTAAATATCACAAAGTGCTTCACAAAGGTTGGTATGTATTACCATCCTTGTCTGTGGTTTTTTTTGTTTTTTTGTTTTTTTTTTTTAAAGGAAGCATCATGTTAAGTGACATAGGCATTCACAGAGCAATTAAATAACATGCCATTGCTCATGCAAAGATTCAGGGGTAGAACTTGGAAGAGAATTTTGGTATTACAATCATTCCCTTGTTCTAGCCACTAGATAACACACTTCTATTTGATCCAGATTATTAGGCAGTTTGTCTCTACATGTTCTTTCAGTTTCTGTATGTGTTTCTTTGTAACATGACTTCTTTTGTATGTTCATTTGTAACTGCATCTTGAGCTTCATTAACCTCTCTATGCATTGTCCTTTTAAAACAAATATAATGAAAGGAGTATTCTGATTGGCTGGCTGATGAAGGACTGTCATGATTTGCATTGCTATACAAATACACGTTAAAAACATAAGGCCACATTAACCTCTCTAAGTTAATGCAACTCAGTTGAAGTCGATGGAGTTGCACTTGCCAGTTTGTCCCCATAGTCCTTGCCCAAGTACAGTAGCTGGTAATCTCTCCTATTCAAATATTCCTTATAAAAGTACAATTCCGCAATCATTTACCCATTATTGCATTTTTCAAGAGCACTTATGAACTTCAGACAGCCCACATTTTTCAGGCGGATGAACTGAATTGGTTTTCATCCTCTTCCCTTGCAATTCACCTGCATCCAGTATAAAGTGCACTCTTTGCCATGTTTTGTTGCTTTGGTAAGTAATACAAATACTCTTAATATTACTGGTTTTCTCCCCCCGATATTCTTTATTGTTTTATCCGTCTCTTTCACATTTATGCCATCTCGTCCATCGGGTGGATTTGACAAGGAGTTTTTAAATGTTTTAGCATTACAGTAAATTATTCGACACTCCAAAAACTTAATACGCATCTGTGGTTCCACAGGATGTACTTTTCCAGTGGCTCACAACCACGGACATCCATTTAAATCAGATTGATGCAGAGGACCCTGAGGTAAGAGACATTCATCGTGTGATAGCTAATAATCTTTTAATCCACTAGGACCAGAATTACAGAAGTACCTGCCTAGCACCCCATAGTTCAAGGCTGTATCCATGTTCTTATTACAGATCCCTTAGGATCGGGTAGTAAATAGGCGGACCGCAGGCCAAATCCTTATCATCAGATGCTTTTGAGTGGACCCCTAAATCTTTTCATTTACATATTATTATTATTTATTTTATTTTCTCTGGAGTCTGGACCATGACTATACCTTGACTAAGAAATCTGGACATTGACAAAAAATATTTGACTACCCCAGTCTTAAGAGTTTTGTTTAATTTTCCGGTTTAAAAATTCTCTTCAGACAGCAACTTGGCAAGTCAGATCTCTCTCTAACAGGTTAATTTGTTACTCTTTAAAAAAAGCAAACATTTATAATAAATGAAAATCAAATGAGTAATAACGTATCAGTTGCCACTGAATGAAGATAACAAGAAGGCATTAAAATACAGTTACAGTCTTACTTAAACCCCCATAATCTGGAGTCTCTCAGATCAAGATTCAGACCTCATTATCTATGCTCTTTGAGACATCACCATGGATAGTAACCCTGATGTTCTGGTCAAGCTTTTACCTAGATATTTGAGTTTGGCTCCTGGACTCAAATGTTCAACATTTTAGAGAGATATGTAACAACAAACAGTATTTTAATGTAACTTCTAATGTGACTTTTGTTGTTGGTATCGCATCCAAATGTTGTAGTGAATGAACTTCAAGGTCTCAAAACTGAAACTGTTGGGGGCAATTTTGGAGATATCCCTGGCATTTTTGCCACATGTAGATTAGGATTCTTTGCAGTATTTGGATAGTTATTCATCATAAAATGTCAGTCATGGAGGTGTTTGCATCCTATTTGCCACTGGTTACCATTCCTTTTTGCCAGATTTTTTTAGTTTAATTTAAACTTTATTGTGGAGACTTTTCAAGTCTGATACTTTTGCATTTCTGCTCTGTGCCCTCACACTTCAGGGGCAAACATGTAGCAAATAGAACATTTCTGTAGCTGAGTGGAGACCAGCCAATTTGTCAATTTTGGGGTAACTTTTGAAAAATGTTGCATATGAATATATTTTCTTTTACTTGAAAATACCTTACACACACGGGGAAGGGGGAATTGCTCTATAAATAACACACACGAGTTAGTCTGAACGTCAATTTGACAAGCTTGCAATCTATTAATTAGCAGTAGAATTGACACACCCACACTCTTGTGCTTCAGGAACTAGAAGAACAGCAGTCTTTGTCCATTGACTTCAGAGCACCATGGCGGGAGCTGCCTTCAGCTCCTCTTGATAAGTGAAAGACAAGGAAATTCAAATGTAGCATCCCTTCTGCAATTGAAGCAGCAATACATGGACAAGACATGTGAGATCACAGTTCATGTGTCTTGGGCATAGAAAGATTCCTGTCTGCCTTGGTGCAAGACACCCATTACTGTAAAATAAAATGTACACATTGGTTTGAAAATATTTGTTGCTGATCATGTAGTTCTGTTGATTTTAACATCTGTTTTAATGCAGGGATGGACCTTTTGTCTACCGGGGGCCACTGCAGGGGAAAGCAGCTCGGAGCTTCCCCTAGGCTCCGGGGTGGGGCCAGAAATGAGGGGTTCACGGAAGGGGATCCGGGCTGGGGCTGAGGTGTTCGGAGTGTGGGAGCAGGCTCAGGGCTTGGGCAGGGGGTTGGGGTGCAGGCTCTGAGAGGGAGTTAGGGTGCAGGAGGGGGCTCATGGCTGGGGCAGGGGGTTTGGAGGGGGTGTGCATTCTTTGGGAGTGGGCTGGGGCGGGAGGTGGGGTGCAGGAGGGGGTGAGGGGTGCAGGCTCTGGCCGGGCGCCGCTTACCTCAGGCAGGTCCCAGTCAGCGGCACAGCAGGGCTAAGGCAGGCTCCTCCCCAACTCCCAGAAGCGGCCACGATGTGGCCAGGTGGCTATGCACGGTGCATGCTGCCAGTGGCGCGCCCACAGGCGCCACCCCCGCAGCTCCCATTGGCTGCGGTTCCCGGCCAATGGGAGCTGAAGGGGCAGCACCTGCGGGTGGGGGTAGGCACACCCGGACTCAGAGGTTCTCTGATCGCCCCTGCGCCTAGCCAGGGCCGCAGGGACAGCCGACTGACTGGCCTGGCACCCTAGCTTCCACCTGCAGCGGGGCGAGCTGGTGCTCATGTTCACTTTCTTTTCACATAAAACTAAATAGTTCTCTGTGACATTCCTAAATGAAATACAGTGGCCTGCATTGTGAAGACTCTTGGGAGGAAAAGGGTGTAAACTGAAGTTTTCTTATGTAGAAAAAATTATTTATTTTTTTTAAGTCAAGTACAAGGTAGGAGGAGCTTATTTCCTGTAGTTCCCCTTACTCATAGCAGTGTCATGGTGTTCAGATTTCAGACTATACAATGCTTCCAGATATAGCCACACTGTCTGAGCGACTACGAGTGTGTCTACAAGAGGGAGACGAGAACCCACGAGATTTCACAACGCTCTTTGATATGTCAATTTATCAGCTGGATACAACGTCCCTCCCTAAAGTTATCAAGTTAGTACCTATGAAGTGTTTGTGTGTTTGGTCTTATTCTGCATTTCCTCTTGATGTGTTTTTAAGCATACATATACTGAAGGAAACACTTTCACTTTCTTAATTTATTATTGTAAGATGCTGATTAGATGGATGTCCTGAATTTTCACCCTGGGATACTTGGATTTAAACATGCCATAGGTTACAAATAGAAAAGCTGAGCAATCTATCTGCATTGTCCATTTTTGGGTGGGTGCTTGCCCATTTTTTTAGAAGCAATTGCTTTGTAGTTGTTGCGGAGATCAAAGTTACTGTGTCATTGTGGTAATTAAAGAACCCATGACATATTTTCACAAATAGGGTGTTAACCTTGGTGTCCTGGGCAAATTCAAATTCACAGTTTGTATCTTATACATGAAAATGTATTATCTTCTCCCTCAGACTTTGCCTTTTTCTTGATTGTAGATCTTATGAACAGCTGAATGTGAAACATGAACCTCTCCAGCTCATTCAGCCTCAGTTTGAGACTCCACTACCTGCACTCCAGCCAGCTGTGAGTAATCTTACATGACTGAGCTCCTGACTGACCCCTGAGATGCATAGAATCCACCTTGTAATGTGAACCTTTTTGTTATAAAGAACTATATGGAAGAGACAGAGAAACAGTAGAGCATTAACCATTGAATGCCTTAGCACATGTCTCTTATGAAGTGGCACTCTTTATGATCCTATGAATGTGTGTTCAGTCAGATCATATGATTGAAAACAATGAAACACCTTAAGTGCACACGGGGTAAGCAGAGACCTGCTGCCAGCAGAACCCACTAAATCCTGAAGATGTTAAAATGCTCCATACATCTAGTATTTCCACAGGTCTCCCTAGTTGCTTTATATTGCTCTCAGCCAGTGGTGCCCAACTTGAAGGCCAAATGTTATTTCAGAAAGGTCCTGAGGCCACAGTCTGTATCTTAACTCTTTCCCTAGGTTCAGGCAGAGGCAGTCAGGTTCCCATCCTGCTCTCATTAGGGCTCCCACAAGGAGGTAGTGGAGCAGCCAGAGCTACTCTCTCCTTTCTCCCCTCCTTGCTGAGCTCACATCAGAGCTGTTCCCGCAGATGTGAGGCGGGTTGTAGGAGGTGTTTGGGAAAAGTGTCTCCTATTCCCATTCCTTAAAAATCACAAGGTGTGGCTTAGGGAGCACGTTCTCAGTTTGTAACAAAATACATATTTCCTTTTTTACACAGTGGCCTTTGAGGGACATAAGGCTGCAGGTTGGACACCACAGCTTTTAGTGATTTTTGAGTAGTGTTCATAGTCTCTTTCCAGACAATTTTTACAAGGTCTCATAAGAACAGCTTTCCAAATCAGATCACTTAAACCACTAACCTTCCTTTCTGGAATATTTCAGTCTAAAATTCAAACATTCATATTGTCCAGATGGTTTTATTGTCACGTGAGACATGAATGAAGAGCAATCAGTATTAATGCAGTGGTTCTGGTTGTGATGCCAAATGGCATAAAAGTCAAGCAATTCAAAGTTAAATCCCATGTCAACCTCAGCTAACGTTGCCTATTGCACATATACTCAGTGATACAAAATACTGCATATGGCATTAGTGTTTATGCCTCAGGACTGGTCTACACTGGGGGAATGGGGTCGATGTAAGATACACAACTTCAGCTACGGGAATAGCGTAGCTGAAGTCGACGCATCTTATTTCAACTTGCGTCCCGTCCTCATGGCGCGGGATCGACAGCCGTGGCTCCCCCATTGACTCCGCTACCGCTGCTCACCCTGGTGGAGTTCTGGAGTCGACGGGAGTGCGTTCGGGGATTGATATATCGCGTCTCGTCTAGACGCGATATATCGATCCCCGATAGATCGATCGCTACCCGCCGATCCGGCGGGTAATCTGGACGTACCCTTAGTTGTATGAGCAGCGTGGCTGAATGAAGGGTTCCTACAGCAACCAAAGTGACTTGCTTGACAGTTGGGAATTTAAAGTCTTGCCCATAACAGTCCATATTCTTGGGTCCTATGTTACCCTTTATTTCTGTGAGAAAATAGTTTCAAGACCCAGTGGATCTTGGCTGAGAAAATGGGAGTACTGGCTGTGCAACATCTTCAGCCTGACTCCATGGGGTTCAGTCTAACAGATGCTATGTGGCAGACGGGGGGCTGAGGCTCAATATTTGACCACCTATCAATCCTGTGGAGATTTGGCTGTAAGTGAATGCCTTCTGTTAGTAAACTCTTCACTGGGGAACAGTGGCCAGGAGAACAGCTGATGGGATCACAGCTTCTACAGAAGGGAGCCCTGCATTGCAGACCTTGGCATCATTCATTTTCTGAGGAATCACAGGCTTTGGAGACTGAACCCCTTGCTAATTTGACTGTAGAAAGGGGGTGGAGGGGACAGACACATATTTTGTCCCAGCTTTGAGTAGAAGAATGCGATAAACTGCAAATTCAGATTCTAGCTGTTTCTTGGCCCCTGTATAGGAATAACCAGGCCAGAAGAGGATCTAGTTCTTGTCCTTGGTTTTTATTGATTTAAAAAGAAAACAACTGAGAATAAAATGAAATGGGAAAAAGGAGAGGTGCTGGCATGCTTGTGCCTAGGCAATATGTAGACTATCTAGTTATTTTTATGAAATTAGGGCTGTCAAGTGATTAAAAAAATTAACCATGATTAACCGCGCAATTAATTTTAATTTTTTTTAAAACAATAATACTAATACTACTAATATATAATAAAATATACTAAGTTAAACAATAATAGAATACCATTTAACTAAATATTTTTGGATGTTTTCTACATTTTCATATATATTGATTTCAGTTACAACACAGAATACAAAGTATACACTGCTCACTTTATATTTTTTTATTACAAATATTTGTACTGTTAAAAAACAAAAGAAATAGTATTTTTCAGTTCACCTAATACAAGTACTGTAGTGCAATCTTTGTCATGAAAGTTGAACTTACAAATGTAGAATTATGTACAAAAAATAACTGCTTTCAAAAATAAAACAATGTAAAACTTTAGAGCCTACAAGTCCACTCGGTCCTACTTCTTGTTCAGCCAATCGCTCAGACAAACAAGTTTGTTCACATTTGCACGAGATAATGCTTCTCGCTTCTTGTTTACAGCGTCACCTGAAAGTGAGAACAGGCGTGTGCATAACACTTTTGTAGCTGGCATTGCAAGGTATTTACATGCCAAATATGCTAAACATTTGTATGCCCCTTCATGCTTCGGCCACCAATCCAGAGGACATGCTTCCATGCTGATGATATTCATTAAAAAAATGTGTTAATTAAATTTGTGACTGAACTCCTTGGGGGAGAATTGTATGTCTCCTGATGTTTTACCCGCATTCTGCCATATATTTCATGTTATAACAATCTCAGGTGATGACCCAGCACATGTAGTTCGTTTCAAGAACACTTTCACTGCAGATTTGACAAAACACAAAGAGGGTACCAATGTGAGATTTCTAAAGATAGCTACAGCACTGGACCCAAGGTTTAAGAATCTGAAGTGCCTTCCAAAATCTAAAGGGATGAAGTGTGGAGCATGCTTCCAGAAATCTTAAAAGAGCAACACTCTGATGCAGAAACTACAGAACCCTAACCACAAAAAAGAAAATCAACCTTCTGCTGGTGGCATCTGACTCAGATGAAAAGGAACATGTGTTGGTCCATACTGCTTTGGATCATTATTGAGCACAATCCATCATCAGCATGGACACGTGTCCTCTGGAATGGTGATTGAAGCATGAAGGAACATATGAATCTTTAGTGCATCTGGCATGTAAATATCTTGCGACGCCAGCTACAACAGTGCCATGCAAACTCCTATTCTCACTTTCAGGTGACAGTGTAAACAAAAAACAGGCAGTCTTATCTCCTGCAACTGTAAACAAACGTATTTGTCTGAGCGATTGGGTGAACAAGAAGTAGGACTGAGTGGACTTGTAGGCTCTAAAGTTTTATAATTGTTTTATTTTTGAAAGCAGTTATGTAACAAAAAAAATTCTACATTTATAAGTTGCACTTTCATGATAAAGAGATTGCACTACAGACTTATATGAGGTGAATTGCAAAATATTACTTTATCATTTTTACAGTGAATATTTGTAATAAAAAATAATATAAAGGGAGAACTGTACACTTTGTATTCTGTATTGTAATTGAAATCAATGTATTTGAAAATGTAGAAAAACATCCAAAAATATTTAATAAATTTCAATCGGTATTCTGTTTAACAGTGTGATTAAAACTGCGATTAATCATGATTAGCTCAAAAAAATTAATTGTGTGAGTTAACTGCGATTAATTGACAGCCCTATATGAAATACAAATGAAGTTTTGAAATATGTTCAGTTCATTGTGGAGTTTTGGCTTATCGTAGATTTTTCAAAAGGCTCTACTGATATCCAAGTTGAAAACTGTCTCCTAGTTTTCTACAGCATGTAAGAAAAACACTTGACAGTCAATTACATTAAATCTTCTCTTGCAGGTTTTCCCACCTGCTTTCAGAGAATTACCTCCTCCCAGTCTGGACCTGTTTGACTTAGATGAAACGTTCTCCTCTGAGAAAGCTCGTCTTGCGCAGATTACGAACAAATGTAAGCAAGGCAAACTTCTGAAGTTGGATTACATTCATATTTATACAGAAGTCCCATTCTTTTGAGGAAAACTTTAGCAAAATAACTTGAGACATTTTAGATGCAGTAGGAACATAGGGCCTGATTTTCAGATGTACGGTGCATCTACAGCTTCACATTGATTTCATCTAGGGTTAGGGGTTCTCAGTATCTCTGGAAATCAAGTCCATGGAAAATATCCTCCTCACACATGCATGGCATAATGCACTGTTGCAGATCAAAATGTTAACAGCAGCATGACTCTTCTTTTTCTGTGTGTCCTGCCTTCCTTTCCCAATCATTGTCCAGAATGACTTCCAGACTTGTGGTAGCTAAGATATGATTCTTGGAGCCATAAATGTTAAAGGATCCTAGATTTCTCTCAGTAATTTGTGATGGAAATTACTCTAAAAAAATACTTTAAAGTGTTATGATCTACTAGGGCCAGGCAGAATCCCTGATCCTGCTGTGAATCTCAGTGTGGGGGATTGCAGCTGATTTGATATTAATGGGTCTCTTATTTTGCTTCTGTTTTCTGGTCCATGTCTTTATGCATGAATGATTTCCACATCCTTCTTCATTTTCAAGTAGAAATGATAAGCCTATGTCACAGGTTATCAAGCTTTTACACACATCTCAATAACTGAAGAGTGCCATAAAGTGCCAGCTGTTTGCCTCAAAGATGCAGTCTATTGTCCTACTGAATAATTTTTTTTAAAGGGGCTAATTCCCCAAGTGCTTAATTGCAAGTAGAAATCAGCAGCGTAACTTCAACCACACAAACCGTGTATGTGTGTGTGATTTGTCTTCCTCACTCTGTGGGTCCTTGTTAGGTACTGAAGACGACCTGGAGTTTTATGTCAGAAAATGTGGTGATATCTTAGGGGTAACAAACAAACTCCCAAAGGAGCAGCAAGATGCCAAGCATATCTTGGAGCACATCTTCTTCCAAGTGGTGGAGTTCAAGAAGTTGAATCAGGTACATTGTTTTAATAGAACAGCTAATGAATGGAGAGTATGATATTAGGTATGACCCTCTGTCCCGGGGTGCTCTACTCACAACTAAGGGTGCCTCTTTGTGGCTGTGTCTGGGGATTAGCTTCATTCAGGTCTGATGCCCCCTTCTGCTGCTTCCTGCATGCCCTACTGTCTCTCTCTCGCTCCTTGCAACTCAAAGTACTCCGTCTTCGTGGCTTGGTCCTCCAGCCAGGTCACTATAGTCTTCCCCTTTTGGGGTATCTTCGGGTATGTCTACACAGCAACTAGACACCGTTGGCTGGCCTATGCCAACCAACTCGGGCTTGGACTGGGGGGCTGTTTCATTGTTCTGTAGACATCTGGGGTCAGGCTGGGACCTTTGAGATGGAAGGGTCCCAGAGGTCAGGCTCCAGCCCGAGCCCAGAAGTCTAAACAGCAATGAAACAGCCCTGAGAGCCCAAGTCAGCTGGCACAGACCAGCCACTAGTTTTTCTTTTGCTGTGTAGACATACCCAACGTTTTTCCATACCGATTAGACAGTCTTCTCATGCACTGCCCTAATGGTGCCACTTCCCCAATGGCTGGTAGGGGAACCCCGGATAGCCCACTTCTCTGGGTTCCAGTACAGGGACACTACCCCTGGACTCCTTCCTACACCTTTCTACTTCTCAGCTGTACTCTCTGGCTTCCCATCTCCCCTCGTGTTTACCAGCCCAAACTCCCTCCTTCCAGGGAGTAACTGCAGGCGATCTGCCTCTGTAGCCCCAAACACATTTCCCTACTCCCAGGGAATGACTGCAAGTCATTTCCCTGAGCCCTGTCTGTATCAGCTCCCTCGCTTTATAGAAGCCCTGCCTATTTCTGCACTGGTGAGCTACCTCTAATTAGGCTTTCAGCCTTAATTCCCCCAGCTGGCAGCCTAATAGGTTAATTGGCCCATCTGGCCTCCATTACAAGAGGCCCAGTGATTGTTGCTACATTGAGGCCTTTGTCCTATGGTGAGCAGCTGGGCATGTGCTGATGACTGAAGCCTGATCCCGACTACTGATAACCAAGTACAGAAACTACTATGTGTATTGCTTAATTAATGCAGTCTCCTATTTTAGAATTACTTCATTTCATTGGTGGTTGTTTTGCTGTGTACGCTAGAGTACTGATGCATGGAGGTCCTGTCAGCAAACTTTGTATAACTCAGACCGCACAATAACATGGCTGAAGTCACCTGCACTGTCCATAAGTTTTTACTACTCTGATGTGTCTCTAAGAATCACAAATGAGTTACCTTATTGACTTGATACATAAACTCAATTTACACAGATGTGTAAGGCAAGCTTTCCTTTTCTAAAATTGTTGGCTTAAGGCAAGAGCCTCGTTTGTGGAGCTGTTGTGTTGATAGGGGTATTAAGCAAACAGACCAATAGATACACAGTTCAGGTGATTTCAGTGAAATACACCTCTACCCTGATAGAACGCGGTAAAGCAGCGCTCCGGGGGGGGGGGGGGGGGCTGTGCACTGTGGCGGATCAAAGCAAGTTCGATATAACATGGTTTCTCCTATAACGCGGTAAGATTTTTTGGCTCCCGCGGACAGCGTTATATCAGGGTAGAGGTGTACTATCAATTGTGTTTTTTGTGCAGGTAACAAAGGAGTCCTGGGTAAGTATTTACACAGTCTGATAATACTATGGTAATGCAGATTTCATACCAAGGATGTTAGAACCAGACCTTCAAAGGTATTTAGGCTCCTAACTCCCCTTGAAATCAAAAGCAGTTAGGAGCCTAAATACCTTTGAAGGTCTGGGTCTCAGTAACTGAGAATAGAGTATTCCTGATGGTGAAAGTTCAGGGCTGCTGGGTTAATTGTGATTGTCTCCCCTTCTGATCAGCTGTTTCATTAATAGGGCTTCCAAGTCTGCATCAGTAAAAGTATAAAAAAAAAAAAAAAAAAAAAACCTCCACCTTTAAAGGGTATTTACTTTACTTTATATTAAATGTCCTTTCTTCCTCCCACCCCTGTAAAGGAACATGATATTGACACAAGTGAAGCTGGATTCCAGAATGGTTACTGAGCACGGGCTTTTCCTGTCAGAGAGAGAGACCGACTGACCACCTTAGCAAAAATATTTACTGTACCTCCCTCAGTGTAAATTATTTTTCTATTTGTTTATTCAATATATTGATTGAGGCATTCTTCTTTGAACCTTTGGGTGTTGTAAATATGTATAAAGTCTTAAACTGGTACTTTTTTTAAAAAAAAATGCCAAATTAGGGTTTGCCTTGTAAGTGGCAATAATTTTCAAAAGCTTTTTATGTAACAAACATTCCATATTTAATCTTTTCTATTTTTTTATTGGAGCTATAATTCTGTAATCTGTGAAATATTCTTATGTTAAGAAAATATTTCATTCCAAACCCTACTTCGGTCTCTGGTATTTATCTTTCGGTCTCTAATGCCTGCTTGCAGAATTTGTTTTAGTATAAAATGTTTGTTTTTACAGACGCTTGCAGTTTTTTAATTGCACTGTAGAAGAGAGGCCACTCATCTGTGATTGTTTGTTTTTGTGAGCTGGAGAGCAGAATATGTAGCCATAAGTAGAATTGGGACTGAAACTCGTAGAATTCATATGCTAATCTCTCACCCTGTGGCTGCCTCCTCTTGGCTGTCAACCAGAATGAAAATAAGAAGTAGGTTTGTCACTACAGAGGAAAATATGAGCTTCCAAACAGAGGGGAAGAAATATACTTAGGCAAAGATAAGATTCTTTCTGGATCAGTGTTTTTAAAATGCAAGACACCATGTAAATTTAGAAGGGGCAGCCATGTGGAAGACTACATAGGATTTAAAAGGAACATTTTCACACAGTTAATTTCTACAATTTAAGGTGTTTTTCAAAACCAAAAAGCCACACCATACTTTTTGCATGGATTTATTCTATCCATGGGCTATTTACCACCTGCTTAATGCAACAGTGAGGCCTTGTCTATGCTACAGGGGAAATTTGATCTAAGCTACGCAATTTGAGTTACGTGAATAGTGTAATTCAAATCAACGTAGCTTAGATCTACTTACCACAGGGTCCTCACTATGCGATGTCGACAGGAGATGCTCTCCCGTCGACTCCCCCACAGTTCTCGATCCAGTGGAGTACAGGAGTTGACAGGAAAGTGATCTGTGGTTAATTTAGTGGGTCTAGATCGACCGCAGATGCATCAATTGCTGCTCAGGGATCCTGGGTAAGTGTAGACAAGCTCTGAGTTACCGCATAAAAACTGAAATTAAAGTGGAAGTGATTGATCTCTAATTGTACAAGGTGAATGTAAAGCAAACAAGAAAACCAAGAGCATAAATGGTGAAAAGGTTTAGCATTTTTCCAGTGTTAATAACCAGCTACTTGTCCTTGCCCCCCTTTACACATCTCTTTTTCTTAATCGTTTTTAAACCTGTAATTGGCACTGCACGAGAGCGCCCCTTCCTCATTTATGTAACTGTGTATTATGCATCTGAGGCCCAAACCCACACAAGTAACCACCTCCTTTCTCCCCTCCTGTCTGCCATGCAGTCAGTGATCCCTGGCATCTGTTTGTAGTCCTGGTCTGCCCTATCACTACCTTCAAAGTTGCTTCTTCTGAAAGGCCTTTCATCTTTGTCCTCTTCTAGTGGTGTAGTGAAGATGAGTGAAAATCCTATTCTTTCTGCTGCTGCCCTGTGCTCCCTCCCCGCAACATGGGTGCTAAAACAACTTACACTGCTTGTCAGGAAGAGAAGCTAGCATTCTTTCCTGCCTAAAACACCTAGCATGCTGTTGACACTATGCAAATATGCACTATATGCTGCTGGCAGAAGTGGCAATTCCATTGACTTCATAGACTTACGCCAGCTATGAATATGGTTCCCAGCATCCTTTACTCTTTACACAAGGGTAGAACTTTTAAATTCCATAGTGTCCCCGTCTGCCCTAACAACTCGGTGGTGGTGGTGGAAGATTATCATGCTTGATCAGAAATCACATTTTTAAAAAAGGCTGCTGTGCTTTGTGTTTTTATAAACTTGTTACGCCGTTCACCCAAAACACTGGTGGGTACAATCCAGCTGAAGATTTACACAACCACCTTAAGCTTTCCAAGACTGTATTAATACCATTCACCAAAGCATCACAGGCTCCAGCTGAACTAAACTTTTGCCCAATCCTACTGGTATTTAGGGAGTGATAGATAGCTCCAGCCTGTGCTGTTCTTCTGTGTTTATACTTCAGACTGTAAACAAATGCTTCCTTTAGAAAGCTTTTAAAAGGTGTTTTGCCACCTGTGCTTGTTTTTGCAATAATATGTTTTAGAAATAATAGTCAGCAGAGCGCTCTGAGAATGCAGAAAAAGCAGTGTGTGACTAACCCAAGAGCTAGGGTTTATCCTTTAGTATTTCTGGTGTCCCTGTTTGCCTTGCTCATGGGCCTACTGTAGTGAGCTTTTAAATAAATTGAGGCATTTTCACTAAATTGTTATAACCTGCAGATTAAGCTTCCTAGGCTGATATGTAGATAGGGATAATAATGCACTTCTCTCCTTTAAAAAAAGAACTAGCATCCATGGAGAGACAGTGGCTCCTGGCCACCTCTACCAGGAATCCCTCCACTTACACTGAAATCTCATGATTATATAGTTCTTCCTTCTCATTTCATTCACCTAATAGAAGTTGAAACCATCATAGCTGTTTTGCCATGTGGATGGTGGTTTAAGAGCAGTAGCCAGTCAGAGGGCAGGGATTTGTAGTAGAACTGCTGTAACCACTCTAACTTTGATTTTCACTAACTGTACAACATGCAACTCCTTATTTGTTAGATACTAATCACAGACAGGCTTCAGTGTAACAGGCTTTGTCTATTATACTTGCAAAAATCAGCCTATAATTCCGCACAAGCAGAGATTACTATGTAGACAGGATGTAGATGTTTTTCTACCTTGTCTTCTAACCCTCCTGAAGTACCTGAGCCCTGTGTACACTCAGGCCCTCATAGTCATGTGTTATGGATGTGATATATGCCTGTGTAAACATAGCCACAGAATAAGAAAATGCCTCCTTGCTGTAGTGAGTCAGTTACTGCACCCCAGCCTGATGCTTTACTTGTAAAGGAGCATTGCAGAATAACCTGCATCACACCCACAAGGAAATTAAAATGAGTGCTGTTTTCAGAAACAGACTTCTCATTTCTACTCTTGTGGGGCCTACTGCATCACAGCCCCTTACATTAGCCTGAAGGAGTGTATTTTCTTCTTCATATGTTCCCACCTCTCTCCTTAGGGACCAAAGCAGGAGGTTGACTGTTCAGTTAGCAAAAGGTATGCTTTTGTTCAGCTGTTAGCCTCTGATCAGTTTAACTGCTGGAGCATTTTCTCTTTTCAGTCGGGCTCGGTATACCCTAGCCATGATTCTGACTAAAGTGAGTGTAGTAACTTGGAGGTTTGACATGGGTAAGACCTACTGCAGATTAAATGACTATTTAAAGAGATCTTATACTTGGAGTCATCCAGGGAGTGGTGGCAGAGAACAAAGATACTGTTCAAGCTCACACCTGCTAAAGAACTCCATGGTCATGAATAAACTACCGTATAATGCATTATCCCTAAAGCCATCCACAAGCAAGAATCAGTGCTTCTCTGTGGAACCTCCACCCTTTCCTCATACCTCTTCATCTGTCAAGGCCCAAATATAGGATGCAGAGAATGCTGAATTCATCCATAATAAGAGACACCAAAATTATTCTTGCACAAAACTTAAAATGCTGTAGGTTTCCCTCTGTCAATGTAAGTGACTATTTGTACTCTGTTTCTTGTGTCTGTCAGTTGATGAAAATTATTTACAATGAAAATGAGAGGATACTAGACCGGTATGGAATGAAGGGAACTTTAGAAGTAAGATGAGAGGTGCCCCTGAAAACAAAGATCACGTGAGAAGTTCCTAAGAAACCCACTTCCTTCCACAAGGGCCATATGAAGTGATTACAGAAATAATACACCAAGCTACGTCAACTCTGTATGCCCCAGCACCTTCCTATATTGCAAAATCCTACTTCACAAGAGAAGGTGACTAAAAACTGCCCTAAGGTTAATCTTACGTGAGAAAAGGCTTCAGCTGCTTTATAAACACTTAGAAGATGCTCTGACTTCTAAGCCAGGGGTTCTTAAACTTCATTGCACCGTGACCCCAGGAGCGGGGACCGAAGCCTGAGCCCCGCCACCCCGTATGGGGCAGCCAAAGCCCAAGCTCTACCACCCTGGATGGAGGGGAGCAAAGCTGAAGCTTAAAGACTTCAGTTGCAGGCAGGGGCCCTGTAGCCTGAGCCCTTCAGCCCTAGGGCTCCATTAAAATAGGGTCATGACCCATAGTTTGAGCTGAGAACCACTGTTATAAGTATTAAAGGACAGGACTCTGAGTCATGGGATCCAAGATCTATTCCTGGCTGTGTAAGTTAGGGAAACTTAAGAGAAGTGACTTGCCCAATCTGTAAAACAGAGATTTTAAGAGGGACCTGAAACCTTTTCTGGGGGTTGCATGCCCTTGAGCTAGTCACTTCCCCATCTGTAAAATGGGGATAATGATATTCCACTTCTCCAACCTGGCTTCTTTATGTAGATTGTAAATTCTTCAGGGACTATCTGTGTTATTACATAGAATTGCCAGGATTCCACAGCTACCCTTAGCAGCCTAGTCCAGCGCTTAACTTCCCTTACAGCAAGACCTCTTTCCCCAATAGCTAACCCATGTCCCGTGCTGCACATTAATCCTGTTACTTCTCGTCTTATCTTCAACGGGCGTGTGGGTTGCCCGTCGCAGTGGGGCCCCTCGCCAATACTGTGATTTGCAACAAGGGAAACAAGCCGTCGTCAACGCAGCCTCCTTCAAAGAGCAGAGCTGCTCTTTTGTCCTTGCCAGGCTCCCATAGAGCTCAGACTGTTTTTCTTCCTGCCTGAAGAGGGATCCGCAGCGGCCCGCCCCGCAGCCGGGCTGATTCTCCTTGCCCACGTGTAGGCATTTGCGGGTGGGGGGCGCCTTCTAAGCCGCCTCTGGGCCCTGGCCCGTTTTCTCGGGATGCCCTGTCCATCCCGTCTCCTGGCCGGGCTTTGCTCTGGGCGGAGATAACGCAGGCACCTGGGCTCGCAGCACTTCAGCCTGCAGGATGCTGAACAGGTCATGGCTGCTCTCCTGCGGCGCTCCGCCACTCACACTTTCCCAGGGACACTGCTGAGGTAACTGCATTTTTCTTTTGTCCTCCCGGCTGCATACGCTCATCTGCCCCCGTCCAGCCGCCCGGGGAGGGCGAGTGTTGTTCCGCTAGTGCCAGAGCGGAGAGAGTCTCCCACGCACACAAGCCCCAGCCGCCACCAGGGTCTCCAGAGGAGGTTTCGGGCTTGTGCACGTGTTGTGCCGGCCCCGCTCTCGTGCGTGAAACGTGCAGCCCCCTAACCCCAGAGAGGATGAAGCCAGGAGGGACGATGGGGACGGACTCCTCCGAGTGGGTGAATTCAATTAGTATCAACATTATTTCTCCGTCTCCTCCCACCCCCCGCAGAGATACAGCGGGATGCTCGTGCACACACACGTCCCACCCCTGCCCCTGAGCCGGTTCCCCTTGCTCCCGCACAAAGGGGCCGCTATCTCCCAGCAGCCACAAGACAACTTCAGAGTTTCCTCCTCGTCTATTGCCATCTCCCGCTCCGCTATTCAGCCCCTCCTACGTGCCCTGTACCTGGAGTCAGCCAGGCCCTGCTCAGGTGGTGCAGTAGCGTCCCTTCCCCCGGCACGTCTTGGCTCTTTCAGTTCACAAACTAGGCAGCCCCCGCTAAGCCTGACCCCGGAGTAATCCTCTTTCGTGAGATCAGCCATCTTGCTTCTTTGTGTAAACGTCTTGCATCTCCCATGATGCCTTAGACCCGCCTTAAGGATGGATCAGTCTTGATGTAGTCAGCTGCTGTTAGGACAGTTACTTAACTGGGCACAGCGCCCCGACGGGCTGTACTCACGGCAGGTGAGCAGAGACCAAGTAGGGGAAAGATGCCAAGAGTCCAGAATAAGACTTTTAAATGTCTCTTAAGACAGAGAGAGACCTTACATTCTGCCTTCAAATCAACCCGGCTGGTTTCACCTGCCAAAGTTACAGCTTTGGGGGTAACAGTTCACTTAGTGATATAGACAAAGGGGGGAGGGGTTCTTCCCCCAGTATGGAAGTACAACCCTACTAAATGGAATTTGGAACCCTACTGGCTCTGGTTTCAAATATCTAGGGTGCAAAACTGTTGCACAAAAGAACTCACAATTCACCTACATTTTGCAGAGATGTGAAGTTATTCCACCTGCTAGCCTTGCTCAGGGTAGCCCAGATTCCATTTCAGCTGCCTACAGATTGCCCATCTAGAACTGTCATTTCGATGGCCAGAGGGTGCTTTACCTCCTGTCCCAAAGCGGGGTGTAGTGTTAATGACATTACCTAGTTGCTACCTTGAAGTAATGGACAAAGCGCTGTAGATTCTGAAATATCATACATGAATTTAAAGATGAAATGAATAAAGAAATAAGTATTTCCCATTTTAGAGGGGCAATCACTTTGCAATCTATTAAACTGGGTTAAAGTAATTTCAGGTATTAACCTGCCCTTCCAGCCCATCTGTTGTATAAGTGTGATCTGTTCCTTACTGCAGCGCGCTTCTGTTCACTGTAGTTTCGGGGACTTATTAAATTTTATTAAATTTCCCTTATTAAAGTTTTTGGGTCAGTGGTAGTTTAAATAGTGGTTTAAAGGATGTGGAGCTTAATTTGACACTTAGGCCCAAGTCCACAAAGGGACTTTGATACCTAATGCAATTTTGATGGCACAGAACTGCTACTGACCACAGTAGGCACCTAAACTCACTAAGCACCTAAATTTTCAGGGTATGAATTAACTAAACCTCTATATTTCTGCCTCTAAGCACATGCACTACAGTCTTCCTTTAGACCAGATTACTGTACCCCTTTCAGGAATCTGATTTGTCTTGCATACCTCCAAGTTTAATCTCACAAAACTACTTGCTTACAAAAAAATCAGACAAAAATACAAAAGTGTCACAGCACACTTACTAAAATTGCATACTTTCATTTTTACCATATAATAAAATTAATCAATTGGAATATAATTGTTTCAGTGCAGAGTATATAGAGCAGTATAAGGAAGGCATTGTATGAAATTTTAGTTTGTACTAACTTCACTAGTACTTTTTATGTAGCTTGTTGTAAAACTAGGCAAATATCTAGATGAGCTGATGTACCCCTGGGGGTATGCAGAGGTCTTCCAGGGGGGTACATGTACCCCTGGTTGACAACCACTGTTTCGAGGCAGCCAGATGCCTACTTCCCATCAAAGCCCTAGAACACTGCACAAACTGGGGAAGACGGGTATTTGGCCACCTAAGTTACATGCAGGACCCAATCCTGTAGGCAGTCTGTGAGCATGCCTACAGGATCACATCCCATTCAGAACCAACCAACCTTTATTTGGAGGAGGTGGTTATTCCCATTATGGCTTTAAACTCAGAGCATTCATTGTCTCTCTCAACCATTAGGGGTGTGTGTGTATTTAAATATTCATCCACAGTGGAACGGTCCTTGGGCCAGAGAGAATGAGTATAGCCCAGTGGTTCAGGCACCCGCATGGGAGGCAGGAGAGCCAAGGTCCAATGCCCCTGCTCCAGTCACTTTTTTCTTTTAAATCTACAGTGGAACAATAGGAAAGATTAAGGGAATCCTGCATCAGACTAACCCATAGCTCAGTAGTTAGAGCATCCTCCTGAGGACCCCCCTCCACCCCTTCCCAATTCAAATTCTTTCTCCCCCCTGGCAGAGAGAGGGGAATTGAACCCAAGTCTCCTCTATATCCCCCCCAGTGCTCTACGTACCACGCTAGGCATCAAGGTGGCATCACTTCCTCCTCCAGCTATTGGGTAGAGCAAGGCATGTGACTAACTTATTTCCACCAGAAATACCCTAGGTGTCTAAACCCCCTCACACCAGGCAGCTGCTTCCCAGCTGTAGGTTAGAAGCAGAGAGATTGGTATCTATGTATTTCTGAGAGAAAGAAGGGCTTAGTATATAGCCCTCTCATCACAGGTGCTGGAACAATTTGTATGGGGTGTGTGTATGTGCCCACTAAGAGCTATATAACCAAACTGTAAACCCTGTATATAATGGAAACTACTTCAAGCCAGGGGGTGCTGCAGCACCCCTAGTTCCAGCACGTATGTCTCATGTCACTCTCCCCCTGGCTAGTTCAGGCAGCTCCACCCCTTGTACAGTGGCTTGTGGGGCTTATTCTTAGATGCCCCTCTCTCTACATTCATTGTATAGGGAGGCTAGGGGCCAACTTGGTTTTATGGATCAGTATTGTTCCTGTGATTTTCTAAGCATCTAAAAAGCGAAGTGTTACAACAGCGAGAGTCACAAGGCCTAAATCCTTTCATGGAGCCACCCCCCCCCAGTGACTCAGCCAATTAGTTTAGGATAGGTTGAAAACAAGCTCGTGTTTCAAATGAGCTGTTCTCTTCCTCTAAAATAATTACTTTGAAGTAGTGTCTTGTTGGGAGATTTCACCTACAATTAATTACCAATAATTACTGGGTTTAGATTTAGATTCCTACTTGGACTCCCATGCAGAAACTCATAAGTCTATGTATCCTTTCTGTGTGCGCTGTATGCTCCACTGCTATGAACGTAGGTATAGTGCTACTCCCTGAACTCTGACCTAATCCAGCCTTCCTGTGTAGTTTTATGTAGCTGTTAGAGTAACTAGTTGACTGGTCTTTGCACCATTCCCCCCCATGGTCAATTAAGTTAGGATCTTGTATTGTCACATATTCTAGTTCATGTACTTTATTTTTGAAGCTTCTTGCATGATAGAGTCATTTGCAGGTTAAATGTGCCTATTTGTTTAACAGTTGGCTGCTTTCCCCCATAAATATTACCAATGGGAACATGCACCTACACCTGAGCTGAAGGAGAGCAATGGCATTGTGTTCCCTCAGAAAAAGGAGTAGAGTGTCTCACTACCTTGAGGCATGCCAGCTGACCAGTAGTAATAGCTATGCACAAGATGGAATTCTTCTCTTTATTTGCACACTACAAACACAATTAAAACAGGAGAGTTTTACAAAGCAGTCTGGTCACTATGAAGGTCACAAATTAAGTTCAGTGCTGTTGAACAAGAGTCAACATCCAATCAATTTAAAAGACCCACCAAGGTTATCTAGGAATTCAGAACAGCTTCCTCCACCCAGTAGTGCCCCACCAAGTTTCCACCCTAGATTTTTTTTAAGGGGTCAGGGGGGGGGAAGAAAAGAGGAGAGAGAAAGAGGGTAAGAAGCCCTTCCCCAGGTGGAGAGGAGAGGGCATTGTGCTTGCAGCAACACAGAGCCTCACCCAGGATGGTTCCCAACATTTGCAGCTGAAAACTATTTGTTAGAGTCTTCAGAGATTTGCCATCAGGTGAGCTAGTTTCCTGGACACAGATGAACACCCAACTGTAGTCAGGCTTTATACACTGACCTCTTGTGCAGCAGACACCCTGACCCATGAATCACTTACATTTGGACAATGCAGAGCACATGCACTACCAGAGAGAGTCCCAAGTAATGTTGTCAGAGAGCTTAGTGCTTAGCCTGACCACTGAGCTAAGATCACTCCTTTCCTCTCTCATTTGAGCAGTTTTGATTTTTGTGGCCCATTTGGCTTGTCACCCCACCTGTCATCAGAAAGGGGATTGCAAAGTCAAATGGCTTCATGCAGTGAGCAATAGTTAAGGGCTCTGGCTCACTCCCCTGGGTATCATAACTGAGAGACCTGAAGGTAGGAGCACAAGGTCTCTTGGTAGCTGCACCAGGCCAAGCCAAAGTAATAGCAAAGACAGATTTCTCCAGAGATGGGGTATCTGGTTTCAGAGATCCCAGTGACCTCAGCTCTTCTACACTTACATCCAGAGAAAGAGTGTTGTCCGGAGGGGCTTGAATCTCAGAGATCTCCCAGATGGGTGGAGGTGGCTTCCTGAGACTGGAGAAGTCAGTTGTTATCTCAGAGCTTTTAGAGAGCAAGTTCTCCATTGATTTGGGGTGCTTTTCTTCCTTGCATGGTGTGGAGGACTTGGCATCACAAAATACATCTATTATGGAGTTGGCTCTGCTGTTGGATTCAGAAGCCACACTAGACAAGTCAAAGGCAACTGTAACACTGGGGGTCTTGCAGAAGGAAGCAAGACCATCACAAAGGCCCTGGGTCACACAATTCAGGTCACCCTTCACACAACTGCTCAGAGACTCTGGCCACTTGAGGACAAGCTGAGAACTGCCTTTTGTTGTGTTCTCCAAGTCAAGGATGCCATCCCAGGCATCTGGTTTAGAGGTACTGTCAGTCTCCAAGTAGTAGCTGATGCCTGGAGAAAAGTTGATGCAGCTGGAAGCACCTGCCACAAACCCATGTTCCAAGATCTCCTTTAATGTCACGAGGTTGGTACTGCTCCTCTGGGTGGAAGACATCACAGGATCTCCAAACTGTGTCACTCAGTCTTGTTCTGCTGCATCCAACAGAGACACTTTGTGAGTAAAGGAAGCCTTGACAGAGGGAAAACAACTTATCCTTCTCAAGGGTCCCTTTTCCAGAGTCCTAACTCTGGGCTTGTCTAGAGTAGAGAGCGTCTGACTACTTTAACTATCCCCATGTATCGTTAAAGAAGCCACCCCACAATATGGATGTAGTTATACCAGAGACTTTACACTAGTAGGCCTGTTTCTGATTCAGGAAACAAAATAAGTTCTGATAGAAGGCACCTTTATACCAATATAGCTGCAGCCATACTGGTTATACCAGTATAACTGTACTGGTTAGAAACCCACACACTCCTGACACCAGTAGCATAGACCAGGCCTTAGAGTAGCTTTTCCATCTTTAAACATGCAAACTCAAGGATGAGGCAGGCATTTGACATTAACTAGGTTACTATAAACCAGAGATGGGTAAACTATGGCCCACAGGCCACATCTGGCCCCTGGGACCCTCCTGCCCAGCCCCTAAGCCCCCATCCCCTCCCCTGCTGTGACTGCTACCCCACAGCCTCACTCACTGCGCCCCTGGTGCAATGGTCTAGAGGCAGCAGCAGAGCTGCGGCCTGATGTGCTGCATGGTGGCGTGGCTGGCTCCAGCCGGGCTGCACGGCTGCCTGTCCTGGTGCTCTGGGTGGCACGGCTGTAGCACCACCAGCCACTGGTGGTCCAGGCAACGCAGTAAGGGGGCAGGGGGGTTGGATAGAAGGCAGGGGAGTTTGGGGTGGTGGGTCAGGGGGAAGGGGTGTGGATAGGGGTCAGGGCAGGGAAAGGGGGGGTTGAATAGAAGCAAGGGTTCTGGGGGGCAGTCAGGAATGAGAGGGGGGTTGGATAGGGTGGTCAGGGGACAGGGAGAAGGGGTGGTTGGATGGGGCAGTCAGGAAGAGGGGGGGATGGATGGGGCAGTGGGAGGGCAGTTGGAGGGGTCTGGGGGCAGTCAGGACAGGGAGCGGGGGGGGGGGAGAAGATGGATGGGGACAGGGAGGCTGAATGGGGCAGGAGTCCCAGGGGGCCAGTTAGGAGAGTCAGATAAGGGGCAGGGGCCAGACCACACCTGGCTGTTTGGGGAGGCACAGCCTCCCCTAACCGGCCCTCCATACAATTTCAGAAACCTAATGTGGCCCTCAGGCCAAAAAGTTTGCCTGCCCCTGCTATAAACCCACCTTCCTCATTTATATTTCCAACCAGCATTTAAAGCTTTCAGTTGGTTTTGAAACAGCGCCCATTGCCAATCCTTGCAGCACTGGCAGACAGAGGTCATCCGAGTAGATGACTAGAAGCCAGGAGAACAAAGGGATAGTCTTGGCTCGGACAAAAACTCGCACATTGAACTTGAACAAGAGCGTTAAGCCTCATCTGTAATATGGGAGCAAGACTTGTTTCCCAAGGGTGTCATTAGGCTTGACTAATTAGTGTTTGTAGAATGCTTTAAGATTTACATGGATGGTACTAGATAGAGAGGTAGAGGTTGTTAACAGGTTGGAAGCTTGGAAGGTATGAAGAATGTAAACAAGTGGTACCACTGTCCTGCCAGCTGGTCATTTCTAGCATTAGGTTCAGGAGCATCAGCTATAGCTAGCAAAGCTCATCTAACATGCTTTTTACCCCACAAACTCATACTGCTTTGGTTCCTCTTTAAAGGTTGGCTTTGAATGGCTCCAGTCCTTGTGTCCCTCCATTCTTATAAGCAAAGTCAGACTAGAGAGGGGACTCCTCAGACCACCTACAGAGGAGAGCCCACTTTGTCATTTGGGGTTTGATGTTAAAGACCATTTAGCAGTTCCCTGTGCTTCCTACTGTGTAGTAGGGTCTCACACCACTGGGGCTGCTTGCTACATGGTTACCCTTCAACAAACATTTGTAGCTCCCACCACTCTAGACTAGAGAGTAGACCAGTAATTCCCATGTGCTGGCTAGGGCTTTTCATCTGGCCATGTGTATTTTAGGGACAGTGTGTCCCTTGAGGGACACAGTCAACTTTAAGATAACATTTGTCTGGAAGCTTTGTACTAACAATAGTTTACACACAACACCTAAGATGACCAGCTTCCTTCAGCTAGAAAGAAGCTTTCTATTCCCCTGGCATTGACTAGGCAAAGCCATGTGCTGTCATGCACATCTGTTACCAAAGAGGCCTTGGATAAGGGAGCAGAAAAATCCCTTCTAAAGAGGTTAAGATTAAAACCTCAAGTCACACTGTACCAAAGGCTGGAGCAGGAACTGGATTTTTTTTTTTTTTTAAATAAATACTCAAGCTTCAAAACAAACACACCCCACATTCAATGGACAGTGCCCCTTTAAGGGCAGCTCAGTATTCAACATATCAGCTTAGATGACAAAGCTGAAGTCCTCCAGTGGGATAGAGGGGCAGAATACATGGGAAAGGGCAGTCACGTGAACTGCTGCTCAGTGGGGATTTGGGAGAAGTCACTCAAGGAAGATCTCATTGCCCTTCCCCAGAAGCTATGCACTATCCTGGCCTCCGGGGTGGTCGAGCGCAAACAGGCATTATGGGCTTGATGCAGAAGTTATTGGCTGGGTTCTCTGGCCAGTGTTATGTGGCAGATCAGACTGGATGATCATGATGGTCCCGTCTCGCTTTACAATCTGAGATTCTACGTTGGATCTTTAGCACAGCCAAAGCCCTGATTCAGATAGTCCAGGGTTGGGCTTTAGTCCTAGCGATAAGTCCACTAAGAATATTAAACCAAGATGTGGCGTACATGCACACCCGAGACTGCTGTTGAAACAGATCGTGACAGGGCAAGGAAGAAGAACTGTATTAGGACATTCTTTCTCCCCCACCATGAAATCAGGAGAGCATTAAAAATTACACACTAGCCAGCTATTATTCCTGTTAAAAGAGGACACTAAAAAGTCTCTGAATTTGGATCACTTTCAGACACTGACAGCTTATAGAACAAGCTCTCTTTATTTTTAAGCCCTAATCTTGCAAGTGATTGGGGCCAGATAAATCTCACTAATCAACATATTATATATTCTCTCTGTACCCAGTCCACAGGCTGTGCTTACAGAGAAGCTCACTCTAGTCAGTAGAGCCATACACCCAACTGCAGTATCATCATCATTAGCCTTACTTTTGACAACACTAGTTTGTTTCCATATTTCTTCTACCTCACACCCACATATAGGTGGGCCTTACACAAGGGGGGGTGGGGGAGAGAAGAGAAGTGCTTTTAAGCAACAGCAGGAAAGGGGCACAAGACACAGAAGATGGGGTAGGGAGGCAGCAGGTGCAGAACCAGATCTAGAGGTTACTTTTAATTTGCTTTTGACATTAGGTTTGAAGAGCTCCTTGAACACAAGAGGAAGTGAGTAAAATCCACTAAAATTGTGTAATAGTACATAACTGTACAGGCAGTTTTTGGAAGCCTAGAATTCTTCTAAGGAAAATTTTAATTAAACCAAACCACTAATATTTGAAAAATAACAGGAGGGGAGAAGAGTCTCTTCCAGGAACTACTCACCACTTGTTTCCACTGAAATTCTCACCAACCCCTACTCCTATACTGCTGTGCAATGATGCTGCTTTTATAGCACTGGTAATTAGCTAGCAGGCCCTTGTCGTTTCCTATTAAGCTAATTTGGGAGGAGGCAGATTTTCAGCTTGATGGTGATGATACTGTCAACAACCAACCTGAAGCTGCTTTGGGGGGAGGTTGCCCATCAGTCCTGCAGAGACCTGCACACATGCTTAGCTTTATGCATGTCAGTTAATAGTCCCATTGAACTCATTGGGGGTGCTTAAAGTTAAACATAAGTCTCTGCAGGACCAGAGCCTGTAAGCAGAGGGAATCCTATATCAGAATTGCATCAATAACGCAATATTTTTGCAGGGTTTATATTTAGCCTGTCCATTTAGTGCTGTTATAGACTTCTTGGGGAGACACTAATTCACAGAAATCAAGCATCAGAAATAAGAACCGATTGTGAGAGCTGGTTGGTAGCGAACTCCTGAGTGCTATGCACAAAAAATAGAAATAACCCCAACACTAGGGTTACCATATTTCAGCGAGCAAAAAAGAGGACGGGAGGAGCCCCGCCCCTGCCCCTCCCACTTCCCGCCCCCCCTGACCTCCCAACCCTCCCCCCGTTCCTTGTCCCCTGACTACCCCCTCCTGGGACCCCTGCCCCTAACTGCCCCCCAGGACTCCACTCCCTATCTAAGCCTCCCTGCCTCTTGTCCCCTGACTGCCCCAAACTTTATCCACACCCCCACCCCCAGACAGACCCCTGGGACTCCCATGCCCCATCCAACCACTCCCCACCCCCTGACAGCCCCCCCCCAGAACTCCCAACCCATCTAAACCCCTCTGCTCCCTGTCCCCTGACTGCTCCGATCCCTCTCCCCACTCCTGCCCCCTGACAGCTCCCCCCCAGAACTCCCAGCCCCCTACCCCCCTGCTCCTTGTCCCCTGACTGCCCCCTCCTGGGACCCCTGCTCCTAACTACCCTCCAGAACCCCACCCCCTACCTAAGACTCCCTGTTCCTTGTCCCCTAACTGCCCCCTCCTAAGACCCCCCCCCAACTGCCCACCAGGACCCTACCCCCTACCTGTACCCTGACTGCCCAAAACTTTCTCCACTCCCCCCAAAAGCCCCCCCCCGTTTCTTGACTGCCCCCTCCAGAACCTCCCTGCCCCTTCTCCTGCCCCCCCTTACCCTGCTGCTCAGAACAGGGTGTTGGGCTCTGTGTCAGCCAGACACGTGGCTGCGCTCCCCAGCACAACAAAACCCGGTCCCTGGCCCTGCACAACAAAACCCGGTTCCTGGCCCTGGACAGTGCTGCCGGCCGGACCGGGTTGCAGGGGAGAGCTGCCCTTGTATCAGCACAAAGTGCTCTCGCTCCCGTTTTGCTACGCTGCATGGCAGAAACCGCTCCCAGTTGCAAAAGGGGAGGGCTGCACTTTGTGCTGAGACACTTGCTCAGAATGCAGGGCGGAGCTCCTCTCCAGCTGCTCCGGAGTCCAGCCCGGGACTTTCCTGCAGCCCTCCCAGCCACTCGCTCTGCCGGGGGAGGGGGGAAATCCCGGACATTGTGAGTGCTTTACAAATTCCCCCCGGACGCTATTTTTAGCACAAAAAGGAGGACATGTCCGGGTAAATCCGGACGAATGGTAACCCTACCCAACACACACACAGCTGCTGGAGTATCTCTGGACCAGATAACTGTGCCCATGCAACTCTTTTTGTGAGGAGCAATAGTGCCATCTGCTGGCAATGGTTAGTTCTGTGTAAGTATGTGCTCCCAAAGGAGATAAACCTACAGCACCAGGCCACTCAAACGTTTTCCTTGGGGAGCCCACATCTCAATGGAGAGATTGTCTTGTGAACACCTCTTCTCGCCTTTGGAAAGGTGCAGACCAGCTCCCTTCCGTTCGCAATCCTGTAGCATCCCCATAGAACTCCGGCAGCTGTTTACATGTAAAAGCAACATGGGGAAAGTATTTTGATGTGTTTTTAGCTGTCTTCAGTGTGATGTAGCGGCTTGGAAACAAAGAGGAGGAGGCAGCAGCATATGACCCGCCAGCTCTCCAAAGGTCACCAGAAAGTGGTCCATGGACAAGAGTTTGGGAGCTGCTGCAATTACATCAGTGATGAATGTGAATCCTCTCCTCAATTATTTTATCCTGGGTACCCATTAAACAAACCAGTGTCCTGCATACCTGAGCACTCAAGGTACCTCTCCCTTTTACACGTATGGGTGTTTTTTAGTCTGCTTGCATGGATTTAAGGCGCTTCTCTTTCTGACTCTTCCACCTTGTGTTTTGACTGTGCCATGGGGGTCTTTAACATGTCCTATGAGCTTCTCTCTTTCCAGCAGGTTGGTTGGAGGCAGTGGGGACTGCTTTCAGAGATTGTGAATAGGTGTTTAGAGATGACAGAGAAGGATGGGGTATGATGGTCTGCTTTTATATATGGCTGTGTGATGGTTCTCCTTTTAAACCTTATTCGCCCATCATGCTGCAAATCTGGAATGCGGAGCTTCCATTGTTTGATCACTTAGGCACGATTCAGCAAAGCGCTTAAACACATGTTTAACTTTAAGCACATGCTTAAGTCTTTTGCTGAATCAAAGCCTTTGTCTGTGAACTTGTCTGTACAGACATTTACACCAGTGCTGTCTTTGTTATTGTATTGTTGGAGTGGCTACAGATGTGACTGCTCTGATTAATTAGTCGTTCGGGGTACACGTAGGACGTTGTATGTAGAAGAGTGCAATTCTTTACCCTTCTTTCTTCAGTGCTGCCCAGCAAAATGCAGGTAAACATCTCTGCAAATGCATCTCTGCAGGCATGGGCCTCTGAAGATAAAATGACTTCCCTTTAGTGGTCTTCCCTCTGTAAATCCACCTCTACCCCAAATAACATATGTTGGTAACAGTAATAATAGAAATAATAGCTCTTCTATATGACTTCTAATCTTCAAACACGGGGCAAACATGAATCCTTACAACGTCCCTCCAAACAAATGGAGAAAATCTTCTGTTGCCTGGCATAGAAAGCTGCTTCTTTTTTATTCAAAGGGCCATATTCAGCCCTGGAATAACTGTAATTTAGCACATATGTAGCACTTCTCACATGTAGATCTCAAAGCCCTTAACAAAAGTGAGTAGGCATCATTATCCCTGTTTTACAGATGGGGAAACTGAGGCACCGGGTGTTAAGTGACTTGGCCAAGGTCACAGAGTGAGTCAATGACATAGCCAGGAACAGAGCCCAGGTCTCCTGACTTGTAGCCCAGTGGCTTGTCCACTTCAATGGGATTGGCACCCTGCGAGAATTTAGTCTTAGTGGTCTGACTGAATGTAAAGGCTGTGTCATGGAGGCATTATGAGCCTGGCCATAACAGGAAGGGAGAGAGGAGACCCATGAAAGCCCCCGAAATCAATGGGGCTTCTGCCTGGGAGCAGAGATCTGTCTCTGTAGGTCAGGTTTCAGGATTGGTGCCTTACCATGCAAAGTACATTCAGGTCTGCCAAGTCTGACAGGGAGACCGTGACCCCCACGACCGCACCCAGTTTTAAGGAACAAACAGAAGTTGGGTTTGCAGACCCGATGCCCCCATATGCAGGGTGCCTGCCGTTCGGAGGCATTGATGCATGCATTGCATTTCTTTTTGCACGCCTAGCTGGACATGCATGCCTGTATTTTGCACCCGTCCTTTGCTTGCCTGTATTTCACATCCATTATTTCTCGCTTTAATAAGAGTCGGGGGCGGGAGAGGAGGAGAAAGGGAAGGAGTTTTTTGCAAGCGGCCCGCGCGCGCCTCTTTCACTCCCCCCCGGTTTTTTTGTTCCTCCCTCTCCCTCCTTTTATTTTTGCGCTTCTCGTCGCTCTCGCGCAGGCTCGGCTGGACCCCGGGGTGGAGTTGGCGCGAGATAGGAAAGTTGCCTCCTGAGCTGTACGCCGGGCAGGCGCGAGCTTCCCCCCGCGTCCAGCCCCCCGCGCGCGCTAACCGGGGGGCGCCGGGCTGCACCCCCGGCAGAAGCCGGCTCCGGGGCCAAGGGATGCGGCATCCCCCTGGCGAGCCGCTTTGATTTTCTCGCGATTGATGTTTTTAATGCACAAAGGGGCAGGATGGCTCGCAGGACCCGCGGGTGAGTTTCATGCAATGGGGCGAGCTTCGTGCCCGCCCTGGGGGGTAAGCTGGGTTTGTTGCATTGCACCCCCCCTTCCCCATTCCCCCCTCCCTGGTATTTCAGGGGAGAGAATCCACTCCCTCCATTTCCCTTCCCCTTTATGGGGGATCTTGCTGAGCACGCAGGGGAATCTGTAATGCTCAGAATTATTCTCCCCACGACTGCTAGGAAGGGGATACGATCAGAGAGTGGGGGGCAGCCTGGGATCTGGGTTAAAGTGCTGCTTTAAAATGGCCTGCTTGCAAAATGTGAGGGTGGGGAGAGGAGCAGCCATGTCTGGCATGGAAAAAAAGTTTTTTTGACTCTCAAGTGATCAGGTCAGTTTGGGGCTGGTGAAAGGTGCCAGTTTGATTATAAAGTCCTTGGGGCAAGGACAGTCGCTGATCAGATGGTAGGAGCAGCACCCAGCCCAGTGAGGCCCTGCTCTTGTTTCTGGCCTCTGGGTGTGTTACTGGGATGAAGACAATAGTATACAGGCAAACCAAGCTATACTAAAGTGTCAAGTATCAAAGGGGTAGCCGTGTTAGTCTGGTTCTGTAAAAGAAGCAAAGAGTCCTATGGCACCTTATAGACTAACAGACGTATTGGAGCATGAGCTTTCGTGGGTGAATACCCACTTAAGTAGTTTTATCAACAAATATTATGCCCCAGGTGTAAGGACCAAGCCTACCCAATATCTTGCCTTTTTTTTTTACCCATAGTCAGTCTGAGATTGTGTGCTTAGATGAAAGCTTCTTGCTCCCTAAATATTGAGAAGGAATCAAGAGTTCAATTTGTTTCCTCCCTCCTTCAATAAAAATTACAGCTCTTAAGCCTATCTGATCAAGTCCAGTTGCTCTACCTATCTGGATAAGGGAGCTGGAGACTGGCCTGTGTCATGGGCTTGGACGTGGGTACAAAACAAAGCAAAAGGCTTGCACTGGGCTAGTGGCTCTCAAACTGTGAGCTGTGAAGAGCTGTCTGGTCACATGGTGCTGGTGGCTGCTCCTCCTTAGCTAGTAAGTCATATTAAATACTTCCCTAATGTTATTTCAATGTGACTATGAAGCTGCCGTGGAGATCGATGGCATGTAATCACCCGCTTGAGAGAAAGGGAGGTGGGCTGCAGTCATGGAGGCAATGTGAGCAGCTCGTGAAGAGGTGGTCAATGCCTACAGAGTACTTGACTGTGACCCGTGTGCTGTAACTGCTACTTATTTCACTGATCCTAAGCATCTCACTGTCACCTTGGCTGGGTTTGAACTGTGACCTGTCTTCCTTGGGTACTTAATATGGCCCCCATTATGGTAGTATCTCTGTGTTTCGCAGTCTTTAATGTGTTTACCGTGAGGTAGGGCAGTGCTGCTACCCTGTTGTACAGGTGGGGAACTGAGGCACAGAGCGTATGTCTACATTGCAGCTGGGAGCCTGCCTCCCAGCCTGGGTAGAAAGACTTGAGCCAAGCTAGCGTGCTCAAAATAGCAGGGGGGGGAGGGATAGCTCAGTGGTTTGAGCATTGGCCTGCTAAACCCAGGGTTGTGAGTTCAATCCTTGAGGGGGCCACTTAGGGATCCGGGGCAAAATCAGTACTTGGTCCTGCTAGTGAAGGCAGGGGGCTGGACTCGATGACCTTTCAAGGTCCCTTCCAGTCCTAGAATCTATGAAATCTATGAAGTTGCAGCAGCTCAAGCTACTGATTTGAGCTCAAACGCAGGGGCATGGACTCTGGATGTTCCATCATGGGCGAGCCATCTGAATCCAAGCCTACCCCACCCCCAAGGTCCAAGCTCAGGTGGCCAGCCTGAGCCTCCGCTGCAATGTCCACAAAGCTATTTTACTTGGCCTGGGAGGCATGCTCCCAGCTGCAGCGTAGACATACCCAGAGCGGCTAAGTGACTTGCCCAAGGTCACACAAGAAGTCTGCAGCAGAGAGAATCTAGGTCTCCCAAGTACTAGGCTAGCGCCCTAACCACTTGGCCGTCCTTCCTCTCTAAAGGTAAAAAGCTGCATATCTTCTTTTAGTTTTTAAAAGGTCTTTGTCCCTGCGGTGGATGGGGATGTGACGCTTCCCGGGGTTGTGAGGCACCTCACTTCCACCTGTCTTTACCGAGAAGAAGTTGTGCCAGGACCTGCCAGGGACCAGCTCCCCACCTCTACTAACCACAGGCAACACAACCAGTGTGACACCAACTTTCAGTAGAGACTTTACATGATACTCTTTGGTGAACTGATCTGTAAATACCAGACCCAGGGGATCCCCGTAACCCATATGCATCCCTGTGGCCTCTGCCAGTTGGCATCAAGAGCTGCTTGTGTCACAGGGGAGTTGAGCTGTGCTCCTTGATACTGTTTGCCAGTAACAGAGCCAGATTTGCAAAGATGCTCTCCTAAGCAGAGAGTGCAACCCCTATTTGCAGGTAATTACTTGATACCTAGATTGTTCAGGTGAGGCAGCTGTGTTTGGGAAGTTTGGCCAAAACTTTGTGAAAAGGCCCAGGAGCAGAGGCAGAGCTCTGGGCTGTGCTGGGGTATTTGTTCCAGCTGCTGCATCTCTCATAAAACAAAACTAACCCTCTTGGTTTTGTGTAGTGAGGAGCAAGATGAGCTGCATTACCAGGACACAGACTCGGACGTGCCAGAGCAGCGGGAGAACAGGTGCAAGGTCAAGTGGACTCATGAAGAGGTAGGTGACAACAGGGAACGTGTGTTGTCTCTTCGAGGGTGTGGGGATAGAGTGGCTGCAGGTGGCAGGAGGGAGGAGGTAGGAGTAAGGCCTGCTCTCTAGGGCACCTCAGGACTTCCTGTGTAGAGAAGCTGTAGGGTGAACTGTCTGCACTACAGGAGCTCTCCCTGAGCTGTGCTGTGCCCAAGGGCAGGGTTGCAGCATGGTGTGGGGGGTTAGTCCTCTCTGCCCAGCCATGTCGAGGGCCTACCACATTGTAATCCAACAGCATAGCCCGGCTCTCAGCCTAGGTCTCTACTGGGCCTAAAACACACTGACTGGAGCACAGTTTGGCCCTGTCCATGCAGTTTGAATCAAACCATGTTAGAACATAGGTGCGCCAAAGCAGTATTTAATTACAGCAGTTGAACGCTTGTTTTCAATGAGCAGCCTGGGCCTGTATGCGTAAAAACTTATGCCAGCCATTTATGGCCCAAGTTAGAAATCCTGCCTTCTGGGTGTTGCTACAGGCAGCTGGAGTGATGCTGGGTTTGGGTTGGGTTTTTTTTTTTTTTTTTTGACATGATTATAAATGGCAGGACAAAGGTTCAAGCCCTTATCTCTCCAGCTGCAATACTTAGTGACGTGTCCCTTGTACAACAGCGTGGCTGTAGCATCTTGTGCTTGTGTGGGTGAAAGCTGACCCCTTTGCTCTTCGCAGGATGAATGGCTGAAGACGCTAGTGAAGCAGTTTGGACAGAGCGACTGGAAGTTCCTGGCAAGTCACTTTCCCGTAAGTGGAGCTGCAGGCGGGACGGGGCGAGTTAGGATACTTGGCACTTCTTATGCCCAAAGCGCTTTGCAGCCGTGAGCTAGTGTTGTGTTTGTACAGCACCCAACACAATGGGGCCTGGTCCCTTACTGGGGCTCCAAAGTGCTCTGCTAACACAAATAATAATAATGACCCCTCGGAGCAGCCCTACAGGGTGGGAGAATAACTAACCCATCTGAAATGGGGAGGAGCTGCGACAAGAACTCAGGGATGTCTGTCGCAGTTTTCCATGCTTGGTGCACTAGGATACAGACCCTGTTCTGACTGCATAAGGCAAAGGTGTGTGTGTATAGCCCACGTGCTCGAGTTCTGTGCATTGGTGGGTTCTATGTGCAAACCTCGTTCCTTCCTGTAGAGATGGTAGCACATGGCATAGGGGCCCTGTCAGTAGTCACCCCCACACCCCCCGTGCTGGGTGTCTCTCATTTTCTTGAACTGCTGGTTCCCAGCTTCTCTCTTGGCCCCCTGCTCATCACAGATTCCTAGATTCCAAGGCCAGAAGGGATCATTGTGATCATCTAGTCTGACCCCTTGTATGACACAGGCCAGAGAACGGCCCCAAAATAATTCCCAGAGCAAAGCTTTTAGAAAAACATCCCATTTAAAAACTGTCAGTGCTGGAGAATCCACCACAACCCTTGACACGTTATTCGCTCTCACTGTTAAAAATGTACACTTTATTTCCAGTCCGAATGTGTCAGGCGGCCACATGGAGGGATGCATTGGTGAGGGATGTCCCTTAGCAGAGACGCTTGGGATGGCAGGCTGAGCCAGCAGCCTTGTCCATAGCAATAGCAATACTGTGGGGCACCACAGGCCGGATGGGAAGGAGGTTGGCTTACCTGCAGCAAGCAGAGTCCTCTACAAGATGGGTTGTAGGGAGGGTGGATCTGGGCTCAAGCAACTTTCCTCTCCCCACTGCTTGTCTCCTCTGATTCTTGCCCACACAGACTAGTCTGGTTCACCCTCCAAGGCTCGGAGGTGCTAAGCTAGGAGGGGACTACTTTCATGGGCATTGTCTGTGACTAGCAGCTGACAGAGTAGCTTCCAGTCGCCAACATGACATGGGATGGGAGCACCCCTGGAGCAGTGTGTGCTGGAGAGAAAGGAGCTGGGAGCATATGGCTGAAGCTCTGGGAACTGGAAGGGCAAGCTCTGAAGGGTTGATGCTAATGACACAGTTGACACGTTTGGACAGAATCTCTTTCTGCAGGGGGTTGTTTGTAATCTTGTTCCGGGGGGCAGAGGCAGTGAGTGAAGCTGCGTTTGTGGGATTTCAATGCTGGCTGGTGGCTCTAGCAGGGTTTCTCAAACTGGAGGTCCCAACCCAAAAGGGGGTCGCAAGACTATTGTAGGGGGGTTGGGAGAGTGGCGACTGCTGGCCGGGCTCCCAGCTCTAAAGGCTGCACTGTTGCTGGCGGCAGTGTAGAAGTAAAGGTGTCATGGTTGGTGGAGTGGGGCGGAGGGGTTGGTGTCACAGCCTGAAATATTTTCAAAGGCGGTCCCAGCAGAGAACCGCTGCTCTGGAGACTTGAGTCTTCTGTTTATCCACCTGACAAGGACAGCAGTGTCAGAGCAGGTTTCCCCCACCCATGTATGTGCCAGTGTGCCCCAGGCATGCCCAGCAGGGACCATCTGTAAGGTTGAGAGAGGAGTTTGGTCTCTAGGGCCCATCTCTACTGACCTGGCTCAAAAGAGGGCCAGTGTATGTTTGTGGTGTGAACACCTCCATTGGGAATGGGGCTGAGAACTTGCTAATCTCATTTCTCACAATCTCAGCCGTCACATAATCACCACTCTTGACCACTGATGTGAGGTGAATGGTGGCAGGGTCCCCTTCCCGTCGCTCTCCTGAGCTGTCCACTCCTAGCCTGGTTATCTTTTGAAAATAAAACAGCCAGTCCAATATGGAAGGTTTCCCTCAGTTGCTCTGTGTTGGTCTTGTAGTTGTGGCCTCTGTTCTAACTCATGGCTCTTAATTCCCTTGCGCAGAACCGCACCGATCAGCAATGCCAGTACCGGTGGCTGAGGGTGTTGAATCCAGACTTGGTTAAAGGGCCTTGGACCAAGGAAGAGGATCAGAAGGTAACTTGGTGGCAGCGTCACGGTCAGTGGGTTTGTTGCTCTGTGTGGAGGACGTGAAAGGCGCTGGATTTGCAGTCTGGAAGTCCTTTTACATATAGCCCAAAAAAGCAGCACTCTATACCCTTCTGTGCACTCAGTGAACTGCTTCTAAGCTGCATAATAAGGCATTGTTTTTGACCTGTAAAGCTCTAAATGCCCTGGGATTTGCTCATCTGAAAGACCGCCTCTTTCCCCATACCACACTGCTTGAGCAATGATCCAGCAAGGTGTGGACTTGGGGGGCTAGCAGTGGGAGAAAAGGATGTATTTGACAGTTGCTACCTTGTGTCATTTTTTTCTGTCCCAGTATCTTCTGATCTACCCTTTCCTATCCAACTCCCCTGCTAACCCCTTGTCTGTGCCTTTCTCACCTCACACTGATTACTGCTGCTTCCTCCTTTCTGTGCACCCTGGTGCTTGCCTGTACGCTCCTCCTGCATGTCACTGTGAAAATCTGCTGTCTTTCCTGCATCTGTGACCAGGTCCCTTCACATTACATTGCATTTCAACTCCTCCTCCTCATTGCTAGGGCCCTCCACTACTGCCAGCATCTCTCCTTTCCTCTTTGGCTGTGACCCTTGGTGTGTCCTAGACTCTGCCGTCTTCACTTACCACGACGTTCCCTTTGTCTCCTTCCGCTGTTATCTCTACCAGACTGGGTAAATGAAGCTGCTTCTCCATGTATACCTGCTTCCTCATGTTCTTCCACCCCCTTTTACATTGCAGCTGATCTCGGCCCCAGCAACTCTGTGGGAGTTGTGACTGCTTGTGCAAGGTGTGTTGCCTATCTATACGAGATTGTAAGCGATTTGGGGCAGGGACTTGGTCATCTGAGGTCTATAAAGCTCCTTGCTTGGCATTATAAAAATAAAAATCTGCCAACAATCTGTCAGCCAAGGAAGACTGGATAAACACAGAAAGTAGCCTACATTATTACTATGTATATAGTGCTCTCAATTTGCACAGCACTTCACAGAGACAGTAAAGACTGATTCCTTGCCCCAAAGTGCATAGAATCTAAGGGAGGATCAAAACAACAGACAGATATAACACAGGGCAGGGTGGATGAAGATGAGAAAAACAAGATTGCATCGTCACTTGGAGCTAGCATGGGCATCTATGTTGGTTTGTTTTAAGTTAACATAATTTAATTGTGATTAGAGCGCAGGCTGCCCATACTGGCACTGTAGCTGGGTGCAGAGTTTTAAATATGCTCACGTGATTCACATGCTGCGGATATAGTCTCGCTGGATCAGGGAGAGAGCTAGAAAGAGGATGGAGTTTGTCAGTGCAGTCAAGTTTCCCATGGTACAGATGGAAGGAGGAGCCTCGGGACATGTGTCAGCTTGTCACCTGATCAGAAATAGGCACATGGTTTAAAGTCTATCACCCACATTTGTACCGTGAAGAGTTCTGCCACACCCAGAGCTCAATTCTCTGCTGCCTTGCCCCTGGCATAGTCACTGATGCCCGTACAGAATGGCAACATTTTACACACACGTGGCACTGGTGTGAATAACAACGCAAGGTGCTGAGTAAAGGAGACTCATGCCCAGGGGTCTGAGTGATGGTTCATGCAGACTCTCCTCTAGACAGAACTCTCTCAGTGTGACATCCATGGGTCCCTGTAGAGACACTGAAGGTGGAAAAAGCAAACCTGAAAACAAGTGCACTCGATATCCATCCATTCATTCACTTCATTTTCCTTTTGTTTAAAGGTAATTGAATTGGTTAAAAAATTTGGCACAAAGCAATGGACACTGATAGCAAAATACCTGAAAGGCAGGCTGGGGAAGCAGTGCCGGGAACGCTGGCACAACCACCTGAACCCCGAGGTGAAGAAGTCCTCGTGGACGGAGGAGGAGGACCGAATCATTTTTGAGGCTCACAAAGTTCTGGGGAACCGCTGGGCTGAGATTGCCAAGCTGCTGCCTGGGAGGTAGGGCCCTTGCCTGTTGTTAATGCCTTAAGAGTCAGATAGGCTGTTGAGATATCTGTATTGAGGGATGCTGAGAATATGGATTCTTAATTTCATCAGGAGCCATCAGCTCTAAAATGCCTGTTGACTGTGGCTTTTCTCTCCAGGACTGACAATGCTGTGAAGAACCACTGGAACTCCACCATCAAACGGAAAGTGGACACAGGAGGTTTCCTCAGTGAAACAAAAGACTCTGAGTCCCTGTACTTGTTGGTGGAGGTGGAGGGCGAAGAAAGCCAAAGTGTCCAGAGTGCCGGGAACCAGGTACAGCACCAAGCGAATCGGCTGGCTGATTAAACCTTGCAGTGGAAGATCTTGCATTTTGGTTGATGGTGAGGTGTGCATTGTTCTGTTAATGCAGATCAGAGACATTCATCCACAGCCATGCTGCTCTTCAGAATGAATGTCCCAAAGCTATGTGCCTGGCTGTGCTGTCTGTACCCACTAGCTTGCCACGCTCTCAACCAGGAATAGAACCCAAGAATGCTGATTCCCGAAACTCCAATCCTGTCTAGAAAGTAGTTGTGTAAGCCACTGGCACAGTGCATGTTTCATCCTTTGGTGCTGGTCCATATAGAGGATAACAGGCTGGTTCTTTGAGCTCAAATGGGAGGGGTCTGTGATGTGGATCTGAAGATCCTGGGTGCAGACCCTGCTGATGATGTATGTTTGTGTGGGTAGAGGGGTGTTCTTTTTTAAACCTTGGAAATTACATACAAAAATCTACATTAAAAGAACATTAAGTCACTCTCTCTAAAGTTAGGAAATGCCTGACGTAAGGGTGCCTGTGTAACCTTAATTCAGTGACTGTGTGTGTGTGTGTGTGTGTGTGTGTGTGTGTGTGTGTGTGTGTGTGTACAGTATGGCATAGTCTTTAATTACATGATCACATACTGATTGTTTTACAAGACTCCTCCATTTGGTGAAGAGGACTGTAAGAAGAACAAGGATAATTCTGTCAAGTATCAGAGGAGTAGCTCTGTTAGTCTGAATCTGTAAAAAGCAACAGAGGGTCCTGTGGCACCTTTGAGACTAACAGAAGTATTGGGAGCATAAGCTTTCATGGGTAAGAACCTCACTTCTTCAGATGCAGGTCCTGCATCTGAAGAAGTGAGGTTCTTACCCACGAAAGCTTATGCTCCCAATACTTCTGTTGTGGTTAAGACACTGGACTGGGGCCCAGGGAGCTGGGTTATATTTCTGGCTCTGCCACAGATTTCCCATATGATGCTAACAAGACTCTAGCACGATGCATACGCACGACGGGGCTGAACTAAGGTTGCACGGGGGACCTCGGTCCTGGCATTCCCTAACCTTGAGAGCTTGACTTTTCAACCTTAGCATTCTTTTGATATATGGCTTTTGTGTTTCTGTTTGCAAAGAAAAACCTACACGCTAGCTGGCCTGCTGATACCTTGGAAATAAAGGAGGAAGAAGCCAGTGAGGAGGAAGCAACTGGTTTCCAGGAGCTGCCCTCTGAGCAAGCAGCTGCAGCACTGGCAGAGGACAATGCCGAGGGGGCCCCAAAGGACGTGGCGCCTGAAGACGCATCACCGGACGGCACCTTTCCATACAAATGGGCAGCTGACACTGCCAACTACTTGAGCCTGACGTCGGGACCAGCCTTTACGGAAGCTCTGGATATGATGGAATCGGTAAGAGGGGAGCAATGTCTCATCTCCTAATATACACCTCTGAGAGGGAGGCAAATGGTGTGGTCCAGTCCCGCAGCCCCCGAGCGATCCTTGCCGATGCGTTGGTTTCAGTGGGGCTGCTTGTGTGATTAAAGGCTCCGGGCTTGGGCCCTCTGGCAATTCGTTGTGGGTTCTCACCGCCTGCTTTCAATCCCAAGATGGGACTCCATGCCTGCACCAGCAAATAAGAACCACCCCCCCCCCCCCCCCCCCCGCTCTCCTGCAGGGGTTACCTGTAATTAGGGCCCAGGCTCATGGGAACCAGCGAGGCAGGGCGCTCTTCCCCCCGGAGTGACGGGCTGGGGCAGGGTAGGGCATGGTGGGCAGTAGGCAGAGCTGTAGCTCTGTCCCTGTTTCCTAGTCAGAGCAGATGAGCCAGCGCAGGGGGCAATACTTCCTGCTGGCATAGGCCAGCCGTAAATCACTACCATCCAGGAGCAGGGAGGAATTATGACTGTGAGGGGTGTCTCGGAAACCCACTGCCTCTGGGAATGCTTCCAAGTCCCAATCTAGTCCTCAGTTTGTTTCCACCTGAAGTCAATTACACAGCAAAAGCATAAACCTTCCCACAGGAGTGTGATTGACTGGCTAGCCCTGGCCAGCCTGCCTCACAGCCGCTGCACAGAGCATGTCAGAGGGGGCAGGTTAAAAATATCAATGGGACTTGGCCATCTTGTTTAAAATGGACCCTATTCAGCTTTCCAGGCAGCTGGCTTCTCTGACTGACCTTCCCGTTCACGGAGGATGTTAGACTGGGGGGGAACGTGGCCCCATTTGGATCCATACAGATGTGGGGCAAGAAGCGAAGGATTGAATCAGGACTGTCTTTTCCATTTGCAAAGCTGTATGGGGACCAAGATTGAAGTAGCAGGGAGGAAGCAAGGTAGAATAGAGGGGCGTTGACTGAACTTTGTGGAAGATGCTTGGGCTGAGACTGTCCAAGTGCCTGGGGAGTTTGGGAGTCCATTCCCATTACATTGAATGGGAATTGGGCTTCCAGATCTCTTACACAGCTTTGAAAATCTCAGCCTTGTAGAGAAACTGTCTGCATTTTCCTAGGCTTGGTCTACACTTAAAAGTTCGGATGACATAGCTGCCAGCCCCCGACCAGTTTAGACTCCGTGTTGTCAACAGAAGAATGCCTCTGTTGGGGTAGCTACCGTCCTTCAGGGAGATGGTGTTCCTACACCAATGGGAAAACCCCTTCTGTCTGTGTAGGCTGTGTCTACACCAGAGGTCCCCTTGGGGGATGCGGAAGAACCTTCAGGAAGGTGGGGCTGGAGCCAGCCCCTGTGGAGGGCGGGGAGGGAGCGCCACCCAGCTCTGCCTCCAGGGCCCTGGATGCTGGCCCTGATTGCTGACCCTGTCCCCAGCTATGGCTCCAACCTCCGCCCCCATACCCCTGCCTGCGCCCCCCGTCGTCTCCTTCTTCGCCCCTCCCACTCTCCCCCCCCCCCCCCCCCAGCAAGCTGTGGTCCCGCTCCCACTCAGCTCCGGAGGGTGTGGGGGCACGAGGTAAAAAGTTTGGGGACCACTGGTCTACGCTATGGGGTTATGCTGGTGTAGCTCTGGCGACGTAGCTATGCCAGAATAGTCTCCATAGTATAGACGTACCCCTAGTCTCTAGTGCTACTAAGTCTGTTACTGTCATGGACGCTAAATGCAGCCCCAAACTGAAGTCAGTTGTGGGGGATTCATTTGAATTAATTTTTGAGTTTCTTGGCCTTGCTGATCTTAAAATCTATTGCAGGATGCCACTGCCTTCAGAAGGGCCAATGTCTACAGGAGGAGTGCTTTACCAGTGTAGGAATACCAGCAAAGCGCTCCTCGTGTGAACGCAGCTGATATCGACTTAGCTTATACCGCCATGCCCCTGAGTGAAACAAACTATCCTGGCAAAAAGACAGCTTGGCCAATATAACTGTGACTACACTAGGGGCTTTTGCTGGCTCAGCTGTGTTGGTCAGGGATCACGCCTCCTCGTGCCTGGGCCGACAGCTCTGCCAGCAGAAGTTTGTAGTGTAGCCCTGACCTTACGTAGCATGTAAATGAAATGTCCCTGCAGGCAACAGAGGGTGCAGTGCTGGCCCTGGGAACCCCAAGGGTCAGATTCTCCAGTCTCTTAGTGCAGTTGCTTCGAGCAGTGCGAAGTGGATGTAAAATGCTGCTGTACTGATTTGCACTGGTGTAAAGGACTGCATAGGGTGTGGAAGACAGACTCAGGCCCCACGTCTTTTATAGATCGTATGTTCAGCCTTTGGGGGTCGCTGCCCTTTGCTAGGCCCTGCCTGTGCACTGGTCTCTGAGGTCGTGTCCTGTGGCGGCTCAGAACGCTGCTCATTCTTGGCCATTTCTAACCGTCTCTCATGTCTGGCAGGACCCAGACGGGTGGTGTGACCTGAGTCACTTCGACTTGCCTGAGGATCCAGCCGCTGGCGACAGCAGCAGCAACAGCCCGGTCAGGCAAGCCCCCAGGAAGCCCCCAGCTCCTGTACCCCACGTGACAGAGTATCGCCTGGATGGCCACACCATTTCAGACCTGAGCAAAAGCAGCAAGGGCGAGCTGATCCCCATCTCCCCCCGCTCAGAGGTGAGCTCTGGCACGCCGCCCTCGGTGCTCAAGAGGCAGAAGAAGAGGAAGATCTCCCTCTCGCCCGTCACGGAGAACACCAGCTACTCCTTCATAGACTCCTGTAACAGCATGACGCCCAAGAGCACCCCGGTCAAGACGCTGCCCTTCTCCCCCTCCCAGGTATGTCGCTAGATGGGAATCGGGCAAAGCTCGTTCTGTTGCTGTCTGCTTGGGACACTGTGAGTGAATTAGAGGGTCTGTGCTGGTACTTTATTTATTGGCCGTAATGCAGTCAATACTGATCAGCTCTGTTTGCTTAATATTTATCATGCCACTTGCCTTGAAATGGGCACTGCCAGTGTGTAGGATAGCGATGGAATTCTGTTCTCTGCTCATCACAGTCGTATCTGAGCACCTTCCAGGAGCCCATTGGGCTACGTGACTAGACATCGGGCACAGGTTTCTTCTCATCCTCTCCCTGGGGGAGAAGCGGGTGCAGAGGAGTGTCTTGCTTTGGTAGGCTGTGGGTTTTTTTTTTAAATCTAAATATATCTGTTGCTTTTTGTTAGAGAAGGTAAGGTCAAAGAAATACCCTTGGATTGGGAAATGGAGAGGTTTGAGATGATCCTTAGTTTTGGGGGGAGTTCATTCCACAGGCTCGGACCAGCCCCCGGAGGACCCTGGCCAGTCTCGCTGCAATTTGTGTAGGGTGCCTGTCTTTCCCCTGCTGAATCACAGAACTGGGGTTCTCTGGCCACTTGTGGTGATTAGACATGCCGTGGGAGATGGGGCACGTGAATAATGGGGTACACATTCAGCTAAACTGAAACCCAGCCTCCCTTTATGAGGGGCACAGAACGTGCCTGCAGTTAGGTAGGTGGAGGCACACACATTCAGATCTTCACCCACAGTTAAACTGTGGGTGAGAATTACTGGGGCACCACCCCCACTGCTTAGAAGCTGCCCGGCCTATTGCTGGACAGCGGGACCGCCCGCACAGTATCACTGTGGTGTACGCAATGTGTCTCATCCCGATGGGGAGGGGAGTACCCTGAGGGCCGAAGCCATCAAAGAAGCTGCTTCTGTTCAATCGATGTGCTTATCACCCAGCCAGGTTTAGGGGCAAAAGCTTTGGGCCGGTGTTGTAATCCAAGCCCTCTCCTCCTCACCAGATGCTGCGGTAAGGAGAATGCTGTGTGCAGCAAGGACAAGCCCTAACTCAGGTTCTTACTCCAATGTTGGCCCTACCCTGACTCCTCGAGTGTGGTCCCCTTTTACCCAGGCTAGCTGACCCTGAGTTCTGCCAGCACTCATGCTGCTATCACAGCCACTCAGCTGTGTGTACGCAGGCGTGAGCCGCTGGAGTGCAGAGTCCTCCAGTGCCTTCCCACAATTCCCTGGGCCATGTTACCTACTCCCTGCTTGTGAACCAGAGGTCACCTACCAGTTCATACAGCCTGGTATGGTGTCTGAACCGTACATTTGCTCGCAGCTTGCTGTGCCTGCAACACTGCATGTCCACAGCACTTGAACAGGAGAGACTGTGGCCAAATCTTCCCAGCATGCTGCCAGCTGGCCAGAGGCTGACCCATGCTCCTGCTGGACCTCTGCTGTGAGGCCAGCATGAGCCATGAGTTCAAGGCCAGGACCTGAAGTCTACACTTCTGTGATGCAAACCCCTGAGTTAATTTTGCAGTGAAGACATTCCCTTAGTCTGTGAGTTCTTTGGGGCAAGGACTGTTGCCTATTCTGTGTTCCTACAGAGCTTAGCAGAATTGTATTATTGTTTATCATAGCACTGAGGAGTCCCAGTCATAGAGCGGGGCCCCATGGTGCTAGGTGCTGTACGCACACTGAACAACAAGACAGTCCCTGCCCCACAGACCTTGCAGGGTAAGACGAGAGACAACAGATGAGGGAGTACCAGGGAACAATGAGGCCAGGTCTGTACTACAAAATTAAGTTGACCTGACTTACGTCGGCATCCAGCCGCTGCGGTAATTACATTGCTTGTGCGTGTCTATGCTTTGCTACCTGTGTTGGCGGTGCGCATCCTCCCCAGGAGCACTTGTGTCCATTGTACTGTCAGTGTGGGGCATTGTGAGATGGTTCCCGAAAGCCAATAACAGTCGACATAAGGAACACAGCGTCTACATTGACACTGCGTTGACCTAACTACATCGACCTTGACTCTGCGCCACTCGTGGATGTGGAGTTATGAAGTGTAGCTGGGCAGTTACATCAGTGGGAGTGAAATTCAAGTGTAGATACTTCCATAGCTAGGTCGATGTAAACTGCCTTGTATTGACCTGATGCTGTAGAGTAGACCAGGCCTGAGGCAGTACTGGGTAGCGTGGCAGGCAGTGGTCTCAGCACACCATCTGCCTAACTGTTGTCGGGTTGTATTTTTGGAGGCATCACAGCAAAGGAGAGTTTTAAAGAGGAATGCAGGGGACAATTGGCCTTCAGGCACTACCACACTTTCCATGTTTAACCTCCCCATGCACATCTTGTGTGTGATCGTGCTGCTCTCTGGTCTGTGACCAGCATAGAGGATAAGAGCCAGTTACTCCTTTTAGCTTATGTGGATTTTGGTGCAGAACGTCTCATGATCTTTCCCCTCTGATGGCCCCTGATGGGTTCGTTCTCCTCTCTGTACAGTACCATGGCAATGTTAAAGCCTATAACCTCAGAGCCCTCCTGGGAGGTAGTTCGGTATCACACATTTTCACGGGCACAGAGATCACAAGCTGCTGTCTCACAGTGAGTCTGTGGCAGAGCTGAGACAGAAAGCTGATCTCCCGACTCCCAGGCTCTTCCTCCAACCACAAGGCCGGTCTCCTGCGATGAATGTAACAAAAATAACTCTTGCCCCGAGTGGGGTAAGAGCGTGGGGGCACCTGGAAGGCGTTTTCCTCGCTGGCCTTGTCTTCCCTAGGAATAAAAGCATGCTCTTAATGGGAATTACGAGCATGGGTTAAAATCGTCATGAAGAGGAGGCAGTGTGTGGTTTTAACATGAGTCAACAGGCTGAGTTAGACTATGGCGGAGCGCAAGCTGCTAACTCATGTGAAAACTACAAACTGCCTCGTCTTCACTAGGACTTACCTTGTGCTAACGCATGTTAGCCAACACTCGTTTTCCTGTGGTGAAGATGCACCCACTGGAGCCTTGCTAAACACACACGTACAGCTTGAACGGCATCAGTATAGTCAAAGCGATACATGCAGCTGTATTGGTACACTTATATTGGCATATCTGTCCCCATAAGCAAAGAGAAATAAGCTGCACTGGTATAAGGCACATTTATACTGGTTATAACTACATCCGTACCAGGTAAAAAAATCACACGCTGAACTGACATAGTTACTTTGGTTCAAAAACTGTGTGTGGATCAGAGCGAAGTCCGGGTCTTCTGATCTGTGGAGGGAATATTGTCTGCCATATTGGTAGCAAAAATACATGTAATCAGTCAGTGTGAGCGATCCTCTTTTAAATTCAGTAAAACTAGCATAAGCTAATGGTCAGTGACAGCCTTGAATTTCCCAGGATGTGAAGTGTGTTCTCTGTGTTTCTTTCTTTCTCTCGCTTGGCAGTTCTTAAACTTCTGGACCAAACAGGATACACTGGAGTTGGAGAACCCGTCCCTGACCTCCACTCCTGTGTGCAGTCAGAAGGTGATAGTGACCACCCCGCTGCACAGGGACAAGACTCCGCTGCACCAGAAAAACTCAGCGTAAGTCATCCCCCACTCTCCCAGCCTCATCCCAGCTTGCATCACATAACAGGGAGGCTGAACCGTCCCAGGAGTGGTGTCCTGTAGCTGTGGCACCCCCGCGGGAAGAAAGGGGCTGCAAATAGTGGGCTTTGTCTAATTTTCGAGTCCCACAAGTGTATTCTGTTTTTCTGGAGGGCTTCTGTATTGTAACATATTTTAATAGTGAATTGTGGGCCGAACCTGCTGGAGCGAAGGTGTCCGACTATAAAGTGGGCTAGAGCATTTAAAGTGAGCAAGACACATTTGTAGAGGCTGGGTCTGGAAGGGGAACGTCCCACCAATTAAGCAACGGGATATGCTCTTGGTGATGAAGTGCCGCTACCCAAAGCAGTTTCTTCTGAATGCTGCTGGGTGTGTCTCTTGCTCATATGGATCAGAAGGGCATTCAGTTGGAATGGTGAGGTGGGAACCATTTCTATAGCTATGTTCTACCCTTCATCTTCAAAGGCAGGGAAATATTTCACACCTTCCCCAGAGCCACTCCACTGTGGGAAAGGAACACTGGTGGATTAGACCGAGTGCCTGGCTGGTGGATTAGACTGAGTGCCCAGTCCTGGTGCTAGAGTGCCTGGCAGAACCTGCTCTGTCTATGCGGGGTTGGAACTTTTGCTTCTGGGTACGTGTCTGTCTGGGGAATGTTACTGGGCTAAGGACCTGGCTGCCAAAAGTCTCCAGACCCCTGTAACTCTGCCCCACTGTGTGGTGTCTACAGGTGTATCCTCTGCCTGACAGAGAGTTTGTGAGCATGCTTCCCTCTTAAGCCTTGTTCACCCAGAGTAACGGATGTGCATAGCTGTTCCAGAGTAACTCTCCCACGTGGATACTCAATTCCAGATTAAAAGTCACTTTATCCCAGAACAGTAGCGTAGCTAGGGGGGGTTCAGGGGAAGCAGCCGCTTCCCCTCAGTACACTTTTCAAAAGCGGCGCCTGCCGGGCCGCCGCTGGGGTCCTGTAGGCAAGTGGGGGGCAGCACGGTCGGACTCTGGAGGAGCCATTGGGCGGGGGGGGCGGCAGGCGCGGCCAGAGGAGTGAAGGGGCTGGCTCCTCAGCCATCGCGCCCCACGTTCAGCACGGCCCCAACATCGCCGCCATGGCCGCCTCCTGCGGTGGTTCAGGGCTCGGCGGCAGAGTGCGCCACAGCTGGCGGGCAGATCCCCTCTCCCCGGCAGGGGATCTGCCCGCCAGCTGCGGAGCGCTCGGCCTCCGAGCCCTGAGCCGCCGCAGGAGGCGGCTGTGCTGAGCGTGGGGCACGATAGCTGAGGAGCCCGGCCGCTTCGCTCTTCCGGCCGTGCCCGCCGTGCCCCCCCCCCCCAATGGCTCCTCCGGAGTCCGGCCATGCTGCCTCCCCCGCCCCCCTTGCCTGCAGGAGCCCAGCGGCGGTCCAGCAGGCTCCACTTTTGAAAAAAGTGCTGGGCTGCCCAGGCGAGGGAACCAGGAAGCTGCCGGGGAGAGGGGATCTGGCCGCCAGCTGCTGTCTGGCCCACTGCTCCGCTTCCCCCCAACCCCCGGGAGAAGCGAGCAGTGCCCGCCCCCCACCCCTTTCCCTGTGCCCACCCCCCACCCCCACCGAGCCCGTTCGGGGGGGGGGGGCGCAGAGCAGCCGGAGGAGGAGCCAGGGGGCGTGGCCAGAGGAGGAGCCAAGGGGGGGCGCCTTTTTTATGGTTGCTCCCCCTGCACTGAGAAGCTGTCTATGCCACTGCCCCTGAATAATCACTTCACTCACAAAGCAGAGTAATTGTGCCACAATAAAATCACTTTTATTCCAGAAGAGCATCCACACGGGGCAGTTATTCCAGAATAGCTGAATTATGGCCGAATAGCTGTGCTGGTTAATTTCCCCAATATAGACAGGGCCTTGCCTGCATTACATAGCTGTGTCTGAGCCAGAGCCTTTCCTGCATTGTTGTGTGCCCAAGACCAGAGTGGGGGGTGGGGGTGGGTGGGAGAGGGAAGGGCCGTGGGTGAGGATCTGTGTTTCACCCACCCCGGTGACTGAAGAGTGATTTGGAGATATAACTGAATAACCTCTGGCTCTGTCAGAGCGGCATGGGTGGTGCTGCCAGAAGGCATGTCTGCTATTCCGCTCTTTAGCACCTGCTTTTCTCCCCCACCCAAGCCCCTGCAGCACACCCAGCCAGGGAGGTTCACACCATCCTTGCTATTGTGATGTAAGACCCCAGTTCCTGTGTCTTGAGTGGCAGGGTGTTTCTGAAGTGCATGTGCTAGGCTAGGCAGTGCAGCCTGGGGCTGGAGGGCCAGAGCATGTGTCCTCTCTTGTGGTGGGAATGCTCTGGGGACACCTGCGTGTCATGTTCTGCTCCTGACCTTCTCTCTCTTCCTTTCTGCTGACAGATTTGTCACCCCAGATCAGAAATACGTAGCAGACAACACGCCCCACACGCCCACGCCTTTTAAGAACGCCCTGGAAAAGTATGGCGCGATACGGCCACTGGTGTGTATTGAACCAACATGCATGCCCCACCTAGCACTGTCCAGTGCTACTCGCTGTGCTCCTGTAGACCCCCAATGACTAGAGCCAGGAAAGTCCCCCTGCCTGGCTTCTATCTAAACATTCACCAAAAACTCCTATTCACCCTTGACTATTCTGGCATGATCTGCCAGTGAAAGGGCCCTTGGATATGTGGTGCAAAAGGGCTCATCAGCCAATCTTTGGGAATTTCTGTTTGCATTGTTAACGTTACAGGGTGCTTGGGTGTTGGCACATTCTTTGGCTGAGATGGGGTGGCCGTGGGGAATACTGTCCTAAAATGGCATGGTGAATATGGTCCCATACGTGACCACTGGACTGAGATATTTTATAAACCCCCGTGTTCATGCTGCAGCTTTCGGTTCCTTCGTGAGCCTAAAAAGAAACCAATCAAATGGATTTTTTCTTCTGGGTGTAGCAGTTGTTTGGGACTCCCCATCGAGTGGAGACCTGGTGCCTATTCCAGAATAACCAGTGATGCTGTGTAGACCAGCTGGGAAGTCAGGCTGTGGGTACCAGCCACACAAGTATATGAGATCCTTGATGCACTTGATCTCCTGAAGCTTCTGCTGTGGGGTCCTGTATCCTTGCTGCATCAAGGGCCTGTGCAGAGGCCGGGCTAGCTGAGCTCTTGTGTCATTCACACCAAGAAATGCACAATGGCCCTGCAGACTGAGTTGCAGTGGGGGGAAGTCTCCACTGACAACATAATTGCAGCATTAGCACAGGTTCACCTGCACTGTAAATCCAGACATATAAATGTAGCCTGCACTGTAAACCCTGTGCTATGTTCCTCCCCCAATGTCATTCACCCCAGCCGCAGACCCCTCACCTGGAAGAAGACTTGAAGGAAGTGCTCCGGAGCGAAGCTGGCATCGAGTTGATCATAGAGGATGACGTGAAGCCTGACAAACAGAAAAGGAAACAAGGAGTGAGTGTCTCAACTTACAGCTGCTGCCCCTGCTGTGATCCTGCCCGGTTCCTCGTGCAGGGTTGGGCCAGGGCACTATTGGGTGGGAGAGTCGGAGGAAAGCCCAGGTGCTACAGGGAAGTTGGTGATTTAGTTGCTCGCACCCTTCCCGCTAAGGGCTTGATTCTGCAGAGCACTTGAGCACATGCTTAACTTTTAGCACATGAACAGTCCTGCTGGAGTCAGTGGGCTACTCACGTGCTTAAAGTGCTTCTGGATTGTGGCCTAACCTGTCCTGACCCAATGCCCCAGCATAATGCTGGGCATGATGTGCTACTGGAGTTGTCATCTCTCAGCTCAGACTTAGAATGGAGGTTCTGAGCACTGCAGGGAATAAGGATCCTCAGGCACTTCTCCCAGGGCTTGGAACGTTAGCCCAGGCCTCCTGGGCAAATTCTGTCTTGGCCGGTCCTGTTCTGCTGGCTTTCCCGTCCTAGACTTGCCGGGATTTCTTTTTTAAAATCGGTTGTTCTTCATGCTAGAAATCATACCAATAAAAGCCGTGGCAGAGCGGGTGCCCTCACTTGGGTTGTGATGGTCACAGTAAAGACACAACGTGTTATTTACACTGTCTGTCGATGTCAGACATGATGTGACTTTCTGCCACCCACATGGCACAGGTACCCCAGCTTGCTCACAACCAACGGCGAGCCCTACGTCTCCGGATCTGTACTCTGCATCTGGGACAATTGGTTTGACTGTTTAAAATACCCTCAGAAGAGAGAGATTTGTTCATTCAAAACATCCGCCTCCAGGCAGATTGGATGGGGTTGGTAGTGGGACATGGGGGCCTTTTGCTTTTGGGTTGCTGTCCCAATGTAGCCCTAGAGGTGTTGCTGTAAAGGGGCTGGCCTGCATGAAACGCGCTGGTGGGTCTCAGTGGACAGGCAGCCCCACCATGAATTGTCCCACCATGAGCCACCCCACCCTCTTGGCAGAGAGGCCAAGCAGTGGATGGGACAAAGGAAAGGCACTCCCCACTCAGCACTCTAGAGGTGGCACCCCTGGAATAGGCCTGAGGCCCCATGGTTAGATGGAGCTGGGGAGTTTCTCCCTGCTCTGTAAAGGCAGGTGTTCAGCCGCCAGGGGTTGTGAGTCTCTGGTCTCTTCCACCACAGTGACGTTCACAGGAAATGTTTTAATGTCTCCGTGGTCCGCAGCCCCTCACGCCCAAACAGTTATGTGTGATGGTGACCCTTCCCTCTCTGTACGGAACTAGAAAATGCTCACCGAGCCCCATTTCCCCCATTGCTATTGCTCTGTCTCCCCTGCAGGCTAGCGCTTATGGTTGCTTGCTTTGCTTCTCTTGTGTTTCCCAGCTGCACAGGAGTCCCATCAAGAAGGTCCGGAAGTCTCTCGCCTTGGACATTGTGGATGAGGATGTGAAGCTGACTGTGTCCACCATGCCTAGGTCCATCTGCTTCAAAAGAGCACAGGTCAGGGATGCTCAGATGAGGGTGGGGAGGGAGGGCTGGACACAGATGCTATGGGAAGTGTGCTTGCATGATGAGACATGTCTGTGTGAATGTAGAGGAAGACTTGAGACTGGCTGCGAGTTGGATTCCCCTGCAAACATCTCTGAAACACAGGAACAATCAGAAATGTCAGAGGACGGCTATGAAATATGATTGACTTTACTGGATTAACTGGGGCTTTAGGTGTGCCAGTGAGATAAACCTGACGATAAGAGGGAAGGACCTGCTAGGAAAACTGCCCCCCCTTTCCTCTTTTCTCCACCCATATGGATGGTGCAGCTTAAACCTGGCTGTCCACTTCCTTCCTCCATGCTAGGTCATGCACATGGTGCTGAACGTAATGGAGAAGGGGTGTCCTTAACTTAATGTTTTACGTATTGTGCTTTCTGATCCCATTGTAAACCTCTCCTCCCTGAAGAACTGAATATCTGGAACACTAAATGCAACACACGACGAAACGCAGCGAAAAGAGCCCATTCTGTGTTGGTTATTCACAGGATCAGATACAAAATAACTGGAGCATTGTGGTGAGAGCGCCTGTCAGACGTGTGGCTCTTTCGTGTATTTAATTAGACTTGTAAAGTTCTTATTCATTTTGGTGTTCTTGTGCCCCATTAAGTTTGATGCAATGATCAACATTTGATTATGGAGCTTGTTAAAGGGAAATAAATTTGCCAAGATACAGATTTAGGTCCACGTTCAGCCCCTAGTGTAACACCATGAACTTCAGGGGAGTTGCAGCAAGGATGAATTCAGCCCATGTATTTTAAAAACACAACAGTATAGTGCACACAGCAAACAACCCGCTGACTATTATGACAGGGAGAATGATAAATCGAACTCATGCTGTTAATGCTACCTCTCACTGCGCCTGGCTTGGACAGTGAAAATAGATTGGCCGGTTTCATTTTCTGGCTCCCATGTGCTAGCCCAGTGCTGTCATGTTTGGATGGCATAAAGAGCAGGGGAGTTTCTAAATCTACACACACACTTAACCGAATTTGTTAAATGCACGTAATGGAAAGATTTCCGCTTGCTAGGCCTTAGGGTCTGTCTATACTACCTCTGGGAACTAGCCTCCCAGCCTCGGGCCACAGTCTTGCAGTAGGGGGCTCGCCGCTAGCGCATTAAAAATAGTTGTGGCTTGAGCTGGAGCTCAGATTCTGAACCCTGGGACAGGGAGGCTTTAGAACCCAAGCCACAGTGTCAAAGCCCTGTCTACACAGATGTTTTTAGCATGCCAGCGCAAGCCCTGCTGCCCAAGTCTATGGAGCTGGGCTGGGAGGCTCTCTCCCAGGTGCAATATAGGCATGCCCTTGTACACAGACAAGGTGGACAAGGGAATTTCTTTTAATGCAGCGTTCCCGACCCAAAAGGGGGTCGCAAGACTATCGGGGGGTGGTGGTCTCGAGAGCGGCAGCTGCTGGCCAGGCGCCCAGCTCTGAAGGAAGTGCCACCACCAGCAGCAGCACAGAAGTAAGGGTGGCCTGGTATTGGGGGTGGAGGTGTCATCACAACCTGAAATATTTTCGAAGGGGGTCCCAGCAAAAAAAAGTTTGAGAACCCCTGTTTTAATAGACCCACTTCTGCTGGTGGAAGGGACTAGCTTTCGAGCTGCACAGAGCTCTGCGTCAGGTCTGGAAAAACTAATCGCCTGGTGACACTCTGATTACTTCCCTGCATGTAGAACCTTGCTAGCATCCTTACATGCTGTTGCTAGCGCAGTTTAAATGCATGGACAGGAGAATACAGGAACACGAGTGAACGGATCTAGTTAAGTGGCATTTTCCAGTGTAAGGGAGCAAATTAACTTAGTGCGTATGGGTTTTTGTTTTTGTTTTTTTTCCTGCAGCCCGTGAGTTTCCTCTCGAGGTCTCTAAACCTTTCCTCCTCAAGCAGCAAGGACGACAGCGGTTTGCTCAATAGGGGATTCGTGCAGGTGCAGGTGAAGACCGAGAAGACTTCATCCTCCAGGAAGATCCCAAGCCAATTCAGACCACCCGCTCCGGTAAGATGCCAGCACTGCCATCCTCCCGAAAGGCATGGAGGTTACAGAAACCCTGTCCCTCCTGTACTGGTGAAAGGGAGATGGTAGCTTGAGTCAGCAGAGAGCACTGTCTCTGGAGAACAACACAACAGCTCAGAATGCTAGTGCCACTCACTGCCCAGGCTTCATATGCTGAGCTTTGCCTTGGTCACCGTGTGTCCGCTGCGATTAAAAACCCCACAGCAATGAGTCTCAGAGCCTGGGTCACTGACTCAGGCTCGCAGGCTCAAGTTGCGGGGCTATAAAACTGCAGTGTAGACGACCTGGGCCAGCCCTGGACGTGCTGTGAAGTGTAGACATACCCTTTCTTCCCCTGAGAGGGCAGGGGATAGGAACAGAGACCCTACCTCGCCTGTGGGAGGAGAGTTAGCTTGCATTGCTGTGCAGTGCCATCTGCTGGGACTTGGAGCTGAAGGGAGCACCATTCTTCCCTCTTAACCAAGATACTCTCTACCTCCTTGTTACCGTGACGCTCATATTCAGCCACTCAGAGCAGTCATTCCCAGAATCACTTGCTCTGGATCTCAGGGCTGGGAAGAGGAATTCACAAGAGTCAAAACTGAAACAAAATATTTTGATTGACTTGAAACAATCAAAAATCCGGAATTCCGTTTCCTGAAATCTTTGGAAGTTTGGCTTTTCGCCCCAATTCAGGATTGATTGGAGTTGTTCTTTTTTCAAAATCTCTAAAATTGTTGTGGGTTGGAACATCTGTTTTCCAACCAGCTCTATTCGTGATCCGGTTCTGGCCTTTGAAGACAGACATGGGGAGTACAAACTGGCTAATCACCATGCTTATGCTGGTGATCCCTTTGGTGCTTCCAAGCTGGGGACCCTGCAGTTCTGTGCCAGAGGAGAATTGCAGCAGTGGAAGGTTATTACATAATGATGTAAAACAAGGCTGTTGGGAAGATGCAAGTTTGATTACACTCTACTCCCCCCAAAGTCTCTAGGCCCTGGCTTTCAGGAGCTGACCGGCTGCCCTGGTTAGTGGGGCATGGGGATGTTTGATGGTAGATGGGGGATATGTATGGCTGGGAGATGTGATGCTAAGAGGGATCAAGGAAAGGAAGGGGAAAAAAGTCCTAGGAAACCAATGTACTGTAAAGTACACATCAAAACGCTATCAACTCAGCATCTCTCACCATCAGGCCCAGGGCATCTCAGCCTTGCATCCAAAATCAATGGATACTGCTTAAAGAATTCAGCCAAAGTACCTTCCCTGGGGCAGCAGTAGGGATGCTGTGCTATAGTGAATTAGATGTGGGCATTAGCAATCTGGAGTCCTGCAATCTGCTCCTGGTTCTGCCACTGATTTGCTGGGCAATTTGCTTCCCCCTGCACCCCCACTTCCATGGAGGTTTTTGTTCTGTTTTCCAAGACACAGTCATATCCTGCTTTGTAAGTGCAAAGCTCAGTGCTCGCCTAACCCTGGAGTTGCTACTGACACCTCTGCAGGAACTGGATTTTCCTGTAGCTGTGGCCCAGATGTTTCTCTCCAGTGGGAGACTCAGGATAGACCGAGGCAAATGGCTTAGTGAGCTTCTGAAACGGATTAGGCTCGTAGCCATGAGAGATGCACTTTATATCCCGTAGCAAGAGCTCTTGATCTTTGTGCTTTGAGGCCTAAACTGATCACTGGCTGGGGAAGGTAACGTCCCCACCACCGGTTGGTCAGGCACAGCAAGGTACACTCTAGAGAGTTCCCACCTTCCTGCAAACAGCCATTGGCCTCTGTCAGAGCTAGGATAGCAGATTAGATGGGCCATCCATCTATTGCAGTGTGGAGGTTCATTTGTTGGGAATATTATGGTCTGTTCTAACTGCAGGCTTAAATGTCAGCCCTCTAGTGATCTCTAAAAGATATTTGGTTTAATTCTGAGTGATCTGTGAGTATACTGGGAATAGCAGGAGATGCTTTAACGACTGTGCTTATCGTGAGAGTCCCACACCAGAAAACTTTAGGAGGGAACTCTATGCATGGAACTGGCTGCATGGCAGTACCGTGAGAGCAGCACTGCAGCAGTTAGCATAACCTGCCCTGTCCCCCCACCTCCCGCCTGCAACGTGGCTTGTGGGAGGCAAGCCCTGAGGGAAGAGTTCGGGATTCTGTTCTCTCTTCAGGAAGTTTTAAGCATACATTGTTTCCATAGCACCAGCAGCGTGATGGGGCTTTCCAAACGGGTATTAATAGGGCCTATCAAATTCACAGTCCATTTTGGTCAATTTCACGGTCATTTTTAAAAAATCATAAATTTCATGATTTCAGCTATTTAAATCTGAAATTTCACAGGGTTGTAATTGTAAGGGTCCTGACACAAAAAGGAGTTGGGGGTGGGGGGTCCTCAAGGTTATTGTGGGGGGGTTGTGGTACTGCTACACTTACTTCTGCGCTGCTGCTGGCGGCGGCGCTGCCTTCAGAGCTGGGCAGTTGGAGAGCGGTAGCTGCTGGCCGGGATCCCAGTTCTGAAGGCAGAGCCACCGGCAGCAGCACCGCAGAAGTAACGGTTGCAAGGTATGGTATTGCCACCCTTACTTCTGCACTGCTGGTGGCGGGGCAGTGCCTTCAGAGCTGGGTGCCCAGCCAACAGTCACCGCTTTCCGGCCACTCAGCTCTGAAGGCAGCGCAGAAGTACTGTGACCCCCAAAATAACCTTGTGACCCCCCTGCAACTCCCTTTTGGGTCAGGATCCCCCATTTGAGAAACGCGGATCTCCCCCATGAAATCTGTATAGTATAGGGTAAAAGCGCACACAAGACCAGATTTCGTGGGGGGAGACCAGATTTCACGGTCCATTACGTGTTTTTCCTGGCCATGAATTTGGAAGGACCCTAGGTATTAGCCAACTATTCCAGGGTGAGGGAGGGAGAGGAGCTGAGCCACGTGCTGGCATGGGTGGACTGAGCTGTGAAGTAGGTTGTGGGGCCGAGGGGGTGACCCTTGTGCATTATGAGAGGCGGAAACAGTCCCAGGTGAGGGGAAGCAGCCGAGTGGGAATTATTCCTGTGCTCGGACTGTGATGGAGGCAGCCAGCCAGACTCTAACTGCTTAGACCCAGTTGTTTGCCATTTCTGTGCTTCATTTTCTCTTTATGAAAACTTTATTTGAAAATAAACTTAAGCACAAAATGTCTGCTCTTCGTCGGTGACGCCCCCCTGGACGCTGCTGGGCAAGCAGGTACCCTGCTGTCCCTAGTGTAGTGTGACTAAGGTGCAGGAATTTAGGGAGAAATTCCTCTGTCTGGGAGCTTTCAGGGGGTCTCAAAACACCTTAAACACTAAGCTTTATGATCACTTTATGATGCTCCGCACTACATTTCCAGGGGGGCGCTGGAATCTTGCCCCAGCTCTTTAGCGAGAGAGAGAAGCAGGGGTCTCGCCTATGCCAGCAATTTACTTATTTTTACCACCATTGCATCCCTACCTCTGCAGTCCCACCAGTGGTAGCAACAGCAGACCACCATTGCTTGTGTTCCCGTAGCACCCAGGAGCCTCCGTTCTGGACCCAGGCCCCCACTGCGCCAGGCACTGTACAGACACAGAACTAAAAGAGGGACTCTGCCCCAAGGGGCTTCCAGTCAAAGTGTCATCTAGGCCTGTTCTGAGCAGGGCCGGATAACTCAGTGACTTAAGATGTCTGAAGGCTCCCGCAGTTGGAGGTGCAAGCGTAGGCACAGCCAGAGTGACCAAACGTGTGCCCAGTTGCAGAGGCGACTGGGCTCTTGTCTAGCTAACAGTGAGCAAGGGGTAGTTTAAAGACCTTCGCTTGCTCCCCTTTTTCTTTTCTCCCAGTGCCCAGCCAGCTTTGGAGGGACTGTTAATGGCTATACATTTGGCTGACATCAGTTCTAAACAAATTACCCCTTTCTGGAGGGTGCCCGTTAGATGGCATCTCTCTGAAGAGTACGTACTTCTGTCCCTGGACATGTTTCATTAGACAACCTGGCAAACCTTTACCAGCCCCCACTTGGCATTATCTAGCGATGGGAGCCAGGACTTCTGGGTTCAGGTCACGATTCTGCTACTATCGGTCTTGGGGCAAGTGATTGAACCTCTCCCATCTGTACAATGGGGCTATACTATTGACTCATCTCACAGGGGCACAGCTTAGTGTTTAAGGTGCTTTGAGATCCCCTGAAAGCTCCCAGAAGCACAAGTGCAAGTGATTAACTTCTCAACCCTGCTTCTTACCTCTGACTCTGTCTCCAGCTAGACGTCAGCCAGAAGGGATAACTTTCTTCTCAGATGTTTGTAATTGGATTAGATCTGTGTGTTGTAAAACCTTTTTTGTGTGATGAATGAACAGTCCTTAATCACAGCAAATCAACCCCCTCCCACCCCAAATAAACCCCCACTTGCAGTTAATTTGTCCGTTTTATAAACCACTTCTCCCAGCGTGGTGTGGGAGTGCCTTGCTCTCGCCACTGACAGCTGCATAAATAACTTCTGGCTAAAGATTTGAAGGTGCAGAAAGGAATAAAATGTCTTGAAAGCATGGGAGGGCTGGCGGGAGGAAGGAAGGAGTGAGCCCCTGCATGTGTATTGTGAAATCCCGTCTGTGGAATCCCAAAGGGAGAGATGACATCTGCAGTATTGGGCTCTTGGGGGTTACTTCAGTGCTCTCCTTGGAGTCGCTAGCAGTAAGAGATAATGTGATTAGGAAATTAAGTAAAATGACTTGCTGGAACTAAATTAGCCCGACAGCTGAGCCACAGCTGGATGATGAGCAGCTGTTGGTGCTGCCGTGGCTGCTTTGCTGTTAAGAAATGCCGTCCTCATGGGGCCTGATTCTCTGTTGGTTTTTCCAGTGTAAAGGGGCTGTAAAGCTTATGGCTCAGCTACCAGGGAATTCCTGTGGTCTAGAGGGGGAGTCCCTGTGTAGCACAGAGCAAACATATTCGCTCCACGCCACTCACTGGCAGACATCTGCGTAAGGGGCATGACTGACCCCTCTGCATCCTGCCTGTTTCTGGCTGCTGCAACAGCCTCCTGGGTCTATCGGCAGCTGAGCCCAAGTTAGGGCAGCCCTCAGACTCCTCTAACATGTGCTGCAGCCTTTGGATTGCCCAAGAGTAGGGGATGTGAAGCCCCTTCCCCTTCTCCTCCTTGGGTCCCGCACTGAGCAAAGTTCAAGCACCCTGGAGAATCGGCCTCTGTGTACTTGGGAGATGCAAGCACGACTTACCCTGAGTCTCTATCCTCTAATCTTTTACTGAGGGCCATTGGGCTGTGCCAGGGACTGGAACACAGGTGCCGCTGTGGTCAGATCCCCACTGGGCTCCCAACTTGCTCTGTGATCTGGGGCCAGTCACTGAACCTGGCTCCTTCTGAGGCGCAGAGCGGCACTGCTCCCATGGGAAAATCGGGCTGCAGACTCCCGTATCTGCTCCCCCTCCATCAAGTGGGGATTATAATACTGGGATTCCTTTACCCCTGGGGGGGGGTTGTAAGGCTGTCAGTTAGCTTTGGGCGGCGTGCTTTGAAGGGCTGGGTTCTTGTTCAGAGCATCTATAGCAATCCAAATCTTAATCTACAAGCGTGTTTTAAAATCTCTCTCTCTTCTCCCCCATCCACGCTAGATGTCCAGTGCATGGAAAGTAGTGGCTTGCGGTGGAACCCGAGACCAGCTCATCATGCAAGAGAAAGCTCGGCAGATCTTAGGTGCATTAAAACAGAGCCACACGTCAAGGACATTGATCTTATCATGAAGGATTGTTGGTTTTTCTCTGCTTTACGTTTTTTTTTTAAGTAGAGGAGGGGGAAAAAGAACACAAAGAAGAATTCTCTTTGGCAAAGACACTGTTTATTTTTCCTTTTCTGAATTCCATGTTCCCTGCTAGATCCATATTTTAATAAATTGTGCTAAATACTGGATGATAAGTGGGATGTAAGTTTTGGAATTGTTTGTGGAAAACTTAACCAGGGGCGGGGGGTTAGGAAAATACCCCCCCACACACGAGAAAGATACCCCCTCCTCGTAGTCTTCTTCAGAGGTAGAAATAAGCTGTCCATACACCACCCCTTTCTGCCATGCCCTCTGAAATGGACACAAGGCATTTACCTAACCTAGGTGGAGATGTTGCTGTGCAGAAAATAGACTGAGTTGGATTCTGCTCTGGCTTCTTGGGAGCAATGTGTAAGGTCCTTGCACATTTCACCTTGCACCTCCTGGCTTTCCTTGGATGAGAGTGTTCTCCATCATCACAGGTGATGGGGGTGACAGAGGCCAGCAGAAGAAAGGATGTCGGAGGGGGCATGTCCTTCAGGATGGTTTGATTCTAATTTTGAACTAACAGCTTTCTTCCCATCTGACCCTAGGAGAATCATTCCTACAGACGTTTGATACATACGTTATATAAGAGCAGCGGGCTGGGCCAGAACCTCTCCCCTGGGAAATGCCCTCTCCTTTTATATGTTTTAATAAATCTGCCTCCTGTCGGGCTTCATCAGCCTGACTTTGCCACTTTATTCAGACATGGTCCAATGCTCTGTGTGTCCACATACTGTATTGGATTTGAGTGCTTATGCCTTTCCAGGGAAGGCCGCGCTGCCTAACGGTGGTCTAGCCAATAGCAGATTGTCTGACTCGAGCAGAGCAGGGGGTTAGTTCCAGCATCTCTCCTGTTGTGAACAAGTGGAGAGTTGTCCTGCTTCTCTAGGGAGAGTGTGAATGGGAACAAAATAGAAGGGAGGAGATCAGTGAAACCGGAGCAGGATGGGGCCTTAAACGCCAGCAGCCCAAGGGACTGCATGGGGTTCTATGCTTTGGTGTTCCACCCGCCCTGCTCCTGTGCAGGGGATATATCAGCCGCATCTCCAGCAGAGACGGTCAGGATTGCTTTCCTCCACCATCCAGCAGCTTGGGTCTCTCATGCTGAGAACTGCTTTTGCTTAAGGCTTCGGATTAACTGGTATACACTGTGGCCATGGGCTTTCTGCGTTTGCAGCACCAAGATGTAGGCTCTGGCTACACTGGCGCTTTACAGCGCTGCAACTTTCTCGCTCAGCGGTGTGAAAAAACACCCCCCTGAGCGCAGCAAGTTACAGTGCTGTAACGCACCAGTGTAAACAGTGCCCCAGCGCTGGGAGCGCTCTAAGCTAATCCCCTGCAGGAGGTGGAGTACCTGGGAGAACTCTCTCCCAGCGCTAGTGAAGGGTATCACTTGCGGAGAGGGGAGTGTGAGGATAGCTTTGTGTTAAGCTGCAGGACAAAGAGGCAGGAAATCTTGCACAAGTGCAAACAGAACCCACAATAGTCTGGTGTGATTTGTAGGCAAATTGGTGGACCTCTCTGCCTCAGTTTTCCTAGCCGCATAAAGGGGGATGATCACTTCCTGCATCCCAGGCATGGAGATTTAAATGCTTTGTCCACAGTAGGTGCTTGAGCTTCTGGAGAAAGTCCTCTACCTCATTAGTGGCTGTGCAAAGTGCCCCAGTGACCTGTGAAATAATATAGATACATCCATGCCCCGAGCTTCGTGTGTTTAGTACAAAATTAGCCACAGGCATGAAAACAGCATCTGCGATTATGGGTCACATTTACAAAGATCTTCAGCCCTCCAGCTTCTGTTTATAAACTGGTTGCTGTGTTGCGCAGGAAGAAATGGCTACACACCCACAGACACCCACCCACTCCCCCTCCATAGCATAGTATGACACAACGAGGTGTGTAATTAGTTTTGAGCATCTGGTGTTAACCACTTGCAATGGAGAGTGGAGTTCTGACTCACTCCTGAACTTGTGGTTCTGGATGGTCACTTCATTTACCCTGGCCTAATGTCATGTGCCCTGGTGCAGTTTTGACTTTGCTGCAAGGTGTGGGAAAGCTTCTGTGTCTCACCACTTTCACTGTATCTGTCCTCTCAATAAGTAGAGGTCTTTAGTCTCCAAGGCTAACCAGTTCAGCCCCCCTCACCACCCATGCACTTGAAAAGATAGGGTGGCAAGGGAGAATGTAAACTTTCTCTTCTGCCTTGCCTACACTGTAACTATACCAAGGTAGTTAAAGGATAGGTGCAGGAAGAAAAATAACACACCCATCCCTTATCTAAATTTTGGCCCAAACACGAGTTGACAGAATCACTGTAACACTGAATCCAGGTTGGATTCTTATTTACAGAAGATGCTTGAAACCTCTGTTTGACCAGCGCTGTGTGGACTAATCCAAAACACAGCTATGCTTTAATCTACAGAACCTCAGTAACTCAGCTGTGCTGGAGTAGCCAGCCTTAACCCCACACCTAAAACTAAATACTGTCAAAAGTACAAGATGATGTAGCCTCTGAGTCAGACCTCAGACCTGGCCCATCTTTCCAGTAACAGTCCTAAGCCCTCAACACTAGAACAAGAGATCAGGTGTGAAGATGTATTAATTAATATTCCCTAATCATCACTCTGAACCCAGTGTAGATTCAGTTGTACACCTTAAAAAGGGGCTAGCTGCTCATGAATAATTCTGGTTTCCTCTTCTCATTCAGCCATGGTTAGCTAACCACGTATTTAAAGGGTTAAATGACACTAGGAGCACAGGGAAAGCGACTGAGCACGGGTGTAAACGTGTTGGCTATTGCCTAGTCTAAGCGGCCCATGTCCATAACAGGACTTGAGTGTCGCAATTCCTAATTTTGAGGCTCCCAGAAAATCACTGGAACAACAATGGGATCCTGAGTTAGATGCCCAGGCTCCCTATACAATGAATGGGGGCAGAGAGAGAGGTTTCTGGCAAGGCAATCTACAAAAGGCAGCATCCTCGCGGAGCTGCCGGGGAGAGGGGGATTCACCCCACTCTCAGAGTTTGGGGTCTAAGTCCCCACTGCAGGGAATTATCTATCTGCGTATGATCCCCACCTGGGACCCAGCTGCCTGGAGGCAGGTGGCTTAGGCAGCTATGCTGGTTCTAGAGCGAATGAGTTAGGCGGGTGTTTGATGCCTCACAAAATGGCTGCTGGTGGGAACAGGCCTCCCTCAGAACCTTTAGGCCAGTGCTTAGGTTACTCGCCCAGGCTGTGGGAAGCCTGGCTCGGATCCTCCCTCTGCCTGATGAGTTGAAGGGATTTGATCAGGGATCTGCCACTGCTCAGTGGAGTGTTCTAACCCCTGGGCTAGAGCGTGAGTCTCAGGCTGTCTCCTCTGGCCCAATTAATATTTCATTGTTCAGCTGAAAGTGAAACAGCTTCACCAAGAGAGATTGAGAGACTCTCCCATAGCCTGGCAGGAGCACCCTGTTCAAATGCCTGCTTGTCAGGCAAAGCAGGGATCTGAACCTGGCTCTCTCTAACGACTGGGCTAAAGGTTAGGAGGGAGTCGCGGTTTTGTGTGGAGCTGGCCAGCCTCTGAGCACGCCTGCTGGCGCGATAGGCATGCTGCCTGTTGCCCCCAGGTTGTGGACTGCTCTGGGGCTTAGGCGGGAGAGAGGGGGCTGGATGCCTAAACGGAGGCAGCAGTGTGCATGCCTGGAGTTGGAAACAGAAGAAACTTTTACAGTGGAAATGTAGGTGCTGAGTGAGTTTAGGGGTCTGTGTGGTTAGGCAGCAGCCAAGAGGAAGACCAGCTTCCGCTGCGGAGTCTAAAGGGCATTGGAGAGACAAGAAGCCCACATCTGCAACTCCCAATGGGCAGGGGAGAGAGCAAACCTGTGTGTGTTGCACATGCGGCTGTCTGGCTGAAACACAAACCATTTCTCCTCAGAATCCCACTTCCCAAAGAGGGACCACAAATCCCTATTGCAGGAAGTTTGTCCCTATTGCAGCAGCATTATCATTTAACCTGGGTTCCTGGCCTGAGGTTTTGGTCTACAGGTGCAGGGAGGGCAGGCAGTCTGTACTCTGTTGTGGGGAAAACCAGCAGAGGAGGATGAAAAATGGAGAAGATTTTGGAGCCGGGGGACAAGATCTTTTTGAGTGATATCCCGGCTCTGTGTAAGCCAACCGCAAAACTCCCAACGGACTGGATCGCACCCTTGGCTTTTAATTTAGTCCAACCTCTGGAGCGTGTGGCTGATTTAAAGGTGCTTTGGCTCTGTCGAGTAAGTAAAAGAAGGGTGAAAACTTTCCCAGTGTTGGGAGTCACAGGTGGCCTGCCCCTTTAAGAGCCAGGGACCCTAGAGCCAATTAACCTGCCCTTGCTACACCTTTGCAGGGTGTGGGACAGAAGCCGCACGAGGGGAAATACCTAGGGAAAGCTGCTAGAAGTGGATGGATGGACTAGCTGAGGAAAAGAGCCAGGGGAAGTGTCCTCTGCTCCACCCTGAGGAGAGAGGGTAATTAGTTTAAGGAATAACAGCTGCGGGGGGGAGCTGGTTGAAGAGGAGGAAAGCCCAGCAATCCAGGCAGGCTTTGGGGGAGGAGAGCAGACAGGCTACTTCAGTATGAAGCAAAAAGCTGGGCTGGTGCTGCTAAGCGGCTGAGGCCTGCTCTGTGTCCTTGGCAGAAAGGTAGACGTGCCCTGGCTGGTTGGGTTGATTGGTGTGTGTAGGAGCTGGCCTTAGACTGCGCAGGCTGTTCTTGGTGGGAGCCCGACTGCCGGAAAGGGGGTTGAAGGCTGAGCCTAGCAGGGGAGAGGACTCTTTCATGTTGATGTTTTTGGACCTGGACTAACGGGATCTGTTACCCAGATGTGATTAAAGGCTTTGATGGCACTTGGCCAGAGGGCAAGATACCTCTATGGTGGAAGTAGGCTGAAGATTGCTGTGGGGAAACTGAGGCAGAACAACTGCAATGCCACATCATGCTACATGGAGATGCTCTGGGATGGTGAGTCACATATTGGGGTAATGCCCCCCCCCCATACCCTTCTGCTCTGGGGACTGGATGGCCCCTCACTTGCGTATGATAGGTTGTTTCAGGAAGGAAAAACAGAGGCATTCCTAAACTTCTCATGGGAACACACAGAATGGGGGTTGGGGACAGACAGACAGTGTGTTCTCCAAATGCCTGTCTCTGGTGCCAGGGGATCCCCTAGCTGGGTGACCTGCAAAACAAAATGCTGAATTGCTTTTCCTTTCCCAGAATGATATGAGCCAAGGGCCCTCTCCAGGGGCTGCCGCCATTGGCCGGAGTGTAAATCCGTGCAGAATCTGGGCTCACATGTTTTGGAGCTGGCCCTGCATTTAAAGGATTGTAAGCCTGAAAAGTATGAAATGCCATTTCTAATACCATCAATCCCCGTGTAGCTCGGTGTGCTGCCAAGTGTTTATTGCTTATTAAAGAAGATCTAGTGCCAGACACATTCTGGGGAAAATGAGCAAGCACAGGCAGGTTAATGATGAAAAGACAATTAGCTTTTAATTGGAAAGTGGAGATGTCTCTTGTGTTCCATACACACTGGGCTCTGGCTCCAAGCTGATGCCTATGGAGTCGGATCGATACTTCTCACTTGTAGGTGGCTATTGCTGCAGAGGTCCGGGTCGGTAAACAATGCTAGGGAATAGAGGGGGTTGGGAGAAAACTGGGCCTCTTACCAAGATTGCTCTGTGCAGGTTTGGGGACTCCTGCAATATGTGTGTTTGGGTCCCCAGCTGCAAGATGTGAGGAACTTCCACGTGACCAGAGAGACATGAAGTGTGCGTCTGGGAGGATTCAGCCCCATGCATGGGGGTGAAGTGAGGATGCCCAGGACTGGGGTATGAGCGGTTAGCTGCACTCTGGTATATGAGCCAGGGGCTCCCATGGCTGCTCCGCACCTAGTAGCAATTCTATTGTGAGCCGGTTGCTGTGTGGCTTGAAATCTTGTGTTGCACGGAAACTGTGGTCGTGTTTGTTTTGCATTCTTACAGCTCCATGAGGGCGTGGCAGTATTGCCCCCTAGAATGGTTATCAAACACACACATCCTCGGTGGTTCCTATGCCTCCTGCACAGGGCTGAATTTCACCCACTGAATTTTTCACTCAAAAACCAGCCTCTGGCTAGTGAAACACCAGCATTTCCCAGACTGCCAGGGCCATAGGAGGCTTGGACACGGCAATCGAACAGGAAAACTGTTTGTGTGAAATGTAACAGAAAAGTTCCCCTCTGTTTTGCCAGTTTTTTATGGTAGCTCCTTGTGCTGCAAATTTTCTTTGAAAAGGAAACATGGCTTGAGACAGGGCTATTTCCCACCCCAAATATTTGCAATCCCAGATACCCCAGAGTGCATCCAGAACCACTTGTCTTGTGAATGGCACCATTTTACTGATCATGCCAGGCTTGGGACACTGTCACTGCTACCAAAGTCACCTGTGGCTGAAAATGCAACATTTCAGCCCAAAATAAGAGACCAGGGTATGTGTCTAGTGACCATTGTGTCACTTTGGAAGCGAAACTAAACTGAATTAAGGCCACTTTAATTCATGAAGAGCACCCACGTAGGGATTTAATGCAGTTTAACTAATCTACTTTGAATTTGCACTTTAAAGGTAATCCAGATTAATTTTTCCAACTGTCTGTCTGTGTAGACCATCCTAATTTACCTCCATCCCAAGAAGGGATAACTTGTCCTGCACTGATATAGCAATTCAATTGAATTTCTAGCTTTGCCACAGACATCCTGGACAAGTCTCTTAAACACTCTGTGCCTCAGTTTCTCTATCTATAACATGGGGATAAGAAGATTTCTTTTCCCCCCTCCCCTATGGCTGTTTTGTGTATTTTAGATTGTAAACTACTTAAGGTAGGAGCTAAATCTCTTCATAAGGGTACGTACAGAGCCTAGCACAACGGGACCCTGATCTTGGTTGGTCAAACTGTGGTGTGTCAGTTTTGCCAGCTTGCCTGCACTAGGGGTTCACACCGGTAGCAGTCCAGCAATGGCAATAATTAGGTCAAATCCCTCTGTGTAGACAAAAACATGGTCTCCACTAGGGTTTATATCAATCCAGCTCACCAAGGGCTGAAATCGGGGCAAATTCCTAATGCTGGCAAGGTATAAGTGCCTGTTTATTCCAGAAAACCCCATTAACTAACCCCACACGCAAACCCCTTGCTGACCCTTTGGCCTGTAATGGAAATTCCCTCAAACACAGAGCCAAGCTTAAAATAAATCCTCCATAGAAACAATTCAAACACAGAAAAGTAAACTATGAAATACACACAGTCATCAAAGAGTTTTCTTTCCTGCCAAACCGTCCTGGCCTTCTGAGCCGGAACTGCAGGAGTGACAGCCTCAAGACTAGGTGCTACTGTTCTGAGTCCGCCCTCACCTACGCTGGAAGGAGCTGGCCTGCTTGGCTTGCTTTTTGAGCACATCAAGCCCCTGTTCTCTTGGAAGTAGTGTAGCTCAACTGATGAATGTTGTGGTCAGCTGGGTGTGGATTTCTGTGGGCAGGGGGAGGAAACTGAAGGGTGGACAGGGAGGGACTAAGGTGACATCAAAGAAACCAGGCCGTTGTGTGAAATGCTCCCAGTGTTGATACCCGTGATTGTCTGAGGAATTTAAACGTGATGGCCAAGATCTACCAAGTGGCTAGTAATCTCTGGGTGTCCAATGGGAGTCATCGTAAAGGGGGCTGATTTCCAGAGAAATCAGCTCTTTCTGTCAACAAGGCCCCTTTGCCGGTATCTCCAGCCGGTATCTTCAGCCAGCATCCTGAAATCTGAATGCGGGAAGCTAGACTTCAAGGAGCACCATCTTTTAAAAGGCAGTGAATCCCCTTATTCTCCATGCTGATTTCTGAGCTTTTTGGGGGAGAGGGGGACTGTTCTCCCCCTCCCCCCTGTTTGTGTGATATCATTTCAGAGTGAAAATCCCACTCGGGGGGGAGGGATAGCTCAGTGGTTTGAGCATTGGCCTGCTAAACCCAGGGTTGTGAGTTCAATCCTTGAGGGGGCCACTTAGGGATCTGGGGCAAAATCAGTACTTGGTCCTGCTAGTGAAGGCAGGGGGCTGGACTTGATGACCTTTCAAGGTCCCTTCCAGTTCTAGGAGATAGGATATCTCCATTTATTTATTTAATTTATTTATTTAACCCTCCCCCCAGCTATCCTTGGAGCTTTGAAAAAGGATATACCCCCCTTTGCTCAGCCCCAGCTTCCTCCAATCCCCTCCCTTATCACCGCCCTACCCCCTCAGTGGGGTGTCTTGTCCCCAAACTCCCTCTCTGCTCCCCACAGTGTGTCCTCCTGCCTCCAATTACTTCCCTATATTTTCTATGCCCCAGTCTCTTTCCCTTAGTCTCCCTCCACATTCCCCTGCCACCCTCTCTGTTCCTTCAGAGTTCTCTGGTCCTCCACAAGCTTCTGCCCCCTGAGCTATATGTCCAAGCCAGAGGGTGCAGTGGGTTGCTATCTTCTCTGAAGGCAGCCTGGATTCAAATTCATGGGAACAATGGGAGGTGGTGGCCATTGTGACTAGGGGTGTGATGGTAGGGGATGTTGGGGAAATGGCAGTAAGCCTTATTGGAGGAAGACAATTGCCCAGGCTTATCATGTCCTGGGGACAACCATGCCAGATGCCTGGCCAAGGCGCTGGAACATCCAAAGAGGAGCCTCTACAGCCCTGGGATTTACAGTGAGCTCCGTGCACGATGGAGCAGGACTTTAGGAGTTTAGACCTTCTCTGGGCCTCATTCTAGCCATCAGTAACCCCTAGTGTAGATAATCAAGGCCTGTTTGCTCCAGCCTGCTTTCATGCAAGGGACAACGGCACTTGGGCGAATACCTGCTTTGCTTGTCTACAATACACGTTTGCACCATTTCAACTGGTGTTGCTTGAGAAGATGTGCTCTATGAACTTCATGGTTGTAACGATCCCTACATGTGCCAGTGACTCCATGCATTTAGCTGGAGGCCACATTGTGAAAACCAGCCCTTCCTGTTGTACGAGGACTGTGTATAACTTGTGTTAAAACCATTGTGCATAAGTACAGCTGAATTAGTCTCCTTCTATAGGAGTCTCTTTGCTTTTCCCTTGCTGTTCTTATTTTACAAGTGAAGATTCACAGGCTGGCTTTCTTCTTGCCCAGTATATTTAACTATCTCTGAGCTTGCTGTGTCCTTTAGCAGTTGGTCCTGGTTAGAAATTACAGCCGGCTCTGCTAAGAGGTTCTAGGAATTGTCTTCCAGTGTGCATGCTTTGATAATACATTGAACCTTTTTCCAGCCTCTGGCATGTGTGGTTTTCTTTCTCTCCTCTTCCCCCCCCCCCCCCCCCCCGCCACTGTTAAACTAATCAATTTCTCTTGTCCCGTTTCTGACTGAATAGAAAATTTTACTAATGCCATGAATGTAATTATGCAAAAATCAAAAATCTTCAGCTTCTGCTGCTATTTAATGAACCCGGCCAGCGGTGGCAGATCCATGGCTGATGAGGGTTTAGTCTCTCTCATGGCTGCCGATTCTTTTTTTTAAATAGATTTTCATTTAAAACCAAAATTAAATTTCCAGCCCTCTTCTTTGTGAATGTGAGGTGGTGTGACCTGAGATAGCTGCTACTGAGCTTCAGACAATACTGCTGAAAGGTGCTAATCAATCCATTCCTCCCTAGAACTCTGGTTGAATTGTAACAAATTCAAGTGCCAGCACAGTTAACTTTGTCACTGTTGATTGTAGTAAAGTAGAGACTTCTGCTGTGGTTGGATGTCCAAGAAGCCCCAGAGGAACCAACCTGAAACTGTTGAGAGCAAAAATTCCAGTATCACCAACCTCAAATATTGAAAAATCATGAGTCCAGTCCCCAAAGTGGCATGAGATTTAAAAACTAATTAGTTATGTTAAAACAGTGAAATGCAAGGTTTTGTTTGCCTTTAGTCACATTTTCAAACTTTACTTTGCAACCCTAAGAGCTAGCAACTTTTTTTTTTTTTTTTAAATGGAAGCAGAGACTCACATGATCACTTGAGTCCAGGAACTGGGGATTCAAGTGTAACATAAAATATTGCAAAACTCACAATAAAATGATGAGAGCTGGCAATGCTGTGACTTCAGTTCCCTATCCTAAGAAGCCCACGCTTACCTAGCACAGACACAGCCCGGGTGCATAGTGAGCAAAGGCCTTCTCTGTGCTCGGGAATGGCCCTGACCAGCCATCGGTTGCCAGCAATTGGGGTACTTGCCCCAGTTGTACAGCATCTAGACAAGGGCAAGCCTGGTTTGTACTGATCAGGCTAAACACTGTTGATCTCAATTGGTGCAACCCCTTGCATGCCTTTATCTTCATAGAGGGGCCAGTGTTGATTAAGCAACATGGATTGCTGGCTCCTGCTAGTGGAGAAATGGCCACACTTTGGCCTTTTCTATTCAGTAGCTGTCAGGACTGAGATCCCCACTTTGAACTTTAGGGTACAAATGTAGGGGCCTGCGTGAAAAACTTCTAAGCTTAACTACCAGCTTAGCTCTGGTTCGGCTGCCACCATCAATGGATTCCCTCCCTGGGAAGCCTTGAAAAACCCTCACCAAATCCCTGGTGAAAACCAATCCAAAACCCCTTGGATCTTAAAACAAGGAGAAATTAACCATTCCCCTCCTTCCTCCCACCAACTCCTGGTGAATCAAGATCCAAAACCCCTTTGGATCTAAAACAAGGAAAAATCAATCAGGTTCTTAAAAAGAAGGTTTTTAATTAAAGAAAAAGGTAAAAATCATCTCTGTAAAATCAGTATGGAAATTAACCTTACAGGGTAATCAAACTTAAAGAGCTCAGAGGACTCCCCTCTAGTCTCAGGTTCAAAGTACAGCAAACAAAGATAAACACTCTAGTAAAAGGTACATTTACAAGTTGAGAAAACAAAGGAAAACTAACACGCCTTGCCTGGCTATTTACTTACAAGTTTGAAATAGGAGAGACTTGCTTAGAAAGATGTGGAGAACCTGGATTGATGTCTGGTCCCTCTCAGTCCCGAGAAAGAACACACTCCCAAACAAAGAACACAAACAAAAACCTTCCCCCCCCAAGATTTGAAAGTATCTTGTCCCCTTATTGGTCCTTTAGGTCAGATGCCAGCCAGGTTACCTGAGCTTCTTAACCCTTTACAGGGAAAAGGATTTTGGAGTCTCTGGCCAGGAGGGGTTTTATAGTACTGTACACAGGACAGCTATTACCCTTCCCTTTATAGTTATGACAGTAGCCATGTCGAAAGCCTGAGTGCTGGCCCCGAGAGCCAGACCAGCCTCCGTCACTCTGCTACTGAGCTAGAAAACAAGTAGCATGGGGTAACCGTGTTAGGCTGTATCCACAAACAACAAGTCCGGTGGCACCTTTAAAGACTAACAGATTTATGTGGGCATAAGCTTTTGTGGGTAAAAAAACCTCATTTCTTCAGATGCAAATGAGCTTTTTTTACCATGAAAGCTTATGCCCAAATAAATCTGTTACACTACTTGTTTCCTTAAAGACTAACAAAGCCAATGGTTGTAAAAGACACCGCTAAGTAGGCTGCAAAATCTGCTTTCCTAGCAAGGGCAATATCTCAAGCAACGTGCATACGTCCTGCAGCAACAGCAGCTACTGGTTAATGGTAGTTCTTTATGGTTGTGTTTTATATCAATGGTCCAGAAATAATGCTCAGTCCTGGCCTACGCTCGGCTTTCCCTCTCAAGCTCCCTCTGCAGCAGCTCCTCAGGTGCCCTGTTTGGGAGCCCAAGTGCTAACATCATGTCGTCTAGACCCTCCTTTGAGCAGAGTTTGGTGATGTGCTGATTAAAAAGCCAGCAGTGCCCAGTCTAAGCAAATACTAGCAGTGCTGGTGGCAGTGCACAGCCGCTAGCAATGGTGGGAAATGTGAGTGGTGGGAAAGGCCTAGGGTGGACAGGTCCAAGAAAATCAGAGCTGGTGAAAGGGTTGGTACAGGTGACATGCCAGTGCAGGGAGTGTGGCTGAGAAGGGGAATAACTTAGGCCCAGATCCTCAAAGGTATTAAAGCACTAAGCACCTAACTCCCAAATCATTGTGGATGTTTGAATTTGCTTAAATACCGCTGAGGGTCTGGGCCTTCCACCCTAAGGAAGCAGGAACAAAGGGGGCTATTTTACACCTTCGTAAATGCTCCCCTTCACTCCAACACCTCTGCATTTCCCATTTTTCCCCTCCTGTCTAAGTTATGTTCCTCTAGAAGTACCAAGCCAACTCCCTGGCTCTAACAAGCCCCTGGATCAGTACTGGAGGCTGTCGCAAGCCTGCTGGGGGTTCATGTGCATACATGGAACAGTCCTGGGCAGAGGACCGGCAGAATATGTAACTTTCTATTTTGAGGGCATATAGGGTGCATGGGGCTTGTACTAGCCCTATGCAGAGGGGTGAATTTTGCCCAGAGTGAATGATACCCTTCTGCAAAATGGAGAAGAGAATTCATCTTGCCCGTTGGTATAAAATGAGAATAATGTTACCATGCCTTGCACAGGGAGTTGGGGTGGACAATATGAGGCTTAACAAGTTCTCTCAACATTTTAGGTTGTGTCCAGTCAAAGGAACCTAGTCCAGAAACAGCCTGTATTAAATGATAGATTTTATTACAATTGCACACAGCATTTTTAGAATTACAAGTCAAGGGAATATTACATTTCACTGACATCAAAACATTGCTTTGCTCTTAACAAGTGACCACCAATTTGCTAAAAATTAAACATGGGGGGGGGGGAAAGGGAGGAGGAGGACACATTCCACAAGTTGGAAACCATTCTTCTAGCTCCAAGGATCCCAATGCTGTACCTTAATTAAGCCTGGGGTTTCTAACTCCTGGCAATCTGAAAGAAGTTACCAATGCTTGGGATTATAATTCTTACCTACATCTACAACACCCCTCACATTGACTTGCAAAGACACTCCAGACTAGCTAAACTACTTAAGACCATTATACTGTGCTCATCATCATGGATAGTGAAAGTCTTACCAACATTTGGTAAGTGTCCTTTGGCAGCACTGCTTCGTTGATCCCATCCTTGGTTTAAGGAAGATAGAACAACAATGGCTCCCATAGAGCAAACCCCTGGGATCCATACTGTGCTGTTCCAGCAGGCGTAATTCAGGCCCAGCTCCCATGGGGAGATTCAAAGTGCTGACTGGTTTCTCAATTGCCAGATTCCCTTTACTCTTCTATAGGAAGAATCCAAAGCCCGGGTATTGGGGGAGCTGTGCTGTTACCTCTGCCCTGTAGACTCAACCAGGCTTCTGCTCTTCCGGGATCGCATGAGGTTGTTGATCTGGATTTTGATGTTACTATAGTCTTTGCCTGCCAGATTTGGCTTCCGCCTCTTTGCCGCTTTGAACACTGCGTTTACCAGATTGGGCGACAGGGCAGCTTTCTGGTGTGTGCCGGACACATTGGCCTTTCCCCGCCACTGCTGGTAATAATCTCGCGGCATCGTGTGTCTGAACACTGCCAGGGCATACTTGGCAATGTCACCCTCGGCCTTCTCAAACAGTCTCCTGTCCTCCTTGGGGGAGATGCGCAGGAGGGAGCTGTCAGGTATGCTGGCTACTACAGGAGGGTTATGGGGCCGAGACTGTCCCTCAGGGATAGATGAAACCTCTCCTGATTCCATAGCCTCAGGGTGTCCAGCTGGCAAATTGATCTCAGTCCCTTCACAGTCCATTGCTCTCATTTCATCCATCTCTGCCAGGGGTATCTGAATCTCCCCCACCTTGGGAATCAGGACAGTGCCTGTGGGGAGTCCAGTCACATCTGGGGCTGGGGCTTGCTCTAGATGGGCCAATCTGGACTCCATCGCAGACACTTTCTTTGTCAAGTCCTCAACATGCTGACGTAGACTCTGATTCTCTCTCATCACTTGCTGCAGCTCCCGGGTCAGTAACCAGATGGCTGTGTTTCCGGATGGCAGGGATGGTCTGAATAGGATGCCTGTAGGCGGTGTTTCTCCTGTGGCGGCTGACTCCTTCTTAGTGGCTACACTCTCAGCTATGATTCTCTGCAACTGAAACACATGTAAAAAGTGTCAATTAGTGTGCCGTCTGCAGGAAGCACTATAAACCCCACCACCCTGCCCTCAGGGTTGTGAATTCTTAATAGGAATGGGTAATGGGACACAACACTGACTGACCCAGGCCCCTAGCCTCAAGCACTTACACCCAGGCTTCATGTGATACACAGGAGTGGTCCTGCTGTAAGCGCTTGCGGGATCAGGTCCCACGTTGATAAGGGACAGGTTCCTGTCCCATTACTTGGTTTACACAGGTATGGAGGAGCCCATTTTGTTTAGCTTGTGATTTCAATGCCAGCATCGCTGCCTACAGCTTATCCCCCGGTGCACTGGATACACAAGTACAACCCAAGTGTGGCCTGCACTAGCCAGAGCCCCAGTTTCTAACACAGAGCATCAGCTCTGGGTGCAGCTGGAATGGATGCTGTTCTTGTCTAACCTTGCAGCTAAGCTACATCCAACCCTGGCCTGGTTTCAGCCCCAGGTAGCGTTTGTAGCATAGAGCAACCCGGTAAACTTGGGATGATCAGATATAAGTAATGGATAGGGGACAGCTCCTCAGCCCCATTATAGCTCCTAGAATGTCAACCAGAGCCTCTCTGTGAAGATCTTGGCCTACTCCCTGTATATGCGTGCCTGGTACAGGGCCAGCAGAGAGCCCCCTGTCAGGGCATGGACAAAGGGTGCAGGGGTCTCTGTGTATGCACACTCCAGCTACCCTGCCACAAAGGGCTGCTGAGGGACGTCTGTGGTACAAAAGGGATAGTGGGGTCCCTAGCTTGCTGGTGTGAGTTTGTGTTGGAACATTTCCTCACCGGGACATGTCAGTCACTGTTGGATTAAAGATCAGATTTTTAAAAACCCAGCGCTGCTCTGTTACTAGTAGGGATTGAATTAACTATGAATAGTTTTAAGATCCTAATTTAAACAATTAGGTAAATTTAATATGTTTGAATTTTCCTCGGCCTGGACAGTGAAAGCAGAGGGGCCAGCTAGTCAGTTTCATATCAATATCATATAGATCGTTAGGGTTACCATAGATTGGGTTTTCCCAGACATGACCCCCCCCCCCTTTTTTTTTTTTTTTGGATCCTCCACCCTCTGTTCAGATGGATTTTTCAAATCAGAGGCAATATCCGGAGTTTTTGCAAAGCAGATTTTTGCAGAGCTGTCTCTGTGCCTGATTAGACCTCTCCCTGCAGCCGCACCTGCCAGATCCCACCCACCTAGGTCCTCAGGAAGGGGGAAAGGCCCACAGGGAGGTGTGACTGATGACTGCTGCTGTGTCCCAGGTCTACACCAGCTGCCCTACCACCAACGCTGTCCCCACCTCAAGAGTGAGGCCCCTGGTACCCCCTCCCAACACACCCACCCACCCCCCAGGTACCTCCACCCCTCCCCTCCCCCGGCAGTGTCTTTCTTTGGGAACCAGAAATATGGTAACCCTAGATCAAGTTCACTTGATTCTAACCATAACAGAGGCAAATTAGGGGAATATTAAAAATTTTTTTAAACCCAAGATGATAAACTGCATTCATTCAATTAAATTCATAAAAACATTTCTATTTCTATTAAGATGTTTTTATCTAATTTGTGTAGGTTTTATATATCATCTTTCCTTTCTCACACCTATATTTCCTCCTGCCCCCACCTACCACCAAAAAATCTTTTGTGATTTAACTCCCTGGTGTTTTTTCTTGGTGCAAACTGAGAGAGAAATACAAAAACCGCATAAGCAATTAAATGGAAACTAGTTTAAATTTTTTCTTTAAATGTTCTATGGACAACACAAGTAAAGATGAATTGAGCAGCTTTTACCTCAAATTGGTGTACTTTTTCTTTTAAAAGAAAAGCATGTGAAGAAAAATTGCATCATCTGATTTCAGTGGCTATTCACTGTCAGCATCTGCAGTGTCAGACAGGAAATGAAAACCTGTTAAGAACGGAATGACTTATAAGGCGCTTGAGCATAATTTTCATTTTCCTTTCAAAAGGACACATCAGATTTGACCTACTTGGAGAACTCCAAAGGTTTCAACTAACTTGGTTGGGGATGGGGAGAAATTCCCCCACATTTTCCCTTTGGGCTGAAACCCAGCATCAGCAAAATAAGACTCTGGGGAATCTTCCTGAGAAAGTTCTAAGGGAATGAAAATGTGTTAAGAATGGAATGATCTGACATCTCAGGATCCTAACCCCGTCCCAGTGACCTCCATCTGATATTCTCTTTGGTTACAATTAAGGGTTAATTACAAACAAGTGTTAAAAAGGCTGAAGGCCAACAGAGTTTGCAACCTCAAATCCTGCAACATTAAAAAAAACTGAAAACAAAACTGATTGGAAATGAATGCAAGAGGCCTTTGAGCTTCACTGCAGACCTTCATGCCCTGAAGGAGGCCAGGTTCCCCTGTTCTATTCCCCAAACCAAATGCATGGTGGAGTAAACAATCCTACAGAGACACAATTACAGCAAATGCCTTGGAATCAAGAAATGACTGTACCTTGTAAGGCCAGTGAGGCATCCTGAGCCAGACCAGGAGGGACAGTGACAGCAGCAAATCTCAGTAACAGGTCTTCCCAGACTGTAGAGGAACTGACCAAGGTAGCTGTGCTTTATAAAGGACCAGGCATTGTTCTCTCAAAGCGCCCTTTCTGATGCAATCAAGTTGTCATTGGCTGGATTTGAATCCCTGGGTTGTTTCTCCCACAAACTAACCACCATACCCTTTGATCCCAGTTCTGAGGTTCTTACTCAGTAAAACTGCCATTGACACAGACGGGTTTGTTTTTTTTATGGGTTTATGCAGCACCTAGGACATAGGGCTGCATGCCGAGCACCTTTTAATGCAAGGGGCCAAGTTTGATGTTTTTGGCCTAAGACACTTTGTGGCTCCCTCAGCTCGTTTGCTCAACGTGCCACCAGGTGTTTAAAAAAAAAAACCAAAACAAACAAACCCCAAACCTCCAGCGAGGCCGTGTCCTCTGTGTGTTGCCATCTGTACACAAAGCCACTGTCCCATTAACCACAGGCTTTGGTTTAGGAGTATCAGAAACACTCACAATCATTCCCAGTGTATATTCAGCCTTGATGAGCAGTGGAATTCTATTGTCTGAGCATTATGATGTCCTTGGAGCAGGAGTTTTGGTCAGAAGGATATTAGTTTGCCAGGCCACTTTTGAAGTACATGATACATGATTTTTTGTTTTGTTTTTTCTGAGCTTGGAATTTTGCGTTTTAGGATCCCCAGAGGCCATGATTTTCTTTTTGAGAGTGAACGACCCATTGGTGACTCATGGGAGCGAGAAAACCAGCCCGAACCCGAGAGTGGGTTTTGCTATCTGGAGATGGTATTTCAATCTGATGGTGATTTGGCAGGCCCTGATACTGCAGCCTGGCTCAAACCAGGCTGCCTTGCTGAGTCAGTGAAGTGGAAGTTGGGGATGAAGACCCTGGGGCTTGCCTCACCTTATGGGACGGCAGGGGAGCCAGAGTTGGGATGGGAGGCATGGATGTAGGTAAGGAACACAGCCTCCTCCCTGTCCGCCCTTCCCCTGCCCAGTATTCCTGGGAATCCCCACAGCAGGTTGGGGCTTTTCAGTCCAGGTGGGGGCAGGCTGGGAGTAGGCAGTTTCCATGGCTTTCTACCCTCCTAAGACATTGGGCATCTCAGTGCAAAGCTATTCTGGAGATAACGCTGCTAGGAGCAGCAGTGACGCCTCTCCAGGCCTGCTGGCCTGCTTCAAGGAGAGGGGAATGATGTCGGGTCCAGCTGTAGAAGTGGGGCAGGATAGAAGTTGGGGAAAACCCCTGAGGGATTGGCTCTCTGCAGAGATGTGTCAAGATCTCAGAGGTACCACAAGGTTTCCAGACTGCAGGCCCTAGTCCTGCAGAGGAACCAGTGGAGAAACCCTGCCCCATGCCCAGAAGTGTCCCCTCTGACCTCTTCCCTGAAATGGAGAATGACAGTCCCTGTTAATCCCCTTCACCCACATTGCCATCTTCAAAGCCTTCCCCAGTCCTGGGACCTAGGGCCCGTCTGCCATCCAGGCCAGTCTTAACAAAAAACACACTTCTCCCATGATGCTGACCAGCAGCAACAATGGCACAAACAGTCCCCTACCCATCTGCCAGCAAAGCCATCCCCCGTATATACTTCCTAATCCACCTAAGCCTGCCTATTAGGCTTCAGTCCTGCATGAGGCGCTCTAGTGCAGATGTGGGGCCTGTGAAGAATCTCACTAACATGGCTCCACACCACTAAATCTAGTTGCAAGATTGGCCCTTGGGCTGTAAGCTCTTTGGGCAGGCTTGGCTTTTACTTCCCTGACTCATACAGCTCTGTGCACATTGCTGGTGCTAACCAAATAATAGATACTGCAAAGTTTCCAGCTTACTTTCCCCTCTCCCCTGGGCTCTCTCAGGAGTGGAGACAGCATGGCTCTAAGGAATGATGGCTGTTGTCTGCCAATTCAATCAGAGGTTTTGGATCTCAGGGATGGTGGGATTTTCACAAGAAATACACTTTTTCCTTACTTCTCCCAGTCACACCTCAGCTCACTAGGATGGTAAGAAATCAAAATGAAATCTCTGCTTGCTCAGTTTCTTTACTCTGTCAATACAATGGCACTTTGTCTGTAGTCACTTTTACCTTTATACATCAGTCTTTTCTCCTTTGCTGGAAAGGACAGCAGTTGTTCCTGTGGATTGTTCACAGCAAAAATGGAGTAAAATGTGCTTTTGCAAAACCATAAAAAAATAATCGGGGTGTGGGGTGGAGGTGGGGAGCAGGATTAGTCCCTGAAAGTCCTTTTTAAATGCTTATTTTTCTCTGGTCAGTTTCACTTTGGAAGGGTCACATTAACAGGTAGAATCTTGGTGTTGGCTGTTGTATTGAAAAATATCTTCTGAAATCCACCTCATCCAATGTTATGTTGAATCAATTAGTGCCCCTGGCCCCGTTGTGGATTTGAAGAGGTCTTATTCCTTGCTCACCCCGGGATTGCTACAGAAGGTAAACTTCAATTTAAACACATTTTATAATTTTCTAGCCCATCTGTTCATAAATAAATCCTTCAGTCTGTGACCCAATGCAGGGTAAACTGACTAGAGACAATTAATCAGCTTGAAACAGCTGAGGGGCCTGAGTCTATAGGCACTGAAGTCCAGAGGAGTAGTTTTATGGACTTCAAAGGGCTTTGGATCAAATTCCAGCAGAGGTGTCAACTGTCCAATTCATCTCAATTAGGTGTTAACTGACAAATCTCCAAGCAGCTGAAGTGGCCTCACTGATAACTTTTTCACTGCTGTTTGCCTTTGTGACTATATCCAGGCTGCTAATGAGCTTTTCCACTGGGGTTTGCAAGTTTCATTCCTTTGAAAGGTTTTTGCACTATGAAGATGGGGATGATATTGATATACTTTGTTGGTAGGATGGAGTGGGGGTGGTGGTAAATGTCTGAGAATTAACAGTGGTTCCCAAAATGTTAGGTCAAATCCATAGAAATACCATATCAAATTATTTTGTAGTTATTGTAACTACACACACCACATTTACAATGACAAGCTTTTATTCAATGCAAGGGAATTAATTTTCAGTGGTGCAACTGTAACCCACACACCTTCTGGGTGTGGTGTTCTGTCCCATCTAGTGGCACTGAGACCACTTAGAGCAGGGCTGGGAAAACTTTTTGGCCTGAGGGCCACATTGGGGTTCTGAAACTGTATGGAGGGCTGGGTAGGGAAGGCTGTGCCTCTCCAAACAGCCTGGCCCCAACCCCGTATCCACCCCCTCCCACTTCCTGCCCCCGACTGCCTCCCGCAGAACCTCTGACCCATCCAACCCCCTGCTCCTTGTCCCCTGACTGTCCCTGCCCGGGACCCCACCCCCATCCAACCCCCCCGTCCCCTGACTGCCCCGACCCCTATCCACACCCCCACCCCCTGACAGGCCCCCCCTGGGACTCCCACATCTATCCAACCCTCCCTGCTCCCTGTCCCCTGACTGCACCCCGGGACCCCCTGCCCCTTATCTAAAGCCCTGCTCCCTGCCCCCTTACCATGCCACTCAGAGCAGCAGGAGCTCGCAGCCCAGCCACCCAGAGCGCTGGCAGCTCGGCGAGCTGAGGCTGGGGGGCAGCAGGGGAGGGGCTGGGGGCTCAAGGGCAGGGCAGTACAGTTCCGCGGGCCAGATGTGGCCCATGGGCCGTAGTTTGCCCACCTCTGAGCTAGAGGGAAGCCGGGGTTAGTAACCAACCTGAAAACATTCATCAATGCTGAAAGGTAGTTTGACAGACCTTGCCTAAACCAGAACAATCTCAGTAAGACCTATCATAGCAGCAGGTCTGAGAGAATGACCCCGTGATCTGAGCAGCAGAACTTGCTCTGCGCATATTCATTTGACTCATGTTCATGTCTTTATAGCCTTTTCTTGTTGGGATCCTTTTTTGTGCCCCTACTGCTAATTGCCAGAGTACCATTACATTTCTGTAAAGCACACCAATAAGAACGCCAGGAGATTTTCTAACCATAATTCCTACTCATAATATTTACCTCCACCAAAAAGATCCAATATTAACATGCAAAACCCCTTGACCTATCTAATCTGTTTAAGGCACCTATACCGTGCTCCTGACCATGCCGAGTGAAGGTCTCACCAACATTTGGTAAATATCTTTTGGCAGCACTGCTACACTTGTCCCCTCTGTGGTTTAACTTGGATAAAACTGTGACCGCCCAGAGAACAAACCCACTGAGTGCCTGATCCTGCCAGCATAACTCAGGCACAGCTCCCCTTGGAGCCACGGGGAGATTGCCTGAGCTGGCCGGTTTCCCAGGAAAAAAAACGAGGAGTCCTTGTCGCACTTTAGAGACTCAGGATTTTCTTTATGCTGCTGTGGGAAGGATCCAAAGCCCTGGTACTTGGGGGAGCTGTGCCGTTATACAAAGCCCGGCTTCTGCTCTTCCGGGATCACATGAGCTTGTTGATGTGGATTTTGAGGTTACTATAGTCTTTGCCTGCCAGTTCTGGCTTTTGCTGCTTTGAACGCTGCATTCACCAGATTGGGCGACGGGGGCTTTCTGGTGCGTGCCGGACATATGGGCCTTTCCCCGCCTCTACTGGTAATGTGTGTCTGAACACTACCAAGACATACTTGGCAATGTCCCCCTCGGCCTTCTCAAACAGTCTCCTGTCCTCCTCCAGGGAGATGCACAGGAGGCAGTTGTCAGGTATGCTGGCTACTGCAGGAGGGTTATGGGGCAGGGATTGCTTGTGGGAGGCAGATGCAGCCTCTCCTGATTTCACATCCTCAGGGTGTACAGCTGCCATGTCTCAGTCCCCTCACAGTACACTGGCCTGGTGTCATTAACCTCTGCCACTTTGGGAATCAGGACCACACCTGTGGTGTGTGCAGCCTCCTCTTGGGGTGGGGCGTGCTCGAGACCCGCCAGTTTGGATTCCGCTGTGGCCATTTTCTCTGTCAACTCCTCAGCATGCTCCTCTAGCCTCTGGTTCTCCTCTCTTGTTGCAGCTCCTGGCCTGGCGTCCAGCCGGCAGCACCCCTAGAAAGCAGCAATGGTTTCAGGTGACACCTGCCAGTAATGTTTCCCCCAGCGTTAGTGGGTCACTCTGCAGATTCTTTTGGTTTGGCTCTAGGCTCAGCTGAGAGGCTTTGCCCTGGCACCTGCAACACGTGAATTAAAAGAAAAGAAGCAGGTTCGTGTGCAGTCTGCGTGAAACATGATCGGTCTTGTCACGGTTCATTCTGTGTGTGTAGGTTTCTAAAATGGGTGGGCAATGGGAACACCCAATACCTGTTCAGCTAGCCCTGTATCCTGGAAGCGCTTACATCCATGCTTCACTTGATGCACATGACTAGTCCCGTTGTAAGTGCTTGCAGGATTGTGCCCTGAGTTGATAAAGGGCAGCCTCCCATTGTATTACTTGGTTGGAACAGGGCCCGTATAGAGACACCAGTGCTATCTTAGCAGGTGATTTCAACACCAGCATCACTGCCTGCCGCTCATGCCCTGGTGCTTCGGGTGCACACGTACAACCTATGCTTGACCTGCACCAGCCAACACTCAAGTTTCTAACACAGGGTGTCAGGTGTGGGTGCAGCTGAACACTGAAAAAATCCTGCAGAGAAACAATTACAGCAAAAAGCAACAGAGGGTCCTGTGGCACCTTTAAGACTAACCGAAGTATTAGGAGCATGAGCTTTCGTGGGTAAGAACCTCACTTCTTCAGATGCAAGTAATGGAAATCTCCAGAGGCAGGTATAAATCAGTATGGAGATAACGAGGTTAGTTCAATCAGGGAGGGTGAGGTGCTCTGCTAGCAGTTGAGGTGTGAACACCAAGGGAGGGGAAACTGCTTCTGTAGTTGGATAGCCATTCACAGTCTTTGTTTAATCCTGATCTGATGGTGTCAAATTTGCAAATGGAGCTCAGCAGTTTCTCTTTGGAGTCTGGTCCTGAAGTTTTTTTGCTGTAAGATGGCTACCTTTACATCTGCTATTGTGTGGCCAGGGAGTTTGAAGTGTTCTCCTACAGGTTTTTGTATATTGCCATTCCTGATATCTGACTTGTCCATTTATCCTCTTGCGTAGTGACTGTCCAGTTTGGCCAATGTACATAGCAGAGGGGCATTGCTGGCATATGATGGCATATATAACATTGGTGGATGTGCAGGTGAATGAGCCGGTGATGTTGTAGCTGATCTGGTTAGGTCCTGTGATGGTGTTGCTGGTGTAGATGTGTGGGCAGAGTTGGCATTGAGGTTTGTTGCATGGGTTGGTTCCTGAGTTAGAGTTGTTATGGTGCGGTGCGTGGTTGCTGGTGAGAATATGCTTAAGGTTGGCAGGTTGTCTGTGGGCGAGGACTGGCCTGCCTCCCAAGGTCTGTGAAAGTGAGGGATCATTGTCCAGGATGGGTTGTAGATCACTTATGATGCGTTGGAGAGGTTTAAGCTGAGGACTGTAGGTGATGGCCAGTGGAGTTCTGTTGGTTTCTTTTTTGGGCCTGTCTTGTAGCAGGAGGCTTCTGGGTACATGGATGGCTCTGTTGATTTGTTTCTTTATTTCCTTGTGTTGGTATCGTAGTTTTGAGAATGCTTGGTGAAGATCTTGTAGGTGTTGGTCTCTGTCTGAGGGGTTGGAGCAGATGCGATTGTACCTTAGTGCTTGGCTGTAGATGATGGATCGTGTGGTGTGACCGGGGTGGAAGCTGGAGGCATGAAGGTAGGCGTAGCAGTCGGTGGGTTTTCGGTATAGGGTGGTGTTAATGTGGCCATCGCTTATTTGTACGGTGGTGTCTACGAAGTGGACCTCCCGTGTAGATTGGTCCAGGCTGAGGTTGATGGTGAGAAGTGAGGTTCTTACCCACGAAAGCTTATGCTCCCAATTACAGCAAAGGCCTTGGAATCAGGAAATGACAGTACCTTGCTATTCCATGGGGCATCCTGGGGCCAGAACAGGAGGAACATCAAACTTTTTTTTTTTTTTTTTTTTTAGTCCCTAGCAGAGCACCCACCACAAACCCAGCTGTTCCATCACTGGTATGGACATTATCAAATAACAATAATGACAAGGCTTTCCTAGAGACCAGAGCAGCAGGGATGGGGAAGTCACAGACAGAAGGGTATGGGGGATAGAACAGTCCACCATTAACATTTAATGTTGAGCTTTATTCCCATGCAAGAACCTTTCAAATGAATGAAACTTGCAAACCCCAGTGCCTGGATATTGCCTCCAACACAAACAGCAGTGCAAGAGTTGTCAATGGGGCCACCTCAACTGCCAAAAGGAGGGTTTCACAGTGAATACCCCATTGAGATGAATGGGCTAGTTTTCACACCTCTACTAGAAACTGATCCAAAGCCCTTTGAAGTCCATAACGATTCCTTTTGACATCAGTGGACTCTGGCCTCTCCGGTTTATTGGTTGTTTGCCTACAAGGTCAGTTAGGTTTGTCCATTGCCCTGCATTGGGTCACAGACTGAAGGATTTGTTTACAGCCAGACGGGCTAGAAAATAAATATAAAATGTGTTTCAGCTGAACATAAAAACATAAGAGTGTCCATACTGGGTCAGACCAAAGGTCCATCTTACTCAGTATCCTGTCTACCGACAGTGGCCAATGCCAGGTTCTCCAGAGGGAATGATCAGAACAGGTAATCATCAAGTGATCCATCCCCTGTCAACCATTCCCAGCTTCTGGCAAACAGAGGCTAGGGACACCATCCCTGCCCATCCTGGCTAATAGCTATTGGTGGACCTATCCTCCATGAACTTATCTAATCATTTTTTGAACCCTCTACCTTCTGTAGAGAACACTGGGGAGACCAGGAAATACAATCACATCTCTCCCCCGCCCTCCCCCCCCCCAAAGATGTTTTTCTCCCTGTTATTGTGAAACACACACAACAACAGGGGAACAGATTACTGGACGGGACTCTGTAGACAGCAGCAAAGAACTAACTCACAGTTCAGAGGAAATAGTGAAAGTGATGGACAAAGTGTCAGCCAATGAACACAGTAAACAACCGAGCAAGCAGAGGTTTCATTGTGATATCTTGCCATCCTGGTGACCTTAGCTGTGCCTGGGAGTAGTAAGGAAAGTGGGTTTTCAGACACAAATGGAAAACCCCAAAAAATCTGAAACCTCTGACTATATCAGCTTAAGGCAGCCTTTATTCCTTAGAGCCATTTTGTCTGCCCTCCTGAGAGAGCCCAGGGGAAAGGGGAAGGTCGGTTGGACACTTATCAGTATCTATTATTTGTTTAGCACCAGCGATGTGCACAGAGCTGTGCAAGGCACGAAAGTAAAAACCAACCCTGTCCAAAGGGCTTGCAGCCCAGGGCCCAGCTTGCAGCTAGTTATCCTGGTGGTGTGGAGTCCTGTCAATGAGATTCTCCACGTGCGCAGGGGTCTGTACTAGCTGCTCCTCCTGCAGGACTGAAGACTAAAAGCCAGGCTTGAAGAGGTTGAAATCCAGGGGTTGGGGTGGGTGATGGCCTTGTGGGGGAAGGCTTAAGCCTTAGGGTTTAGGAATTGTGTGTGCAATTGTCATTTCTGGTTGGCATCATGGAGGGAAGTGTTTATTTTGTTTCTTGGCCTTGGAGCACAGAGATGGGAAGGACCTTGCACACATAGGGGCCGTGGCAGTGGGGATGTCACAGGGCCAATGGAGTGTGGGGAGATGGAGACCAACTTGTCATCTGGCCACCTGTCCCTGAGGCTGTGGAATCAGGAGAGACTCCGTCCTCCTCTGTGGAAAAGTTCCTGCCCAGTAGCCCTCCCACAGGCTGTAGCCTTTGTAATGAGGCCCTGTGAGGCTGGAAAGATCAAATGTGAGGAGAGGGTAAAGGGTTAACTCCTTGACCCTGCTACAGCTCCTAGAAAGCTGACCACTGACAGCCTCTCTGCAAAAATCTTGGCCCGTTCCCAACCGCTTCCTGCTTGTGTTGTTTGCATCTCAGGCCCATCACTGATCCCACTGCCCTGTCACGGACAGGGGCACAGCTGGGGATCCTGGGTAAGCCCTCTTCAGTCACTGAGGGCAGCTGAGGGATGCCTGCAGCACAAAAGGGCCATGGAGACCCTTGCCAGTTGGTTTTGCACCAAAATATTCTCATAGGGACATTTCAGTCACTGTTAATCCTCAGATATGAAATAAATCCAGCCCTGACCTGTTACTGATAGGGACTGAGTAAAATATGAATAGTTTTAAGGCCCTAATCTAAACAATCTGGGTAAACAAAGATGTTTGTATTTTCCTCAGCTGGAACAGTAGAAGTAGACTGGTCAGTTTCAGTATTTTTTAGATCAACTGGGTCTGTATGATATTGATGAGAAATTAACTTCTTGATTCTAACAATAATAGGGGGTATCTTTTTATTTTAATTTAAAAATAACAGGACAGTTAATCTCATTCAGTTATATTCATTGAAAACATTTCTATTTATGTCAAGGGTTTCTAAACTAAAAGTTGATGTAGGCTTTCTTTTAAAAAAAATTGTGTGTTCAGGCTGGGTCTAACTAAAGATAAGTCTATAATGTTTGTTGAGGGGGGCGGGGCGGGGTTCTTTCCGGATTATTTAAATAGTCATTCCATTGCAGTGTTTACAACTCAAACACTCCAGCATTTTGCTAGTGCATGAGACCCAGGAAAGAAACTGTTGACTGGGTTTTCACTGGGCAAACTGAAAGGCAAAAAGAAAACACTGAACTAGCCTGTGATGACTTGATTGCATCAGAATAGGCTCTCCGAGAAAACAATGCCTGGTCCTGTATAAAGCCAGCTACCATGGTCAGTTCCTCTAGGGCCTCCAAAGACTTTAGTTCTGTTGCTGCATTCTTTTCTGGTGCTGTCCCTCCTGTTCTGGCTGCAGGATGCCTCGTAAGAATAAGGTACAGTCCTTTCCTGATTCCAAGGCCTTTGCTGGTGTTTGTCTTTCTGCAGGATTGTTTACCCCAAAGTGAGTTTGGTTTGGAGAAGGGAAAGGAATGGAGGGGAGGGGGAAACTGGCCTCCTTCCTGACATGAATGGCTGAGGTGAAGCACAAATCTTCTCTTCTGTTTTTATTCAGTTTAACTTTGTTTCCTAATGGTGCAGGGTTGGGGTTGCCATAGCAACTGATTTCATTGGCATTTTGAAATCAAGCAGGGCAAATCTGACATGTCCTTTTTTAAAAGCAAATTGCAGATGAATCCTAAACTAAATCAGAATCGGCAGTGTAATTTAACACTTAAGGGACTGAGACAACTCGGTTTCTTAATGCTCTGGGGGCAAAGACTGTTCTTTATTATGGAATTGTACAGCCCCTAGCACAATGGGGCCCAAATTGGTTATGGCCTTTGGTCAATACTGCAGTAATAATGATCTGTTGTGGTCTTTGCTGCGCATTAAAATGTTTCCTTTTCAAAACCTTCTATTGCATTGCTTTCTTCCTAACTGATTGGGCCCTGGGAAGCAGCCAGTTCACTGAGCCACCCCCAACAAGGTCTTCTGCCTGATAATGCAGAGATGGGATTAGAAATTACAGTGCCTCTTTGACTGCACAGAAATGCAGGAGGTCTGTGGTTAGAAAGCAGGACTTTGAACTGTTGAAAGAGCAAGGTGGTTTTTTTTGTTTTTATTTTTTGTTTTTTAAAAAAAGCTTTGAAAGGTCTCTCTCTTTTTTTTTTTTTTTTTTTTTTTTTTTTTTTTTTATATGCATTCAAATAGGAACTGCATTTCCCTACAAATTACTGCATTTGTTATTGCAGACACTCTGTAAGTGACTCAGTGATTAGTGTGCTATATAAATATTTTCGTTGTGCACTTTTATATAGACTATGTTGTACATGGTACACACTAACCTTATGTTGGAAATAACCGAGTATTTGAACAAAATTTAAAAATAAGTTGACTCTTCTGCTATTTTCTTTTTGCTTTTCTCTCTGCTTGCCCAGTAGCTTGTTTCTCCCCGGTTCTCATGTACTTAAAACTTTGCCTTATTTGCCCCTATTGTTGGAATCAACAAGTGAACTTGGTGTAAATTATATTGATATGAAATTGACTTTAGCACCCTGCTCCCTAAAACTGACCCCTCTAGTTTCATTATTTGGGCTGAGATATATGCAGAATTATTATTTTTTACCCAGATAATTTACATCTAAATCTTTAAACTATTGAATTCAGACCACTGCTGGAGGCAGTTTATCTGCAAGTGCAGACAAGGACAGCGTTCAGCTGCATCCATAGCTGATAACCATAGCAGGCTAGGCCAGGCCAAGCTTAGGTTGTACTTGGTGTATCTGGAGTGCCAGGGAGTGTGCTGTAGGCAGCGATGCTGGTGTTGAAATCATAAGCTAAGACAACCTTGCCTCATCCGTATGGCCCCTGTTCAAACAAGTAATGCAGGGGGAGCCTGCCCCCTATGACCTGGGGCCCAAATCCTGAATAGTGCTTACAATGGGACTGCTCACCTGTCAAGCGAAGGATTCAGGCCTGGATTAATAGGGGCTGTGTGTTCCCATTGTCCACCCCACCTGTATTAGGAATCTGTGCTCGGTGAACAGAGTGGAAGGTCTCCAGTACTTCACACGGACTGCACGTTATTCTGACACTTTTTACTCTGTGCGTTTCAGGTGCAAGTGCAAAGCCTCCCCGCTGAGCGGAGAACTGAGAATAAGAATCCACAGAGTAACCCATCCCCACCGGAGCAAACATCCCTTCCAAGTGTCATCTTGAAAACAACACTGCCCTCCTGGGATGCAGCTGTCTGGATGCTGTGCCAGGAGCTGCAGCAAGCGGGGAGAGAGAATCAGAGTCTCGGCGAGCGTGTTGAGGACTTGACAAACAGAGTGTCTGCTATGGAGTCCAGGCTGGCTGCTCTCGAGCAAGCCCCAGCCATTGCTGACCACCCCACAGGCACTCTCTTGATTCCCAAGGTAGAGGAGATCCAGATACCCCTGGCAGAGATGGATGAAATGAGGGCAATGGACTGCGAAGGGACTGAGATCAATTTGCCAGCTGGACACCCTGAGGCTATGGAATCAGGAGAGGTTTCATCGACCCCTGAGGGACAGTCTTGGCCCCATAACCCTCCTGCAGCCAGCATACCCGACAGCTCCCTCCTGCGCATCTCCCCCAAGGAGGACAGGAGACTGTTTGAGAAGGCCGAGGGCGACATTGCCAAGTATGCCCTGGCAGTGTTCAGACACACGATGCCGCGAGATTATTACCAGCAGTGGCGCGGAAAGGCCAATGTGTCCGGCACACACCAGAAAGCTGCCCTGTCGCCCAATCTGGTGAATGCAGCGTTCAAAGCGGCAAAGAGATGGAAGCCAAAGCTGGCAGGCAAAGACTATAGTAACATCAAAATCCAAATCAACAAGCTCATGCGATCCCAGAAGAGCAGAAGCCTGGTTGAGTCTACAGGGCAGAGCTCCGCCTCGTACCTGGGCTTTGGATCCGTCCTATAGAAGAGTTAAGAAAACCCTGGGAAACCAATCGCCTCTGGGAATCTCTCCAAGGGGAGCTGTGCCTGAGGTATGATGGCAGGATCAGTCACTCAGTGTTGTGCAGCTCTCATGGGTTTGCTCTTGGGCAGGCCACAATTTTATCCCACTTACAACATGGAGGGGACAAGCAGTGCTGCCAAAAGACATTTACCACATGTTGGTGAGACCTTCACTCTGCATGGTGATGAGCACAGTATGGGTGTCTTAAATAGATTAGATAGCTGAAAGGGTTTTTGCACATGTAATGGGGTGTAAGAATGAGGCTTTAAAAAAATCTCCTAGTATTGTTATTGATGTGCTTAGAGAAATGGAATCATAGCGTGGCAATAAGCACCCAAGAAATTATCCTAAGAAGAACAGGCCTTAAAGACATAAAAATTAGTCAAATGAATGTGTGCAGAGCAACTGCAGTTCAGCTCACTGTGTCACTGTCTTATTCCTGCTGCTTTATGATAAACATCTCGCCAGAGGCACTGGAACAATTTGTATACTGGGTGTGGTGCTGAGAGCCATTGAAGTACACTGTAAACCCTGTATATAATGGAATCCACTTCAAGTCAGAGGTGGGGCAGCACCCCCAGCACCCCTGGTTCCAGTACCTAGGCATCTTATTGAAACTGTTCTTGTTCAATAAAGTTCTGTCAAACTGCTCTCCAGCATTCAGAAATGCTTTAAGGTTTGTTACTTGGCACCCCTCTAACTCCAAGGATCCTAACTTGTGTGTGTACAGGGTGGGGTTTTTGTCTTTTTATCTGTAAGTATTTTTAAGAAAAGTAATGACTCACTTATTAGGAGCAAAATAATATTTTGTCATCAGTGCATCACTGAAATGAATTCCTGTGAATTGTATACAAGCTTGTCATTGTGGTGCATAGCTCTAATAAAATACCTTTTCAAATTTTTGTGGGGAAATTTTGGGAACCCCTGTTAATCCCAAGACGTTTATCCCACCCCCTCCCCATACCTCCTGCCCAGAGGATGTCAATATCATCCCCATTTCACACGGCAAAAACCTTTCAAATGAATGAAAACCCAGTGGAAAAAGTTCAGTAGCAGCCTGGATATTGCCACCAAAGCAAACAGCAGTGAAAAAAAGTTATCAATGAGGCCACCTCAGCTGCTTGGAGATTTGACAGTTAACACCCCATTGAGATGAATTGGGCAGTTGACACCTCTGCTAGAAGTTGATCCAAAGCCCTCTGAAGTCCATAACAAGATTCCTTTTAACTTCAGTACAGACTCAGGCCCCTCGGCTGTTTAAGGCTGATTGTCTTGTAGAGGCAGTTAGTTATTTTGCCCTGCTTTGGGTCACAGACTGAAGGATTTATTTATGAACAGATGGGCTAGAAAATTATTATAAAATGTGTTTAAATTGAGGTTTACCTTCTGTAGCAATCCCTGGGGAGAGCAGGAAATAAGAACTCTTCACATCCACAGCAGGGCCAGGGGCACTAATTGATTCAACAGAAAATTGGATGAGATGGATTTCAGAAGATATTTTTCAAGACAACAGCCAACACCAGGATTCTATCTGTTAACATGACCCTTCCAAAGTGAAATTGACCAGAGTAAAATAAGCATTTAAAAGGAATTGTAGGGACTCCTCCTGCTCCCCACCCTCCCTGATAATTTTTGTGGTTTTACAAAAAAGAATAATGTTTTTCTCCCCTTTTTCTGTGACAGACTCACAGGAACAACAGGGAAACTGACCGTTTGATGTCCTTTCCAACAAAGGAGAGAGACTGAGTGAAAGTGACTACAGACAAAGTGCCATTGTATTGACAGAGTAAAGAAACTGAGCAAGCAGAGACTTCATTTTGATTTCTTACCACCCTGGTGAGCTGAGGTGTGACTGGGAGTAGTAAGGAAAGTGTGTTTTCAGACAGAAGTGTGTTTCTTGTGAAAATCCCACCATCCCTGAGATCCAAAACCTCTGATTGAATTGGCAGACAACAGCCATCATTCCTTAGAGCCATGTTGTCTCCACTCCTGAGAGAGCCCAGGGGAGAGGGGAAAGTCAGCTGGAAACTTTGCAGCATCTATTATTTGGTTAGCAGGAGCAATGTGCACAGAGCTGTATGAGTCAGGGAAGTAAAAGCCAAGCCTGCCCAAAGAGCTTACAGCCCAAGGGCCAATCTTGCAACTAGATTTAGTGGTGTGGAGCCATGTTAGTAAGATTCTTCACAGGCCCCAAATCTGCACTAGAGCGCCTCATGCAGGACTGAAGCCTAATAGGCAGGCCTAGGTGTAGTAGGAAGTATATATGGGGGATGGCTTTGCTGGCAGATGGGTAGGGGACTGTTTGTGCCATTGTTGCTGCTGGTCAGCATCATGGGAGAAGTGTGTTTTTTGTTAAGACTGGCCTTGATGGCAGACAGGGCTAGGGCCTAGGACTGGGGAAGGCTTTGAAGATGGCAATGTGGGTGAAGGGGATTAACAGGGACTGTCATTCTCCATTTCAGGGAAGAGGTCAGAGGGGACATTTCTGGGCATGGGGCAAGGTTTCTCCACTGGTTCCTCTGCAGGAGTAGGGCCTGCAGTCTGGAAACCTTGTGGTACCCCTGAGATCTTGATACATCTCTGCAGAGAGCCAATCCCTCAGGGGTTTTCCCCAACTTCTATCCTGCCCCACTTCTACAGCTGCCCATTGCTGGACCCGACATCATTCCCCTCTCTTTGAAGCAGGCCAGCAGGCCTGGAGAGGAGTCACTGCTGCTCCTAGCAGCGTTATCTCCAGAATAGCTTTGCACTGAGATGCCCAATGTCTTAGGAGGGTAGAAAGCCATGGAAACTGCCTACTCCCAGCCTGCCCCAACCTGGACTGAAAAGCCTCAACCTGCTGTGGGGAGTCCCAGGGATACTAGGTGGGGAAGGGCATGTAGGGGGAGGAGGCTGTGTCCCTTACCCACATTCGTGCCTCCCATCCCAACTCTGGCTCCCCTGCCGTCCCATAAAGTGAGGCAAGCCCCAGGGTCTTCTTCCCCAACTTCCAGTTCACTGACTCAGCAAGACAGCTTGATTCGAGCCAGGCCGCAGTGTTAGGGCCTGCCAATCACTATCCGATTGAAATACCATCCCCAGATAGCAACCTCCACTCTCAGATTCGGGCTGCTTCTCTCACTCCCTTAGATCACCAATGGTTCGTTCACTCCCATAAGAAAATATTGGACTCTGGGGTTTGTTCCCATGTCAACTGAGTTCTCAGAATGCAAAGTTTCAGGCTCAGCAAAACCAGCCCATGTTTAATGTTCTTCAAAGGAGCCCTGATAAAGCAGTATCCTGGCTGCCAAAACTCCTGCTCCATATCCTTGCTGCAAGGACTTAACAAAGCTCAGACAAAGGATGTCCACTGCTTGTTTATCTTCAGGGCTGAATACAGTTTGGGAATGTCCAGGTCTCTTGCGGGGGTAACAGATACGGTGATTATCAAACCCTGTGGCTAATGGGACAGTCACGTTGTGCAAGGATTGAAAAGTAAAGAGAACGTGGCCTTGCTGGAGGTTTGTAAATAGAGTGGCACATTGTGATTCCCTCAACCCATCATTGTTTGCTCAAAGTGTCCAACGAAAAATAATAATCTTGGGCCCTTACATTAGAGATGCAAGTGAAAGTGGCTTTTCCAAGCCACTCAGCCCCCAAACCTATTGTCCAAGAAAGCCAAATCTACTGTCAATGGCAGTTTATCCCAGTAAGCATCTCAGAACTGAGATCAAAGGGTAAAAGCTCTAGCTTCTGACGTGTTGGTTACTTTCTGGAAGCCCTGCCCCCAGGATTCAAATCCAGCCAATGGTGACATGATTGCATCAGAAGGGGGCCCGGTCCTGTATAAAGCACAACTACCTTGGTCAGTTCCTCTGTGGCTTCAGAGCACTTGAGTCCTGTTGCTAGTCTTGCTGCTGTGGCTGTCCCTCCTGTTCTGGTTTAGCAAGGTATGAGCTATTTCTTTATTCCAATAGCTATGCTGTAATCGTCTCTCTGCAGTATTGTTTACCCCACTGTGCGTTTGGTTTGGGCAAGGGACTGGGGGAAACTGGCTGCCTTCGGGGTATAGATGTTTGAGGTGAGCGAAGGGCAAAGGCCTCTCACTTCTGTTTCTATTTAGTTTAACTTTGTTTCCTAATGGTACAGGTTTGGGGTTGTCATAGCAATAAATTTCACTGGCATTTTGAAACCAAGCAGGACAAATTTGAAGTGTCCTTTGTTTAAAAATGAAAATGGCAGATGAATCCTAAACTAAATTGGAATGTACAGCATAACTTAAGCAGCCACTAGAGGCACTAAGAAAAGTCTGTTTCTTATTGCCTTTAGGGCAGAGACTGTCCTTTTTTATGAATTTATACAGCCCCTTGCACAATGAGGCCCAAACTGGTGATTATCTGTACTGCAGTATAAATGATCTTAGGTAGGTTTCACTGCATGTTAAAATGATTCCTTTTCAAAATGTTTTACTGCTTTACCTTCTCCATAACTGAACGGTCTCAGAGACACAAGTTTAGTGAGATATCTTTTATTGGACCAACTTTTGTTGGTGAAAGAAACAAGCTTTCAAGCTACACAGAGCTCTCCTTCAGGTCTTTCAGAAGCAGCCGATTTATTGATTCCTCCCCAATAGGACCTTTTTCCTGATAATGTAGAGCAGGGGTAGGCAACCTATGGCACGTGTGCCAAAGGCGGCACGCGAGCTGATTTTCAGTGGCACTCACACTGCCCGGGTCCTGGCCACCGGTCCAGGGGGCTCTGCATTTTAATTTAATTTTAAATGAAGCTTCTTAAACATTTTAAAAACCTTATTTACTTTACATACAATAATAGTTTAGTTATATGTTATAGACTTATAGAAAGAGACCTTCTAAAAACGTTAAAATGTATGACTGGCACACGAAAGCTTAAATTAGAGTGAATAAATGAAGACTTGGCACAACACTTCTGAAAGGCTGCTGACCCCTGATGTAGAGTAAGGGATCAGAAATTGCAGTGTCTATTTGATTGCAAAAAAATGCAGGAAATATTTGCAGCTGTTGTGTGGCTAACAGGACTTTCAAAGTTTTAAGATAAATTATTTTAAAACAGCTGTGAAAGTTCTGTTTTCTAATGCATTCAGTTTGGAGCTTCATTTCCTTAAGTCCTACTCTACCAGACTATCTGTTTCCTATGTGATATTGCAGGCATTCGGTCAACGACTCCCTCCTATCTGTAATCAGATGTACCTATTGGTGTATTTATAAATATTTTCTTAATGCACTTTTCTTTGGAATACACATTGTTGGAGTAAACGTTATAAATTAATCTTATACTGTTTATTACAGAGCAGTTAAACAACTTAAAAACTAGTTTCCTTTTAGCTGTTTATGCTGTTTCCTGTATGCCTTTCTCTTAGCTTGCCCAGAGAAAAACCAGTAGTGAGTTTTCCTCCTGGTTCTTATACACCAGCTAAACAATGCAATGCTAGAGTTGTAAACGCTGCAGGGGAACGATTCTTTAAATCATGATGGAATATTTTCACTTTTGGGGGGAGAGAGACGTGCCTCACTTACCCTCAATTTTTTTTAGGGTTATCTTTAATTTGGCCCCACATGTGTTTGTGGTTTTTTTTTTTTTTTAAAAGCAGCCTGTATCCATTTCTAGAGAAAATCCCTGATATAAATAGAAATGTTTTCCTAACATTAAGTGAATGAATGCAGTTTATTTTCTTGTTTGTTTTTTTTATTTAAATATTCTTCTTATTTGAAAGGATCATTGTTAGAATGGAGAAGTTAATTGGGGCTGTATGCTATTGATATGAAATAGACTTAAAAATACTGAAATTGACCAGCCTACTGTCACTGTACAGATAAGCAAAAATTCAGACATGTTAATTTACCCAGATTGTTTAAATTAGGGGATTGGTCTGGAGATTGGCCCTGCTTTGAGCAGGGGGTTGGGCTAGATGACCACCTGAGGTCCCTTCCAACCCTGACATTCTATGATTCTATGATGGGGCTAGAACTAAATAGTTTTTGAACCTATCATTGTTGTTTGGTTGGTTTGTTTTTTACATCTGATGTGTAATTCAGCAGTGACTGAAATGTCCCTTTGAGGAAATTGTTCCAAAACTAAAACCCAATCCAACCAGCAGGGATTCCCACTGGCCCTTTTGTGCTGCAGACACCCCTGAGCAGCCCTCCACGACTGGAGAGTGGAGGGGGTGGAGTGCACATACACAGGACCCCCTGCACTCCTGGCCATGCCATGGTGGTGGATCTGTGCTGGCTCTGAATACGTACAGATGCACACACATGTTGGGAATGGGCCAAGATTTCTGCAGAGAGGCTGTGGTTGCTATTCTTAGAACTATAAAGAGGCAGAGGACCTGTTCCTTTACCCTCCCACCTACTTATACGTGATCTCTCCACTTTACAGGGCTGCTCTACGCCACAAATTATACCTGTGTCTGCAGCCCGACCAGTGCTGGATGCAGCTTAACTGCAAGCAGAGACGCAGACAGACAGCATTCAGCTGTTCCCTCTATTGCCCCCCCCCCATGCTAGAAACTGGGGCTTTGGCTAGTACAGGCCAAGCAAGCTTCAGTAGTACTTGTGCAACCAGGGAGTGAGTGGTAGGCAGTGATGCTGGTGTTGAAATCAGACTAAGACAGCATTGGCTCCTCCGTGTGGCCCTTTGCAAACCAAGTAATGCAATGGGAGCCTGTCCTTTATAAGCCTGGGGCCCAATCCTGCAAGCATATACAACGGGACCGCTCATGTGCATCAGGTGAAGAACAGGTGTAAGTGCTTGCAGTACACTGGCCTGGGTGAATAGATGTTGTGTGTTCCTGTCGCCCACCCCACCCCTATTAGGACTCTAAACACACCAAACACAGGATGTATGGACTATAGCGCTTCACGCGGGCTGCACGCTAATCTGATATATTATTTATATGTGTTTCAGTTGCAAAGAATTATTGCTGAGAGTGGAGCCTCCCACAAGGATTTGCCCAGGATGGAGGAATCACCACCTGCAGGCATCTTTTTCAAACCGTCGCTGCCACGTGGGAACACAACCATCTGCTTACTGACCCAGGCGCTGCAGCAAGTGACAAGAGAGAATCAGAGTCTAGGTGAACGTGTCCAAGATTTGACAAAGAAAGTGTCCACAATGGAGTCCAGACTGGCTGGTCTCGCGCGAGCCCCATTCCCAGATGTGACTGGACTCCCCACAGGCACTGTCCTGATTCCCAAGGTGGGGGAGATTCAGATACCCCTGGCAGAGATGGATGAAATGAGGGCAATGGACTGCGAAGGGACTGAGATCAATTTGCCAGCTGGACACCCTGAGGCTATGGAATCAGGAGAGGTTTCATCTACCCCTGAGGGACGGTCTCGGCCCCATAACCCTCCTGCAGCAGCCAGCATACCCGACAGCTCCCTGCTGCACATCTCCCCCGAGGAGGACAGGAGACTGTTTGAGAAGGCCGAGGGCGACATTGCCAAGTATGCCCTGGCAGTGTTCAGACACACGATGCCGCGAGATTATTACCAGCAGTGGCGGGGAAAGGCCAATGTGTCCGGCACACACCAGAAAGCTGCCCTGTCGCCCAATCTGGTAAACGCAGCATTCAAAGCGGCAAAGAGGCGGAAGCCAAAACTGGCAGGCAAAGACTATAGTAACATCAAAATCCAGATCAACAAGCTCATGCGATCCCGGAAGAGCAGAAGCCTGGTTGAGTCTACAGGGCAGAGGTAACAGCACAGCTCCCCCAGTACCCGGGCTTTGGATCCGTCCTATAGAAGAGTAAAGGAAATTCCAGGAAACCAGTCAGCACTGGGAATCTCCCCAGGGCTCCAATGGGAACAGTGCCTGAGTTATGACGGCAGGAACAGGCAGTCAGTGTGGTACAAATCCCATGTGTTTGATCTTTGGGAGGCCACAGTTACAACATGGAGGGGACAGTTGTAACAGTGCTGCCAAAAGATATTTTCCAAATATTGGTAAGACCTTCATGCCAGAGGTGATAAGCATTGCATACATGTCTCAATAGATTAGATGGTTGAAGGGTTTTTTTGCATGTTAATGTGGGATATCTCCTTGGTGCAGGTAAAAATTACTAGGAGTCCGGTCTACAGAGCTTGTAGTACTGTTATTGGTGTGCTGAGAGAAATATAATCGTACTGTGGCAATAAGGGCACAAAACAAAAAACAATGATCCTAACAAAAGGCCATAGAGACATCAAAATGAGTCAAATGAATGTGAGTAGAGCAAGTTCTGCAGGCGAGATCACTGTGTCACTGTCTCATTCCTTCTGGCTTTATGATAAAGTCCTTGTTGAAACTGTTCTTGTTCAATAAAAGTGCAAACTGCTTTCAAGCATTCAGATTGGTTTTATTACCAGTGAAATGTGTTCGCCTGAATTGTATAGAAGCTTGTCATTGTAAATTCCCTGTGTGTAGTTTTAATAACATTAGTTCGCAGATTTTTGTGCAAATTCATTTTGATTGGATTTGACCTAAACTTTTGGGAACCATTGTTAAGCCTCAGACTCTTCCTTCTTGCAAACCTCACCCACAAAGCATCCAAAATCAGTCCCATTTTTTATTGATGAGTCTCATAATCTGTTTTGCCAATGCGTTAAACAGATCTTGTGCTGGCCCTCTGCACAGTCTGATGCCAGATAATTTGCTGATCTTATGGGGTGAATTTGTCACTTGCCGAAGTGTGGGCCATGTATGCACACAACCCCCCATCAGGCTTGCTAAAGCCCCATGTACTGATCCAGGGGCTCATTAGACCTCGGGAGTTTGTGCGGTACCTCTGAAGGACCATAGCCTACATGGCAGAGAAATGGGAAATGCAAAGATGCTGGAGCAATTGGAAGTGCCCATTTACAACCACATTCCATTTTCTGACCTGTCACCTTCACCAATACTTTCATTGCCTCTGATTTTGGCTATGTCTATCCACGTTAGACATTTCCCACCCTTGCTAGCAGCCATGCAATTCCACCAGTGCTAGCACTTAGGCAGACTGGGCACTCCTCACTTTTTAACCAGCATGCACCTAACCCTGCTCAAGGGAGGGTCTAGAGAGATGACATAGTGCTTAGAATGGCAGCAGCTTGTCTCTACTAGGGCTCCCAATAGGGTTACCAGTGGGGCTGCTGCAGAGAGGAATCTGAAGGGGAAAAGCCTAGGGTAGCCCAGGGCTGTGTCTATGCAAGGGAGAGTTTTAGTGGAGCAGGTATTTCTGTACCAGTGTTACAGAACGTACCAGTAGGCCCGGTCTTACCAGCATCAGCCTACGCATGCGTGTGGTTTGGGATATTGCTCTTGCTCTGAGAGCAGATTTTACAGCCTGCTTAGCTGTGTCTTTTATATGACCTGGCTTAGTTACACTAACTGTTTCCTCTTGCAGTAATACAGAGTATCTGGGGCTGTTCTAGCATTCAGGGTCAGCACACAAGGATTTGGCCTTTTCTATACAGGAGTAGCCCTTTAGCAGCCAGCAGGACCCAGCAATCCATGGTGCTTAATCAGTGCTGACCCCTCTATGAAGAAAGGCATGCAAGGGTTGCACCAACTGAGCTCATCAGTACAAACCATGTTTGTTCTTGTCTAGATGCTGTAGGACTGGGGCAAGTAGCCCAATTGCTGGCAACAGATAGCTAGCCAGGGCCATTCCTGAGCACAAAGTCTTTTCTCACTGTGCAGCCTGCATCTGGACTGTGCGCATGCCAGGTAACCGTGGGCTTCTTAGGCTGGAGAACTGAAGTCACAGCATTGCCAGCTCTCATCGTGGGCTGTAGTCCACGAAAGCTTATGCTCTAATAAATTTGTTAGTCTCTAAGGTGCCACAAGTACTCCTGTTCTTTTTGCGGATACAGACTAACACGGCTGCTACTCTGAAACCCATCATTTTACTGTAAGTTTCACAATATTTTATGTTATACTTGAATCCCCAGTTCCTGGAATCAAGTGATCATGTTACAGTCTCAGCTTCCATTTAAAAAACAAAAAAGTGTCCAGCACTCATGGTAGCCTAGTAACGCATGAAAATGTGATCCAAATGCTCCCAAAAGACAAAGAAATGAACCCTACATGTAACTATTGTTATTTCTCTAATTAGTTTATAAATCTCATGGCATTTTGGGGACTGAACTCATTATTTTTTTTAACATTTGAGATTGGCGATACTGGAATTTTGCTTAACATTTTAAGGTTGGTTCCTCTGGGGCTTCCTGGACATCCAACCACAGCGGAAGTCTCTACTGTGATGAGCTGTGACAGTTAACAGTGCTGGCATTTGAATTTGTTACAATTCCGTCTCAAGTTCCAGAGATGAATGCGTTAGTTAGCACTGTTCAGCGGTATTGTCTGAATGTATCCGTTTGAAGCTCAGTAGCAGCTGTCTCAGGTCACACAACCTCACATTCACAAAGAGAAGGGCTGGAAATTTAATTCTGGCTTTAAATGAAGGACCCCCTCCCTCCCAAAAAATATCCATGAGAGACACTAAACCCTCAGCAGCCATGGAAATTCCACCTATGACCCTGGTCATTAGATAGCGGAAGCTGGCGAATTTTGCCTTTTTGCATAATTACATTCTTGGCATTAGTCAAATTTTCTGTTCAACTGAAACCTGGACAAGGGGCATATATTAGTGACACAGGGTAGGGTAAAAATACCAGAGGCTGGAAAGGATCAATGTGTAATATGAAACAACAGGCTCTACTAAGATGTCATAGGCAGTAACCCATTGGCTTTGCTAACACACACAACGTCACAGTAATCAGTGCAGTGGCATATTGCAAAGTAAATTGCAGCGCATAAAGCTAAGAATAATTGTTTAATAGTGGTGTGGAGGTTCTATTTTTAGCTTAACCTGCCACTGTCTGATGGTCTCAGAAAGCATATTAAGATCGCAGCACTAATGTAGAGCATTTGCTAGATTTAGTTCTATTTATTCTTGTGTGTAGTGATTATAATAATGATACATTGTGTTGTGGCAGGTTTGTCAGTAATTTATTAGAAAAATGCAGCTGCACTAATGCACTTCTTCTTTTCACGTAATCAAATTTAAAGCTTTTGTAAAATACTGCAATTTAACTGAAAGTTGAGTGGGCAGTCTTCAATCGCAGGAATTTTTCATTTCCAGAACAGACACTTTCATTTCTTCCAGTATTTAATGTAATTTCAGTTTCTGATATAAGGGAGTTACTTTTATTTTTTTTTTTTTAAACTGATTTGTTTGATATAAGCTTGAAGTTGGGGACATTTTCATTAAATTAAAAGAGACTGCTTAATTGTTAGCTAAATCGCTAAATTAAACAAATTTAATGGTAGAAGCTACTTTACAACAATTTTGATCTCTATACATTTGAGTGGGAGCTTTATTCCCTGAGCTGATTATGCTATATTAAATTAAATCTATATTAAATTAAATATAGACACATAGACATCAAATTCTAAAGAACAATATATATATCCTTTGTTTCTCTCTCTCTTTCTCTAACTATATAATACATATAATACTTCTTTTGCATTAGATGTAGACATTAGAATGTCTAAGGTTTCCTTTGTTGGTAAACACCCTTGAATTGTTTGGGGTGATTAGTCCTGGGTAGAGCACCCTCTCTAGCAGACCTGCTTTGCAATTATAAATTGCAGACCATTCAAAGCAGTATTGTCTGCAGCCTCCATTGCTGAGCGTCCTTCAGAACTGTAGCCAAAGTCATTTCCAAAGTTTCTTTGGTCCGGTCTATGTTCGTGGTGGGAAATTAATGGGTCAGAAGAGCTGGCCACAAGACAATTGAAAATCTAGCAGGTTTCCACACACAACGTTTAAGTAAAGCTGTGGTTTTAAGATTGATTTAGTTGACCCAATACAAAATCCTGTGATGATGCTTTTCTTTTGATTGATCCCTCTTAACAATTTAACTGAAGCACAAATTATGCTACAGCCCCAAACCCTGATAAGGACCAAGGCTGTATTATCATTATCATTATGTATTTGTTACCGTACCACATAGGAGCCTTAGTTATGGACTAGTACCCCAACCGGTGTTTGCCTCTACACTAGAGACCTGAATCACTGGTAATGCAACAAGTACAGCCTGGAAAGGAGAACAGGGCTGTGCTCTGGCAGTCCGGATATCATTCCTTTAGTCAAACTACCTTCCACAGCCCCAAGCCTTTGCCTGTGTCCACCCTTTCATGGGAAGTGTGGAGAGCAACCCCAGCTCCTGTGACATCTAGGACTAAAGATGGTGTGGGGCTTAAAGGAATGGAGTCTGTGCATCCCTTTCCCCATGGGCAGGCTCAGACACCGTTATCACAGGAAGGGCTGTAACCGTGGCCTGGATATTAATGGTCTCTGTGCCTGCTGCTCTTTTGGTTGACGCTGCCTCTCCTGTCCTACCATGGGTTATGCAAGCATCCCCTGATGGGCAGCTTGCTGGTAGAAGGTGGTTCAGCTCTACACTAAGCAGGTGCAGGATGGCGGTGGAGCATGGGCTGAAGGCAAGGTGCAGATGTGTACAAGGCCACTTGGACTGCCCAATGGGAAACATGTACATACCCATTATAGGTGTGTGCTGTGTCATGAACTATATTTGTGAGGATAACTGGGAATGTTTCAGGCTTGAGTGGGTCCAATTTCCAGAAATGTTCAGACCATTTACATATATATATCCACAGCATAGATGCCAGGAGTTTCATGGTCACTTTTTTCTTAGAGAGATGTGTAGCGGGATTGTGATCCTAGAGTAATCTGAATTGCTGCATCCAGCCTGGTGCTGCACTCACTATTGTGAAGCGCTAAGACTTCTGGGGGCATATCCTATGGTTCATAGCCCGCATGATGCTGTGCTGCTCTATGAATTATTTTTCAGTACATTATGGGAGAACCTGCCTATTCCTTTTGGGCCTCTGGATGGAAGTGGTCTTAGCCCACTCACTCAGTAAAGTAAACCATTTCCAGCTTGGTACGCTCTATATTTCTGTCCACAGCCTCCCTTCCAACCTGTAACAAGGCATGGATCCAGCTCAGGACTAGATCCTGTTCCAGCTGTTAGCTGTAATGCAACTCTCATGTCAGAACCAGGAGGCTGATGCTGGGCATGAGACACAATGGAGGGAACTTCGGCAGCATCTTGTTGCCCTGAAAAGGCAGTGGCTGGCCATCATGAGGTCATGCTGGCTGCCTGCAGACATGAGCACTGGAGACCGCTAATGCAGGTTTGAATAGCTCTGGTATCTCCCAGTGCTGATCAGCAGTTCTGGAGCAGGACCACAAACACAGAGGGGTGAGACTAAGGCTTGGTTTACACTTAAAAGTTAGGTCAACCTAGCTACGTTGGTCAGAGATGTGAAACACACACTCCTGACCCACACAGCTACGCTCTCCTAACTCCCAGTGTAGACGCAGCCATGTTGATGGGAAAATGCTTCTATCAACGTACTACTACCATTTGGGGAGGTGGTTTTCCAACACCAATGGAAAAACCCCTTCTGTCAGTGTGGGCTGCATCGACACCATGAGGTTATGCCAGCATAGCTATGGCGATGTCTCTGTAGTGTAGACGTAGTCTAACTTGTTGTGCAGACCTGGGATGATCAGCAGTGGCTCCAGAACTTCCTGTGATCCTTGTCCTACCTTGCTTGCTAACTAGACACCTGTGTTGTGGCTGGATGTCAGTGATGGTTTCAGTGCTGTTACATCTCTTAGACAGGTGTTCCCTGCAATGGCTCCTTTCTCTCCTGCAATCTCTATAACCTATTAGATGAAAAAACCCTATTTTTTTTTTTTTTTTACAAAATGCTGACTTGTTATTAATGGTTTCATCAGCAACCAGGAAGCAATTGAAAAGCTTCCATTGTGTTCTCTGCATTTATGCCATTTGTTATTACTTTACTTTCACTCAGGTTAAGAGTGAAACCAAATTGTTCAGTGTCACTCTCTTAATTGTGTCCTTTTCACTTCTTTGTGGCTTTCAATAAAGGGTCGTCCCAGGGGAATGTTTATTTAAAAATAACAATAAACTCTATTCATCTTAAGAAGTTATGTAAAGGATTTTCCTTTAGATTGGTGTTGCTTTAAAAAAACAAAACCTCCTCCCACATTTTTAAATACAATTTTAAATTGGAACCTGTCAGAAAATAGTAAAGATCCTACATTCTGGTTTTCTTTAATAGGGCAGGAAACATTTTTACAAAACTAAATAGATATGAATGAACTCAAAGTATTAAATAAAAATGTTTTCTTTTGATTTAGGAAAACATTCTGCAAACATTGCAGCATTCTGCTTGTGCATGACATCCAGGAAAAACAAACAAACACCTAAACCGTGACAAATCAATAAGATTTTGGCAATGATTTGTATCTAACCACTTTGTGTTACTATTATTTATGATTTGTATTGCTTAGGAGTAACACGCTAGCTTATTACATATTCCATGTTATGCATTAGTAACATATATAATAATTTGTTAATATGATCTTTTCATCAGTCATTTGAAAGAAATGTGTACTGGAATAATAATCTTACACACTAACTAGGAGACTTAATTATAAAGAGGAGTGAACCACTGCAAAATCTCTTAGATAACAAAAAACCCTGAATCTTATAGACAGCTGACAGTGATGTAGAGTAGCACTGAGGGAATGCAGCTCCCATTTGAATACATTTGAAAATATGACTTTACAAAGATGATCATTGGTCTATGTTATCGGTCTCCACACTGGCAGCTGATCTATACCATGAGTGAGACCCTGGCTCCTTTGAAGTCAATGGTAAAACTCTCACCGACTTTAATGAAGCCAGAGTTTCAACCTCTACATTTAGCAAGTTCCTTCTGGGAGGGATCACCAGAATGACCGATTCTGAAAGGACATTCACAGTTCTGGAGAAAGTGAAACTGTTTGACAACACCCATTTTTTCATGTTCTCTGTGTATATATATCCTCCTACTGTATTTTCCACTGTATGCATCCGATGAAGTGGGTTTTAGCCCACGAAAGCTTATGCTCAAATACATTTGTTAGTCTCTAAGGTGCCACAAGTACTCCTCGTTCTTTTTTCTTTTTGCTGATACAGATTAACAGGGCTACCACTCTGAAACCTGTTTGGGAGTCTTTCTACTAACTTCAATTGGCTTTTCCTCAGGAGCGAAAGAGGTGTGAACCCCCTCACTCATCTCAGTGGGGTATTAAAGGAGATGTCTCCTTATGGCTATTGAAATCAAAAACTATTACATTGTTCTTTCGCTTGGCAGATCCAGTCAGCTACCGGGGATAGATGTTCCATTCATTTGAAATAAAACTGGACATTAGAAAATGTACACAATTGAATGGTCTCTTGTGTATGTTGTATGCTTCCCACAGCCCGGGATCGCCCACCCCTATGCAGGTGGGGTGACCAGATGCCTTGGGTGTCTGCGGACATCTTGGTCATGTTACTATATTTTGTAGATATGATTTATAGAAATGCTGCTGTTTGTGCTGGGGAGCTTACACTGGCTTCAAACCAGGATAAACTGCACTGGCCCAAATCCTGGCTTATTGAGGTTTTGCCTGCCTGTACCAGTGGTATGCATGGATGTAAGGTTACCATTGGCTGGCCCCTGATGGCTGAAATCCATAGTGTGGACTCCAGCAGTTTCATAGTAACTTTTTTTCGTATAGAGATATGCAGAGGGACTCCGAGCCTGGAATAACCTGGCACTTTACAAAGGAGAAAAGTGTCCGCTAACAGATGCCACAGAAAACTTTGTGAGAAATACCAGGGTAGTGTGGTTTTGCTGGCTCAGGATGCTGGTTATGGAATATGAATAATTCAATTTCTCAAGCCTGACATCCAAGTTTATCCATTTTAAGGCTTGGTCTGATCAATACTTTAGCCTGGTTGTGAAAAACAAGGGTATATTTACACTGCAATCAGGGGTGTGATGGCAGCACATGTAGCCCCCTGCCCAATGCTAATTTGACCTAGCTCCAGGAACAAAGCAGTGATGCTGTGGGAACATGGGCTGGCCACTGGGGTATCTATACAGGGTCCAGGATGGGGCTGTATTTTAACAGCCCATGCTGCAGCTAGCTCAAAGCTAGTTCATATGACTACATGCATTGCAGTAATTTCACACCTCTGACTGCAGTGTAGACATACCCATAGCTAAGGTCCAGTCTATGGTGCAAATCATAATCCTATTGGTGTCCAGGTTAGGGGACAGCTGAGCTGTAACCAGGTTGCATTTGAAGAGTAGACAGCAGGGCTTTCCTTTAATGTTTTGCACTTGTACCCTATCCACTGGAGGATCTCAGAGTATCCCTTAAACGTTTATTTAACTTCATAACCTGCCTAACAGTCTGGGAAAGCATTAGCCTCATCTGATAGAGGGGAAACTGAGGCGCAGCATGGCCATGACTTGCACTTAGGCCCTGTGAGTCTGTGGCAGAGTTAGGACCAGTGACTCTCCATCATGTGCATTAGCCACAAAACTATTCTTCCTTTATTAGAAGGCAGCTGTATGGGCCTCCGCTCAGAATGGCCTCCAAGGGCCTCGGCTTTTGGCAGTGGAAAGGCAGAGGGACTGCGGATACCACATCCCCAGGTGTCCCAAACTGCAAAAGTAATGCTGAGTATACCAGAGGAGGGCTGTGTGAGACAGCTGCTCTCAAGAATGAAGAGAGTCCTGTAAAGTAGGAGATTACTTTTCTTGTCTTTTCAAAGGGCAGAAGGGGTGTGTGTGTGTGTGTGTGTGTGCGTGCGCGCTAGATGCAGAGGTTCTTGGGTTGTGTGGGGCATTGTGTGTGTGACACTCAGGGGTCGTGTGCAGGGCTCAGAACAGCAAGGCAGGTACCAGACACCAGGGGGTGCTGTCTGATGAATCTGCCTAGTGAGCTACGCTCGGAGTTATTTCAGTTCCAAATATATGTAACCCTTCTGCCAGTCAAAAGTTGGCAGCAACAACGGCTGGGTTCAATATCTAGGGGTTCCTTTTCAACAATACAACACAAAACTGGCTTGAGCCCCCACCCAGTGACCTGGGACAATTACACACCACTCTCTGGGCACCTCTAAGAGTATGTCTTCACTACCCTGCCGGATTGGCGGGTAGTGATCGATCCAGCACGGATCGTGTCAGATTAGTCTAGATGCGATAAATTGACCCCCCAAGTGCTCTCCTGTCAGCTCCTGTACTCCAGCGCTGCGAGAGGCGCAAGCAGAGATGACGAGGGAGCACTCGACTCATCGTGGTGAAGACACCATGGTAAGTCGATCTAAGTATGTCGACTTCAGCTATGTTATTCACATAGCTGAAGTAACTTAGATCGATTTCCCCGCCCCCCATCCTCCCAGTGTAGACCAAGGCTAAGAGGAAATATGTCCCCTCTCGCAAGCACACAGTCTGAGTGTAGCAAAAAAAATTTAATAAAAGGAGGGAAGTAACTCAGCATTCATTTGGAAAAACTCTGCAAACAGGGTTCATAAACACAAACCATGAGCAAAAGACTCACCCCCAAGTAAGTTGGGTAGTGTCCTTTTCCCCTCAGGTTTTTAAGTCCAGCAAACCCAAAAGTCACTTTAACATGCCCAACCCTTCTCTACACCCAACTCACAGTTGCTGTCCTTGGTTTGTGCAGCCCCAGACTTCAGTGGTTTATCTGCAGAGATCATCTCCCACCCTGGGTGGAAGTGGGGTAAGGAGGCACCTTACACACTCCGCTGCTCGCACATTCACTCACCACCCTTCCCTGCCAGCCGATCACCATGCCTCTCCACCAGCCACCCTGCTGGCTGCTCATCAAGATGTCTTGAGGGCCTAGCACTTAACACAGCTCTCAGTGACTTCAGCTGTTAGTGGGGGAGCCTTACTGCTGGCACACATTGGGCAGTCTCTTGCATCAAAGATACTGTCCCAAAGCAGGTTTAATACTTAGACATCAGTGATTTCAGCATGTAAAAAGACTCTCAATTAAGTTTAAATTAACTTTTTAATTACACAGTAGAGAGCAGAAGGATCAAACTGTCTAGGACCCTCAAGTAAAGCCCACACCACCAGATACAAGCACCTATCCCCACTTGTTTCTCCACGTGTCCCTTGCCTAGTGCCATTTAATTGAGGGTGAGTCTCTCCATCGAGGTATGCCGGGTCCAGTTCTGCTGCCCTCGATTCACACAACAAGGATAACAACGCTTTATTACTCCTGCCCCCAAAACAAGGAGACTGAGGATCCAACACCAGCCAAAAGTGATCATTTGGGCAAGCAATCCCATCATGCTGAGGACCTAGGCAAGGTGAGCGTGTCCATGCAAATTAGATCAGCTCCTGCAGTCCTCTTCCACAGCTCATCACTAGATGTCAGGGGAGAGCTCATTCAGACTCTGCTTACATCTACTATTAGTATTAAAAGTCTGATATCACATTAGAAGCTACAGCCCAGTAAGAATAAACCCTGTTACCTGTAATTTAATTGTGCAGCAGGTAGTGGATGCCAAAATCCATGTCAGATCTGCCCAAAAGGACCAGATAAGGAAATATATTAATTTTAGATTCAATTCCACTGATGCACTTGTTTATTTCTAGCCATGGCGTAAATTGTTTTTCTGAGCCAAAACTGCAGCAGTTAACTTCTAAATCTGTCATAACTCAGGCCTCATAGAAGCAGCTGAACACAAAATCAATGAATTTTGTTGTTGCTGTAAAATTTTTATTATGGACTAATTTCTGCCTAATACTCCCTTCAGCAATAGGTCTCTGGATGCCTTTTACTGCACAGAAGTAACCTGCACCAATTTGGGAGCAGCAGCGGGCTCCACTACAGGGTTCTTCCTTGAGCACTGTGGCTTTTATTTCCCAGGAGTGACTGTTCTTATCAATTGGGGGTGAAGACCACTGCAGCTTCAAGATCCAGACACTTGTGAAAGAATTCATGGTGCCAGAGCCTGGTAAGAGATTCTCAAAACAAAGGGATTTAGTCTGAGGGTAAAGTACCAGAGGGGTAGCCGTGTTAGTCTGAATCTGTAAAAAGCAACAGAGGGTCCTGTGGCACCTTTAAGACTAACAGAAGTATTGGGAGCATAAGCTTTTGTGGGTAAGAACCTCACTTCTTCAGATGCAAGTAATGGAAATCTCCAGAGGCAGGTATAAGGGTCTGAGGGTAGATAATTGACCAGTCACAGCCACTGATGATCAGTGAGTGTAGGGAACTTGGATGTGGCTGGGCAAAAGCTATAGTGGCCCATCAGCCAGCCAGCCAGCATAAGGGAATCCTGAACATTGCTCTTGTCCCAGCATCTGTTTCACCTCTGAGTGATGGCATGTGACTGGTTAGGCTTTTTGGTTGGGTGTAGCTGTTACTCCAGCATTGCAGGTCACCCTCAAACAGCAACCCGCCAAGAAACCAGCGGAGAACAGACATATCTTTGAGACGGGCTTGACATGTAGCATTTGCATCTGGACATAGATCACAAGCTGAACTCTCCCACAGTTTAGGGGTGTGTGGCTTGGGAGATTCCTGGGTCAGAACCATCAGCTCTATTCCGCTGTCTGTGCAGTAGCACCACTTATTAAACCTTCTTCCAAGAAAACACTCAAACGTCAAGGAAGTAATGTCCCTCCTCCCCTCAAAGTATAAAAATGGGTTTTATTCCCTTGATCTTCAAATCTTTCTTTAAAAGGCTGTGCTGAGTGGAGTGCAGCGGAGATACAGCCAGATTAATATACCGATTTACAAACGGTTGTGGTGTTAGACAGGAGATTATTTTTCTCCGCTGATTAGTATTATCTCACTTGTGCACACTCATTCTCGGCTCTCACCACTGAGTGGGGGTGTTGTCACAGCAAGCGCACAGAATGTGCTTCTCAAGAAATAGGCTAACATGGAAAAGGACTGGGGAAAAAAAAGGGAGTATGCCCTTTTCTGCAGCTTTATGATACAGAAGGAGGCTTAGAAGTTTTGGACATTTTTTTAGAAGTTCTTCTTTTCTGCTTGTTGTTTACCTGAGAAATCTCAGGCCTGGCGTGTTCTGGTTTTGCTAGAGTCAGTATGTGTGCTCAGAGCATATCTATTGTGAGTCTCTGAACCATGACTAGAAGATCATGGGTCAGTGTGTTTAATTTTTACTTTAGACAAACTTTCTCCAAAATGCTCATTAGTCATTGGAGTTCACAGTGTTAACAAACCCAGTTAGGGCTTACTAATACAGCCAGGTCAGGGGACCCCTAGCTGGGCAGGGACTGGATTTTTTGTTTTACAGGAAACTGCATGATTTTGATTTTTTCCCCCATTCTGAAATGGAATGAAAACAAACAAAAAAAATCATTATTTCCCCCCCAGAATTGGTTTTGGGTCAATTGCAACATTTCAGGTCAGTTCAATCAAAATATTTTGTTCCAATGCTGACATTTTAAGATGTTCGTAAATGTTTTTTATAGATATAAAAATTATTTCCAGAAGATTTCAAAATGAAACATTGAACCATTCCTCTAGGGAAATGTCGAAGTAGGATATTTCATTCTTATGCTTAATTTTATTTTTTTTAAAGCTATTTGTGTTGAAATGGACACGTTTTCAGAACATGCTGATTTTGACAAAAGCATCATTTTATCCAAAAACCATGTAGATGAAAAAATTCTGCCCAGCTCTGCTTGTCACATGGCTTGTACTTGTCTGTAAGTGATGCTTGCTCAACCATCACTTTACTAACTAAAATGTAGCTACTGTGCAGAAGCCATATGCTATTCTCAACCTTGGTGCAGATGTCCCCTATCAGTGGGAGACCTGCTTTGGTTTAAGGGGACTTGGTGACCTTAACTTTGTAGACCTTGCTACGGCCGTAACTAAAAATGTAATTCCCTCCTCTTCACAAAATGAGTTTGACGCTTTGCACCTAGATAGACAGATTTGCCCAGTACAGGACTTTGAGACCTAAGGGTAGGTCTATACTTAACTCCGGGTCCAGTGGTAAGCAATCGATCTTCTGGGATCGATTTATCGCGTCTTGTCTAGACGTGATAAATCGATCCCGGAAGTGCTCGCCGTCGACGCCGGTACTCCTGCTCGGTGAGAGGAGTACGCGGCATCGACGGGGGAGCCTGCCTGCCGCGTCTGGACCCTCGGTAAGTTCGAACTAAGGTACTTCGACTTCAGCTACGTTATTCACGTAGCTGAAGTTGCGTATCTTAGTTCGAAGTGGGGGGTTAGCGTGGACCAGGCCTAAGGCTGAAAAGTGCTAATGAAGGGCAGTATTGTCAGAATAAGGAGACAAGGTGGGTGAGGTAATATCTTTTATTGGGCCATCTTCTATGGGTGGGAGAGACAAGCATTCGAGCTTACACAGAACTCTCCCTCATAATCACAATGGTCCCTTCTGGCTTTGAAATCTATGAATCTACTCTGAGCCTTTGACATTATTTCAAACAACAATACAACAAAACCAGCACAAATCTCCTCCAAAACTTCACGCCTAACACAACCCATTAAGCAGGATTCCCCCCAACAAACTTCCATCCCCTATACAAAATAAAGGACTTGTCTTGACTAGCAGGAGCATAAGTGATAACTCAAGATGGTAAAACTGAGTTAAAGTTATTCCCATGCATCTACTTTAGGCGGTGCTTAATTTGTAATGAGAGGGGCCAGGGCTCAAGCAATTAGATGCTAGGACTTAAGCAATTTTTAAACTTTTATAACTGATGCAGCAAGTGCCGGAGCTATGAACTGCCAAGCCCAGAGGTGCTGGGGCTATGAACTGCCAAGCCTAGAGGTGCCAGGGCTGAGCCCTGGCACAAATTTAAGCACTGCCATTAGGTAAATGGTTGAGTTTAGCCTGGGTTTATCTAGCTCACGTTAGCTAATCCTGAGCTAAATTTGACCTTTATATCCCCGTTTCCCCATCTGTGAAATGGAGATAACAATGTTTACCTGTCTTTTATAAAAGGCTTTAAGCTCTACAGATGCTAAGTGCTAAGTGTTGTTATTATTTATGGAGCTTACTTTTGTTAGGGCCCAAACCAACCATCCAATATCAGTAACCAAAAGAAAGAGGAGGTGGAGCTGTAATGACTCTTTAAAAATATGTTCCTTTTTCCATTTCAAATATCAGCATGAACTCTTTCTTCAAGGATCTTCAAGGGATTTTATTCAGAGAATCAGAAGGAGCGGCAGAGCATAGAGAGATCACCCAAGAGAATCTTGAAAGAATTGCTTGGGCTCTAAGAAATGAGATTAAAAATAAAAACAGGTGGGTGAACAGTAGAATCCAACACATGCATCTATTAATGACGGGACTCTGCCAACGTTAATTAAGCCTCACAGTCGGGAGGTAGGGGAAGTGTTACTGTCCCCATCTTACAGGCCTTGTCTGGGCTGGTAAAACGCATCACGTTAGGCCTGATTTACACTAAAACGTTGTCATTCAAGGTTGTGAAAAATCCATACCCTGAGAGCTGTAGTTAAGACTAAGGCTGCAAGTCTGTCATGGAGGTCGCGGAAGTCACGGATTCCATGACTTTCCAGGACCTCTATGACTTCCGCAGCTGCAGGGCCGGTGCGGCTGGCCCTGGGAACCGCCTGAGCAGCATCGGTGCCCTCGCATCAGTGCGGGATGTTGCTGCTATCTCTGATGTCACTGCCTCCTGCTGCCTGCCTGCCTCCGACTCCAGATCTCCTGTGGTTCAGCCCTCAGTTCCAAGTCGCCTACGTTCAGACCCCGTCCAGGGGAACCTGAACAAATCCAAACGGAACGGAACAATTCTGCTGCCGTCTGGGCTACTGAAGTCTTGTCTTCTCTTACAAACCCTATTGCAGGGCTTCCCTTGCAGGAGCCTAACCTGCCCCTCCAGTGTGCTGCCCCCATTATCTGTCTTTTACCCTAACCCTGGGCTTCTCTCAGCCAGAGATGCCTGTCTCTTCTACAGTCTCCCCCTCAACTGAGCTCCTTCAGTCTACTTATTATGGCTTAGCTCTGCCCCTCACCCCTCCTGGATGGGAGCCAATTAGCTGCTCTCCTCCCCAGGAGCAAATCCTGAGTACTTGCGTGCATTCCCTAGGCTTGCAGGTGAGGGTGGTTAAGCCCCATCACAGGCACACAGGGCAAGATGTAATTGAACATGGGTTAGCTGTTTGAGGTGAACTCTGGTTGGAAACACTGGATTCACATCCACCGGCCAACATGACTTGAAAATACAATGTGGCTTATCTATGCTTGGACTTTAACATGTGTTAGCTAACTCGTGTTTGGAAAACACACCTTTTAGCCTAGTGTAGACAAGGCTTTAGTGTGGACAAAGACAATGCCGTTTACCAAGGTTAGCAAGTCATGGTTAATGCTAGAGCTAACACGTTTCTAAACACAGCTTGTCCCATTCTGCACCAGGTTGCGTTTAATATCATGTTAGTTAAAACCTGTTATAATGTTTACTACCACGATTGATTTCCCCCATGCAGACATGACCACAGGCAGATTAAGGGAGTTGGCCAAGGTCATTGGGGTAGGCAGGTTGTCAGTGGTTTAAGAACTGCGCTCAGAGCAGGTCTGGATGACACGGTGGTTAAAATGCCAGCAGCTGCCTGGGGTTCTCATTACGCTGGCCCTTGTGGTGGTAGCAGCTGTAGGAAATTGGAAGAGAAAAAAGCACGGATAGAAAAAGCCATACCGGGCTGGGTCCAGCATGGGGTTGCAGAGGGTCAAATTAGGACAGGCACTGCAACACTAGACTCCACATGAGGTCCCCTCTTCAGAGGCTTATCTTGGGTTTTCTTTGGCTTTGTGAATCCTTGGGCCAGCACCTGGCCCAGCACAGCAAACGTAGCCCGGCTCCAAGTATGTCCGTTGGTTTTTATGCTGATCGAGTTAGCCAGAGGCACACAATACCCAATGGCCTGCCAGAGAGATCAGGGCTTACTACCTGCTGCCTGCCAAGAATCTGTTTCTCACCTTCTGGTGACTCGTCTTAACTTACATACTTTAAGAATGTAGTTTTGAGACTACACACATAACCCCTTCCATATTCTCTGCACGTACATTTCACAATGATTATGATGACCGATGTGACACACGCTTTCAGTAGAGATGCTATATGACCCCCTTTGGTGCAAGGGGAGCTCTTTAACTCCCTGCCTGAAGAGCATCTATTCTGGGGAGAGGCAAAGGCAGAGCAGGATGTGGAAGGGGTGAAGCAGAGGGAGAGAGAAATCCAAATACCACCGCAGTGATTCCCTAAGGGCGCAGCCCTGGATTCTACAGGAAGGTTTGAGAGGGGACTAGGAGATCTCTGCAGTACATTTCTATGGGAGCAGCATTAGCAATGCCAAGTATATAAGGGATCTAAGGCAGGGATAATGATGGATCATTATTAGTTGCACAGACAAAAGGAACTAAGACTGCAAAGCAAAGCCCCAGAGACCAGTTACATGCAAGCAGCTCATTTGCGCTCTAAAGCTAAGGATAAGATAGGCACGAACTTCTAATTTCCTAGGGAGGTGGAGGTCTTGAGTGGAGCCTTAACCCTTTCATGCCCTGAGTCACACTCTTCTGACTCTTTAAACGTGGGTGTAAAATGCACGGACTGTAATAATTAAGGCTATGATTTAGTCAAGGGTATTTTTAGTAAAAGTCATGGACAGGTCACAGGCAATAAACAAAAAGTCATGGCCTATGATCGGTCCATGACCTTTATTAAAAATACCCCTAACTAAATCTTAGGTGCTGGGGGAGTGGGGGCACTCCAGTGGATACTGCAGCTCGGGAGGGCGGGGGCAAATTCTCCAGCAGTCACCACTGCTGCTGGTGGCCTGGGGTCCTGCTGCTGCTGGGTGGGGGGGGGGCAGCCTAGGGCTCCGCCCCCACTGCTGCTGTGGGGGGGAATGGGCCGGGGCCCCACCGCTGCTGCTCCCAAACTGCTGCTCTGGGGCAGTACCTGAGACCAGCTGCTTGGGGCTGCCGGTGCGGCTGGCCCCGGGGCTGCCCCAGCTGCTTGGGTGGCCCTGGGGTTGGCCACACCAGCCTCTGCAGCTGCGGAAGTCACGGAGGTTCTGGAAAGTCATGAAATCTGTGACTGCCGTGAATGACTCACAGCCTGAGCAATAATTAGTGTTGTGTCAGGTTAACAGGAGGCGTATGCAGTATTTTGGATGCTGCTCCACCCTTCTAGTTGGTTTGCATAAGAGACACCTTCAGCTTATAGATCATGCTTTGGTATGAACCTATCTCACCTGCTCTCGTTCCAAGTAACACCAGAGATTCCTGCAGCTGTGAGAGAGGGAAGGCAAACATCTTCCGGAATTGTTTTTCTGTTTGTGACTCAGTCCATTTGACAGCACTGCGGGCCTGATTCTGATCTCGCTTACATCCACTTCACACTCGTACGATGCCATTGACTTCAGCGAAGTTACTCCTGATCTGCACTGCTGGAACCTAGGGTACGTCCACACAGCAACTGGGAGGTGTGAGTGCATCATGTGGAGACCTACTTGAGCTAGCGTTGATAGATCAGGTTGCTAAAAATAGCAGTGAAGCCGCAGCAATATGGGGGCGGCATAGTCCAGCTGCTTGTCTACGTAGCCAGGGTCCTGAGTGGGATTGCACTTGGGTGGCTGGCTTGTTCTGCCACCTGTGCTGCCGTGGCTTTGCGGCTATTTTTAGTGAGCAAGTGAGATCCAAGCTCACTCAGGTACCTCCACAAGTGCTGCACTCCTACTCCCGATTGCTGTGTAGACATACCCGTAGAGCAGAATCAAGCCTTCTGAGGATAGTCAGTTTCACAGCTTGTCCTAGATCTAGGCTGAGGTCTATTTGTCCAGTTCCCCAACCTTTGCACTTACAATAATATTGTCACCTGGTGCAGAATGGTGACAATAATATTCTTCCGACCAAAAAAAAAAAAAAAAGGATGACTAAAGCTTGATATTCCTGATATTTCCGAGATCAAAACCCAGCACAACCCACTCACCCCCACTTTTTTTTAAACCTGCAAACTATCCCTGACTTGGCGAAGTTAGTTATTGGAGCTATACGTGACCAGGAACTACCGTACGTCTCTTTCCCCTGGCTGGCTCTACCGTTCTCTCCAGCTCAGAGCTGGATTTAAACCCAGGACAAAGTGCAGCCTGCGAGACTGGTGTTTGTCCTGGATAATCTCACCAGTTTGTGACCCAGTGCTAATTCCTGCAGCACGACAGGCGAAAGAGGCTCATGGTCCAGTCTAAGCAGTGGGCGGTTACTCGAGGCCCGAGTTACTCCAAGCCTTTCAGTTGCTTGGAGCCCTGCAAATAATCAAGCCAGCCTTGGTCTGGCCCCCTCCATTTTCCTCACCAGCTAGTTTCCTCTTTTCTCCAAAGCTGAGGTAACAGCTGCCCTAGTTTTATTTTGAAAACATTGTTAGACTAATGTATTCCATTTCAAAGCAAGATAAACAATTCCCGGCCCACACAGAACTGCAGGGCCTGCAGTCCAGAACAGATGTTTAAAAGCAGTTTCATTTGGGGATTCAAAGGAATGTGACTGGTTTGCTTGAGTGGGAGGATAGGAGTATGGCAGCTGCTCCGTATACATTCGCCATGTCTAGGTAGGGGAAGCACTGTGAGATGGCAGAGAGACTTAATAGGTAGGATGTGAGTGTGTTCTAATGTTACAGAACCTGGGCACCTTGCAAAAATGATATCCCCAGTGCAAACATTAAGGGAGACAGTCCTAGATTTGAAAGCCAGGAGGGACCGTTATGACAGTCTAGCTTGACTCCTGCTTAACGCAGGACGGAGAACCCACTCAGTAATTTCTGCATCAAACTCGTAATTAGCCATGAAGGGTTAAAATCCATGTGCATTTTATATAACAACCTGGTATATGGATTGTGCTAGCTCTTTTTCAGACCCAAAGTCCAGAGTTTGGTCAGGAGACCAGAGGCCTAGCTAATAGTGATTAGCTAAGAGAAAGCTGGGGTAAACAAGATAACATTGCCTTTGCTAAGATATGCTTGGTCAGTAGAAATGCCAGATGTTGAAGCAGTAACTGAATAATTATGTTTCATCCCATGTTTCAAATTGAACAAAGGATCCCTGTTCCTATTGTGTTTCTCCTGTAGGAAACGTTCTTCCCACAGATCCAACCTTGAGTTTATGAAAATTGGCACGTCAGTATAAAGATATGGCATCCTTCCACCTCCCTTCCCAGGGACCAATGCCCTGCCTTAAGACATAAAGAAGACAATCTGTATTATCATATCCTTTCACTGTTTCTTTGCTTTAATCCCTAGGAATGTACCTGTTGGACAATCAAAGGAGTTGCTCCATTCCTATGGACCCCAAAGCAGAATTCAACATATATATTTTATACTAATAACATTTTATCAAAGTATTAATTAAATGTTAACTTGCTAACTTGAGACCATGGGTGGAAACATTATGTAACCTTTTAACCATTGGCTAATGTGCTATCTTGTCTTGCTGCAAAACTTCTCCTGGGGTGTGGAACTGCCTACCCCATCACTTTCCCCCGCCCATGGAAAATCTATATATTCCATTGTAATCAATTGATTGACAGTGTCTCTGAGCCTAATAAGCAAGGTGACACTCCGCCAGCGCTGTGTGTAATAAACTCCTATGCTTGACCTCTACACGGTGTGGATTTATGTCCTTCAAGCCATGTTAAAATGCATACTGTTTGTTAGCGCCAAGCTTATCAAGCGATCTAGATTGCTCTATAGCAGTGACCTGTACTCTTCCATTATTTACCACTCCCCCAATTTTTGTGTCTTCTGCAAACTTTATCAGTGATGAGTTTGTTTTGTTCCAGGTCATTGATAAAAATGTTAAATAGCCTAGAACCGACCCTTGAGGGTCCCCACGAGAAACACACTTGCTTGATGATGATTCCCCATTTACAACTCCAGTGTGAGACCTATCAGTTAGCCAGCTTTTAATCCATTTAACGTGTGCCATGTTAATTTTATATCTTTCTAGTTTTTTAATCAAAATGTCATGTGGTGCCAAGTCAAACGCCTTACAGAAGTCTAAGTATATTACAACAACACTATTACCTTTATCAACCAAACTTGTAATCTCATTTAAAAAATCAGGATAGTTTGACAGGATCTGTTTTCCATAAACCAATGTTGATTGGCATTAATTGTATTACCTTCTATTAATTGAGTTCTCTATCAGCTGCTCCATTATCTTGCCCAGGCTTGATGTTAGATTGACAGGCCTATAATTACTCGGGTCATCTCAGCTGTCTAATACAACTCTGTTATTGTCTTTGATCTGCACTTTAAGTTCTTATCATTGGCAGTTCCATGCAGGAATCAAGAGCCTGATGCAGCAGCCACTTAAGTCAATGACAAGATTTCCATTGGCTTCCGTGGGCACTGGGTCAGGCCTCAAGTGAGGATTATACAGCAGAGATGGGAAAGAACCACTAGCTCAGCAGGTTAACCCCATCCTCCTCAAGCCCCCAGGGCAAGGGCATGATAAAGTGCCTTTCCAGAGGGGTTATTAACCGGATACTATGACTTATTTTAATACCTAGGAGAACCACACTCCAGATAAAAGAACCGCAGTGCTGGTATATCCAACAAGATCATTTAGGTTTGATTTTCCTCTCTTACCTGGATCTCCAGTTTACCTGCTGTTGTCCCATTAGAGCCTGATTCTGAAAAGTGCTGAATGTCCTCAACTCCTGTTGACTTTAATGGGAAGTGAGGGTGCTCAACACCTGGAAGGATTCTCTCTTGAAGCTCTGTAGATATCAGTGCATCTGGTATGCTCAGCAATTCCGGTCGGGGCAGCAGGCAGGGATGTTCAAGTGACCTGGAAGCAGCAATCTATTACAAAGGGCTGGTGGGTCTGAAAGGCAATCCGTTACGCTACATATGATTTAGTGCCGCACAGATGAGGCTGATCACCAATCACTTTTAGATTCCTTTTGTGTGGGATATGTGAGCTATACAGTGAGGCCACGGCTGTCCTGGGCACAAGTACAGCCTGCCGGGGATAGCTTGGGATATCCAGCTACTGACTCCTTTCTGCAGGCAAAGAACAGCAAAATCCCTATGAAAACAACCTGATGCTAACCTGCACCCCTGCTTGGCCTGACAAAGGAAGTGAATACTTATTAGGGTTACTGTGGATTTGAAATGTTTTCAAAAGCTAACATTTTTTAATGATGTTTTTGGCAATTTTTACACCATAAACATCCATCAACTTTAATCATGACTGGGGTGTTTTAAAGAGTTATCTTCTATCTAAGTCCTTTTGGGGCTATATCTGAGCCCCTCACCACCTATAGCCAACTCCCCCCCCCAACTCTCCCGTGAGCAAGGGAAATATCATTCTCCTTTTGCAGAAGTGGCAGATTGTAAGCTCTTTGAGGCAGGGACTATCCCTTTGTTCTGTGTTTGTCACAGGGTTAATGATCAGTATCTGTTGGATCCTTTAGCAATGTCTCTCTCTGTACCTCTGAAAAAATAAGGGGAATGGGGAGCCCTTTGAAGACCCTTTGCTGCCGTTTCTGAAATAGGGTTTATTTCCACTCACACCCATGCTTGTGAATAGTCATAAGTAGTTTCCATAATGATGTTGCTTATATACTCACTATGGAGAAACAATTGCCTATCCTATAGTAAAGATTGCAATTAAGGTTGACTTTCACTCCCAAATGCAAGGGAGTTGAATTCGGGGGAGAAGTAGTTCCCAAGTTATTCTCCCAAACTCCACCCACAAACCAAGATCCACCTACTTGAGAAACCAAACTGAAACACCACTTATAGTAAATTGTACAGATCTTCATAATATGATCACACCGTCTCTTTCTTCCATGCTTTGATCAGCAGAGAAATAGTTCTGTCTTCCTAGCTATATAATTGCTAGGTTTCAGAGTTAACATCGCATTTAGATGAAGAGGGGCATTCAACTCCGCTTTCAGAGGTATTGTTTCAGACTACCTGCAGACTCAGGCAGAAATCACTGCATTGGTTTGCACCTGGTTTACCTTCTGAAGGTTTTCTTCACAGATATAAGCACTAGAGACTTAATTTTTCCCCCTAACTTGACTCCTCTATCTTACAAGAGGACAAAGATGTTTGCTTCAGCACATTAGTGATTTCTCCTTGATTAAGTCAATTTTTTTCCTTACATGCCAAGCTCTTTTATGAAACAATCTTGTAATAACAGACTGTTAAAATTAGCTCCTTTGTGCATTTGAAAAAATTGTCATGTGTTTTTCAGCTTGCCATCCCTCGACTTCAAACTGAGAGGGCTCACATGCCGAGGCTCTGTTGAAATCAATGGGACATGTTAGGGGCATAGGTGTCTGAGCAGAGTTCTTTGCAAAATCAGGGCCCTAAACATGTCCGAACAGAGCATTTTGCTGTAAAAATAGCATTCAGGCAGCTTAGAAAAATATATTACTGTCTTGATCCCCATTAAGGAAGTGCATCTTGGATATTTTCAGTGTCAGTGCATTGCCATATAAAGCTTTTCCTGATGATGTGTGCTTATGCAGAAATAATGCTGCGCTTTAAAACTGGTGGGTAAAACGTCCCTTGACAGTATGCTGGTGCAGAGAGCATTTTCTACAGGAGCCGACCCCAAAGACATTACACTTCTCCGCAGAAAAACGTATGCACCAATCTCTTTCTCTCTCAGGTTCTCATAAATCCTGTCACTGTGGTATCTAAACACTGCACCAACCACCAGCAAGGTGTTTGTCATTTCTTCCACCCCATGGACACACTCTAGGTAGCATGAGATTGTACTCAGTGGTGCAGCCAGGGTCCAAGTGTAGGGGGAGCAAACATAAAAAAGGCACCCCCCCATGGCTCCTCCTCTGGCCATGCCCCCGGCTCCTCCCATTCCCCCCCCCAGATTAACCCCGGGGCCCGGCTCAGGACTCCTTCGGGCTTCCCGGGGGTGCGGAGTCTCTCCTGCCCAGCCTGCTCTGCAGGTGTCCCCCGGCGGGCTGCGCCACCCGACCCCACCCGTGGGTTCCCGTCCCCCCTGCCCCGGGCTCCAGGCTCCTGCGCCGCGCCAGGGCCTCCCCGTCCAGACAGCGCGGCCTGTGCCCCTGCCCTGTGGGCCCGGCCCCAGGGAGCCCTTCGCCTGGAGGGGACCCCCCAGTGCAAGGCACCGGACCCCCGTTGCTCACCTTCTGTTCTGCGCTGCCGCCTGTCCCCAGCCGATCCCGGCCCCGCGCTGTGGGCGGATCCCAACTCCGGCTCTGGCTCGGGGGGGGGGGGGAGCGCTTAGCCGCCGAGCCCTGAGCTGCTGCAGGAGGTGGCTGCGCCTGCGGCGATGTTGGGGCTGCGTGGGGTGCGATGGCCGAGGAGCCGGCCCCCTCGCTCCTCCTGCCGTGCCTGCCCCCGCCCGTGGCTCCTCCGGCTGTGCTGCCCTCAGTGCCGGCCCGGCCGTCCTGCGCTGCTGCCTGTCCCCGGCCAATCACGGCCCCGCGCCGTGGGCGGATCCTGGCTCCGGCTCGGGGCGGGGAGCGCATGGCCGCCGAGCCCTGAGCTGCCTCAGGAGGTGGCTGAACCTGCGGTGATGTTGGGGGCCGCGTGGGGCGCGATGGCCGGGGAGCTGGCCCCCTTGCTCCTCCGGCCGTGCCTGCCGCCCCCCCCCCCCCCCATGACTCCTTTGGCCGTGCTGCCCCCAGTGCTGGCCCAGCAGGCGCCACTTTTGGGAAATGTGCCGAGGGGAAGTGTCTGTTTCCCCTGCACCCCGCTAGCTATGCTACTGATTGTACCAAGTCCTGAGTAGTGGGAACTCATCTAATCAGAGACAATGTCCCTCAGACCACCTCACTTCCCACTTGCCTCCTCTCTGGGTTGTGATCTCACAGCCAACCTGTGACAACTGCAGCAGTTGTTTATGTGGAAGAGTAGCAGGACATACTGAATGTATTTTGGCTACCTCCAGTGTGATAAAGGGCATTGCTGGTGCCCTTATCACATTAAGTTGTATCTTACTTTGTGCATAGTTCTCTCGGTCTCAATGGGAAAGGTAGTAGTCAGGGTGAGTAAGGGCCAGGATTGGCCCTCTGCTGTTGTCCTTTCTGAAAAAAGTTAATTGGTCTAGTGCATTCAGAGGAGAGGGCTAAATTCCATGTTTAATTATGGGGCTGCAGTCTATGCCCCCCAGGGCACAGTGGAATGCCCACTGCAGTCACTAGGGGTTGGTAGAAAGATTGAGGGGAGGCTGCAGCCTTTATATAGCTTTGTTCAATCGTCCTGGTCACTGTGTATTAATCCTGCTGGGCCACAGGCACTCAGGGTTTAAGAGACAGAGGCAATATTGCCTCAGCTGGCCAATTGGCAGACCATTAACAGCTGGGGTAAGAGCCTGTAGGCCAGGAAGAAGGGGGTTGTGAGGGAACCTGAGGAGGACTCGTTAATGACAAACTGGGCAGAAAGCAGTTCAAGGAGCCAAATTCTCCAGGGACAAAGCATTGGGATGAGGAATTGTGAAAAAGGGGCCGGAGGCAGATGAAGGTGGGAAGCGGCCCAAGGAAACAACTAGGAGTCTCAGGATAGGTCTATACTACCCGCCTGAATCGGCGGGTAGAAATCAACCTCTCGGGGATCAAATCGGCGCTCTTACTCCACCAGCGGAGGTGGTAGTAAGCGCCGCCGACAGAAAGCCGCAGAAGTCGATTTTGCCGCCGTCCTCACAACGGGGTAAGTCGGCTGCGATACGTCGAATTCAGCTACGCTATTCACGTAGCTGAATTTGCGTATCTTAAATCGACTCCCCCCTGTAGTGTAGATGTACCCCCAGAGTAGCAGCCGTGTTAGTCTGTATCCACAAAAAGAAGAACAGGAGTACTTGTGGCACCTTAGAGACTAACAAATTTATTAACTAGGAGTCTGAGGAAATACATCTTAGCTGCTTAATACTGAGTCCCTGGGCTGCAATGCAGAGGGCCTGGGTTGTCCTCTATTTGCTACCAGGAAAATGGGGGTAAAAGCCCTCCTGAGGCAAGGACTACTGAGCCCAGAGTAGGGATGGAGACCTGGCATAAAGTTGCTGGACTTTTTTGTTTATTGGCTTCTCTGCTACTCTGGGAGACTATAAGCGACCTTGCTGGAGGGCTGAATTGTGAGAAGAGGCAAACCAATGCACCCTTGGAGGGGCTGTCAACAGGAGGCACCAGAGTCAGAGAAGCTGCTGCAACCTGGCTGGCCATCAGGAGGTGCACTGGATGGTGAGTGATCCCTCCACAGTTGCTCAGTGAGGAAATCTGCTCCCCTTTGGTCTGCCCCATTCCTGCCCTTTGTTTCTCTTCCATCCCTCCCTGTCCTGCGAAGTTTCCTCTGCTCTTTTCTCTGAATTTCCTTCCCTGCAGCAGCTTTGCTTTCCCAGCCCTGTGGGCTTTGCCCCCAGCTGCCCTCCCCGTTCCATGCACGACGATGATCAGTGGTGAAAGTGTCAGTGTTAGGTTTTAGAGTTGATGCTCCTGACTTAGTGCTGACATCACTGCATCCATTACCCTTACACTCAGTTAAGATTTGAATCTTGGTGGTGGCCATGGGGGCTAGAAATGTACATATTAAAAAAAAAAAATTCAGATTCTTAAGAATCTGTGTCACATAGGCCACATAAATACATCACATGGGGCAGTTCTGGGGACCTTGTGTCTCATGGTGAGGGTGCTAGGTTAGGAACCACATGACTTGGGTTCTAATCCAGTCTCTGCCACTGGCCTGCTGGGTGACTTTGGATAAGTCACTTCCCCCTCTGCCTCAGTTTCACTATCCATGTAATGGGGGTAATGGTACTGATCTCTGTAAAGCACTCTGAGATTGTCTGCTGAAAAGTGCTAGATAAGATATGGGTATTATTAGTCTGACTCTGCTACTGATCTACTGTGAGACCTGGGTCATTATACTGTAGTTCTTCAGGGTAGGGCAGGGCAGGGCAGGGGTGGCCAACCTATGGCTCCGGAGCCACATGCGTCTCTTCAAAAGTTTATATGCGTCTCCTTGTATAGGCACTGACTCTGGGGCTGGAGCTACAGGCGCCAACTTTCCAATGTGCTGGGGGGTGCTCACTGCTCAACCCCTGGCTCTGCCACAGGCCCTGCCCCCACTCCACCCCTTCCCGCGCCCTCCCTTGAGCCTGCCATGCCCTCGCTCCTCCCCCTCACCCCCTAGAGCCTCCTACTCCCACAAAACAGCTGATCAGGAGGTGCGGGGAGGGAGGGTGAGGTGCAGATTGGTGGGCCTACCAGTGGGCGGAAGGTGCTGGGAGTGGGGGAGGGAGGAGCTGATGGGGGAAGGAGGGGCTGCTGACATATTACTGTGGCTCTTTGGCGATGTACACTGGTAAATTCTGGCTCCTTCTCAGGCTCATATTGGCCACCCCTGGGGTAGGGCCTGTCTCTCACTGTGGATTTGTACAACTAGCACAATGAGCCTCTGATCTCTGCTGGCACCTCTGTGTGCTGCTGCAGTGCATATAATGATGCAAACAAACAGAGCAGAGTGTACATTTAAAAAACAATCCCCATAACAAAACACTCCACTGCACACATGGCTTTCCCCCAGTGGAGAGGGTGAAAGAGAGAACAAACCAGATGGGACAGGTGTTAGTAGTGTCACTTAATGCACAACTGGAAGGCACTGAGATATTACAGTGATGGGGGCTGGATAAGCACATGTATGGAATAGAATATACACAGAGTGAGGGGTCAGATTTTTAAAAGACTTTTATTTGGGCACCTAAAGATGCAGAGAAGTGCCTAAAGGGATTTTCTAAAGCGCTAGTTGAATCTGGTTGAATTTTAAGCTACCTAAATACCTTTAAAAATCTGGCCTTTGAAGCCCTAACACATCCTTACTATTACAATGTAACCCCAGCAGCATTAAAATAATCACTGAGACAAACTTTGTCAGCCAGCCGCCTCCCATAAAGCTCCTTTCCACCCCTTCACCATTCTGGGAAGCAAGGCTCCAGCCCTCTTCACAAGCCCTATCAACGACTGCAATTTGTCTTTCCACTTCCTATTCCTGTCTGCTTTCAAGGAGACAAACCAGGCCCATGAAAGCAATAAGTGCTCAGGTCCCACTGAAAGTCAATGGGAGTTGGCTATCTATAATCCCTAGGCCCCATGTCCCCTTAGAACCCCAGCTTACTGTAGAGACCATCTAGGTTCCATAGCTGTAGATACAGAACAGGGTAATCTCTGTATAATATGCTAATTAAGATGTAAATATTCTGCTGTTAGAAGCCGAGCATGCAGTAGACCTTGAAAGACACTGTTTATATAGCTGATGCAAGACGGTTATAGTTATGGTAGAAATGTTAGTGCTTTATGCATTAAAATGACTCTCTTCAGTCTTCTTAGCTGCCTGTCCATAATTCGTTATCTGAAGTCCTTGGTGTCCGTGCAGCTTTGCCTAGGAGGGCAGAGTTAGGGTTGGTAAGGGAATATCGAATGCTAACTTTCACATGCTCAGGTTTGTGTTAGAACTGTCTGAACTGCACACTGGAACTGATCGCTATTCACTCTACCATGCCTTATCATTTCTATGAGACTGAAGCCAGATGGTAAAAGATAGGTAGGCACTTAACTCCTGTTGAAATCAATGGGAGTTGGGTGCCTAAATACTTTTAAACAGCTGGGTCTTGATAGCTAGAGAATTTGTTTAATATACAGAGTCCCAGAGATTAGTGTTTTTTAAAAAACTTATTTGCTGCAAATTTTAATTTCAGGGTTTGTTTTGATCTGGGGATACAGCATGGGGATGGGGTGTGGTCTAGTGTGGGGAGCAGGTGACTGGGAGTCAGAACATCAGAGTTGTATTAAGCTCTGACACTGACTTGCTGTGTGACCTTAGGCAAATCACTGGACCTTCATGTAGCTTCTTTACCTAGCTGCAAAGTGGCTATTATAATACCTTTGTGGCACCCAGGTAGGATTGTGAGACTTCCGTCAATCCACGTTTGGCAAGGTGCTTCGAAATGCTTGGATGAAAGGGGCAGCCTCAAAGTGCAAAGCTTTCTTCCTATAATGAGCAAGGATCAAGTTTGCTCAGCTCCCGTTCTACCATGTCAGCAAGGTCTGCTTGGAGCTGATTCAACATTTACTCAGGTGGCAAAGTCAAACATGGTCAATACACCTGTTAAATATACTTGCACACAAATTAAGGCTGAACTGAATACGATAATTCCCTTCTTATAATGTGTAGAAAATTCAATAGAGAGGGCCTATTGCTAAGGAAACATCTTCTCTCCCAGTAGAGAAGGTGGCTGGTTAGCAAATCATGACTGCTGCTTTGGCACCAGAATGTTTCCAAACTCCAGGTGAATCCAAGCCATAAAGCTGCAGCAAACTCAACTATACAGGGAATATTTATACTGAGAGCCAAGTTCCTGGCAAGCTATTTTCTGTTTTTTCTTGGCAGTGATGGGAGGTAATTGTGATGCCTGAAAGAAAGCTCATGGCCGCCCAGCCCAGCTTCTCCTCCTGCTTTGATCCCAGAATCCTACACAATGTCATTACGTTGCCATGGAAATGAATTTGACATCACACATTCACCATTAAGACTTCACTCCAGGCTCAAGGAGGAGGAGAAGACAGAATGGGGAGAAGTCATCTTGGGGGGAAACTGGAGATGGGGCAGAACCAAATCCCCAAACTTTAGGGAGATGTGGATTCCGTCTATTTTAGGTACTTACAGGTCTCCCAACTCCTAAACTAGTACCCTAACTACTGAACCATCCTTCCTCTCTCTCTTCAAACATTGCACCTGGTCTTATTCCTATAATGGGCCAGAACAAAACATTGGGTCCAAACATTCTTGATTGTCTGATCTAGATCTGAACTTTGAAGCTTGGGTCCACCTCTAATGTAACAACATTTCAGATAGGTGAAGGCTAGATCATTTGTCTGACCTCTTGTATACCACAGGCCATTTAATTTCACCCAGAAACCCCTATAATGAGCCCAATAACTTTAGTTAGACCAAAGCATCTCAGTCCTCAGGAAACTAACTTGTGTGCCACAGGCAGAGAGCAGGAGAGTCCGAAGTGCCACCAATGGCCAAGGCCTCTGCAATGACAGGGAATTAGGTGAGATATACCCAGATAATTCTGGCAGGTGATCCAGGCCCTATGCTGTCAAGGAAGGCAAGGTCCCTGTGGTGGGGCGGCTGCCCCACTTCCATGAGAGAGGAGGCTAGAGTAGGCCAGAGCAGCTGCACAGGCTGGCAGCCAATTAGGGAAGGGCCTACTGGGAGCCAATCAGGGCCGAGATTAGAGCCAGCCAATCAGGGCTAGGCTAGGCCCTATATAAAGGCGACCCAGGAAGGGAGTGGGGAGTCTGTCCCAGACCTTCATGGGAGAAGATCTGTCTCTGGAGCAGGAAACCAGCACCTCAGACAGAGCAGTGTTGGGCAGGCTTGGGGGGAGCATAGTAAGGCTCTGGCCCAATACTTGCCAGATTGCAGGCCCTGATAGAAAGGGCCTAGAGTGTGCGAGGGGCCAGAGGGGAAGTGGCCCAGGGACAGTTGGACAAGGGGAGAGAAGGAGGTCAGGGTGGCTGCCACTAGAGGGTCCCTAGCTCAGGATCCAGAGTAGTGGGTGTGCCTGGATCCTCTCCTTCCCCCTTGTACTGCAACTGGTGGTGGAGAAACAGTCAGAGCAGACTGCAACCAGCCCTTGAGCCAGGGATTAGACTGTGAGGTTGCGGGTGGCCACTGCTGCTAATCCCTCCCGGAAGGGGGTGAGGGTGGACTAAGGGGCACTGCCGGAGGGCAGCGCCCTGAAGAGGACACCACCGAGCGGGGAGCAACGTGGGTCCGGATGCCAATGGAGGACAAGAGACGGACGGGACACCGCCAGCAGAGGGTGCTCCAGGACTATTAAGAGCTAATTCCCGGACTGAACAGAAGGAGGTGCTGCGGTGGTGAGTCCCAACGCCATCACCCCCCCCCCCGCAACATTCCTGACCTGTGGGGGGTGTATCTTTGGTAATTAGCAGAGTCCCCCAGTGCTACATGCACAAGTACCGACTTTCATTTTTCCGGGTGGGTGCTCTGCTCCGAGGCCCCACCCCGCCCTTTCCCCCAAGGCCTTCCCCTTCCTCCGCCTCTTCCTGCCCCTGCTCCACCCCTCCCCCGAGTGCACCCGCACTCGCTCTGCCTCTGTCCCTGCTCTGCCTCCTCCCTCAGTGTCTCTTGCGTGCCGCTGAACAACTGATTGGCGGGTGGCTGGTGGGTGCTGAGAGCCTGCTATTTTTTTTCCTGTGGGTGCTCCAGCCCCGGAGCACCCCCGGAGTTGGCGCCTGTGGCTGCATGAGATCAAGGCAGCCTCCCTGTTTAGATAGGAGCAGGGAGCGATCAGCTCCCTGGGTGCAGCTAAAATGATGTTGCGTTGCAGCAATGCAGTTTCATCCCTGTTTGTCAGTTCCCCGGTTTTGATGCAGGGACCAGAGGTCAATTTATTAGGGGGATTTGGCATTTAACGGCCAGGCTTTCTGACAAAGGCTTTGCTGACACTACTGGAAAAGAGACTTCAGGGTTGTTTCTATTTGCCAAAGCAACGACCTACTGGCCATTGAGTATCTTGAAGCCATTCATTAACCTGACAAATCAACTAGCAGTCCCTAGGGCAGTATCTTTAGCCACTTGCCAGTACATCTGTTTTTGTCCCAATAAACTTTCCCATCCTTTACAACTCAGCTGAGGAATTTACCCTTCCCTGAGTTTAAGGGCATCTCCGAAACAGCCAATTCATGTCAAAGGATTTGTGAGTCACCAGCTAATCAATTCCAGCCACAGAAAGACACAGGGAGGAATATTGTTCCTGAAAATACTGCATTATTGATTAAACATTTGTGAGCCATAAAATATAGTAATAACACAGGGCTGGCTGCAGAGTGAAGCCTGCCAAGAAAGCTTCTCTTACGTCTGGCCTTCAAGGACGAGGGTAAAACAAGTCCAATGCCGAGATTCATTTGTGTAATAATGGCTTGTGATGATTAGCAAAGGTTATTTTATGGTTAGCTGTCTAATTATAAAATGACCAGCAGTATCATCTTATCCACATCTGCATCAGCTAAATTATGACATTCCCCTTGTTTTATGCAGATTCTAGTAATATTGGTTCTATAACCTTCCAATCCCCCTGTCTGCCAATAAGGCTCATGTGGTACGTAAATCATAGGGCAGTGCTGGAGTTTGATTCAACTGAAAATAAAATGGGGTGAATTAATTTGGCAGCTAAACTCAGTGGGCAGCGAACAATGAAAAGGTGAGAGTGAGTCGGCTGCTGGGACACGCACATGCCAGCAGGTGAAACCTTGGTGTAAATATTGCAGAGAATCTGTACAGCGCATCAGACAGTAACAGGGGATGAGGGATTAGTATAAAATGGGACTGACGTACAATACCGAGAGCTACTCAAATGCACTGTATGGTGTATACAAAATAGAAGTGTCTGCCAAAGATGGTCCAAAGACATTTAGCCCTTCAGAGCCCAGGACCGGCTTAGGAGGACAGTCCACACATGGCACAGAGAAGCACCACTAGACACCTGGTGTAGCTGGGCAGAAGGAATGCTCCGTTCTTGAGCGGTCCCTGCATTCTGGGATCTAGAGTTATAATTTACTTCTGCAGTTGGATTTTGTGTGTGTGGTGGGGCACAGTGTTACCACCATCCAGGTTATTAGACAGATGATTGGGAGGAAGGATGCTCTCTTCTGGTCATGGGGCTGAGCCATGGGTTCAATTTCCTGTTCTGCCATAGCCTCTCCAGGTATGTCTACACTGCAGTTCTAAACCCGCAGCTGGCCCCTTCCAGTTGACCCAGGCTTGCGGGGCTTGGGCTGCAGGGCTATTTAATTGCTGTGTAAACGTTCAGGGCCTGGGCTTTAAGACACTGCAAGGCAGGAGAGTCCCAGGTCTTGGGCTGCAGCCTGAGCTCAAATGTCTACACTGCAATTAAACAGCCCCTTAGCCTGAGTCCTGCACGCCCGAGTCAATTGGTACGGGCCAGCCGCGGGTGTCTAATGGCAACGTCGACATGCCCTCTGCATGACCATGGCAAGTTATCCAGGGTGGGATCTACAAAGGGACTCGGGTGTTGCAACATTAATATTTAGGTGCCTGGAAAATCTCTGGAACAACACTGCGATCCACAGAGCTGTGTTAGGCATCTAGACTCCCTATACAGTGAATGGGGGGAGAGAGGCGCCTAAGAATGCGATCCACAAAAGCCATCATGCTAGGCAGGGAGCCAAATAGGCTAGCCAATGGACGGTACCAACTCAGGGGTGTGTGCTAAGCCCTGCCCCGTCTGAGATGGGCATCTAGGACCACGTCTACGCTACGTGTGCTACAGTGGCACAGCTACAGCGCTGTAGCTATACTGCTGTAGCACTAGCGTATAGACGCACATTACAGCAATGGAAGGGTTTTTCTGTCACTCTAGTAACTCCACCTTCCCAAGTGACAGTAGCTAGGTTAACAGAAGCATTCTTCCATTGACCTAGCCACATCTACACTGAGAGTTAGGTTGGCATAGCTGTGGAGTTCACAGTGGATTTTTCTCACCCCTGAGCACCATAGTTCTGTCAACCTAAGCTTTAAGTGTAGATCAGGCCTATGTCTGGGCTGCAGGGAGGTGCCTCGCTCTGCCTAGTGATCCACAAATAGGAATCTGCTGCTTGGAGGTTCCAGGAGGCGGCCTCTGGACACTGGTATTGGATCAGGGCCCGCCCGCGTCTTTGGTGGCTGGACAGCTATCCTCCCTGGCTTGTGGCTTGCTCTGGGGCTTAGGTGGGGAGATAGGTGTGACACATGGAGGGCAGCTGTAGTGTGCATGCCCAGAGGCAGCAACATAGGTACCTAGGGAACTTTCCCCCCGAAAATGTAGGCGCCTACAGCATTCGGTACGAGTCTTGTGGATTGCAGTGGAGCCAAAACTGAGATTTAAGTGCCTGACCCTGAGACCTAGGCACCTATGTCTGGGTTTCATCACTTAAGCACCTTTGTGGATCCGGGCCTTCATCTCTTTGTGCCCATTTGTAAAGCTGGGTTAATAATAGCTCCTTTCTCCCACCCTGTATCCATCTTGTCTCTTTAGAGTGTGAGCTCTTCAGGGCTATCTGTTTCAAGTACTTATGTGGCCCCTATTCCCCATAGTGCCTCATCTTCTTCAATGTATTTATCCTCACAACGCCCTTGGGAGACCTGGAAGTGCTGTACTTCCCATTGTATAAATGGGGAACTGAGGCACTGAGAGGCTAAGTGAGGCCTTGCCTATGCTTGAAAGGGTTTGCTGGTATAGCTGTACAAGCAGAGGTATCGCCACCCTCCGGCCACTAGGTTAGAGTGGAAGCAGAATGGTGGGACACTGTGAGGGAAGCTTGCATTGTTTCAGCTCCGGCTCTATGTGTTCTGTGTATGCGCAGAAGACGCAGTCTCCATATTTTAAGGAGAAGAGAAAAGGTGGAGGAGTTGCACTATATGTAAGACAGCAGTATGATTGCTCAGAGCTCCGGTATGAAACTAGAGAAAAGCCTGTTGAGAATCTTTGAGTTAAGTTTAGAGGCGAGAGCAACCAGGGTGATGTCGTGGTGAGTGTCTGCTATAGACCAGGAGGATGAGGTAGACGAGACTTTCTTCAGACAACTAACAGAAGTCTTCAGATTGCAGGCCCTGGTTCTCATGGGGGACTAATATGAGGGGGAAAGGAGTCGGGGAGAGCTGGCTGTATTTTAAAGAAGCCTTATTGAAGGTGTATGAACAAATCATCCCGATGTGCAGAAAGAATAGCAAATATGGCAGGTCACCAGCTTGGCTTAACAGAGAAATCTTTGGTGAGCTTAAACACAAAAAGGAAGCTTACAAGAAGTGGAAACTTGAACAGATGACACAGGAGGAGTATAAACATATTGCTCGAGCATGCAGGGGTGTAATGAGGAAGGCCAAAGCACAACTGGAGTTGCAGCTAGCAAGGGATGTGAAGGATAACTAGAAGGGTTTCTACAGGTATGTTAGCAACAAAAAGAAATTCAGGGAAAGTGTGGGACCCTTACTGAATGGGGGAGGCAACCTAGTGACAGATGATGTGGAAAAAGCTGAAGTACTCTATGCTTTTTTTTTTTTTTGCCTTGGTCTTCACAGACAAGGTCAGCTCCCAGACTGCTGCACTGGGCAGCACAGTATGGGGAAGAGGTGAGCAGTCCTCAGTGGTGAAAGAACAGGTTAAGAACTATTCAAAAAAGCTGGACATGCACAAGTCCATGGGGCCGGATATAATGCATCCAAGGGTGCTGAGGGAGTTGGCTGATGTGATTGCAGAGCCATTTGCCATTATCTTTGAAAACTCGTGGCGATCAGGGAAGGTCCTGGATGATTGGAAAAAGGCAAATATAGTGCTCATCTTTTAAAAAGGGAAGAAGAAGAATCCAGGGAACTACAGTTCAGTCAGGTTTCAAAGTAGTAGCCATGTTAGTCTGTATCCGCAAAAAGAACAGGAGTAATTGTGGCACCTTAGAGACTAACAGTCAGCCTCACCTCAGTCCCTGGAAAAATCATGGAGCCAGGGCCTCAAGGAATCCATTTTGAAGCACTTGGAGGAGAGGAAGGTGATCAGGAACATTCAACATGGATTCATCAAAGGCAGGTCATGCCTGACTGACCTGATTGCCTTCTATGATGAGATAACTGGCTCTGTGGATATGGGGAAAGTGGTGGACGTGATATATCTCGACTTTAGCAAAGCTTTTGATACGGTCTCCCACAGTATTCTTGCCAGCAAGTTAAAAAAGTATGGATTGGATGAATGGACTATAAAGTGGATAGAAAGCTGGCTAGATCATTGGGCTCAATGGGTAGTGATCAATAGCTCGATGTCTAGTTGGCAGCTGGTATCAAGTGGAGTGCCCCAGGGGTGTGTCCTGGGGCTGGTTTTGATCAACATCTTCATTAATGATCTGGATGATGGGATGGATTGCACCCTTATCAAGTTCACAAATGACACTAAGTTGGGGGGAGAGGTAGATATGCTGGAGGATAGGGATAGGGTCCAGAGTGACCTAGACCTAGATTGGGCCAAAAGAAATCTGAGGTTCAACAAGGACAAGTGCAGAGTCCTGCACTTAGGACAGTAGAATCCCATGCACTGCCACAGGCTGGGGACTGACTGGCTATGTGCCAGTTATGCAAAAAAGGACCTGGGGATTACAGTGGACGAGAAGCTGGATATGAATCAACAGTGTGCCCTTGTTGCCAAGAAGGCTAACGGCATATTGGGCTGAATTAGTAGGAGCATTGCCAGCAGATCAAAGGAAGTGATTATTCCCCTCTATTCGGCACTGGTAAGGCCACATCTGGAGTATTGTGTCCAGTTTGGGCCCCCCACTATAGAAAGGATGTGGACAAATTGGAGAGTCCAGCGGAGGGCAACAAAAATGATTAGGGGGCTGAGGCACATGACTTATGAGGTGAGGCTGAGGGAACTGGGGTTGTTTAGTCTGCAGAAGAGAAGAATGAGTGGGGATTTGATAGCTGCTTTCAACTACCTGAAGGGGGGTTCCCAAGAGGATGGAACTTGGCTGTTGTCAGTGGTGACAGAAGACAGAACAAGGAGCAATGGTCTCAAGTTGCAGTGGGCGATGTCTAGGTTGGATATTAGGAAAAACTATTTCACTAGTAGGGTGGTGAAGCACTGGAATGGGTTACCAAGGAAGGTGGTGGAATCTCCATCCTTAGAGGTTTTTAAGGCCCGGCTTCACAAAGCCCTGGCTGGGATAATTTAGTTGTGGTTGGTCCTGCTTTGAGCAGGGGGTTGGACTAGATGACCTCCTGAAGTATCTTCCAACCCTGATATTCTATGAAGTCCTGTAGGATTTAACAGGGGGGATGCCAAGAAGGGTTGTTCAGAAAATCAAAAGGGCTTTATAGAAATTATTTCTGTCTATTGACAGAGATCCCACTGGACAGGGAATCCTATGCAGCCCATGAATCAAAAAACAGATTTTCTTTGTCAGTCGTCATAGCCAGAAGAGGGAGGGCAGGGGGATTATTGTTTTTTATGATGTTACAGTGTCCTTCTCTGTATGTTAAATGTACTAAAAATACTTGACCTGAAGACTGCACAGTTGAAAGCCCAGCCCAATGCCAACATTAAATATATGCTGCATCAGTCAATATATCATTTAAAATTAGTTCCAAATTACCTCCAATAGCAGAAAGAAGATACCAGTGTATAACCTAGATATAAAGCTCTATCAAGGAGAATCTGCTTTAGCTCTTAGCCATGTATGCATATTACACACAGTTCTGATTCCATCCAGCAGAGGACACTTGTGTGTACAGATCAGCCAATGTGTTTCAATATATTGAGAGGAAATACCAAGGAATAATATAGCCCTATATGCTCAAAAGCTCACTTTGGTGGAGGTTTGAAGACTTGGGCTCTACTTATCATGAAATATTAAAGTCTAGAAATATTGGTGTTAGCAAACATATTGTGTACATAAGAAAACAAAAATGAGATAAATATTTACATTCCCTGAAACTCTGGAAGGTATGAGATCTTCTGGAATTGTGCTCTAAGCAATTTTTCAGTCTTAAGCTCCCAAGCGGATGATCTTTCAAAGCCCAAACTCCCTTGGGCATTGGCATCAAAGGAAAATGTCTGCATGTCAAAAATAATACAAGGTTTGGTGGGTAAGAATGGAGAGAGATTCTCAGCTAATGTAAATTGGTGTCCAGGTTTCTGTGTTCATAGCGGTAACATTGTCCTGCTGGTACTTGGGTTATTTCTTTTTCCTTTCAAAATGCTGTGCAATGGGCTAGTGTCTGTGCCACTAATGCATGGATGAGGCTGTGGGAACTGAGTAAACAGAAAGGTGAGCTCTTTGATAACCCCCTAAATATAGTGACAATCGGCATGCTTCCTAGGAAATATAGAACTAGTTTGATGCCCACATCTATCCTGATGCCCAGCAGGGGTAAAAAACCTCATAAAAGTCCATAATTGATAAATAGGATTTGGATCAGTTGGGATATTTGTAACATTTGTTGAAATGTTGCAGTGGTGCTTTAAGAAGAGAAACAAAGCAGATGTGTGCTGTAGTTTTTTGAATGATAGGGAATGATCACTTGGTCTGATTCAAAAGAAATAAGCAGGTCATGACTGCTGCTTGCTGTAGCTCTGTGATAAGAACTTACAGCACCCACCTATACAACTGCTTTCCCTTCCTTCCCTCTGTCCAGTGTGACCACAGTGATTTTATGACCAGGTTATATTAACCCTTTCATTCCTCCTGGAGCCTGCACAAGTCTTGGCAGCCATTTTCAGGTAAAAGTGCATTCTTTCGACCATACTAGAAGCAGTGGAAGGCCAAGTTCCAGACCTAGCTGGTATTTCATTCAGCATGGAAGGGGCTAAAGGCATTCATTATGTGCCCAGTGAGTATTTGGAGTGGGATTAGCACTCTGCATTGACCTGATTCTGCACCCAAGGACATCGGGGGGAGTCTCTAGTTGTCTGGAGATGGCGGTTGGCTCAGTTCAGCTGAGCAGATGCCTTTTCCAAAGCTGTCTGCTGATTTCCAGCACTTTGCTGTGTGCCTGACTTGAGGAACCCATCCAGGGCCTGCTTTGCAGAGGAGCTGAGCACCCACAACACCAGCTGATGTCAGGGGGAGCTCTGAGTGCTCAGCGCTTCTTCAAATTAGGCCATAAATGAAAATGACCCTGAACTTGTCCCCTGTCCCTGACTTCAGCGGGGCTCCATGTTGCTGCTGGGATGGGAGTCCCCTCCTGGGAGAGGTTGCAGGATTGGGACCTCAGTGCCCAGTGCTGATGGGTAACAGTACTGGGGAAATGAGAGGAGCCGAACAAAAGAGAGAATGCTGGAAAAGGGGCAGGGAAGAATTGCAAAGATTAGACCTCATTAGATACAAGCACTTTAAACATCAGATCCTATTAAATGTTCACAGTTTAAAACCAGGCCTTATTATACACTAGCAGTTTGCAGATGAAGTCCTACTAAATGGAACTGCTTTGAAATCCCAGGCCTCAGACGCATTCATTATGAAGATCAGGCCCTATGAAATTTATTCAGTTTGAAGATTAGGCCCTATTAAACACAGGCAGTTCAAAGTTGAAGTCCAATTAAGCACAGGCAGGCAGAGCATTGGTTGTGGGGAGAGAAGAAAACCTGTGGTGCCATTCAGCACATCTGTGGCTCCGTGCTGATTGAAATGAATTAAATAACCTTCCTTCATCTGACCATTCATAGAACCCTGGCTCGCGGTTCTCATTGAAGGAATTGAATTACCGCAGCCGTGCTTTAGCAATTCTCCAAATTAATTCTTTAGTGTGATGCAGCCCTGACTTGAGCTCCAGATGGCTGGAGGAGAGAGGCAAGTGACTCCAGCAGAGAGATTTCTGGCTGATGTGGGGCTTGCTGCAGCAGTTGGATGGGTGAGGAAATGTCTCTGGTTTAGCACAGCCTTGAGGTTGTGACCTTTTGGGTTTGTGATTAATTATTAACAATCATTCTAATAAGTGAGTTAATGAGTGAGCGCTGAATGCTTCCTGGACACAGGCATGGAGAAACCACTGGACTCCAATCTTCTCGGCTTCTCATAAGCCCATGGAATACAATGACACTTTATTTCCTACTAGCCTCTCCTTCTGTCCTGTATATTGTATGCATCTCTCTTCTTCCTCACATTAATCCCATCAAATGGGGTCCACTCTGAATCCTCTCCCTCCAAAGTGCTCAGTTCAGTGCCATATTCTTTATCAAAGTGTTTTCTCAATGACCAGTCCATGGACAGGTGCTGGTTCCTGAGATCGTTTAGGAAGGCAGCAAGGTGGCCTCTGGTATCAAAAAGGTTGAGAAACTCTGCCAGTTGATTGCACCACATGCTAACATGCCTTTCTTTATGATATCACACTACTACTTCTTGAGTTGAAGATTTCTGTCTTTCCTTCAGTCATGCTCTGTTGGACTCTTTCCCACCGAGTTGTCAGGACTGTGCTTTACGTGACCAAACCATCTGAACCTGCACTCCTCACATTTCTGTGCATGGGTGTTACTTTTAGCATGTTTCTAACATACACGTTCCTAATGTGGTCTTCCTTGCTGATATCACTTATCCATCTCAACAGTTGCATTTCTGTGGGACAGATCATTTGCTCATGTTTCTTCTCTGTTGCCCAATACGCAGCGCCAGCGATTGTATGTCTCCCTCTCTGGTACTTATATGGCCCTCATTCCCGTAGTATCTAAGTGCCTCACTCACTTTAATATATTTATCCTCATAACACCCCTGCGAGGTCAGGCAGTGCTATTATCCCCATTGTCTGTGGCTCAGTTCCCCATCTTGTACAAGGTAAGGGCTAGCTTCAAAATGGGGACTTAGATGCCTAACTACCACTTTAGGTGCCTAAGTCCAACATTTAGGTGCCACTGTCATTCACAAAACCACGACTCAGCTGCCACCTAATCCTGTAGGCACCAATAGTCCCTTGGCGCCTGAGTTTCCACCATTAATGTCACTGAGGTGCCTAAATTAAGTGGGAATGTGCACAGAGGCCCAAGTCCTGATGCCCCCCAGTGGTGCAGTGCCTAACGCATCACTGAGCCCCAGCAGGATTCTCAGAATAGGTGGCCCCTACATATCTTGCCCAAGCTGGTACGTGTGTGCTGAGCCTGTGTAAACCTGCACAACAGACAATGCTGCCAGAGGAGGTGGTGGTGGTGGCACCCCCACCCCTGATAGCCTGGGGATTAGAGCACTCACCCAGGAGATAGGCAGACCTCAGTTCAAATCCCCACTCTGCCTGATTGGGAGCAGGGATCTGAACCTAGGTGTCTCCTCTCATAGGTGAGTGCCCTGACCAGCAGGTTATATATCTGGTGCCAGGGCCTACTCTTCAACAGGGTAGTATCAGGAGGCCCCATGTGGTGGTAGAGCTTGGATCCTCATAAGCTGAGGATAAACCACCCTGTTCCCACTGTCTGTCTGAACAATAGCAAGTCCTTAAAAACCAACAGAAAACTGATTGCTCTGTTGGTCTGGAAGAGCCCTAAGCACCCATAAAGAAAGGGAGGGAGGAGGTGATGGTTCCCCTGGTCCTGTTCATGATGTCCCTGGGTTGAGAACTCGTGCTCTGAGGACCAGCCACTAGAGGGAGCCACAACATGCACTTTACAAACTGCTCACATCTATTTCCATTGCTTCCCATTTCAACTGGCAAGATGAAGATGTGAGTCAGGAAAACATGGCTCATTTTGATGTATTGCGTCAGTGCAATGCAAGCAAGTCTCTTAGGCAAACACTTTTTTAATGTACATGAGATTTCCTTTTTCTTTAATCTTTTTTTATCTATTTTTTCTGAAGAAGCTGATGAAACGAACCGCCAATCACATCCAACTCTCATCAAGTGAATTAAAGGAAATATTGTTTTGTGCATGGCTCACTTTTGAAGGAAACAGTGAGGAGATGATTTAGGAAGGCACCAAAGGTACTCAAGTTAGTTTAGCAGCATTTATAGTGTCAGAAATTTGCTCTCCAAAGTAATTAAGACCTAGGCAGTTGCACACAATGTACTAACGCTGAGTCACTACAGCAAGTTTTCATTCAGCTTCCTAGCCCCTGCTTCTCATCAGTGCCATAGAAATTGCTGCAGAAATACTGTTCCGCTTAAACAGAGTCAAGGGCAGAAAGACTTGGGGGTGGAGGGACAGAAAGTTAATGTACTGTGTACTTCAAAATTGGAGACCTGAGTTCAAATACATCCAGTTTTAGCATAAGTTTGGATGTCTTGGCTTAATTTTAAGTGTCTGTCCACATTTCAAAACTGCTGCAGAATAGGAGGCTGTGTTTAAGAGAGGCCACTGACTGGACTACAGTGCTGTGCAGTGAGTCACGAATGAAGGTAATTGGTAAGAGCAGTGCAGGGTTCCAGGACTGGAATAACAAGGTGTAAATAAAAAGTGCTTTATACAATGCATAATTAACCTGTGGAACTCATTGCCTCAGGATATCAAGACAGATTGCTTGGTAGGATTGAAAAAAAATTAGACTTGCAGAGAGATATTGAACACCCACAGTTTCATGAGGCAGACTGCTGGGATGAGGCAGACATTAACCTGGGTCGGAAAAATATACCCTATTGCAGTTATTCCACAATTGTCCACCAGAGGGTTTCTTGCACCTTCTTCTGAAGCATCTAGTGCTGGCCACTGTCAGAGACAGGATAGTAGATTAGACCTACTGTTGGTTTGATCGGGTATGTCAATTTCATTGTTCCTGTGGGTGCTGCAGGTCAGGACTGAATTGCTTCAGCAGAGCTGGGTGGGGGCAGAGCAATACAGTAGCAAGGAGTGCTGCAGGTCAGGCCTGTGGTGCACTGGCAGAGCTGCTGAGATGTAACTGCTGATGCTAAGGACTAGTCTATGCAAGGGGTTATTCAGGAATAGCTACTCCTGAATAACTCCATGTGTGGACAAGCCCTCTAGACAGAGCTTGATCCTTCCATTTTTATAAGCACTAAATTCACTAACCCTAGTGAAATAAAGAAATGGAATGCAATATCATTAGGTCACTAAAGAGATTGTTGCTGCATGTATCTGGCTAAGAGCTGGAGAGCAAGATGATAACTGGCCTGCACTATGTGTGGAACTGGCTTCTCAAGGCAATTTGCATTCCTCAGAGAAAATCTAGGTGGGGAGGGAGTGGAGGTGAGGAGGACTCTTAAAGCTCCTAGGAAATTACTTGCTCTGTATCTGTGACTTTAGGTTCAGAATTTAATAATGGGTCAGATCGTGCTTCAAGATTGCAAATATTGTAAACCAGTAGATTTGAGGGTTCGCTGTTTTGTTGCACTTGAGTGATAGATCGCTGCCCTTTTGTCACAGACATGTCACAGCTGAGGTTAATAAAACCACATTAAAAATTCATTCCAATCAGCAGAGACAAGAGTTCTAGGCATGAGCTCTGCTATAGGGGCTCCCACTGGATCCTATTTGATGCTTATCAGGCTCTAATACCAAAACAGTCCACAATCTTCTCTTAGGGCTTGTCTATATGAACAATTAGACTGCGGCAAGTTGGGGAGTGACTCTACCCCATGCTAGCCAGCTGCGGACTAACTGTCCATGTGCACCCTGCTGATGTGCGTTAACAGCTCGTTCGAGTGCTTTGAGCTAAGTCCTCTTTGAAATGAGACTAGCTCAAAGCGCATTCATTGTTCACGTAGACATGCCCTTAGACAGTGAACACCTCAGGCAAGGACGGCCTCTTCACGTGTGTGTGTGTGTGTGTGCTGCTTTGCACACTAGGGTCCTGATCCACCCTGGGGCCTCTGGGTGCTACAACAAGAATAATAAATCATAGTAGCGGTTTCACTCCTGCCTTGCATCCCCCCGAGTTAGTGACTTGCACTCAGTAAAGATCTCCATGCTTTTGGTTCAAGCCCTTCTCTAGCGTGGTCATGCTCTCCCATGCTATGAGACAAGCCTGGAGTCACTTGATTAATTTAATGGCAGGTAACTTTAGAACAAATTCTTCTTTGCTGCAGAGCGTGATCACCATGGGCATCGCAATCAGTGCCTCAGGCAAGTCACAGAGCCAGACTTGGAAGATGGACTTTTCAACGTGCAGAGTAATTCTATGGCCATTACCATGCCTACTTCTATGGATTAAATCTCATCCTTTGGGTTGGAAACTGACTGCACCCTGGGCCGGAAAGGTTTCCACCAGCCCATCTCCGTATAGAGCAATGTTCAGCTGTCTCAGTCTATTTTGTTGGTTTCCCACTTTCCTTTGAAGCATCCGTTATTGGTCATTGCCGGAGGCAGGATCCCAGAGTCAGTGAACCAACGAGCTGATCCATGATGACAAGTCTTTTGATCCTATGCAACAGAACAAATGTAAAACCATACCCACCTTTTCCTTGGCATGTTCCTTTCAGCAGAAGAGCCCCTTATTAAATGGAAGCCATGCACGTAAGCTAGTCCCATCTGCCAAGGGAATAGACTGATGAAGGGAAGAACTTTTAAATGCTTCTAGCCCCTTAGAGTGCCATGACAATGTGAAAATACATTGTAACTGATTTCTCTTCCTCCCCCCCCCCCCCCGCCTTCAGCATGGCTTTGCCCTATAAGTGCTATGGTAATAAATGGAAATGATGAAATCCATTCCTGGGCCTGATGCGTTTTTTATCACGTCTGTAGCTCCCCAAGCTCTTGAAGCCAAAACATATCACGGGAGGCAGAAGGATGTCATTATGGTCCGCATGTCACTTTGCAGCTGCTGGAAATAGGCAACTGTGGCCTATATTTCACCACTTCTGAAAAGCAGAGGAATGTAAAATTCTAAGTGATAATGCGAGTTTTATTTTTATGGGCAGAAGGGGAGCACTGGGCCTTTTACATGTCAGCCACAGAGGGCATAAAGCTAAATTGAATGCAAAAGTTTAATCTGGATTTAAAAAAAACTGGGAAGAGTTGGCAAAGAATTTCGCAGCCAGTGGGCCAGTCAGAATTCCCGAAAGGGAACTTAGCCAGCAGGTTGGGTAGAAAAGAGGCATTCAAACAACAGGTGCAGCAACCAGCAATGATCAAACAGCACCAGAGTTATCACTTCATTGAGCGCTAGCATTCAGCTGCCACAAGTAGGGGTCACCATGAGATTGTCTGACCAATAATAAGAGGGAGCACTGAGGGTCTTTCTTGACTTGCCTTTATTTTTGGGGTTAGGCCTTTGTCTATACAAAGAATCAACCAACTTTAACAAGGGTGATTAAACTAGGTTCTGGCCTACCCGTTTTTATAAGGTGGCTTGGTCCAGCTTGTGTGGATGGGGGTAAAAGCAAATTAAAATCAAAGCTATTGTTTAGGCCTCTGTCTTGACTAAATTACGCTCTTTTAAACAGGCTGCTTATAGAATAGGATTTGTTTCTATTGCACAAGCTGGAGCAAACTGTTTTTCAAAAGGGAGATGGATTTTCAAACGTGCTTGTTGCCTGGATTTTCAAAGGTGCTCAGCATGCAGGTCTCTTTGGAAAATCTAACCAATTATTAAGGTGTATAAATAGGGTCTGAGCTTGCCTGAAAACGTCACCTGTAGTGGAGCTGATAATTGAGTTTCAGGACTATTAAGTGTGGTGGTGTTTTCAGCACAGTTAGTTTCATTCACTCTGGCCTTCTCTACACTGCACGAGTGCACTAGCAGCGTGGGAGCACAAATGTAGCCAGGGCTTGGGTATTTTCACCACTGTATTGTCTAGACCTTTTCTGAATAAAATGCCATGCTGGTAGAAACACCATTGGCCAGTCTACACTTCCCCCTTAGCAATTCTTGGAGTCAGAAGGGCCCTACCCCTGACTAAGCTAATCATGAGAACCACCCCCTCATCTGGGAATCATGAGGATGGCTTGACGGGCAGGGGAGAGAAAGATGAGATTAAAATAATAAAAAATTCCATTTCTGGAATCTGATTTCAAAACAGCCAGCATCCTGCCTGCCCCCTCCATCTGAGTGAGTGAAGCAACCAGCCCTCCTGATATGCACTCTGCTGTCCACTGTGGCAGCATCCTTCCCCTCTTACCTGCTGCTCACCTTCCTCAAGCTCTCTCCATTAGCATCCACAAGTCCTTCCCTGAGGTAAAGTGAACATGGCACGCTCCAGCACCCTTAGCTAGCCCCACTGCCCCCCGGTAGGTTTTAAGGTATGTCTACACTGCACCCTAAGCCCGAGCTCTGACTCCAGTTTGAGCCTAGCCCCTGCCCCACTTTCCATCCAGACACATCAGTCTAATTGGGGCTAGCAGCACTCCGGTCCTAGCGCCTGCTAGCAAGGGTGGGTCAGAGCCTGAGTTCTGCTGTGGCGTGGGTCTCAGCTCAAGCCGCAGCCCCGAGTCAGAAGGTCTGCATAGCAAAGCATGGACACATTAGCACAGCTGTGAGAGCCGCAGTCAGCAAGTGTTAAACCCAGGTTTACAATGAAGCGTGGATGCTCAAGCATGGTCTTGGAGACACCAAGTCCACAAGCTCAGGTTCCACAGACCCGGGCTTCGTGTGCTGTGTAGATATACCCTAACAGACCTCACTCCACACCTGACAGCCCGCAGCAGCTGCCCTTGCCCTCTCTCCAGCCTGCAGGGAAGGGGATTACCCCTGCTCTTCCCTGGGCTTTACCCTGTGCTGGGGGTGGGGCACTGTTGCCCGGTTGGAAGAGATAGAAAGGGCAGCTCCAGTGCACTGTGCCTACTCCAGGGTGCTGCCTCACTCGGCGTGCATGGAGGCATCGTTCACTGCAGGTAGCTGCTGCCTGCAGCACACCAGTTTCTGGTGGCCAAAGGGAGGAAATGGTAGGTGGTGCGGACCAGATGCCTGAGCAGCCTATGGCTGTGCTTGAAATTGTGAATAACCCCAAACTGCAGACCTGGTGAGAACATTGTGAGTGCTGCCTGCGCTGGGGAGCCGCAGTGCTGGCCTCACAAACTTGCTTAAAGAGGCTCAAACTGAGCTAAAGCCCATATTAAAATGGGGTCCAGACTTGGTGCCAAATAAACTGCAGGGTGGCAAGGGCAAACCCGTTACAACTATCATTAAAAAACATATTCTGGCCTCGGGCTGTACTTAGGCCACAACACAATTTGGACACAAACTCTAATTGGTCAAATAGGCCCATCTTGTTGTACTAGGATATGGAACAAAATGGAGGGACTAATCCGCTTCGGCTGAACCCTCAGTAAAGTCTCCACAGGGCCAAACCTGGGCCTAGCCTGGAGCAAGGGCTGGCCATGTTCATCTGATAGGATCGGTAGGATTCAGTCTCCCCTGGTTTATATACCAATTGCTATGACGCAAGAGCGTCTGTGCTGCCCAGCCAAGCTGTGTGATAGAAATTGGTTTAGCAAGAACAATGTTGAATGTTAGCGTTGTTAGCAGTTATCTTTGAGAACTCCTGGAGAACAGGTGATGTCCCAGAGGACTGGAGAAGGGCAAATGTAGACCCAAGGAACAAAGAGGACCTGAGGAATTATAGACCATTCATCTTAACCTCGATACCTAGAAAGATATTGAAACAAATTATTGAACAATCAGTTTTTAAACACCTAGAGAATACTAGGGTTATAAGGATAGCTAGCATGGATTTGTCAAGAACAAATTATGCCAAATCAACCTGACTTCCTTCTTGGACAGGGTTACTGGCCTAGTGGATGGGGGAAGCAGTAGATGTGATATATCTTGAATTTTAGTAAGACTTTTGACAAAGTCTGACATGACATTCTCATAAGCAAACTATGGAAATGAGGTATAGATGAAATTACTTTAAGGTGGGTGCACAACTGGTTGAAAGACTTTACTCCAAGAGTAGTTATCAATGGTTTGCTGTCAAAATGGGAGGATGTATCTAATGGGGTCCTGCAGGAGTCAGTCCTAGGTCCAGTACTACTCAATATTTTCATTAACTACTTGGATAATGGATTGGAGAGTATGTTTATATAATTTGTGGATGATGCCAAGGTGGGAGGAATTACAAGCATTTTGGAGGACAGGATTAGAATTCAAAATGATCTTGACAAATTGGAGAATTGGTCTGAATTCAACAAGATGAAATTCAATGAAGATAAGTGTAAAATTCTACACTCAGGAGGGAAAAATCAAATGTACAAATCCAAATGGGGAATAACTGGCTGGGCAATAGTACAGCAGAAAAGCATCTGGGAATCAGTGGATCACAAATTGAACATGAGTCAACATTGTGGTGCAGCTGCCAAAAAGGCTAATATTCTGGGATGTATTTGTGACATTGCAGTCTATATGGTTTTATAAAAATATGCTGAGAGAATATAATATAACTGGAAAATGCTTCATGCAAAAGGTCTCTTGTAAGGTATCATTACAAAGCTTATAATCTACTGAGTGTGATCATCCTATTTGTATAGATGTAGCACTCCTGTATCTGAAACTAGAAATATTAAATATAACTCTGAGGACCTATTGTAATTATGCAAAGTGTGGGCCATTAATGGTGGCTTGGAATCTTGATGACTCCCATTAACCAGGGCAATTGTCTGCAGATGGCTGTGGTTTACCTGTAAGTCTTCATTGCCCACTTGCCAGCACACACGTATACAGGAAGTCTTGCAGTGACATGTGATCATGTCACCTGAACTGGAATCCATCTTTAACCTGGTGTCTTTCCATTGAGAAGGATGGGGTGGGAACCCAGAGAGTGACAAAGGATTCCTGCCTTATGCAAAAGATATATAAATGGGTGCACCAGAACAAAAAGGAGAGGAGACATCTTGAAGAATCTCCTAGCTACCACCTGAGCTGGAACAAGAGCTGTACCAGGGGAAAGAATTGTACCCAGGCCTGGAAGGTGTCCAGTCTGAGGAAGAAACTTACTGAAGCATCTCTGAGGGTGAGATTATCTGTATTCAGTTTGATTAGACATAGATTTGCGCATTTTATTTTATTTTGCTTGGTGACTTACTTTGTTCTGTCTGTTACTATTTGAAACCACTTAAATCCTGCTTTCCATATTTAATAAAATCACTTTTTACTTATTAATTAACTCAAGAGTATGTATTAATACCTGGGGGAGCAAACAACTGTGCATATCTCTCTATCAGTGTTATAGAGGGCAAACAATTTGAGTTTACCCTGCATAAGCTTTATACAGGGTAAAACGGATTTATTTGGTTTTAGACCTCATTGGTAGTTGGGCATCTGGGTTTTAAAGACAGGAACACTTCTGTTAGCTGCTTTCAGGTAAACCTGCAGCTTTGGGGCAAGTAATTCAGACCTTGGGTCTGTGCTGGAGCAGACGGGAATGTCTGGATCAGCAAGACAGGGTGCTGGGGTCCCGAGCTGGCAGGGAAAGCAGGGGTAGAAGTAGTCTTGGCACATTGGGTGGCAGCTCCCAAGGGCGGTTCTGTGATCTAACTCATCACAGTATTAATGGGAGTGTCATATGTAGGAATCAGGAGGTAAGTGTTCCACTCTGCTTGGCACTGATGAGGCCTTAGCTGAGTACTGCTTCCAGTTCTGGGCACCACACTTTAGTAAAGATGTGGACAAATTGGAGAGATTCCAGAGGACAGCAATCAAAATGATTAAAAGGTTTAGAAAACCTGATCAGTGAGGAAAGGTTGAAAGCGCTGGGTATATTGAGTGTTGAGAAAAGAACACTGAGGGGGTACCTGATAACAGTCTTCAAATATGCTAAGGGCGGGTATAAAGAGTATGGGGATCAACTGTTCTTCATGTCCACTGAAGGTAGGACAAGAACTAATGGGCTTAATCTGCAGAGAGGGAGATGGAGGTTAGATATTAGGAAAAACTTTCTAACTATAAGGGTAAAGTTTGGGAACAGGCTTCCAAGGGAGGTTGTGGAATCCCCATTATTGGAGGTTTTTAAGAACAGGTTGGACAAATACCTGTCAGGGATGACCTAGGTTTACTTGGTCTTGTCTCAGTATATGGGGCTGGACTCAATGACTTCTCAAGTTCCCTTCCAGCCCTACATTTTTATGATTCGATGTTTTCAAAACTCTCTTCAAAGGCCACTGTTGACAGGGTCTTAGCATGACCTCTCTCAGTAGAAGAGGCTTTACAGGGACTTTGCCTTGAACTGCATATTTCCATCACTTCTGCTGTGTTAATAAGTAATCCTAGTTCATGACCAATGTACTGTCTTCCAGGTGACCCCTTGCCTCCGATTCAAGGGTGGGAATGCTGCCCAGAGAAGTGGGGAGTACAGTATAATTTCAGTTATGTGAATTCCCTTGATCCAAAAATCCTAGTTCTCCAAATCCACAGTGTGCCTCCCATGCAGCCCTATGTTAGTTAATCCCTTCCGTTTATCTGAATGCCCAGTTATCCAAAAGTTTCATATGTCTCCCAGACCATTTGGATAAATGGGAGTGTACTGTATATGGAATGTTCTAGCTATTTGAATTTCCTCAGTCAGTCTCAATGTCTCAGAAATAGTACAATGTGTTTTCAAAAGCAAACTGATGGAGCCCTGAGATAAGAGACAGCCGGGATGCCAAGACACCAGAATGTTAATCATTGGGATATTGTGGAGATGCCAAACCCAGGGAGTGGGCCATTTGTGGTGGCCTACTTCACCCGTGGTTTAGTTCATGGGAACGTCTATAGATTAACAGATTAAAAGGATTGGCAACCTTTGGCACGTGGCTCATCAGGGAAATCTGCTAGCGGGCTGGGATGTTTTGTTTATCTGCTGCATCCGTAGGTTCAGCCAATCGCATCTCTCACTGGCCACGGTTCGCCATTCCAGGCCAATGGGGGCTGCGGGAAGCGGCGTGGGCCAAGGGATGTGCTGGCCGCCGCTTCCTGCAGCCCCCATTGGCCTGGAATGGTGAATCGCGGACAGTGGGAACTGTGATTGGCTGAAACTGTGGATGCTGCGGGTAAACAAACCATCCCGGCCCACCAGCAGTTTTCCCTGACGGTCCATGTGCCAAAGATTGTCGATCTCTGGATTAATGAGAAAAACACAGGAAATGCAAGAACACACACACACACACACTCACACACACACACACAGAGATGGGGAGTGGATCACTCAAAAACAGAACCATGATCATTAGTTAAAGCTCTAAACAGGCCCATTGTCTGCAGGGGAAGAATGCTGCGTGTAGGTGGCTAAAAGATTCAAATAAGTGAATTCGACACTCTTGCCCTTGTTCTCAAACTCTTCTCCTGCTTTTCACCCCCAAAGGCTTCTGAAGCTGGCACGTCTCTGATCTGCTGTTACAGTTGATATTCCACGTCCCACCCCCTGCGGGCGTGGGGCGTTCGATACAAACCACTGCCTGCAGGAATGGCAGCTGGTGAACTGATGAGAAATCTGCCTTTAAATGGGAGGAATTTGTGAGCATGGTTTGCCAGAATTGCAGGGCAACGCTGCTGAGCTGTTGTGTTATTGATTTAGACATTTCCTTGGGGTTTGCAATCTCACTCTTCTTCCTTTTGTTCAGTTTGGGGCTCTGCTGGAAGGTATTGACAGAATCTATTTAATTATGTCTAAGTGAAAAAGAGAGGCGAAGAGAGGGGGCAGCCATTACAGGGAGATTCTGGTTGAGGCATGTCTTAGCTCTGTAGAATTAAGGTTCAAACATGAAACCCCAGTGGCACCCAACCCAAGTCACCCTGGAGACAGGCTTATATAGTTCTATAGAAGCTTTTCTCTCACTCTCCTCAGACACCATTCTCAGCCACAGCAATCAATAGGGGATGGAAAAACATTCACTGAGACCTTATCATAATATCACCTTACAGTTACTAGGAGAAAGCAAGCATGGCAGGGGGAAATGTTAGGTGTTTTTCCTAGCTCAGTCTGTTCCCCTTTTCATTAGAAAACAGTGTCTGGGATGAATCTCTTGGGATATCCCTATAGGAAGAACTTGTGAATGTCGAAGATCCAAAAAGGTAACCAGGATGTACTTGCTCCACCCAGATACTGCTTCAGAATCATTTGTCCGTCGCTGGTTCCTGTCTATACCCTGAAAAAGGAACTCATGGGTGGGCAGGTCAGCCTAAGTTTAAGGAGGGTTAGTCAGAAAGCATATATTTAATTCCAGTAGCTTGAAAATCTGATCCAAAGGGACAGGAATTTTGTGACTGTCTTCAGTAGAAGAGAAAACTTCTATTCCCATGACCACTCTCCAAGGTGAATTTGGTATGTTATTGCCACTTCTCATTGCAAGTCTCATGATCTTTGTTGCTTTTCTTAAAGACCTGAAGGGGTGGGTGCCTGGGTACTTGAAAAGTCCAGGAGGGTTAGAGGTGCAGCTAGGCCAGGAACAGTAACAACGGCTTTTTGGGGGACTGGAAGTGGAGCTGTATCCACATATATTAGAGCTGATCAAAACAGAAATTTTAAACAAAAAAGTTTCCTTTTCACTGAAAATGTTCAGGTTTTCATTGAAAACCATTTTCAATGACAAAAACTATTTTTTTCTTTTCACTGAAATTGTTCATAGGAAAAACAAATAATTTCCAACCAGCTCTAATATATAGAGAGACAGCTTTGGCTGGGAGAATAGCAATGTTTTGGTGTTAGCTGTGGAGGAGATTGTGCCAAGTCATGTGTGTTCATATTTGCTATTTTTATTCACTACCCCTTGCATGCTGTAGTTCTCCTTTGTAATAACAATTCACTCAGGCACAGAGTGTTGCACCCAACAATTGGGATACAGGACCATTATTTACAATGTTCTGCTCCCACTGCAAAAGGCAGTGTCACACTAAAGTAGAGAGAGACTAAAGGCCCCATTTCAAAAGGCATTGTGGTGCCTAAAGATAGGTACTTATGCAGATTTTCAAAAGCACTGAGGTGCCTAACTCGTATTGATTTCAGTGGGACATAGACACCTCGGAACTCTTGGAAAATCCCACTAGATGCCCATCTGCATCCTTAGGTGCCTCAGAACCTTTAAAAATCTGGTCCTAAGTGACTTTTCCCAATGTACACAGTAAATTGGTGACCTGGCCAGGAGTAGGATCTAGGAGATCAGCTCTAAGCACGAGAGAATATTGCAAATTTGAAATAATGAAAGGGTATTGATTCAAAACCAACAAAGTTCAAAGTGACCAAACATTGTTTCCTCCCCAGCTCGGAAATGCTGCCTGATGCAGGTGATCCCCTGTTCACGGTTTATCTCACTACACCCAGTTCAGACATGGTCTGGTTCTCTGAGCCATGCTACCACCATTAGGGTTACCATATTTTGTGCCTCCAAAAGGAGGACACTCCACGGGGCCCTGGCCCCGCCCCCTCCCCCGCCCCAACTCCGCCCCCTCCCCAAAGTCTCCGCCCCCTCCCCTGCTTCCCGCGAACATTTAATTCGCGGGAAGCCTGGGCAGGTAAGGGGCGGTGTGGGGGGGAGGAGGTGCGGCCCAGGCTGGCCCCCCCGGCGGCTCCAGCCTGGGTCGGCTCGGGCCCTGGGGTGCCGGCCCTGGCCCCCGGCCGACCACCCCCGGCCTGCCCAGCACTGCCGGCCGGCCCCCGGCGGCCCAGCGCACCCCCGCGGCCCAGCGCACCCCCCCGGCGGCCCGACCCCGCGGCCCAGCGCACCCCCCCGGCGGCCCGGCTCCCGGCAGCCCGGCTCCCGGCCCCGGCGGCCCAGCGCACCCCCCCGGCGGCCCGACCCCGCGGCCCAGCGCACCCCCCCGGCGGCCCGACCCCGCGGCCCAGCGCACCCCCCCGGCGGCCCGGCTCCCGGCCCGACCCCCCGGCTCCCGGCCCCGCGGCCCAACGCACCCCCCCCCCCCCCCCGGCGGCCCGGCTCCCGGCCCGACCTCCCGGCCCCGCGGCCCAACGCACCCCCCCCCCCGGCGGCCCGGCTCCCGGCCCGACCTCCCGGCCCCGCTGCCCAGCGCACCCCCCCGGCGGCCCGGCTCCCGGCCCCGCGGCCCAGCGCACCCCCCCGGCGGCCCGGCTCCCGGCCCGACCCCCCGGTTCCCGGCCCCGCGGCCCAGCGCACCCCCTCGGCGGCCCGACCCCGCGGCCCCGGCCCGGCTCCCGGCCCCGCACCGCGCGCCCAGCACCGCGACCCCGGCCCAGCCCTCCCTCCCGATTTTCCCGGACATGCCCGGCTTTTGGGGGATTTCCCCCCGGACGGGGATTTGAGCCCCCAAAAGCCGGACATGTCCGGGAAAATCCGGACGTATGGTAACCCTAACCACCATGCACAGGCAGAAACATCTGACCCTTGGATAAGTTGAGAATCCAAGAACACTTGTGTCAGTGGCATTCTAATGCAGAAGCTGTCTTCTGCTCCCCAAACCAGCATATGGGCCTTTCGTACCTATCTGTTGTCTCCTGTTATGCTGTGATACTTTGTGGAATCTTCTTTAGGACATGTGGTTTGATCGGCATTTGGTATGAGACTGTTGAAATCAGGTAGAAGTATAATACAGCTCAGGTTTTAAGGGCAGATGCCCATTTTCAGATGATGGAGCTATTTGGCCTGCTGCAGTTGTCTGTGAATCAAAATAGTACATGGCACTGTTACTGCAAAACAAAGAATTTTCAGTGTTCCTTGCTGATGCTTGCAGACAGGGGCACCTGGGCTGTATTTCAGTGGGAAATCAAGGCTTTGATGTTGGTTTTCTGACAGACAGGGACACATGAGGTTTATTGCTCACATTCCAGTATCACGTGATCTGGAATACAAGCTGCTTTATGCTGATTGAAAGCCTTGGGATGATGCTGGAGAATCAGTAAGTTTTCCTCTTCTTTATGCCCATACCTGAGGCAAGTTGCAAGTTCTGATCCTTGCGTTCAACTGAAAACCGTCTTCCTACCTCCTGCCACAAATACATGCACTGTTTCTGGATTCATTCCCTGTTCATTCTCTTCTATCCCACGGGACTGAATCCCAGCCCTTCTTAGCAAACATGATTTGGAAGTGTTGTGTACTGAGTCTTGAAGCTTTTGTCTAGGGGACTCAATCCAATGGATTCACAGAAAGCTCCAGATATATTTGAATCAGGTTTGCAGAGGACTGGCTGTCCCTTGCCGGTGATTGAATTAGAATACAATTAAAATCCTGGCCTGTAATAATCTGGCTATTTTGTATATTCACTCCTGCCCTCTACTGGAGGGAATGTCAGACTTCCTCATCTGCATGAGATCATACGGTTACCTGGTGGGTGACCTGAGGCCTACAGTGAAGATATTAGCCCTAATATGAGCTGCTCATTTAGCAAACAAGCCAGAGATATTGCAGTAAAAGATGGAGACTCTATAGCATGACGTAACCTATTTTTGTTTTCTTGCTGCTGCAGCATGAAGCAGTTATTTTGGGGTTCAATTTCCTTCCCTCGTCACCTGAGCTTTATTTATAAGCTACTGGACAGAGGAGAAAAGAAAACCCTTTTGAAAGGTTATTTAAACACAGAACAAAACTGAATGAGGTGAAACTATTCAGCAACAGCCTCTGTTTTTAGAGAGTCCTTTGCCGTCAGTTGCAAAGGTTCTTTTAAAAGACCAATTAAAAAACCCTTCCATTAGCAAAAGCTTGGCTGCAGCTTATAGATTTATAGATTCCAAGGCCAGACAGGACCATTGTGATCACATAGTCTGACCTCCTGTACAACGCAGGCCAGAGAATGTCCCCCCAATAATACCTAGAGTAGAGCTTTTAGGAAAAACAGCCAATCTTGATTTAAAAATTGCCAGTGATGAAGAATCTATCACATCCTTTGATAAATTGTTCCAGTGGTTAATTACACTCTCAGACATTTTATTCCTTATTTCCAGTCTGAATTTGTCAAGCTTCAACTTCCAGACAGTGGACCATGTTATACCTTTGTCTTCTAGATTAAACAGCTCATTATTAAATACTTGTTCCCCAAGTCCCCACTTAACCTTCTCTTTGTTAAGATAGATAGACTGAGCTCCTTGAGTCTATCACTATAAGGCATGCTTTCCAATCCTTTAATCATTCTTGTGGCTCTTCTCTGAACTCCAATTTGTCAACATCCTTCTTGAATTGTGGGCACCAGAACTGGACTTAGTATTCCAGCAGTGGTTGCACCAGTGCCGAATTCAGAGGTTAAATAACCTCTCCACTCCTACTTGAGTTTCCCGGGCTTATGCATCCAAGGATTGCATTAGTCCTTTTGGCCACAGTGTTGCTTTGGGAGCTCATGTTCAGCTGATTATCCAGCAGGACTCCCAAATTTTTTCAGAATCACTGCTTCCCAGGATAGAGTCAGTCCCCCCTCTCCCCCTATCTTGTAAGTATGACCTACCTCCATGACCTACATTCTTTGTTCCTAGATGTATACATTTTACATTTGGCCATATTAAAATGCGTACTGTTTGCTTGCTCCTAGTTTACCAAGCAATCTCTATGCCAGTGACCTGTCCTTTTCATTATTTACCACTCCCTCAAGTTTTGTGGTGTTTGCAAACTTTATCAGTGATAATTTTATGTTTTCTCCCGGTCATTGATAAAAATGGTAAATAAGGTAGGGCCAAGAACCGACCCCTGTGAGACACCACTTGAAACACAACCATTTGATTATGACACCCCCCATTTAGAATTGTTTTGAGACCCATCAGGTGGCCCAGCTTTTAATCCATTTAATGTCTGCCATATTTTGTATTGTCCTAGTTTTTTAATTAAAATGTCATGTGGTACCAAGTCAAATGCTTTACAGAAGTCTAAGTCAATTACATCAACACTGTTATCTTTATCAACCAAACTTGTGATCTCATCAATAAAAGATATCAAGTTAGATTAACAGGATCTATTTTCCATAAATCCAATGTGACTGACATTAATTATATTATCCTCCTTTAATTCTTTATTAATCAAGTCCCGAATCAGCCACTCCATTATCCTGCTCAGGATAGATGTCAGGCTGAGAGTCCTATAATTTCCTATCTGGGTCATCCCGTTTACCCTTTTTAAAAATTGGCACAACATTAGCTTTCTTCAAGTCTTCTGGAGCTTCCCCGGTGTTCAAAGACTTATTGAAAAGAAACATTAACTGTCCAATGAGTTCCTCGGTCAGCTCTTTTAAAACTTTTGGATGCAAGTTATCTAGACCAGTGTTTCTCAACCTTTTTGATACCAGGTACCAGCTTGCTGCCTTCCTAAACTGTGTCCGGGAGATCTCAGGGACTGGCACCGGTCCACGGACTTGTTGTTGAGAAACGCTATCGAGACCAGCTGATTTAAAAATGTCTCACTTTAGGAACTGCTGTTTAATATCTTCCTGAGTTTCTATTGAAATGGAAGGTATTTCATCATCATGATATGGTATGACTATATCATCTGTTTTCTTTTCCCAGCTACAGAACAAATATTTATGAAACACTTATTCCTTTTCTGTACTATTATAGATGGTGCACTACTCAATGGAAATGGTAGAACTAATACCATTGTTAGGATTCTTGTTGTCCCTAATATATTTAAAAAAACCTCCTTATTGTCCTTAACGCTGCTGGCAGTAGAGTTCTCCTTGTATCCCTTTGCTTCCCTTACTATTGTTTTCTGATTTTATGGGAATCCCCTTTGTCCTTGTAAGAGTGCCGGGTTCACATTTTCTATCATTCATTCTTCTATACACCTCTTTTGTGTCCCCTCTTATCCATCTTCTCTCTCCACTGAGTAGTCCTAGTACTTTTACTCTCTCCTCAGAGAAGACTTTGAAAAGGCTTGAGGAGGCTGCAAACACAATGAGAAGAGTTGTGGGATGCGTGGGAGTCTAATTGGCTAAGACTGCTTGGGGAACCACCAGCTGGCAGTCGAGAAGCATTTGGGCTTTCACATTATTTTTTTGGATTGTGTTTGTTTTCATTTTGTGATAATCTGTATAACCATCTGTACAACCTGGGAGATTAAGGCTCACTGAGGCATGTATGGAAAGGACACTAATAATGTTCTTAGTTGAAGAGATTACAACAATCCAAAGATGTTTATAGCCAGACGCACACATACAATGGGAAATGTGTGGAAGGTCAAAAACTGACCCTTCCCAGCAGCATCAAACGATACCACTTAGATTGTAAACTCTTTGGGACAGAGACCATCTCTTGGTTCTGTGTTTGTACAGCACCTTGCACAGTGAGGTCCTACTCCATGACTGGGGCTTATAGGTGCTGCCACAATACAAATAATAGCTAACAATAATAATGTATTCCAATAGCCTTGTAGTCACTAGCTACACTGAGCCACTTGCTCTTCCACCACACAGAACAATATGGTTTCACATAAGCATCTTCCATAAAGTATTCCACCAAGTTCTTTACCATAATGTTGGAGGTGCTGCTGCATTGCACCCAACTATAGACTACACAGTCTTAGGTATTCAAGAACCCATTTTACTTAGACACAATGTTGGCAGGAGCACTGGAGTTATTCATTTTTTTTTTCTTTTCTTTTTATAAAAGTGCCATGGATCTCTGAATGTTACTAGGGATTCAGGTGAATTTCAGCCATACTCTTAATGGAAGGCCTAAGAGATGGTTTGAAAGGAGCCAGTGCCTTTTGCCAAGTGTGGTCATCTGGTCTAGGAGTCAAGGGAAGAGATCATTCCTATGAAACTAGGATGCTAAAAAGATGTACACAGATGACCAAAGATCTATGGGTTTTTTTGTTTTTGTTTTTTGCAGTGTTGGATGTGATGCATGTATTTGTGTATATTGCGTTCTGTAGACATCCATTGAGAATGAGGCTTCTTGAAATGTTGAATCTTTTTGTCCATGTGTCACCTGCAAATAATAAATACATGGAATTTTTTTTTAAAGTTGTCAGCAGGAAGAACCTCTTAGCATCTTGCCTGGCAGGCAGCAACTCTCACACTGCGGTCGCCTCTCTAGTACTATGCTGTAAGTTTGAGCCGGTTGACATTTTCAGTCCAGAACTGTTTTAACCAAAACATGCACCAAAAAATCGATATCCGAAAATGGCAAAAAATAGCCGGTTTTCAATTTAACTCAATTTCTGTATTGATTTTAATCAATTTTTTTGTTTCATTTTCCATCTTCAAAATAAGATTTTAAAAAATAAATTGTTTTTTTTAAATGTTTTTTGAGAGTGAAAAAATCCCACCCTGTGGGTAAGCTGACTAAAAATTTCATTTTTAAATGTTTATTTCAAAAATGGAAAACAATAACTGAACATTTTTGTTTATTTTCAGAATGAAACAAAAATGATTTCAAGATGTTATGCACCCTGTTTTGACCAACTCTACTTTGAATATTGGATAGGAGCCTAAATGCTGGGGGTAGACTTGATCCCATATCTTTCTGATGCTAAGGTAAGAGTGCTACTAGCTGAGCCATCTACTGATGTATAATGTTAGCAGCAACGTATTGGGGAACTCTTTCTTTAGCTGTGTAAACATCATCCTTGGCAAGTTTTTCCTAGTTATATATGTTATGCATTAATATAATGTTTTTGCACAGATACAATTTCCTCTGAAATTGAGGCTTTTAACATAGGCTTGTAGCAATATGTCCTCCTCATCCTTTTGTTATGTGTTATTAAGAGGGATGTAAACAGCATCAACTAAACTAAGAAGGGGGGTAGGGATAGCTCAGTTGTTTGAGCATTGGCCTGCTAAACCCAGGGTTGTGAGTTCAATCCTTGAGGGGGCCACTTAGGGATCTGGGGCAAAATCAGTACTTGGTCCTGCTAGCAAGGGCAGTAGGTTGGACTTAATGACCTCAAGGTCCCTTCCACTTCTAGGAGATAGGATATCTCCATTAATTTATTATTTTATTACTCACACCTTTGAAGCAGGGCCCACAAGGGCATTCTTGTGCATAAGCAACTTTCATCTGTTGCCCTGTGATCCAGCACATAGGATATTTTATTCATCCATGTTTGAGAGCCATTGATATTGAACATCTGGTGAAGGAGTGGCTGAAGGTGCTTCAGATCAAATACTGGGCGAATGGCAGAGAAGCAAAGGTGAATGGCTGGATCCCAAATGAGATCCTAAAATAATAAATATGATGGGAATTAAAAATGGTAGCACTGCAAATGGAGGTCCTTGTGGATGTGCTGGAGCAGTGTTCGTCTGTATAGTGCCGATGAGGAGCACTTGGTTCTGGTGTGTTGCTAAAGCAAAGCCAAAACGGTTCACTAAGACTTTGTGGACAGGACTTGGGATTTAGTGCCTCATTTTAGAAAGATTATGGTAACTCAATGGGGTTCAAAACAGCTGATGAGAAGAGATCAGTTGAGGAGTATAATACAACTAAAGGGCTAGATCGTGCAATCCTCACCCATGTAAATAGTTGTGTTGGAGCCAATGAGATTGTTGCCTGCCCAGAACTGAGCCCCAAGGTGGCAAACAGGGGTTCGTTGCCCGGTGTGCTTGGCACCAATAAAGACACCAAGGGGAGAAAGCAAGCCAAGTTTATTTCAGAGCTCTGAAAGGGCACTAGGAGACCAGCATGTCTCAAATCCAGTGCAGCACATACAAATAAAATTTTCCCTTTTATATTCCAAGCAGTTTCTGTGTAAGCCTTTGTTCTGTTTCTCCCTCTTACCCCTCCCCCCCTCCCTTCTGTAGCAGTTACAATTAGAAAAGTTCCCATTCGTCTGCTTATCTTTTGGCCTTGCAAAGCCTGTTTACAGCAGCTGCCTGCTAGAAAAGCTGACCCTTCCATTTCTGCTTCAGCATGTAAGTAGTTAGCACAGAAGTAGGTGAAAGCTCTCAAGATGGAGTCATTGTGGTTCAGGTAGGCCCAGAGCAGAAGAGCTTCATCGGCACTTTTGGCCTTCCACTCTCCCGAGTTACCTGGTAGCTATGCCTAGTGACACCAACAAGATTAACTAACATGAGCAATGAGGCGCTATCTGGTTAGGCTTGAAGCCTTTAATATTAGCATGCTGAAAGCCTGCACATACGTTGCTTCTTTCATATGACGATCTCAAACCACTTATGAACATTTGCATAAACATCCTTTTACTCTCACAACTCCCCTGTGAGGTAGGCAAGCGTTTAGTTGTTTTTAATAGATGAGTCACTAAGAAGTTGAAAGCAAAATGCTCAGATCTACCCACTAATTTTTGGTGGCCACCTTTCGAGTGCTTATGGGCTGATTTTCAGAAATACTGAGCCCCCACAAATCCTATTGAAGTCAGTGGCAGCGGTGGCTGCCCAGTTCCTTTGACAATCCCGTTATTAAAGGCTGGTGTTTTCAGATGTGCTGAGCAGCCACAAATCCAATTCAAGCGAATGAGAGTTATGGGTGCTCAGTGCTTGTGAAAATCAGGTCCAAAGTGTTTTAAGCTGGACAGCCTCAGAATTAGTGGACCCTTCTGAAAATGCTGGTCTAAATGACTCGCCAAAGGCCACATGGGTGAGGAAGGAAAGGAGAGGGGCGTGCCATGGGGAGAGACAGGGCTGCACCCTCCATTCACTGAGCCAGGAGCTGGCCAAGCACAGGGAGACAGATCAGCTGTACTCTTTCAAGGGCTGCAGTCAGTTGCTTTTCCCTCCCTTCTCCCTCAGAACAGGGATGAATTGTAACTCTGGGAGACAGTGCTTTCTCTAAGCCCCCTAGGGATAGAAGGGAAACCTGACAGGGGGCTGAGCACTATCTCCTAATAAAGCATGCCCAACGGAAGAGACAGCTCTCTGCCCCGGTGGGGAATACGTCATCACAGTCTCTGAAATACGAGATTTAGTTGCACAATTTGCACAGGCCACATTACTCATCGGTGGCCAAACCTGAGTAAATAAATCCGACTCGTCAAGGGAGGTCATGCTGATTTGCAGTATTCCCAGGCCTAGCAGCCATGCATGGGGCGTTTGTCAAAGAGTGGTGGCATGACTATTGCTACCGCTGAACCATGGGCATTAGAATGAACACCTTACCCCTTTAAAGAAGCAAATCAGCCCAGCCATCGCAGGCCCTAAGCATGGGTGAAAAGCAAAGAGGGCCCATAAGGGGCACCGACATCCACTCTGCCTGGAGTGCATCAAAACAACTGTCATTCACACAGCACCGGCCAAAGAATCTGGAGTGAACTGAGTGTGGGGACTGGGAAGCTTCACTCCACCCCCACTCTCACACAGTTCAATCCTGATACCTCTGCTGTCTGAGGCTGGGACCTCTCCTGAGAAGAAACTACCAAATGGGTGATGCTTTTGTGATTTAGCAAAGTGGGGTCTGATTCTGCCCTTCCATAACCAGCTTGAGTTCCTACTGAAGATCATAGGACTTGCGCACTGGTGCCTGAGAGCAGAAATGAGACCGGGGTGCTGGAACAATTTGTATAGTGGGGGTGCTGAGAGCCATTGAACCAAAGCGTAAACCCTGTATATAATCTGAACATAAGAGCGGCCATACTGGGTCAGACCAAAGGTCCATCTAGCCCAGTATTCTGTCTTCCGACAGTGGCCAGTGCTAGGTGCCCCAGAGGGAATGAACAAAACAGGCAATCATCAAGTGGAAACCATTTCAAGCCAGGGGGTGCAGCAGCACCCTTGGTTCCAGCACCTATGAATGAGACCCATCAAATGTTTTGTCAATTGCGTAAATTGAACTGGGGTTTCCAAAACTAAGAGACTCTGCAATGAACTCAGAGTCCTCTGGCACTGGGCCCCTGAAACTCTTAACAGGAAGTTCTGTGTTCATACACCAGAGAAGTGTATCTTCAAAATACTCCTCCCCCCCCCCCCCATGGATATTCCAACAAGCTGCTGGTACAGAGTAATATTTCCTCTGTTTTCCCAGGAGATCCAGTTTGTGCTTCTGGTTGCTCACCTGAAGGAGGCAGTAGGGGTTGCTTTAATTGGCACCAGCTAGAACAGTGTCCTAGGGACTGGTTTATGCGTTGGGTATTGGTGGAGCACATCACACCCTGGCCTCATTTTCTCCAACCATACTCATGCCACCTCTTTTTGCACGGCACTACCACACTCACAGCTAGCCTGGATGTGGCTCCTGCTCCAGGGACCAGGAATTGCTGGCATAAAACTGGTCCAGGATTCCCCCATACTCAGGGAACCATCATGGGTCCCTTCAGGTCTCATTTAAGGTCCTTTTATGCCACTCCAGTGGCAGAAAGTGACCATGGCAGGGGCAAAGGATCTGGTGCAGAATCTCTGTATGATTTATATGACTTTTTTTCTGTCTCTTCATTCATCTATCCCGACACATGTTTGTATCTAAACATTATGCCACCCTCCCATGAACTGTATTGTTGATCAAGTGAATAATTTATTTCATGAACATAGCCCTTTTTTTTCTGTTCTCCACAAAGAGGCTTTGATTGTTCATTATTCAGAACTGTTTGACAAATATTTTATGGGAACATGCGTCAGCCCATAGGCTCTTTGCAAACTAGTCGCTCTGATTTTGTCTTTGCCTGCTTACAGTTTGTCGAGCGTAATTGGTCACTTAAGTCACATGGCATTTCTTCTACTCCCTGATGGGTTGACTAAAACTCTTATAAAGCAGAGGAGAGACACCAGAGATTTCAAGACCACTGTGTGAATGATTGAGTCTCAAGGCTTCATGCAACAGCTTATTTATGCCTGTGTTCACCTAGGTTTTGCTCTCAATGAACAGAAAATCACTAACATGAATGTTTGTGGGAAAAGAGTCTAAAAGGGACTCAGATACCACACAGCTATTTTAGATTTTATTTGAATGAACGTTTGCAGTGACTTCTTGGTGATATTTGCCCAGCTCTAGTTAACATTTGACTGAAGCCAAATATGACCAACTAGTGCTGTTCAGCTCAGGAAGGGTAAAAACTGGTTACCATAGAATCACAGAAAGGTAGGATTGGAAAGGATCTTAGGGCCTACCTCCACAAAAGTACTTAAGTGCTTAAACCCCAGGTGTAGATGCCGAAATTTGGACTTAGGCTCCTAAGCCCCAGTTTAGGGCTCACTGCAATTCCCAACCCTGCCACTGAATGCAATGGGTGCCCAAACTCACTCGATGCCTAAGGTTTTTGCAATAAAAAGTTTCCCAGGCATCAATGTTTCTGCCTCTGGGCACCCATCTATCTCCTGCTTGAGCCCCAGAGCGATTCACAAACTGGGGGAAGACATGTGGTCAGCCGCCTAACTCATATGCAGTGCTCAGCCTGGTAGGCATGCTCAGATGCTGCCTACTGGATTGGGCCTCTTAGGTGAGTTCATACAAAAGAGCTGGGGAGGAGGAGGATGACGTACCTTTTAGCCCAGTGGTTTGGGTACTCATGTGGGAGACCCCTGGTTCTAGTCCCCCTTCACCTGAGGGGGAAGCAGGGATTTGAACAGGGATCAGCCATCTCTTAGGTGTGTGCTGTAACCCTTGGGCTATGGGATACTCCAGTGTGAAGCTCCCTCAGTTTCTCCTATTGAGGCTGTTGCACTGTAGATAAATAATTAGTCATTTGGGGAGGGAGAGATTGAGAGTGAGCACAAGCCTGAGGATGGCCTTCTAGCCTGATGGTTAGAGCACTCAAGGATGCGGGAGGCCCAAGATGCAGTCCCCCTGCTCCCATGACTTTAATTTGTCCACTGTGTGACAGTCTCGCACCAGAATATCCCATAGCCCAATGGTTAGAGCACTCAGTTGAATGATCCCTGTTCAAATCCCTTCACCCCTTAAGGTGAAGGGGTGACTCCTACATCCTAACCACTGGACTAAAAGGTTATGAGAGAGCTCATCCGCCCCACCAGTTCCAACACCAGTGGTGGAGGTGCCTAACTTCAAGGAGGGTTCCTGGCTGTGGTTCGCTAGCAAAGATGGGTGCCTCACTGCAGCCAGGACTTAGATGCTAAGCCCCACCCTGTGTGAAAGGGGTGAGGCTTAGCACATCCCTCTGGTCTGCATCTCCCATTGGCTAGTTTAGGTGTCTCCCTGCCCAGGATGCTGGTTTTTGTGAATCACAGTCTAAGGCACCTATTTCTCCCCATTCACTGTATAGGGCACCTGGATACCTAACTCTGGCTTTGTGGATTGCACTGTTGTTCCTGTAACTTTTAGGCACCATGATGCTCAGGATCATGACACCTAACTCCTTTTGTGCATCCAGACCCTAGTCCGTACATCCCTTCTCCCCGCCCCCTCCGTGCTGAGGCTGGATGTACCTAGACCATCTCTGACAGATGTTTATCGAACCTGTCCACCTATTATCAGCTGGAGCAAATTGCAAACAGCGAGCTATCTTGCCAGTGCTAAAGGTGATTGCTTCAAATGTGTGTCACATACACGTTTATGCTTAAGGTTATCTTTCAAATGATATATGCTTTGCTGAAACTCCTAGAGAGCTTTGTGCTGTCATTTGAATCCTGGACTATCTGATGGATTCTCTTGCCAGGCAGACTCAGTGATGAATGTTTGATTGGTTTTAAAGGTGTTTATCATTTTAATCTATACTCCGCTTTTAGGTGTTCACGCCTAACTTCCATGCAGTATTATCGCAAGCTTACTGTCTTGCAGTATTGTGATGGCACATGGTTTGGTCCTTCAGCCCTTAGTCACAGGGGCACCCCCTGAAAATTTTCACATGCCATTCACAGCTGAGCCACTCTCACATTAACTTGGCATGGCAGCTGGCGTCACTCAGGACAACAGAAGGGTCGCCACACCAAATTTCAGTGAGTGGTGTCACAACCTGGTGTGACCCAAGCACACTGCCCCTTTCCCACCCCCCCAGGGCAGTTATGCACCTACCAACCCACCATGCATAATGTGTACAGCTGCAGGCACCATTACTTATTTAGGCAGTTCAACTTCTGCTGAAATTAATGGGATTCTTCGTGGGGACAGGAATGTGGAATCAGACCTACAGATTGTACTTGCATTACAAACACAAGCAGAGGGATTTTCCTGTATTGATCTGAACTATTGATTGTTATTTCAATTCCTGCTGTTTTTATTTACTTGTTCAGTAATAACTTGCTTAATATAAAAACCCCTCACACAGATTACTAAAATGCAAACCCTCCGGGACTTCTGATTCGACACCAAGAACGTAATCAATTTGAACTTCCATATCAACTGCGAGTGAGGATTCTGATACTTTATATAACATAACTTGGGGTTAGCTGAGCTGCCTTGAAGATACTCTGATGCTTTCAGTGATGGGCACCAGCATAAGAACCTGGAAAGATGGATAAATGCAAATTTAAGTGGTTAGAAACTTATGCAAATAGAAGATCCTAAATTTTGTTTCTATTGTTTTTCCATACACAAACAACAAAGACCTTTCTGTCTGAATGACCTTTGTCTGAGATTAAGAAAACCAACTACAAGAAAGAGCAAAAATAAGGTCTCTATGAAACAGTGTGGTCTGTTTCTCTGTGTGTCTCCTTTGTAGCTCGCTGTGGTGACTTTAGGAACAAAATGGCCACAGCTGTGTCTGTGCAGAGGCACTGTTCTTCGAAATATCAAAGTGCAAATTGTGGAAAACAAAAGCTCCATAATGTCATAGTTGCCTAGAACCACAATTCTCAGTGCTCCCTGCATAAGCTTAGCAAATGACTGTAATGTCTTTGTATGTAAGTGTCACACACACTCACACGTATCTGATCAAAATTTTAGGCAAAAATCTTTCAAAGTTGGGGACTGTGTTTGTGTGCATGTTTGTACAGCTCCCAGCACAATGACCCCCAGTTCTGAATGGGGCCTCCATGCAATACAATAATACAAATTTTAAATAATAGTAGGTGACTTGCCATATGTAGCGCTGCAGGGAGCTGTCAGGAAGTGACAGTACTGCGTGCAGTCTATGATGTGAGATTAGCAAATGTTTGGAAATTGCCCCATGAGCCCTTAACTAAGAATGGACAGTATGCAAATACAGTTCAATCATCATTGCAAAATATAACAGGATTTCTAGGGATAGGAAGCCATTTTATTCCTTCATTAGGTTAGTTCTTTTCTCATGAATATGTTTAAAAGACATTCATTGAACGGCTTACACACAGTAGACTTTTTCTAGGACTTCTCATTGTTCTAGGGTCTGAACCTGCCAGGTACCACTGGGAGTTGAGGGACACTTGTAGGACTGGGCCCCTTTTGGGGTTGGTGGTTGTGATGATTTTGGCCCCATGTTCTGAGCTGTGTCCAATAAAGGCGGGGTGCAGCTAAGGGTTGGGAGGCCAAAAGAGCTGTCTGGAGCTCTCACCCATCCTCAGGCTGGTTCTGAGCCAGCCTAGGCCCTGGCATAGTTTAGGGAAGCCTTAGGGTTGCGCTCAACTACGTCAGTTGCTTATTGCCCCCAGAGACTATTATATAAACCAAGGATTGCCAGAATACAGCACCACTCTGGCCATGTACCTAACATTGCAGCAAGGGGAGGCCTAGCCTAGAGGCTTGCTTTGTAGGTTTTACTAGGGTTACCATATTTCAACAAGCAAAAAAGAGGACGGGAGGAGTCCCGCCCTAGCCCCGCCCCTGCCCCTCCCACTTCCCGCCCCCCCAGAACCCCCAACCCTCCCCCCGTTCCTTGTCCCCTGACTGCCCCCTCCTGGGACCCCTGCCCCTAACTGCCCCCCGGGACTCCACTCCCTATCTAAGCCTCCTTGCCTCTTGTCCCCTGACTGCCCCAACCCTTATCCACACCCCCACCCCCAGACAGACCCCTGGGACTCCCACGCCCCATCCAACCACTCCCCACCCCCTGACAGCCCCCCCCAGAACTCCCAACCCATCTAAACCCCTCTGCTCCCTGTCCCCTGACTGCTCCGATCCCTCTCCCCACCCCTGCCCCCTGACAGCCCCCCGCAGAACGCCCAACCCATCTAAACCCCTCTGCTCCCTGTCCCCTGACTGCTCCGATCCCTCTCCACACTCCTGCCCCCTGACAGCTCCCCCCCAGAACTCCCAGCCCCCTACCCCCCGCTCCTTGTCCCCTGACTGCCCCCTCCTGGGACCCCTGCTCCTAACTGCCCTCCAGAACCCCACCCCCTACCTAAGACTCCCTGTTCCTTGTCCCCTAACTGCCCCCTCCTAAGACCCCCCCCCAACTGCCCCCCAGGACCCTACCCCCTACCTGTACCCTGACTGCCCAAAACTTTCTCCACTCCCCTCCAAAAGCCCCCACCCGTTTCTTGACTGCCCCATCCAGAACCTCCCTGTCCCTTCTCCTGCCCCCCCTTACCCTGCTGCTCAGAACAGGGTGTTGGGCTCTGTGCCAGCCGGACACATGGCTGAGCTCCCCAGCACAACACAAAACCCGGTCCCTGGCCCTGCACAGGGCTGCCGGAGCGGGCTGCAGGAGGAGGAGCTGCCGGCCGGCTCAGAATGCAGGGAGGGGGGGGTGGGAGGAGGAAGCTGCTCCGGAGTCCAGCCCGGGACTTTCCTGCAGCCCTCCCAGCCGCTCGCTCTGCTCTGCCAGGGGAGGGGGAAATCCCGGACATTGTGAGTGCTTTACAAATTCCCCCCGGACGGTATTTTTAGCACACAAAAGGAGGACATGTCCGGGTAAATCCGGACGAATGGTAACCCTAGTTTTACATTGTCCAGGGAGTCCCTTTTGCTGGGGGAATCCGCTGATGACCAGATCTGCTGACTTTATAGCTCCTTTGCACCAACAGAGAGGAGCAAAGGGGCCATGCTGGGGAAAAGAATCTGGTCCTTTTTCATTAAAGAGATGTCCCAAATTTCCCACATCCCCTGCCTGCTACAGAGCACAGGCAGTGCCATTTTGAATGACATTGCTATCCCACATCTGTTTGGCGGTTTCTGTGAAGTGAGTCAGTGAGCCTCAGCCCTGTTTCCTAGTGTCCATATCACAGAAAACCACCACCCTCACCGTATGTACTAACTGGCAGGCTTATTTGCAGTTTCAGCCATGAGGGCAAGGGCTAGTTACCCTTGAGGGCAGGGGACAGTCCCTCCAAGTCTGGACTGAGTAGAAAATAAGGGGAGTTTTGTGATGCACTTCGCAACATTTTATTACCAATTTACTATCCCCCAGAATCACTGTGTAAATACTGATAGTATTCTATCCAACCAGCTACTGTAGCCAGGCTCTGTCTGCACCCCGTCACTATGGTATCTGATCGCCTCTTTATATTAATGTAGAAAGCTGGTTGGGAATTTGCCATTGAAACCTTTTTTGATGAAAAATGCAATTTCTGCAAAATCAAAATTTTCCATGGGAAAATTTCAGTTTTTGTGGAAGCTCTTTAATTCTGGCCTTGAGTTGACCCATATTGAAACATTTCAGTTTGTTGGACCAAATTGAAACATGTTATTTTGGGGCAGTTTGGCATTATTATGTCCTCCTGAGCTTGCTCCACTGTCTCATGGGAGATGTCTTTAGGTACCTGAACTACTCCTTTCTGCTCTATCGGTTGGACTTTCTGGCAGGACTACATCTCCAGTGATGCACACACAAGCTCCCTGCTGGTTGAACTGGTGTGGTGGATCATAGGAGTCAGGTGACCACAGTGTGTCATGGTAGATATAGTCCAGCCGAGGAGCCCAACCCACAGAGCAGAATAAGAACATAAGATTGGCCCTGCTGGGTCAGACCAAGGGTCCATCTAGTCAAGTATCCTGTCTTCTGATAGTGGCCAGTGCCAGGTGCCCCAAAGGGAATGAACAGAACAGGTAATCATCCCCTGTCGCTCATTTCCAGCTTCTGGCAAACAGAGGCTATAGACAACATTCCTGTCCATCCTGGCTAATAGCTATTGATGGACCTATCCTCCATGAATTTATCTAGTTATTTTTTGAACCCTGTTATGGTCTTGGCCTTCAGAACATCCTCTAGCAAGGAGTTCCACAGGTTGTGGCGTTGTGGCGTATGAGGCACCTGAAATACAATTCCCGTGAGGCACCGCAGCTGCTCATGGGGACACAGACTAACAACGAACCAAACCAAAATGAAATGTTTTCATATTTTTCAAATAAAAAATTTTCTGAACTTTCCATTCTGCAAAAAATGTCAGTGTGTCAACTCTTCATCCCAATTTGAGATGAAATCAAATGTTGAACTATTGGAATTACCTGTGGGATTTTCAGGCAGCTCTATTAATATATGGGTACCTATTCTATTAATAGTCAAACCTGCCTCAAACAGGGATAGCAAGGTCTGCCAGTGAGGAGACTCCACTGTCACCCATCTTAGCAGAAGCTCAGCTCTATGCTACCTGCAGGAGACTCGTCCCTGCACCCCATCATGGCATTGGAGGGGTGCCCTTCTATTGGAAACGCAAAAGGAGCAAATTAACCTCCTCTTGATACTAAAACAAAATGCCAAACTGTCTAGATTTGCTAATGTTCATACCATCTCCTGCCTGTAGATGGCACTGACCCAACATGATACACAAGGAAAGCCAGATAGCTTTGTAATAGATTTTTCTTCGGGTTATTTTTGTTGTTGTACAGTTTCAGAATGATGTGTATAAACCCTGTAATAAAGGATTTTCAGTTTCAGAAACAGGTTGCTGATTATTTCTGTAATCAATGCTATTGATAATAAATAGCTTTCCAATGCCACAAATCATCTCCTTTCCTGCTATCTTGACTTCCCTTATATCTGTCACTGGGAGAATTAAACTGAGCCCTCAAAACTTTCCTGCCTGACAAGCTTTAGAATGCATCCACCATTATCTTTGCATCACGCCTTGTGGATAGCCATTTGCTGGATTCTAGATCTGGCAATCAAAATGACCACTCAACATTTAAAAGAAATGGATCAGGCACTAAGGTGCTTGATTTAAATTTGAAAACTCGAGGAAGTGCCATGGTGACAGAGGAATGCTGGAGACTCTGGACTGAAGAATGGATTGAAGAACCAAGGTGAGGTTCAGCTTTGTGGCTTGCATCATCATTACAGCTGTGCAGATAACAACTGTTTCCCGCACCCCATTTTGCTGGCATTTCTGAATGATTGAAAATAAAATCAATTTTGGGTAGACCTGAAATTGAAGAGTTTTGAAATGTCTGGCAAATTGAAAAAAAGGTCAAAACAATAATTTCAGGTTAAACAAAATGTTTGGTTTCAGTATTGGGCAGGATTTTTTAAAATGTTTTAAAAAAGAATAAAATGGAAGGAAATTTGAAAATGAAAAGCATTTGGAATAGAACAATCAAAATGTTGCATGTCAAAAATGTTGAAAGGAAACTTTCTGACTTTTTCTAAATTTTTTTTGTCCCTCTCCCCTTCCCCATCCAAAATGAACAATTCAGCAAAACTGACACAAACTGGTGAAATGATCTGGTGTGGCTGAATCTGTATTTTTTTTTCTCTGGAAAAAAAAAAAAGGTTTTTCAGATGAAAAATTTCACCTGACTTTAGTTGTCAGGTACGCCGGGCCAAGGGCTGGCAGAGGCTCAGCTGTCTGTGTCTTATTCCCACTTTGCACTGGAGTAAATGATGGCACAAGATGCAAAGCAGTGGGGAAACTGCCCCAGATTCTGCTCTGTTACAGGTGACACAACTGATTCTCATTTACATTAAGGCGATTTGATGCTGTAAATGACATTCACACTCCTGGTAAGGCCCTTTTACCCTGCCCTGGCAGTACTCTGCTGAAATCTATGGCATTTCTATGGTTTTACTTGGTGTAAGAGAGTAGAAATTGGCCCATTTAATTATACAAACCTGCTGCTCACCCAGTTCCTCCTCAGCCTTCCTAACTTGTAACCGTGTGGCCCATAATATATCATGAGTGGCGTTCTTGGGGCCTGATTCTATTTTACACTGTCTCCTTTTGTGCTGCTTTGGACCTTAAAGTGGGGGTAAATCTACTGAGCTCTGGAATAGACAGTGGGAGCTTAAAAAAGAATACACAGAACTCACTCGGTCATTCGCCTGCTTCTATATGGCAATTCTGAAGTGCAGTGATTGATGGCTTCTGTGAAATTCTTTGGTTGGGGAAGTGGGGAGGAAGGCACAAGCAGCAGACAGAGGCAAATACAGCCTTGTATTTAGTAGGTGACAATACACTGCAAAGCAAATGTCTATGGTGGAGGCAGGGAAGGTGACCTTTCCCGGCAGGGAAGTTTTTTGAGGGCAAGATTCTCAAGGGGTGAGTGTGTACAACTGTGTGTGTGGGAAGGTGGGAGGAAGACTGTCCCAGATTGCAGTGGATTAGAGCTATTTAGTTTTAACTCACCCTTACACAGGACATCTCTTTCCCTTCCCCTCTTATTACATAGATACCCATGTTTCCAATGACATTCTCTCCTCCTGTTCATTGATGCCAATGAGAATTGGACCCATTTACTCCAGGGCTGAATTTGACACATAGCAGAGGGTGAGGCAGGGATTTTAAAAGGGTGTACTGGGAAGGGTTGGGGCTCCAAAGCACATGGACTCCTTCTGGCTCAAAAAAAGAGGTCAGATCTGAAGAGGTGGGACAAGCACCTGAGTTTTCCAGCCACCACTGTTTGGAAGGAAGGGTGCTGCAGTGGTACAGACTGAGCACAGCTGGCCTGGCACTGCCCCTCAATACAGAGATTATGATCTCTTCCCCTCACATGCACGCAGCCTCCATCCCTCATACATAGACACCGAATTATTGCTCCAGCGAAGGGGGATTACTTATCTGATGGAAGATAAAACCCACAAGGTCACACAGGCTGAGAGGCTGCTTATGCGTCCCTCTTAAGAAATAATCAGAACATTTTCAATAGCTTTTCTACCGCCCTGGTTGGATAATAATGTGTGTGCATGAAAGAGAAAGAGAGCAGGGATGGAGGGGGGTAGAGTGAATGGGGTGGGGGCGCTAATCAGAGCACAGACCATTGCAATGAAAAGATTGATCTCTTTGGAACTTGAGCTGGCACTTAGCTTCTGGACCATGTTCAGCTCTGACACTGGTGCACTGCCCTCAGCAGGGGCCCTCTGTGTCCTGTAGTGGCCAAGCCAAACAGGGTGCGTTGGGGCCAAAGTGGCCGATGTAACTCTGAATTTGTTAGCCAGGGTCAAAGGCAGGCTCGTTGTGTGAGTCAATAACCTTCCTCTAGAGTCAGTGCTCATTTTTCCTTCATTGGTACCCCCTGTAAATGCCCAGATCGATGTTGTTTCCCTGTGGCTGTTTATTTGCATCATTTATTTAATAGCTTCCATTATTTCAAATATTGTACGAGCAGGATATAAATCTTCCTCTGAATACCGGCCTTTGGAAAGGCCCACTCTGGGTCCCATGGGCCAGGGATCAGTAAATTGGAGTTAATGGCGTGTTACGGAATCTTTAATTGGTGGGTATTTGTAAAGCTGCCTGGCTGAACAGTCTATTTGCCCTGCAGGTTGCAAGAAGGGTTTGTCTGTGTATGCATGTATGGCTCTCAAATAAGAGGCATGAGGGACTCAGCTGCATAATATAGGCATGTTTTGAAGGACATGTCACGGGAGATTTCAGGGAAATTGGGGCTATTCCCCATACAGCAAGGGAAAGGAATACTTAATTCCCTTCTTTCCAGAGCAAATGAGCAGGGAGTGGATGAGTTGACTAAACAGGAGGGAACAGAACTTAACAGGAAACTTTTTAATGTAGGCTGCATCTATTATTGCACTAGCTGCCTGTGCTACCAATGCAGCTCCTTCCATGCAAATGCCTTGCATCTGTCCAAGGTGCTAGAGAAAGCTGCATGGTTGTCTCTCTGTGTCTCCTGGCCTGGCTCTCCTCCTGCCCAAGGGACATCCACTCCTAGAAGTGGCTTCTTCTCTCAGCTATACTTAGGAAGAGGGACTGTCCCTCGTTTTCAAACTCCTTGCCGCTCCTCTATATCTGGCTTTGCACGTAGAGGGGGACTCCAGACCAGGTCCCATTTCCCAGTTCCTAGATGAATGAAAAATGAGCATTTAGAATTTGATTTTGTTTTTTTAAAAAAAATCTAATTTGAATCTCTCACCCCGTTCCCTCAAGTGCAGTCGGGGATGTGTGTGTTTGGTGAGGGGAAGCAGGAAATAATGTAAGGAATAAAACACAACCTATTCTTTATGGTGACTGAACTCACAACCTACCCTATTCCATTTTACTAATGTCCTGTAGTCCCCCAACATCACTACATTACCCACTATGCAGGGCTCTCTACACGGTATCTGTTATGGAGAGGCAGACATATGCACAGGACGGCTTCCAACAGTATACCTTGTCTGTGCCAGTTAATGTGGTGCTGCTTGTTGTGCTGGAGGGGAACACAGCAGAACTGGGTAGAGGTAACAACATAAACATGTCGTCTATTCAGGTAGAGGATTTAGAGAGGAGGTGACTCCTTGCCTAGCTCATGACTTCCCATAAGGGAAAGCCTGTACCCTAAGAGAGCTAGAGAGAGGCACAGAGGAAGTTTGCAAAGTGACAGACCCCACAAAGAGTATATGCAATAGAACTAAACATTTCCTACAGGCTGGCCAGTACAACTGGGATAAACACCTGGAATTTGATTCACTGTTATTCCTCGGGGTCATCTCATTCTTGATCTGTAAATATTTGGAGGAGTGCTGGGAAATCCATGAAAATAGTGTGAGACCTGAGAATTAAGCAGATTTGTGCTGGGACCAAGTTCATTATTTACCATTCTCCTATTAAAAAGTTTCTCATCCAATCAGGCAGCAGAATCAATGTCATGTGACCAAATTACCATTCCATGAAGAGCAAATGGTCCAATGAACAGTTCACAAAATGCCCATTGTCCAAAAACTATTGGTCCAAACTATTTAACCAAAACTTATGCATAACATATGAGAAACAGTATGGTCTAGCAGAAAGGGCACTACACCGGGAGTCAGGAGACCTGGGGTTCTATGCCTGGGTCCACCGCTGACCAGCTGTCCGATCTGGGGTAAGACATTTCATCTCTCTGTGCCTAGGTCTGTCTTGTCTATTTAGACCTTAAGCTGTTCATGGCAAGGATTGTCTCTTACTATGTAAATCTACAGTGTTTATCACTGTGGGGCCTCTAGGCATTACTCTAACATACAAATAATAACAACAGTTAATATGTTCTCTGAATGGCTTGACTAACTCATCTAGCCAGTGATCATGGAAGAAGATGAGTTCAATCGGTTGACAGAACTCCTGATGGGGTTCTTCCTCTGATAGGTTACACTGTGAGGAACAGATAGAGTCCCCAACGTTTTTAATCAAGTTGCAGGGTCCACAGATTCCCTCCTATTATTATTCAGCTGTGACTGAATTTTAGCCATGACTGAATTGTAATGGCTAAGTGACATTCCTATTTCCGAACATTTAAAAGGAAATTAAGCAGCAAATTGTTACCGGGTATATTCCTTTGACACAGCTGTACTGAGAGTTTGGAATTCCAGGTTTTTTCCCCTTTTTTTTGTAAATGTCCCTGGCTTCTGAGTTTTGGAATTGGTGTATGTATGTGAGTTTAATGCATTTAGTGTGTGTGAAAGATTCCAGACTGACAGTTTTGGGGCCTGATCCCACTGAAGTCCATGGGAGTCTTTCACTTGATTTCAGTGATCTATGGATCAGGCCCTTGGAGGCTGACGTCTTCTGTTGATCTCTAGGAGCGTTGTGGCGCCCATCCCTCTGCTGACACTGCCAACAAGAATGCAAAGTGGGATGGGGTTTAAAACAGGATTATCCAGAACAACCAATCAGAACTCTTGTTTGGCCGGGAGGGTCAGATGATAGGCTCTGGTTATGTTCTATATGGGGAGGTGGGGGCAGCTGGTGAGTTCTTCGCAAACTAGTTGCTTTGACTGTGTCCCTGGCTGTTCACTGGTGGCTGTTTGGGAGGGGTGGTCCTGGGGATTCTTTTGCTTTCCAATGGGAAGACTGACATTCTTATGACTAGGAAGAGAGAAGTCAGAGAAATTTTAAGGTGGCCTTGCAACCATCTCGCCATGAGCCTTCGTGTCAGTGCATATTTACACAAGTGGGCACCAGATTTGTGCTTTGCACCATGTTGCCAGCCTGTGTGCTGTCACCATGAGTGTTGTAAGGCTGGGCTGGTTTCTTCGGGGCGAGGGGGTGGAGAATAAGAGGGAGGTTCTTGTGATTGTGCAAACAAGCCCATGCTGCTCAGGTATTTTGCCTGAGCTGCCTGCAGTTCCCCCTTTGGCTACTAGGGGCTGCTTGTCCACCTGGGCACTCGGAGCAAGGCAGAGCCCTGGAGCAGGAATGGAAGGACAGAGACTCCCTGCGCTTGCAGCAGGAAACTCACCTCCACCACAGTGCGGGAATGGGAATGAAGAGAGAGAGCATGTGCAGCCCCTGCAGACTGGAGACAGAGCCAGTTACTGGAGCCTGCAAAGGGACTATGGGAGGGGGAGAATCGGGTCAGGTGCACCCTGTTGAGGGAACAGGTGTGCACAGAAGGAATCTGGGAAGTGCGGGGGGCAGGGGCAGGTGTAGAGGACAGCAGTGAGGAGTCAGGCAACAGGGTCCAGCCCATGTGTGTGAAAGCTGAAGTGGACTTATTTATCTTGTGTGCATGTATGATTGAATTTTCAGCCTGTAATTGTCTCTCGTGGGGGGAGCAGTGGGCATTTCAAACCCAAAACCAAGCCAACCCATGTTTTAATCTCTCTTAAAAATCTTGTGATTGTTAAGGGAATCCCATGCTTTTTTTTGTGTGTGTGTGTGTGTGTGCGGTTCTGACTTGTGATGTTGTTGAACTCCTGGTGTTGGCAATGCTGTTTCTGGGAAGAGAGAATCACTGGGATGAAAGCTTGCAGGAAAAAATTATATGGGGCACAGGTGCCATTGAAGCAAACTCTCAGATTTGATTTGAATGGGTGTTCGTGGATACTTGTTGGGACTGAGTGCATCAGGACGAACATTGTAAAGTGGGTGAAATACTCACTATCTTTTGTTTGCAGACATATTAAAACTCCCAGAACTGTGGCTTTTAGGAAACCTGGCTTCTAGGAAATCTGCCAATCAGATATGACAAGGATTATTTGCTGTGCTTATTTAATTCCTCCAATAAATATCCCTGTCTTTTACACATGCGCTCTCAACACTTTATATCCTTAGGAAGTTCAAAAGAAATAACTGGCTGCATGTTTGCTGTGTTTTTACTGTTATCAACACTTCAGTACTGGCAGAAAGTAACATAAGGTTAATACATCAATAAACTCGAGCTCTCTGATTCAGATCCTGATCTCAGTTTCACCAATAAAGATCCAAGCAACCCTGTTGGCTTCAGACTATAAACCTTTTTGCAAGTTAGAACTCCCTGGAGAGAAATGACTGGATCAGTGTTCTTTACAAGCTACCGTCGGTCATTTCCTTGACACCCCAAATGTTGAGTGTAGGAAACACTACAAACTATTTTAGGATGTGAGCCTATGCAATCACAACCATGCTAAGTAACCAGATGAAGGGGTAGAGCTGAGGAGGGAGAGAATACATAATAGCATCACCCATAGGAAAGATGTCAGGACCCACTGTCAACCCTAAACCAATGACAGGGGTAACTGGAGGGGAGGGGAAAGAGGGATGCTTACCTGTAGGACGAATGGCACATGAATTTTGAAAACCAGCGGCAGCACTCCAGAATGCCTTCCTGCCCAAATGAGACTTTTAATACCATCATCTCCTCCCAACCCCATTTAAATGCAAGCACCATTCTGTCCTGCTCCTTCTACCGATGAAGGAATCAGCCCACAATAGCTAGGATGCTGCCGTACACTGTAAAACTTGTAGAAAGTGAACAGAGCTGCCTCCTTTTGTCTATGGCTTAAGGATGGGTTTTCATCATGCTGGGTTCTCGACTGGCAATAGAGGAAGCAGCCAGCCTTTGTCCTGTTGTTAGATCAGGGGTCCATTGGGCTAGGTGCTGTAGAAACACACAATGAGACAGCCCATGCTTCAAAGAGCTTCTAGTCTAAATAGAGTGAAAGAATTGCTGAGGTCACACAAGCTCAGTGGCTGAGCCAGCACTAGACCCCTTGTTTTGCGGTTCCCAGTCCAGTGCTATATCTGTTAAATCACACAGCCTCCCAGGCCAGAGAGGGTTCTTCCTGTGCTCTGAGAATGGGATCATTGCTAAAAGGTCAACTCTCATGTGATACTGCATTGCTATGCTGAGGGAAAAACACCTAGCAACCCTTCTGTCCACCATACTGAACTTACAGCAACACAATTGTTTCAGTCAGGCTTGGTATCAACCTTGGGTGGGTTCATTTTCACCCACCTCTAACACACAGTGCTCTGCTCAAGAACACTCAGCCCCTTATAATTTGCAACCAAAGCAGCCAGGAGATATGCAAAATGAAGTGAATAATAGTCAGCAATTCTGGGACAAGATGGTAACCTACACTAGAGAAGAATGGAAGGCTGTATTCAGAGGAAGGAGTGAGGTTCTCGTGTTCTAGAGATATTCAGAGAGAACAAAACTCCAAGCACCAAAAAGATAAAAAGGAGAAAAATAAATTGAGACCATTTATAAGCAGTAGTAAATAAGTAAACATGAGCTAGAGCAGTGTTTCCCAAACTTGGGACACCGCTTGTGTAGGGAAAGCCCCTGGCGGGCCGGGCTGGTTTGTTTACCTGCCGCGTCCACAGGTCTGGCCGATCGCAGATCCCACTGACCGCGGTTCCAGGCCAATGGGAGCTGCTGGAAGCGGTGGCCAGCACATCCCTCGGCCCGCGCTGCTTCCAGCAGCTCTCATTGGCCTGGAGCAGCGGATGGGGCAGGTAAACAAACCAGCCCGGCCCGCCATGGGCTTTCCCTAAACAAGCGGCGTCCCAAGTTTGGGAAACACTGAGCTAGAGGACTAAGCAGGTATACAGCTCCATCAAGGGAATCTGGTAACATACTGATAATAGCCTACTTTTCATAACAGGATTTAATAACCTCCTAAAGGGAGCAGCCAGTTGTCAGAACCACGAGATGGAATTGGCTTGTGTTCTATTGTTACAAGTGGTTATAAAACAAGGTCCGAGAGTTTTGTTTGAAACGTTGTCTGTTCACGTTTCCTGTCCCAAGCAGCCTTACAGATACTAATGAGATGGACAGAGATCTCATCGATACTGATTGGACTCTGTTGTCTTCTTAGGAACCACTTTTCAGGAGCCATTCTATAGGCTCTGGGCACATATCCTTCAGGGTCTCTCCTGACTGGGGTTTTGTCCAGGGACCCTTCCCTGACATCCTCCTCTTGGTAATCCTCTTGGTAATCTGTAATGTCCTTGGGATCTTCCCTACAGATTCCTGACTGGGACGTAGGAGCCCCCAGAGAATCCATCCTAAATTTTATACTGAGCCTGCTACATTCTAGGACAGGATTTGAAGGCTGCATCTACTCAGGAGAATCAAACTGTTCATAGCTGGATGCATGGGCTAGTACTAGGATAGGCACCAACAGTGAAATGTGTCCTGAGCTGTTTCAGTTGCAGCTTTGTCCTGTATCTGCACTTGGCCTGTGTAACACCATTACAGTCACACTGCTCTCTAGGTACCTATCCCATAGCTCTCAGTGCAGCTCCCTCAAACGGTGACTTCTGGGAAATTTCAGAAAACATTCTGGGAACCCAAGAGTATTGTGGGAGAAGAGGACAGGCTCTTAGGAACAAATCATGTTCTCTTTACTCCACTTGAATAGTCACAGCAAAAATAGTGTGTGTGTGTGGTGGGGGGAGGAGGAAGAGAGAGAGTATGTTACAAGGCCATTCAAGAGACAGTATCAAAGGGGAGTGATGATCTGGTAACCACAAGAGTGAAACTTGATTTAGCTTGTGTTGTGATCAATAATTAATGATGATGATTATTTATTATTAAGTGCCAACAATGTGCTTGCTTCAAATCCCCAAATGTATTTGTAGCCTCATTCAGTTTTCCTGGCTTGTATTTTTATACCATTCACGGGTCACAAAATATTTTTACAAAAAGAATATTTAAAACAATGTAATCCCTGTAGAAAATGTCCCTCTGTTACAAACTTTGCTATTACAAGAGAGAGAAATTCTTTCTTTCTCTTAACAGATTGACTCCAGGACAACTCTAGGGCAGCGGATTGTCAAATGGTGTAATCTTGGGGTCAGAAAGCGATTGAGTTAATTACCATAAAAGTAAGGAGAGTTTGTTTTCATGCTGCCTTGCCTCTGGTTAACACAGACTGAGAGTCACATGAGGGGCATTGGAGCAAAGTGAAATGAGAGACATAATGCAGCCAGATTCAAAAGGAGTTGAATAATTTAGGTGGCTGGGTCAGAGGTGGTACATGCCTTTCGATGTAAATTAATTTGATGAGGTGGCAGAAGCCAAGATAAGGAACTGGGAGCAACCATCCAGCACTGTACATCTACACTACAAGCTAAGGGCGTGATTTCCCCTGCTCGTGCACGCATACTCGTGCTAGCTGTCATTGAGCTAGTGCGAGTATAAAGAGCAGTGTAGCTGCCATAACATGGGTAGTGGCAGCGCTGAGCCATGCCAAGTACAAAGCCACGTGAAACCAGTGGCTCAACTATCCCTGTGCTGCTGCTACCTGCTACACTGCTATTTATGTTGGCACGCGCTCAAGGAGAGGTAGGATGGGTGTGTGTACACTAGCCATGGGAATCACAGGAGATGGATTAGTGTATGGCAGAGCCCTGGCTATTGTGGAAGCAGAGAAAGAACTGACAGGAAGGGGATTGCAATGCATGACAGTTCTTTCTCTGCTTCCACACTATGATGCCACTGGAATAATGTTAGTGCCTTAGGGTGAAATTCACCCCAATGTGGAGGCTCCAAGCAAGGCCGTCTGTATCGCTGGAGCTGTTTATAGGAGTGCAGGAGGGTATGGTCAGAGTGGCTGTGCAGCAGGACCTCAGCAATGTGCATGGAGGGAGCTGGTGGGGCTAGGCTGGCAGAGGAACCATTGGATCTGCTTTTAATTAGATGCACCGTCCAGGAGTCACGGTCTAGGGACTGGGGCAGCTATTCCAGCATTGAGGCCCCAGGGCTTTCCCATAGGTTGAGGAGTGGGAGTGAAATGCTGACCCCTTTCTGCACATAGCTTGCTTGCTTATGATTTGCGCAAGGAGTGGTAAGAGTGCAGCAGAGGGCAATAACAAGGATACCATTGGCTGAAGGAGCTAAGTTTCAAGGGAAGGTTAAGGGGGTAGGGTTTATTTTTGTTGGACAATAGACATCTTTGTAGTAATGTAACTGAGGTTTCTGAAACGATGAGGGGGATTGATAAAGTAGCTCAAGTTATATTCTTTGTGCTGGCAAGGAATTAAAAAAAAAGTAGGACAAAATGATAGAATTGGGAAGCTGGAAGCAAATGGAGACCTTGGGCAGAAAGACATTGTGCAAATGTAATTCTTCTGCCAGATGGTGTTGGCAGCAAAACGGGCCAGGTTCAAATATCCGGAGGCAGTTCTTGACATTAACACCCACCATCCCCTTGAGCCCTCACCCAGAAACTTGGGAAAAAACAAATACTTTCCCTTGGCTGGCTTCAGTGGGACAGGTTATGAGAGTAAGTGCTCACTGAGATGAGCAAGAGCTCCACTCTCCGGCCTGTAGAAATTAGATGCGGAAAAGACATGTTAGAGCATCCAGTGCATCTGTCCATGGCCAAAGCAGATGTATTTCCCATTGTACATTCCCCATTGCGTTTTGTCCTGCCTGCCTTTTACATGAAATGAGGCTTCTGCCACTTGCTTCCGGAGAATACAGAACTTTTGTGTTTATTTTCAAAACACTGGCATGGAGAATCATGCAAAGAGAGCATTCACCACAGGAGCCCGACACTTTTAGTGAGCATATGCATCTGGTCTGATGAGGTGCAGACCAAGAGATGTTTAAAGCATCTTGTGTTATTTTGCACAGTTGTCATATCAACAGGTGAATTTTTTTTCTCCTCTCACCATTTGTCTCAGTTATTTTTAAGCCTGTTGGGAAAAGTGACTGCTTCCTACTGTTGCTATATGAACTCTTTTATTGCTTGCCATATTGACCCAGAGCATTCCTGTTGATTCCCCCGACTCCCTGATAGGATGATTCCGTAAGAACTGTGCCACCAGGAATTCCCAGGTGGTGTCTGCTCTGGGGACTCGCTTCATTTCATGAGTGTAGAAAAATTAATGCAGGCTCGCTGGCTTTTCCAAGGGTCTTTTGGGTGGGGTGGGGTGGAGGTCTGTTCTGCTGTCCTACCCCTTCCCTAGCCACAAATGTCTTGCTCCACAGAGTTCCTCCGGGGGTTTACGTCTGCTGTTAGAGTGCTATGGAGGCAGCAGAACCAATTTCACATGGAGTCAGGAAAATCTGCATGGAAAATGTCCTCCATGCTCCTCCATTTGGGCCCATAGAAAATTAGAGATGGAGAAGACATATGGGTCATCGAGGCTAGTTCCCTGCCACTGCAGGGCTGTTCCCCACAGTAAACTTTCTGTGCTTGCTCCTGCTACTTCCCTTGTCATGTATCTATCTCACCCTTTCCTAATGCCTAGATTAATTCTTCCTTTGCTTAGATGTCATCCTATCACTCTTAGTTTCACCCAGCTGGATCAAGCAGGCAAATGCATTAATATGGACAGAACATGATGTATTGTAAACTGGGATTCAGAGTAAATGTTCATTAGGTGTCAGTGTTGTTTGTAGCTGCCTGGCTATAACAAATCAAAATTTTAAGAAATGGTAGATATTATATAGCTCTATTGTTATCTCGGTGGTCCTGGTGACTTGAGCAAATCACTTAAGCTTTGTGCTTGTGGTTTATATGTTTGCCAGAAACCTTTGCTAATACCCCAGCCTTATGTCATACAGATGGGCCGAGTTAATCTTCTCTCTATATATAGAGAGAATTTTGTGTATATAGAGCATTATTTCATACTGAAACCCTCTCTGCTTAATCCTTACTTTGTTGCAATAAGAAAGGGACTGAAGGGTTAATTAACCCTCTCGGGGAGAGTAGTCTGGAATTTTTAAGGCTCCTTTAGCCCTATAACATTTTATGAAAGACATTTTGGTTTTATTGTTGTAATCTTTCATTTGGAGACGTCCCTCCTGGAGAACTCTTTCAATTTGATCTCCAACGCCGACGTAAACTAGTTTATCTGAGATCTTTTAATAACATATTCAAGGCTTTTAATAAATGTGAATTTAATCAGTGACTCTCTCTCTTTTTATTTTTTATTTTTTGCTGGCAAGATAATTTAATATTAACACATCACACCTTATCATCCAATAACACTTAGTCCCTGTAATCTTATGACAGGCTAATTTCTGTAGCAACGTCCCCAGTGTCAGATCTGCTCCATTCCATTACTACCCCAACTACTCATATAGCCTGGCTTGGTAATGAATATTCTGGCTCCTAAGCCTTTATCTAAGGATTATGAAATGAATGCAGAGTTTAGCCAGAGGGAGTTGCTGCTTCAGTTTGCCCACTGGAGTTTTGTTAATGTCATTGGAATAAATGAAAAAAAAAAAAAGCAAAGATGGAGAACAATATATATATATATATTATAATAGTAGAAACCCCCCAAGGTAGGTTGGCTATTGGGTTTAGGGGGTGGAAAAGGGTTTAATGCTAATTGGGAAGGCGGTTGCTGGAAAGCTACAGCACTGCATCATTCCAGGGGTGACAGAATTGGCGGTATGGTGGCTCTCTTTCACATTTTGGATGGAAAAAAGCCTCGTCGTTGCTAACGTGCTTGCTTTCAGAATGTCAAAATACAGATGTAAAAGAAGGATGATGCTTTTTGTTTCTCCATCACCGACTGTCCAAGGAGCTCAGAATGCATTGCAAAAATTATCTAGTCGAGCTTTGCAATACACCATGAGCTAGGTATTATCACCCTCATGTTATTGTACATAAACGGAAGCACCGAGTGGCTTAAATTCAAGGCCACCCCGTGGGTATGTTCACACTGGCGTGGAAGGTGCAATTTCCAGCTGAAGGAGACACACCTGCACTATCTCTGTTCAAGTTACTGCGCTACAAATAGTCGTGTAGCTGTAGTAGTGTGGGCGGTTGGATGTGCTGGCGGCCCCGAATACATCACAAGGGTCTCAGATGGAAATGTACTGAGCGCAGCTAGCCCAACCTGCTGCTTGCCTAGATTACACGCTACTTTCAGCGCACTAGCTCTATCCAAGGTAGTGTGGCTATGTCTCCGTGAGCTGGGAATGACATCCCCAACTCCAGTGCAGACTTACCCAGCGAGTCAGTGGCAGAGCTGGGGATAGAAGCCAGACTTCCTCGCTCATCCTCCCCTGCTCTCATCGCTAGAAAATATTCTTCGCCACACCTGGGTTGTTGAAAACCACCATTTGTGGAGGTGCTGTAGGCTGCTTCTGGCACATGTCCGGGGGAATGTTAGGGCAGGTCTACACTTCAAACACTGCACCAATGCTGCTGTAGCGCTTTAATAAAGATGCTCTACGCCGATGGGAGAGAGCTTTCCCCTTGGCCTGGATAATCCACCTCCCCGAGAGGTGGCAGCTGTGTCGATGGGAGAAGCACTCCCGCCGACACAGCGCTGTCTACATGGGAGGTTAGGTTGATATAACTTCGTCGCTCAGGGGTGTGGATTTTTCACACCCCTGAGCGACGTAGTTCTACCGATAGAGGCCTGTAGTGTAGACCAGACCTTAGTGTCTGTGAAAGTAAGAGACTAAGAGCTTTGGTCAGAGTCAAGCACATTGTTGGACAAGGGCTGTGCTACCTGCCCCGCCTTCATCCCCCTCCCACTACAGCCCATCCACTTAGCCTGTCCCCTGTTGGAAAGCTTTCCCACTTCTGGACCCTTTCTGAACAGAGACAGGCCAGTCATGCCCTTGGGAACTAAACTGAGACCGTTGCCTCCTTCGATTTCTGACCTCAATCCCAATGTGAGTTCCTGTCTGTAGATCTGAAGGGCAAGCGGCCAAAACCAAGGCATCAGCAAAGCACCCATCCCATGGCATTCTCCACCCCCAGAACATCGCAGAGCTGTGGCAATTCATGTGTCTGTATCAAAGCACTGCCCTATGAAAAACTGCATCTGTTTTGATTGTCTCCCTCTCCCCACTGCCTGTAGCATTTAGTTTCTTTTCCTGGATTGTAAACTGTTTGGAACGGGGACTGTTTCTTCCTCCGTGTGTGTGGACAGTGCCTAGCATGTTGTGGGAGCGAGCAGGACATACAAATAGTAATGTCTGAGAAAGATCCTAAAGCGAGAGACACTGAGAAACTAGTACTGAGGGAAGGTTAAGACCATAATTTGGCATTTTTGATAGGAAGAAACAAATAGTATTACAGTGGTGCCCAGCCCAGGTCAGGGCCTTATTGTGCTGGGCCCTGTTTGCAGACAGTCCCTGACCCAAAGAGCTTATAATCTAAATAGATAAAAGGTGGGAAGGGAAATGGAGGCATAGAACAGCAAAATGATTCACTCAGGATCACACAAGAGGTTAATAGCCCAGTCAGGAACAGAACCTAGCTCTCTTTGGTCCTAGAACACTGCCCTATCCACTAGCCCATACTGCCTCTCCAGAACTCAAAAAGACACTCCCAAGATGTACGGCCCTAAACCATTCCATACCATGGAGTATTCTCTTGTCCCACCTCCTGCTTCACTTTCCCTGAGAGAAGGGTGCCTGCATCAAAGGGCCTTGACGGTGAGTGGCTATGGGGATTCACCAATGTGGGGCTGGAGTAAGGGGGGATCTGGCGTGCCACAGGGTTCTGGTAGGGATGTGGTAGATTCCCCATGACTTGGAGCCTTTATATCAAGACTGGGTGTATTTGTAAAAGAGATGCTGTATTGCAGCCGAAGTGCTCAGCCTGATGCAGGGATTGCTAGGTGAAATTCTCTGGCCTGTGTGATGCAGGAGGCCAGACACGATGATCATACTGGTCCCTTCTGGCCTGATGATCTATGAATGGATGGGTAATGGTAGTGGCTGCTGGACCTGTGGCAAAAGCCAATGGCATAGGTTTGAGTGAGAGAGTCAGGAGCCTTGGGTATTATTCCCACCTCTGCTATGAACTGGCTGTGACACCTTAGGAAAGTCATGTGACCACTGTGCCTCTGTTTCCCTGTATGTGGCCCTGAACTTTGCTAGTGTTTGGATCCAGAGTTGTGATTCAGGCCTGTCTGTTGTAATAACTCTTACCCACCTTACGGGGAATGGCTGGGTTATATGACTGTTGTTACTATTACTGCTGTAGCATGTAAGGCTAGGGGTCTGGGCTCTATGGTACTAGACACCAGACAGAGCTGCAAAGCATGAGCATTACCACTAATAACACGAAGCACTGATGGCTGGGTAGGACAGTGGCCTAGGTGATGGATTGGAGTGCTTTAGCTTTTCACCTCCAGACCTTCAATCTTGCTGTCAGCGCAATCCACAGGAGCTGTGCCTAGTCCCAACTGCATGTCAAGAGCGTGGCTGGGTGCTTTTTTTTGCCTTTCTTCATAGTGTCGCTAGCCACATCCACTTACTTTAATATGTGCAGCTCAGAAGTCAGAAGATGAAGTGAGCTCATTTGGCATAATTATCAGAGGTGTCAGGAATGTGAAATTCAAGGCAATATAACTGTCCTGGAGCCATCACACCTCAGACAGCCTGTCAGCTCTTGATGCTGCAAGGATAGGAAATGCACCTGCTTCCTCAAGCAGAAAATAGACTGTTTAAAAAAAATTGGTAAAGACTAAACTGCTATCATGTTTTTATGTTTAGCATATGTTTTCACTTCCTGCTCTGCTGCCCCTCCCCTCTTTGTCACTCATCTGTCACAAGACCTCAGAAAAGCAGTCTGATCTGAGATGGGCAATATGGTTCATGGTTCATAACAAGGTCATTTTGACTGCAATTCTGTGACCGAATAGTAAGCATGGAGGACACTTCTGTTTCATATGTCTTGGAGAGTCCAGTGGAATAAAGCTCTGTTGACATACCTGTTGCCAAAATCCGTCCATGTGTGTGCGCAGCTCCTGTGAAGTCAATGGAAGGAGAATGGTCTTGTGGTTAAAGCATATGTCTAGGAGCCACAGTTTGGGTTCTCTTTCTAGCTCTGGCACTTACTTTCTGGGATCTTGGGCAAGTCACGGCACCTGTCCGTACTGCACTTCCCCCATCTGTGAAATGGTGCTAAATTACCTCCCAGGGATATGGGGAGGTCAGAGAGAAGGGGCTGTAGAAATGCAGAGGGATATAATTTAGCTCTAAAAGTGGCTGGTGCATTCTGGACCCACAGGATGTAGCTTGTGGAAATGCACCACAAGCGTGATCCCAAATCATGCTCAGTTCCTATAACCGGGGTTAGCATTTCCAAGAGGGTTCTGATTATAGCATTTAGCGTTGCTTCCCACAAGGGTAGCATGGGTGCATTAAAGCTGGTTGCCAAGCCGGTTTGCTAAACTCCATCACTGAAACTTTTCTTAAAATGGGGATGGCTGAGGGAGGGAATTAGCTCTACACCAATGTGGACAGGACTCTAGTAGGGGTTCCAGAACTATTTGTGGGGACGACTGACTGAATGAGGTATGAGCTGTTCCAGGCACCCTTTACTCTTCCATCCAGCATTGGTGCCCTCTGTTTTCATGTAATTGGGCCTCTACCATTTAGTATTCAGAGTTAAATTGCTGCTTTCTATAAGAACATAAGAACGGCCATACTGGGTCAGACTAGAGGTCCATCTAGCCCAGTATCCTGTCGTCTGACAGTGCCCCAGAGGGAGTGAACAGAGCAGGTAATCACCAAGTGATCCATCCCCTGTCGCCCATTCCCAGCTTCTATCAAACAGAGGCTAGGGACACCATCCCTGCCCATCCTGGCTAATAGCCATTGATGGACCTTTCCAGATGTTCTGTGACTGCTGAGGCTTTCTATATCCTCTCCGTGTTTCATAAGTCCTTTGGAAATGAAATACAAAATGAACACAAACTAAAATAAAAACCAGGAAGAAGTTGGGTTACAGCACTTTTAGCATGGTGCCACGAAGCAGGGCTATGCAGTTCTAGTGGGCTGGTTGAATGCAGCCCAAATTCAGAAATGAATTCACTTGTTCCTCTCTCTTATGATAGAGAGCTGCAGTTCACCGAGCCTGCTATCCCATTGTGTAACACCCGATTTCGTCTGAGTGCCTGGGGCGTATGGCACCATGGGATGTCAGTCTCATCCCCCTATATTTAAGAGGGCAGTTGCAAACTGCTCCATCTAGTGCAAACCAAAATCAGCTCTGGCAAGTTACTCATGTGGCCCTTAGTTGGGCAGAATTTGGGTGCCTCCAGCATTTGGTTGTGTGTTTTGATCTTATTATTTTGCCTTGCCCCTAAACTGAGCATTCCCAGCATCACACAAACCTTGCTACTCTCTGAAAAAACATGTTCATCTGAAATGTTAGGAGCACAACACAAAGTTTAATGGCCAAAAGGGGGAGAGTAGGATGGGCACACATTTCCAATGCAGTGTTACACTTCATGTATGTACCCACTGTGGTTGCTGGGTGATTCGATTCATTCTTTGTCCAGAGACAATCAAGTGTTGAGAAAGCAGCTTGTGGAAATATATGGGAGTAAGTTTCAAAGCACTAGGCCAGACATTTTTGCTAGGGTTACCATACGTTAGGGTTACCATATCTCATAAATAAAAAAAGAGGACCCTCCACGGGCCATGGCCCCGCCCATTTCCCCACCCCTAGCCCCGCCCCAACTCCGCCCCTTCCCCACCCTAACTCCGCCCCCTCCTCCCTCCCACTCCCAGCCAGGGGGAAAGGGCTGCCCCAGTGCTACCAGCATCACGGTTTGCCGGGCAGCCCCCAGACCCTGCGCCCCCAGCCGGCGCTTCCCCAGCGCAGCTGGTGCCCGGGAGGGGAAGCGCCCAGCTGGGGGCGCAGGGTCTGGAGGCTGCCCAGCAAACCGTGAAGCCGGTAGCGCTCGGGCTTTGGGCAGCCCCCATGCCTCCGGACCCTGTGCCCCCAGCCGGGCACTTCCCCTCCGGGGCTCCGGCGGCTCTGCGTAACTTACACTGTATAAGTTACACAGAGCCGAAGAGGAGCAGAGCCCCCGCAGCTGGAGGCTCTGCTCCTCTTAGGCTCTGTTTAAGAGCCGGGCTGCCCCAGCGCTACCGGCTTTGGGCAGCCCCCGTGCCTCCGGACCCTGCGCCGCCGGAGCCCGGGAGGGGAAGTGCCCGGCTGGGGGCGCAGGGTCCGGAGGCAAGGGGGCTGCCCGAAGCCGGTAGCTCTCGGGCAGCCCGGTTCTTAAACAGAGCCTCCAGCGGCTGGGGCTCTGTGTAACTGACACTGTGTCAGTTACACACAGCCCCGGGGGCTGGAGGCTTTTCTCCTCTTTGGCTCTGTGTAACTGACACTGGGTCAGTTACACAGAGCCCCGGGGGCTGGAGGCTCCAGCCGCCCCGCTCTGTTTAAGAGCCGGGCTGCCCAAGCGCTACCGGCTTCGGGCAGCCCCGTGCCTCCAGACCCTGCGCCCCCAGCCGGGCACTTCCCCTCCCGGGCTCCGGCGGCGCAGGGTCTGGAGGCACGGGGCTGCTCGAAGCCGGTAGCGCTCGGGCAGCCCGGCTCTTAAATAGAGACGCGGGGACTGGAGCCTCCAGCCGCCGGGGCTGTGTGTAACTGACACAGTGTCAGTTACACAGAGCCGGGCTGCCCGAGAGCTACCGGCTTCGGGCAGCCCCGTGCCTGGAGACCCTGCGCCGCCGGAGCCCGGGAGGGGAAGTGCCCGGCTGGGGGCGCAGGGTCTCCAGGCACGGGGCTGCCCGAAGCCGGTAGCGCTCGGGCAGCCCGGCTCTTAAACAGAGCCTCCAGGGGCTGGGGCTCTGTGTAACTGACACTGTGTCAGTTACACACAGCCCCAGCGGCTGGAGGCTCCAGTCCCCGCGTCTCTATTTAAGAGCCGGGCTGCCCGAGCGCTACCGGCTTCGGGCAGCCCCGTGCCTCCAGACCCTGCGCCCCCAGCTGGGCACTTCCCCTCCCGGGCTCCAGTGGCACAGGGTCTCCAGGCACGGGGCTGCCCGAAGCCGGTAGCGTTCAGGCAGCCGGGCTCTTAAACAGAGCCGCCATTTTCCCGGACATGTTCCGCTTTTTGGCAATTCCCCCCGGACGGGGGTTTGACTGCCGAAAAGCCGGACATGTCCGGGAAAAAGAGGACGTATGCAGCAGTGCTTTTTAATTGCACGTGTAAAACTTGGAGGCACACCTCTTTTTGCACACTCCAAGCCAACTGTAGCACTCACACAAATGTGTAACCGTGCATTCGAAAGTTGATGTGAGGGTGCAAAGCTGTCTGTGTGTGTGCATTTACGCCCTTGCCGCGTACACAAGCTGGTTTGGAGCACGCACAGTGGGTGGGAATACAAACATTTGCAAGTGCCAGAATGGGGCCTAACGAGCCTGAGGCAGTGAGACTGCGGTTTTGGGGAACACAAAGGGTTTATTTCAGGGACATTAGCAGCCTGGGACTCCTGTTTCAGAAAGGGATCAGTTTCAGTAAGAGATTAGAGGTTAGACAGCCACCAACCTGCTCATTTTCCCTCGCGTTACTTGGCAACATAACTGCTTTGTGCCTGCTCCAATCTGCACCAAAAAACGGCAAATCTATGCTGGCTTGTTCGTATTCATCCCTACTACAGCACACAGAAATTAACCTGCTGCTGATGCCTCTATTCCCTGGCAAATGCCTAATAATAAATTCAACAAAAAATAATTACCTTTCTGTAAACTGGGTATTAGCATATGAATTAGAGTTTAACATATGAAAGGACTTTTGATGCCGTATAAAATTGATATAGAAAATGACCATAACAGAATAACAAATTACACTTTAAAAGACAGCTTTATCGAGCACAGATTGAAGGCTCGATGGTTGAACAGAAATGCCTGTGTTGCAGAGGGGGAGGAGGCTGGGAGGAGTGTTTTCGTGTTAGCTTCTCTAGATGTCTTGAGCATTTTCAGTGCCATGATTATTAGAGCATTTATACCAAGCGACTGTTTCCCACGATCCTTGTCCCCCTCCATCCCCTGTTCTATATTCCCCATCCTTAGACGTGCAACTCCCATTATTGTCAACAAGAGACTGACTGGGCTGGGAACAGAGGAGAACCTTAAATTATGGGGAGAAAATGGGAACTGGCATTTGCCAGATAATAAGGAAGAGGCTGGTGGAGAGGAATGTGACACTGATTTCCTTTCCAAGGGTTCTATCTTTTTTTTTTTTTTGCCAGCCATCACATCTGGTGCAGCTGCAATGCTTTTGCCTGTCACCTAATCTAGAACGTCTTATGCAAGGCAAAATGGCTGGTAGCCTCAGTCTATTGCCTTTCTGTACTTACTTCAGTGTGGGGTGGGAGTGTGGAGAAGGTCCACAACAAAGCCTACATATAGGGGAGTATGAGAGAGCACATGAAATGGGAAGAGGAGAGTATGGCACAGTGTGAGTCTAGATCAGTGATACTCAGATCTCAGTTGGTCAGGAGCCAAATTCGCAATCAACATTACCCCAAAGAGCCACAGTAGTGTGTATTCATTGTTTCATTTACTGTAGGGGCAGGAAGAGGCAGGAAGAGGCGGGGTGGGGGCTGCGGGGTGGGGGTGGGACTTTGCGGGCAGGGGGGAAGTGATGGTGGGGTCTGGGCAAAGCTGGGGGGGGAGGGGAGCACCTCACAGCAGATTAGAAACTTGACGCCTAAGTCCCAGGTCCCACACCCTCCTAAGGACGGCCCGGTGTGTGTGTGTGTGTGTGTGTGTATATCTATAATATTATTCTCACAGCAAATAAGTTAACTTTGTGCAAGTTGATAACTGGTTAATAACATAATAAAAGCATCCTGATTGGTTAATAACTTGGATTGGTTAATAATGAAATCACACCCTGTTTTAATATCATGTGCTCCAAAGAGTCGCAGGAGATGCATTAAAGAGCCACTTGCGGCTCGCGAGCCTCAGTCTGAGTATCACTGGTGTAGATATTGATGAAGTTCAGCAGGGTGATGTGTTGCAGCTTTTTCACAGGTGAACTGTTTCATGACACAGTATATGATGGCTTTAAATGTTGTGTGTGAATTTAATCAGCCTGTTCTAGGGTGACCAGATGTCCCAATTTTATAGGGACAGTCCCGATATTTGGGGCTTTTTTTAATATGGGCTCCTATTACCCCCCACCCCGTCCCAATTTTTCACACTTGCTATCTGGTCACCCTAGCCTGTTCTGGGTTGGTGAGCTTTGAAGAAAGCAGAAAATGAAGGGGAGGGGCGGTTGTGATAATTGGGCCTGCAAATTTGCCCTAAGTGTGAGATCAACTGAAAAAAGGTGAGTGAAAGCTCATAAAATGTGACAATAACCTGTAACAATAAATGCTGATGGGAAAAGGTGTACCAGAGAGGAAGATTGAATTAGTCAAGACAAAAGGCCTGACATATAACTCAGGGACTGTGTTAAGATCATGCCTGGTAAACAAGACAAGCGTGGGACTGGAAATTAATGAACCAGAACTGGTGTGTTGGAAATTAGGCCTAACTGGTGGACAAAATAATGAGGAGATGCGCTATTCCACCCATCACTCCCTTTTGGGATCCTCAGAAAGAGACTTTGCGGGGAAAAGCTGCCTATTGTGACCCTGGCTGACTGAAAGAAGAATGAGTGAGCTTCACTCTCATGGCTGTCACCTCCACTGTCTCCTGGGACCCCGAACCTAATCCTGAGAGATGTCCTGACCAGACCAGGCCAGAGAGAAGGACCCGGATGGCCACCTCCACATCACCTGTGATGTGAGATTTTATCACCACACCCTCTGGTGTGTTCTTTTCCTTCCCCTCTTTACTTCTTTTCTTTCCTATCCCTCTTCTTTTGCTTTCTGTCTAATAAGCATTTGGCTTAGCTGGCCGACGTTGTATATTTTACAACACTGCTGTAAGCCTGTGACCAGAAAGAAGCAGCTAAAAGCAGTGCCCTAAACAGCCCGATGTTGGTACAAGTTTGCCAGGTCTTGAAGTGGCTGATAAAAACATGTGCTCTGCCTGTGCTTTTTCAGCAATGAGATTGCAAGAGAAAATCAACATCAGAGACAGAAGCTGCATTTTCTATCTTTGTTATTCTCTTCTTTCCTTTGTTGGGAGTATTTGTCTTGTTTTGTTTCCTAGGAAATGGGATCAGACTTAAAGCACAACAATCATAACAACAGCTTCAGCCCATTTCAACTAATTTTTTCTCTTTCCCCCCAAAAGGACAGTTCTTACTAGCTTTAGTACCATCTAAGAGATTGTCAAACAAGGAGGTTTTTCCTTCTAATGACTCTCTATAGCTAACAGGAAAGAGAACAAGGGATGTTGTTAAAATAAAAGTTTTACTTAATACTTTACATTTCAAATGCTTTAACTTTAGTTTTTTCTTTTTCTCTGTATCTTTAATAAAAGGTTAAAAAGATTTTTAATGGTGTGTTTGCCATGGTACTAAGCAGACTAAGGTCTCTGTGTACCAAACCCTGAACCTTGTTTAACAGTTTAATGTTGCAAGGTGACAGGATCATGTTAACACCTTTGACTCTATGGGTTAATTTATTCCATCTAAATTAACACAATAAGATTAGAGAACCAATAGAGAAACTAGTTACGGGGGACAAAGAATGAAAAAACAGGGATGGGGGAGCAGGTCACGGGGTCAGACGAGGGATTTGAGGGAGATGCAGAGCAGAGAACCCTAGACAACACCCACTGCTCCGAGAAAGAATCTAGGGAGTCAGTGGGAGCCACCTGCAGGAACACTATCCGGCTGCCTGATTTAAGAAGTGATGGGAGGTAGGCACCACACACAGTCAGTCACCCCAGAGGACTGGAAGGACCCTCCTGGGATATCAAGGCTGGTCGCCTGCTGTCGCAGCAACCCCATCATAGAATCCCATTCACAAACTTATCTGGGTTCCTTCCCTTGGGGTGGTGGCTGGCCATCTCAGCTGGGGCCTGGAGGAGGGTGATGAAGAGGTCTTAAGACTCTGTGGTGTTGCAGGTGGGCAATGTGTAAACAAACAAGTGCTGGGACAAATGCAGCCAGAGCCTTAATAAGAGGTTCTGGAAGAGGCAGAGAAGGGACTGCAACCTGGCACACTGCAGGTGGGCATACGCAGTGTCTGCCTCTCACTGCACAAGGGGAAGGTGTCAGGAGTGTCGGTGAACTGTGCTTGCCTGTGCTCATGGCTCTGTGAAGGAGCTGCCAACTTGTGTCCCTGGCATATTGTGAAGCCAGGGTGGAGTAAAGCCTGGCCAACTGGGATGAATTCAATCAAACAACTGCTGTAGAGACTAAAGTTCATAGAGCACACTGACCGTGAGCCTCAGCAGGGTAGGTTTCCCCACCTCACTCTGCCAGGATGCCTCAGTCCTGACCTGGAAAGATCTCCTCATGGGACGGGCAGGTTCATTCTCCATGCCTCCACTCAGCCCCTGGCCTCTCTGCTGAGATTGTGAGCAAGGGTGTCAGTTGGGAGGTGGACTGAGACTCCTACATCCTTTTCATGCAGGACAAGCCATCCAACACAGCCATCAGATGGCAACAGCCTGCAGTCACTACTAATGATGGGCTAGAGGTGGAAAGCTCTGCTATTGCCCACCATTGCCAGTCCTCAGTCTGAGTTACCCAGCCTTCGGGAGGGAACATTTATATAGAAGGATGCACCTGAGAAATCGTATCCTCTCTTCTCTGAACACTGACACCCCATCCTGCCCTAGTTGTGCTGGTCTCTGGAGCCTGGCTGCTTCAGACAGACACATATTTCTGTACCTGGCCCTTTAACACCCTCTCTGCAGCAGTGAAAGCAGCAATCAGGCCCTAATTGGAGCCACCCAGGTTGCTGCAATGAGCAGAAATTCTCACTGAAGTCAGACCTTAGTTTCAGTGGCTGCCAGCATATCCCAATAAGTGACAGTGATGAGGACAGATGAGGGCAGTTTTCTTAATGGCACCGACAATAGCTCTAAGTAGCTTATTATTTTGTTTTCATCTGGTGATTGTTCCATTTCCTTTCTCTTCCAACACAGAACAAAACCCGACCATGTATGGATGTATTGCAAGCCAGGGTAAATGAGGCGGCCTCTGTCCCCTGTGCCCTCCCTGTGTCTCTTGCTGCCATGGCTTTTCCTGAGAGATGTCTAATCTGCATAGCCTGTCTTTGTGTCGTGGTACAGGGTCTCCAGCCTCAGAGTGGGATCTCCACTGGTATACTTGACCCTTGTCTGAATGCTCCCATATGTTGGACTGAAAGGCCCCCACCAGAGGGATCTGTAGGATCCGGGAGTTCCCTTGCAAAGTTAGTCTCAGTGGTCCCCTCAGACTCGACCCTCTTCTATCTGAGTCTGTGTCACTGTACTACAAAGCTATGCACTGCCATGATGCGATACTGCACCGTGAGTGAGAACAGTGCAAGACATGGTTAGATCCAAAATGCATGGGAAGCCCTTTGATTGTCTAAGCTAAACTGGTAAACCTGCTATGGCCTCTAGAGGCCATCAGAGATGGTATCAAGCCCCCCTCGCTCCAGCTTGCTCTTGCTCCTTCATTCCGGGGCCCGTCACCTTTCTCCTTTCAGTGGCTATGAAGGTGGCGTTGGTCCTGCAGTAAGAAGGAACAACAAGTGCACTCCCAGGCCTCCTAACAGAGCAAATGCTTCTACTATGTGCTAGCCAGCAGGAGAAACGAGGGCCAAGTGTCTCCCTCTCAGCCTTCCCGCTGAGCCAGAGGCTGCCATTTCCATAAGGCACAGGGAGGGTCAGGCCCCCTCTGGACCCTGCATCTCCCTCACTAGAACTAGTAGCTCAGTCTCAACCAGTCACATCTTGCTGAGCTTTTACCAACACATCTGAGGCAACCACGTTTGACGCCTGGCCATCACGGCCCTTTAAAACTGCAGCTTTACTGAGCACCTCCCCTCTGGATTGTGAGCTGTGCAGAACTGACTAAACACCCCTCGCCATGTCCGGTCCCAGATTTCAGTGAGCCTTCCGGCTTCTCTGGCAGCTGTCTCTGCTTGGCAGGAATGCAGTCTGGTCTGGAATGAGCACAGAGGCGGGAGGTCCCAAGTTCTAATCCTGGCTCTGCTGCTGAGTCCCTGTATGACCGCAGGCAAGTCACCTCCTCTTTTTGTCACTTAGGGATCATGCCACCCACCCACCCAGCTCATGGGCTATTGTGGGGGGAATTTAACGTCCGTACAATGCATCGAGCATGTAAACACTACTGCGATGCCAAGTGTTATTCCAAAATCGCATGGGAGGGGGATTTCCTGGGACACTATCAGCAGCCAGGTGGGCAACCTTGCACCTGAGCCTCTTAAGGTCTGTCTACACTGCAAAGACAAACCCGTGGCTTGTCCGTGCCAGCTGACAGGCTCGCAGAGCTCGGGCTATTTCATTGCAGTGCAGACGTCCAGGCTTGGACTTCAGCCTGAGCTCTGGGACCCTCCCACTATCAGGGTCCTACAGCCTGGGCTCCAGCTCGAGCCTGGAAGTCTACACAGCAATTAAATAGCCCCACAGCCTGAGCCCCGTGAGCCCACGTCAGCTGGCATGTGCCAACCGTGGGTGTCTAATTGCTGTATAGACATACCCTTAATGTGGACAAGGACTCATTGGCCAGGGAAGCAGTCAGAGTTGGCAGGGATAGGAGGTGGGAGAGTGTCTAAAATCCAATGCCAGGAAAAGACAGGAGGGTAGACGATGAAGATCAGTTATCTGCAGGATCCATGACAGAGAGCTAAGAGAAGAGTGGAGTGTGGGGGAGGGCGAGTGGCTGAATGGCTGTAAACAGGAGCCATGAAAAGGGAAAGATCAGAGGGGGGTAGTGGCAATAAGATGGAGTCTGAGTGACACATCTGAGCCAAGAGCATTGGGCTGCTCCATCAGCCTCTCATTGTGCGGGGAAGAGGCTCTGAAATGGAACCAGATAATCGTGCAGTTATGGCTTCCCAGTAATGATGGCCTCTCTTGTATGTGACATAATGCAGACCGTGCCACAGCAAGAGATTGTGTATGCCAGGGTGGGGGAGCTGTCGTGCCCTCGGTGGTCAGGCAGTCCAATGCCTTGCCAAACAAGGGGCTGCGTGAGGTTAGACTAGCTTGCCTAACACATCCTGTGCTGCCTAGTGTCACCTCACGGGGACCCTGATCCTCTGTTGTGCTGTCCTGAGCATTGTCACCTTTAAATCTCTTCTGTTCTTGAGCTGTCTGGAGGCTCTAACTGATCACCAGCATGTGCTAGAGCAGCCCCATGGTCTAGTCCCATTTGGTTCCCCTTCTTAAAACAGTTTAGGGCCAGATCCTGCCACAATTATTCATCTCAAGTAGCACCTTCCTCCTGGAGCAGCTGCACTGATTTAAATGCGCAGTGCATGGAATAAGATGCTATTCTCCTTGAGCAAAGGTGGCACGATCTGGCCCTTAATAAAGGGAAAAGGCAGAAAGGAAGGAGCATTGCCCCTGTTAAACCCCCGCCCCCATTTGTGCCCTGCTGTGTGTGGAACAGACCTGCTAATTTATTGTGTCCATGCCTTTTCCCCAATGCACAGTTATTCCCTACTGCATATGCAACAAGTGCGTTGAATGTTCTAGGCTTGAAGTATCTCGAGCAGTGGGCTTTCCATCATTGCGCTGCATTGCTAATACATTCAGAACAGGTGAGGCTAAAGACAGCTGTTGGAGAATGTTATAATCTGGTGATATTGTTTAGAAATCAATCTGTTGAAGACATAGTTTATTATTCGCAGACAAAATGTTTTTGATGAGGAGAAAATTAAGATTGTAAAGACAGAGCAACTGCTCCGGGGCAGAGGGCGGGGGGCATGGAGGACAGGGGAGGGAAACCCTTATTAGAGTATGTAGTTATTTAAAATAAATGTTTGGAAAGTTTGGAGATTTTAAGCACAAAAATAAACTCAAATGTATGAATGTCTGGAAATTTCCAAGAACCTTAGCCCTGCTCATTGCAGTGAGCACTGTCCAGTGACATAGTATCATGTCTATAAGAACAATCGCAATATCTGCTCATGTTCTTGTATTTCCCTTGTATCTGCTGTGTACAATCATAGCTCATGAAGTTTGTGTTGAATACTGGGGGACTCTGTGATCATTATTGGCCAGAGGACAGGGTCAAGGTGCAAATCTGACTGTTTGTGGATATTTATGTCTGTGACTCCCATGGATAAGACTATGTGGCTGGTCTTTGTATTCTATATATAGAGATGATGGGCAGAGTGGATTTGACGTTGTACTGGCTCTGCTGTCTTGACTTCTGATTTGACCATGCAGCTGCTTGTCATGGAACGAAAGGTAGTGATGGTTGCCTGAAAACTGTATAGAGAAGGGCAGATATGAGCAGACCACAATAGTCTCACTGTAGTGGAAATGTAGAACAGGGTGGGGTCAGGCCTTTGCACTGTATTGAAATGTGAGAGATTGGAACAGCTGGTATTTCTGTCTGGAGTAGCTGGCTAATAAAGGGCGGGTGAAACAGATGAGGGTTTGGGGCTTGTTATGTGTCTCCTCTGTAATCTGAGTGTAGTTCAGAGATTTGTGTATTTAGTATGGAATATTAGAGTGGGGGTATGTGGGCATGGGAAATGTAGCACATTATATTGTGTATAGGACAAGGGTGTTCCAAGGATATGGGCAGAGTTTGGGCAGGAATTCGTGGAAGGGGCAGAGTTAGTCCCTGCCCCCCACCCAATGCTCCACTCCTGGCCCCACTCTATGGAGGGTTCTCTGGGAGGAGGGTGCTGGGCATAGGGGTTTGTGGGGGGGGGGTTAGCTGGGGGGCACTGTGGCTCTCAACCTGTGGCCCAGGTAAGATGTTGTGGGCCACATATGCGGTCCACAATGATAAATAGGTTGAGAACCACAATGATAAATAGGTTGAGAACCACAGCTGTAATACCTGGTACCTTCTGATCGTGAAGGTATTTATAAACTGTAATCAAGTCACATCTCAATCTTCTTTTTGATAAATTAAACAGATCCAGCTGTTTAAATCTCTCACACTAAGGGAATTTCACCAGCCATCAAATTATTTTTGTTCCTTTTCTTCACCCTCTCCATTTTTTTCAACACCCTTTTAAAAATGTGGCTACTAGAACTGTACATAGTATTCCAGTATCCGTCTCCCCAGTGCTGTATACAGAGGTAAAATCATCTCCCTGCACCTCATTACTCTCCTGTTTATACATTCACGGATCACGTTAGCCATGTTCCCACAGCATTGCACTGGGAGCTCGTGCTGAGATGCTTGTCCACTGTGATTCTTAAATCCTTTGCAGAGTCACTGCTTTGGAAGATACAGGCCCCTATTCTATGGACATGGCCTGCATTCCTTTTCCCTAGATGTACAACTTTGCCTCTGGCTGTATTAAAACACATTTTGTTTGAATGGGCCCGGCTTACCAAGGGATCCAGATCACTCTGTATCACTGCCCAGTCCTCCTCATTATTTACCACTCAGTCAATCTTTGTGTCATCTGTGTATTTTTCCAGCAGTGACTTGATGTTAACTCCCAAATCTTTGATGAAAATGTTGAATAGCACCAGACCTAGTACTGATCCTATGGAACTCCACGAGAAACACTCCCATTCAATGGTGATTCTCCATTGACAACAACTTCTGGAGATGTGTCAGTTAGCCAGTTCTTATTCCACCTAAGGAGTGCTCTGTTGATATTGAATAGTGCTAATGTTTGAATCAGAATGTCATGTAGACATTCCAAAGGTCACATAGGAAGTGTATGGGGGAGTCGGGAATTTAACCCAAGTCTTGAGTCCCACTCCTTCCTCTCCAATTGCACATACTATAATTTTGCAGCAGTGGTGTTTAATGATCTCTTTAGGTGTTCCTATGGCTGTTGGATATTCTGTAGGCATCCCTGTGGTATTTATGATCCCAGGGCCGCCCGGGGGAGGGGAGGGGAGGGGGGGCAAGTGGGGCAATTTGCCCTCACAAGAATATAGTATTCTATAGTATTGCAACTTTTTTTTATGGAAGGGGCCCCCGAAATTGCTTTGCCCCAGGCCCCCTGAATCCTCTGGGCAGCCCCGTATGATCCCCATGAAGTGCTTACCCCCTGCAGGATTACCTGTGGCATTTGTTCTGCTACAACAGTCTCTGCAGTAGCTATAATTCTCTTCAGAGTCTTTGCTGTATTTCTGATGCCCAGGGGAATGCTGGGGGAGGTTAGAACCCCTGTAGTAGTTAGAACAAGAGCCTTTGTGGGGGCTCTTAAATCTTGAAACCTTCGGCATGTCGTCAGCCCTGCATACCGGCCCAAGTCCAGGGCATAACTGAAGAGGTCTGCAGCCCGTGGCTGTGCTTTTGTAAATGAAAAGCCCTTGGTTGTATGTGTGCCTAAGTTAGTAACATAATTATATCTACCCAGCTGCTCTCATCCCCCATTGTGAGCATGTGCTACCAGTGCCATTCACTGGGCTCTTGATCTAATATCACTGTTTTTTTGAATATCAAACTTGGGGCTGTGAAGGTGTCTTATGTTAGCACCTAGTGCTTATGTCCGGTCTCTATTCTACAGAGCAGTCAGGAAAAATACAAGAGGATCCAGACCCACAGGTCCCTCCTGTACAAGGCAGTGAACTGCAGTGGGGAATTTTCCAGCAAGGTGGGGCTTTGATTGGGTGGCTGCTGATGCTGCGGAAAGATCCTTGGAGCATCTCCTCGTACCTGATGAGCAGAGCAGGCTGTGGGTTATGAGGGCTGTGCTCATGGGGAAGAGAGAGAGAACACTGCTAAAATGCCTACTCTGAATTCGTGGCCATGCAAGGGAAGCTAAATAGAGACAATCACACTTTGCCCCGAGGGTTAATGGCCTGCTGCTGAAATACTAATTGCTGTGAATTGTGTCCATCAATTATTGCAAAGAGTTGTGGTCTCTCTGTAGATGCAAGAGGTGGAAGGAGTCTGGATTCGTTCAGTGAGGCACAGCACAGAAAAGCCCGCTGCTGACAGCTATGGGGGCTGGATGGCTCATAGCTCAGAAAGCTGGTAATGAATGGGAGACACAGAGGCAGCCTAGGCTGGGTTTAAGCAAGTTGTTCCCTCCCATTGGGTATCTGTTTGGTGTCATTGGTATGCTTGGTCCAATTCTTAGTGGACTGATGTTCACATCACAGAAACCAACCTCACAGTTGGTACTGTTTGGCTCCCTGGCTGGCAATCTTTAGACTGACTAGGCAAAAGGAGACTGAAGTACCCTGTCACCCTACAGGTGGACATTGTAGGTCAGGTTTGAGGCACAGTTGAGGGCAATCGGAGGAAGCTCGTGCTGATCTGTGGCTAAATCAGGCACTTCTGTCCCTAGGACTGTGAATCTGACATTTCCCCAGCATCAGGCATCAACTGTGAAAAGTTCAACAGCAGCTAGAACTGATTGATTGGATTATTCACTGGGAAAATGTGTTGCAAATTAACCCCTTTTATTGGCAAATGGATCTTGATTTTTGAGAAAAGTATCAATTATTTGGTGAATAGTTTTTGTGCAAACACATTTCAGCCTGTGTTCAATTTGACTATTTCCTTTTTATGGTGTCTGAGTGACCACCCAAGTCACATGATAGATTTTCTGCTCCATGATTGGATGACTGAGATTTTTTAAAGCAGGGAAACAGCATGATGTGTAGCAAATAATAGATAATGCTGCCACATATGAATTTTCAGATGAATCAACTGTGCTAAGTTTGTGAAACTTCTGGGACTTGTGAACATTTTCCTGTCTGCCCAATAGCCTTTTAAATATTTTCAAACAATGAATAACCTGACCCCACAAGTAACAGCAAACTGAACTCAGCTCTTGCATTCACAAACACATTCATAATTCACTGTTGTATTCTTCTGCTTAGTGCCTACACAAAGAGCACTTTTCAGCCTTCATGGCATGATGCAGCCATGAGCTAATCCCTACAGCACCCCTGCAGAGTATGGCTGGTCTACACACAATTTTTGTACTGATTTAACTACATCAAAACAATTGAAACAATGTCAAAATAAGCTGTAATGATGTAAGTACCTTCAGACTGGGATAACTGTGCCTACACTTGGGGGTTGTACCCATTTAATTACATCTGTTTCTAAACTGGTATAGTTAAATCAGCACAAAAACTGTCTGTTGACCAGCCCTGAATGTTATTGTTATTTTTATAGATGGGGAATCTTGAGCAGAGAGTTTGAGTGTTTTGCCCAGGGTTACAGGAAGTCCATTTCAGAGCCACCTTTAGAACTCGGAAATTCCTGCGTGTCAGTCCTGTGCTCAGATGATTAGATGACACTCCTCTGCTTACAAATTACAGCTGAGTGGGAAATGGTTTTCCCATCCTGAGAAAATATTTGAGATTACAACATTTTTTCCTGCCCAAAATTGGGACTAAAGGATGAAATCTTGAAAAATGTTGCAAACCGACAAACTGTTTAAAAAAAAAAAAAATCAGTTCACGTCCATCAAAGCATTTTGGTTTGATCACTTTGAAATGTTTCCTTTTATCTTGGACCACTTAATTTTTTTGAGTATAATTTAGCTCCAATTTTGAAATGAAAATTTGTTTTGAACCAAGAAATTGGCATTTTTTGTTTAGAAGATGTCCAAACAGGATGTTTCAACAATTACAAAACTTTTTTTCCACATTTTTTCAGGTTGAGAAAGTTGTCAAAACCAACACTTGCCTGTGAATGGTTTTGGTTTCATGGAATCAACCTTTTTTTCCCGACAGGAAAATGTGTTTGCTGAAAATTTCCCAACCAGCTCTACTAAAAATTAAATGAACAAACCAGAGAAAACTCCATTTATAAAGAATATTTAATTATTCTTATTATTTGTATTGCAGTACCATTCAGTGCCCCCCCCTCCAAATCAGGATTGGGGTTCCATTAAACTGAACACTGCACAAACATGTAGGAAAAGTTAGTCCCTATCTGCATAATTTATTATCTAGATTATACTCTAGTACTGAATAGGAACAGCCTCAAATGTCATCATAACACTGAAATAATCTTTGGTATTTAGGGTGATTGCTGTAGAGAAATGTAGCGTTGTTGCCCTTGGGGATGGTAAAATGGTTGTTGTGAGCTGTGGGGCAGCTGGAATTGTCCCACAATACCACCAGACCTTGCCTGCTGTAGCAGCGCTCCCTTGGGTTGTCTATAAATGAAGTCACTGTATTCCAATGAAACCACCTGCCCAGGTAACAGAAGAACAGTAGGAACATCCATTGAGCTGGGCAAAAACTTTCCTTCACTACTACTTCTTTTTTTTTTTTTTTTTTAAGGCAACTACTTTTATGACAATATTATGATACTAACAATAAAAAGAGAGACTTAACATTCTTGCTGGCATTGGGAATCTATTGTTCAGTCTGTTTACCTCCCTTTTGTTCTGCAAAATGATTAATCGTCTCCTTGGACAAGGTTGTCCTCTAAATTATACTAAATTGCTGGTAATTTCTGTAATATTTCTCACTTCGCACAGTAATGATTTATTGTTTACAGATTCTCTCGACAGGATTGCCTTTTGGGAACATTCTGTTCGGCTGCTTTGGAGTCCTGCAGGGATAAAAAACAGAGCAGCCCAACTCTCTGAAATGCTCCAGCGGGATCAAGAACCTTAATGGGGATCTAATTTCACCACCACAACCTTGCTTTTACCTCTCCCTTCCTGGGAGAGTTAAGCCACTGCTCCTGTTTTTGATTCTTCTGGAGTAACTGTTCTGCAGCTTTGGAACATGGGGGAAGGATGGGATAGAGCCAGGCTGTGTGAAAATGTTTTATCTGCCCTTTGTGAATGGCCCTGTTCCCTTGTTATTTAGCTTGCACAATGGGAATCTAGCTAGTACCATGGGTCAGTGCATTGTTCTGAACCTTTCGTACTTGCCTCTGTAATTGCTCTGTAATTCCAGGTCATAGTTGCCACTGTTTGAAAGCTATAAATGTGGATGTTTGGGAGGTAAAACAGACACAAATGCAAGGATTTAACACCACTAATACAGCATAGGAAAAATAGAGATTTTGATTCCATAGATATGAATTGAAGAAAGAGAATTGTCCGGAGATGCACAGAGAAGGGGGTCAGGAAATGGTATTTTGGTAAAATATAAAGACTGTCCCACCATATTAGCAATGGTTCCATAGTGTGTATGTCAGGTCCTAGCCAGGCCTGGAAATGAAAGTGCCAAAATGTCATTGGGAAAGTTGTTCTTGTGGTATTTGCAGCTGAGATGACAGTAGGGAGGAGTTGGTATCTCCGGGAAAAGGCTGACCTCTTTCCCCTGCATCCCTGCCCCCTTTTGCACTCCCCAAATGTGTGGCTAGTTTAGATCAAATTCTGGGTAATCAATCACACTTTTGCTGCTTTACCTAATCATTCCAATCTTTGAGGTTTGCATGGTACAACTTAGCATACTGTGCAGTTGATTTCTGTGAGCATAGGTGCCTCTTTCCCCTTGTTTCCATGGTCACTCATTTCTAATGTCAGTGAAGTGTCCCTTGGATAAGGGAACAGCTGGCAGGTGATCTGCTGTGCTACAGTGAGGAGGGATCTAGGATTTGTCCTATCTCAATTGTTGGGTGTCCAGGTTGAGAGACTTTAGAGAGGCCTGGCTCAAGTCAGGCACCCAACAACTGATGCACCCCAAAGCACAAGTCACTTTGGAAAACATAAGTCTCTGTTTTTCTCATTTCCAGGGGCATTTTTATTACCTAAAGGCACAATCTGTGGAGTGGAAATAACATCATCTTGTCTTCTCATGGCATTACAGCACCTGTGGGAATGTAAAATGATCCGATCTTCTGCTTTTTTGGCCCATGAAAAACATAGGGATAAATACAAACACAGCATGTCCATCTGTCTTTGGATTTACCTGAATCCCAGGGTTTGGGTTATTCAGATGTTGGCAGACCCTGAATGCACAGTCTTAGCTATTTTTCCGCTCCATGAGTTCAAATCTGGGCTTTTGGTGACAAGTGAAATTGATTTAATCTGTCTAAAGGTTTGTTCTTGTGACCAAACCATGACATGATTGGCAGTCTCTTCTCTAGAGAAGTCCATCCCTGGATTATCAGTGGTTGCTGTGCATTTTGGGATTGAAGTATCTGGGCAGAACTTCTGTTTTATTCTACTTTAAACTGTTCCGTTTTCATCAAAAGTGTTCAGGTGTTCATAAAAAAAACTGAAAAACCAATTATTTTCAGCAACCAGAAGACATATCTTTTTTTTTTTTTTGGGTTGGTTGTTTGTTTTCAGCACCTGGTTGCCAACAAACAAATATTTTTCGTTTGCTTTTTTGACAAAAAAACCAAAAATTTTAGATGTTTAATTTTTCTTGAAAAATTTCCAATAGTTTGTTGTTGAACATTTTCAAAGGAAAAAAAAATCCTTTCCTGACTAGCTCGAGTCATGACTAGGACCATACAGCTTGTGTGGAGGCATTTGCCAGCCCTGATCCCAAGCAGAAGCTCTGGTTTTCCTTGCTTGTTTGTCAGTGATGCATTTAGAATCATAGAATATCAGGGCTGGAAGGGACCTCAGGAGGTCATCTAGTCCAACCCCCTGCTCAAAGCAGGACCAATCCCCACCTAAATCATCCCAGCTAGGGTTTTGTCAAGCCTGACCTTAAAAACCTCTAAGGATGGAGATTTCACCATGTCCCTAGGAACCAATTCCAGTGCTTCACCACCCTCCTAGTGAAAAAGTTTTTCCTAATATCCAACCTAAACCTCCCCCACTGCAACTTGAGACCATTACTCCTTGTGCTGCACTTCTGGAGGGTCATAGGCCTTATGGCTCTGTCACTTCAAAGCATATCCCTCTTAATGGGATAGCTGTCCATGACCTTTCACACAGGACTTTCCCATCCTTCCTCCTGCTTCTCTCCCCCACCCCCAGTTCCCTTAATGGACAAAGGCTTACTTTACCAGAAGATTCCTTTTATCAAAAGAAGCCATATACAGTTCCAGAGATGAGCACATTGCAGCTTGTGTATCAGGTTTCCCAGAATCTGGATATACAAGTAGAGGTGAATTCTGGATTTGATCAAGGTGATCACTCCTAATGGAGAAACCTGTCCTTGCCTTGAATAACAAACTGTAGCTATATATGTACAGATGCCACGGGGATCCAAACCCGGAACCTTCCGCATCAAAAACCAACAACCCTTATCTCATGAGAAAGAGGGGGACTGTCTTTATCAGTCAGTACCAGTGGCAGGCTGTTTTCTTGGCTGGGGGCCAGCTGCTTGAGGGAAATATGATTACATCCAATAAACCAGCATGTGGCACTTGCAAACAGGAAGACATTCCCTCCTTTGCTGCATTTCCTGATAGATTTCTGAGAACATTCTGTCTGAAAGTGGGCCAAAATACCACCTTCTTAAAGCCTCTGATAGTTTTCTCTGTCTGCAAAGAACCTTGAAATAGGGTTGTAGCTTGTGCTTATTTATTATTCTTTTTTTTCAACTCCAGGGCTGTAGCTTTAGATCATTATTGGAAACATTTTTTCAGGGTTAAGTGTCTTCCTGGTTAAAGGAAGGGAAGCCATTTACCCAGGGTTGGCTCTGGCTTTTTGGCCGCCCCAAGCAAAAAAAAAAAAAAAAAATACAGGGCGGCCAGAACGGCAAAGCAAAAAAACCCCCCAAACCTGCGGCGCGGCTGGAGTGCGGGTGCAGGGGGACCGGCTAGCGGGGGAAAGGGGGAGGGAGTGGGTGGGAGAGAAAGAGAAGGGGGGCGGCCAGGGCTACAGCGGGGGCACTGCCACGCCTCCTGCCGCCTGCAGGGAGGGCTCCGCTCCGGTCAGTGGGGAGGGAAGGACGAGGACTGCCCTGGCGGGCTTGCTGCAGGGCTCTCCAGTCCTCCGCGCCGCCCCCCCTTCAGGGCGGCCGGAGCGGAACAACAACAACAAAAAAAAGCGGCCGTGCCGCCCTAGGATTGGGCGGAATGCTGCCTCGAACAATCAGCCGCCCTAAGCACCAGCTTGCTTGGCTGGTGTCTGGAGCCGGCCCTGCATTTACACCGAAGTGCTAGTTCTACTTGAAATTATTAAATGAAAACTAAAATCCAAGAGTTTCATAGTTGATCCCATTCCCAGTGAGGCTGAATACCCCCCCACCCCCTTGGTGTTATATGGCCAGCATGTTCTTTCTATCACCAGTTGTTTCTCCTCACTGTTGTTTGAAAAATCCTATATGCTGTAGGACTATAAACCATGCATGTTAGTGCTCTTAAGATTCACATCTGACTCCTTTTGTTCTCTGCCAAGGGGCAGATGTCTCAGCTAATGTTTTATGGATGCAGGAATCTGACTGTTTGGAAAGGATCTGACCATGCATGGTCTCTATTTCAGCTGCTAGGGTGATGATTCATCTCATTCTACAGCCAACTGTGTCACAAACCCCATGTGTTGGCACGTACCCCATTGCCTCTTGCTTTGTTGTCCAAAGTGTGAATGAGGCATACAGACTCAGCTGTCCTCTTGCCTCTCCAGGGGCTGAGGCCCATGTGTACAGTGGCATTAGAGGACTTGGTTCTGTTGCTGCATCCACCCTTCTCTGGATAGATAGAGAACTTTGGTCTTCAGAGCTGTCCATATGGCGAAACTCACTGTGTGGTGTCCTTTTCTTGTTCTCTGTTGTTGTACATCTGATCTCACCTCTGTCCTTACCTCTTTTCATTTCTCACCCACATTTAGTTGACCTTTCTGTCTTTGTGGCCACATCCTTCTCCTCTCCAAAACAAAAACATTCAAAATGTCACGCAAAATGAAATTAAAAAAATTGGGATGAGGGTGTGTGTGTCAATTGATACATTTCATTTAAATAAATTCAAAACATTTCATTCTGATTGTGGCCTTTTAAAAGGGTTTTCCTATAGAAAACAATGAATTTCATTTCGAACAGTTGTTTTGAAACAAAATATCAAAACATTATGTTCTGAAATGTCAACAGGCAGGTGTTAGCATTATCAAAATGCTCCATTGATGAAATTTTGTTTAAAAACCCCCAAATCGACACACCTTTTGAAAGTTTTGATTTAGCTGTAAATGGCATATTTCACTGAGAAAAGTTTAAATGTCTGACCAGCTCTAATCATTATTATTATTCCCATATAATGGATGGGGAAACTGAGGCACGAAAAAGGAACTTGCTCAGAGCCACACAGGAAGCCCGTGTCACAGCTGGCACCCAGCTCTCCTGACTCACTGTCCAGTGCCTTGTCTACAATCTAGTCCATGATGTTTTTGACAAACAGAGAAACCACGTGAGAAGGGAGCCCCTGCTTTTGAAGAGGCGGGATAGGAGGGAGTTGCTGTTCTTTCCCTGGAAAGCATTTAGCAGCCCTGGTCCCAGGCAGAAGCTGTGGTTTCCCTTGCTTGTTTGTCAGAGAGGCATTTCAGCAATTCTGGAGTGTCACGGCCCTTCTGGCTCTGCCACTTCAAAGCTTATCCCTCTTAATGGAATTTCACTCCATGCCCTTTCACACGGGAGTTTCCCATCCTTCCTCCTGCTTCTCTCTGCCACCCCCCAACTCCCTTCCTCTTTGCATGAATTCTTTATGGACAAAGGATTATTTTACCAGAAGACTCCTCTGATCAAAGGAAACCTTATCCCGTTCCAGAGACGACAAGCACATCCCAGTGAAATCACAGAAATTAGGTCAGGTCTGTGCTTTTCTAAGTCTCTGGGACCTGGTTGCTGAACAGTGATCAGCTGATAACTTTTGCTTGCTGCCCTGTTTATTATGCGGATGATAGTCCTGGTCACTTGCCCCCCCCTCTATACATATATACATACAAACGGCCTCCCCCACACACACCCTCTTCCCTCCCTCCCTGGGGAAGAAGCTCAGCAGCCAGAGATTTCTCTCACATATGCTGGAAGTATTCCCTGGGAGTAGCAGGGCAGAGCCAATCATTTGCAACAGGCTCTTTCACGGAGGGCAGCTGTGCTTTCTACCCTTGATCAGCTCTTCTTTGCTGCCTTGAAGTGAAAAGTAAAATTCAACCCATGATTCCTTCATGAAGGGAACCCAGCCAAACCAGCTGTCCCTTTTCTTATTCACCATCCTCTACTGCCAGCATATTTCACACTCAAGTTATCCTCATGGGTCAGCTTGTCTGAGACAGCTCTGTGGGTGGAAGAAGTATGAGCCTACAGTGGAAACCCTGAGGAATCTTTAGGTAGCTAGCTGTGTGGGTGTCATTCATAGAAATGTACAGCTGGAAGGAACCTGTAGAGGTCATCTACTCCACCCCACGCCCCCTCCCTCATGCTGAAGAAGGAACAAGTATACCTAGACCATCCCAGCAGGTGTTTGTCCAACCTGTTCTTTAAAACCTCCAGTGATGGAGATTCTATAACCTCTCTTGGAAGCCTGTTCCAGAGCTTATCTATTCTTACAGTTAGAAAGTTTTTCCTCATATCTAACCTACATCTCCCTCACTGCAGTCTAAGCCCATTACTTCTTGTCCTACCTTCAGTGGACATGGAGAACAATTGATCCTTGTCCTCTTTATAACCGCCCATAGCATATTTGAAGACTGTTATCAGGTCCCCGCTCAGTCTTCTTTATTCAAGTCTAAATGCATCCAGTTTTTTTAACCTTTCCTCACAGGTCAGGTTTTTCAAACCTTTTACATTTGTGTTGCTTTCTAGTTTGTCCACATCTTTCTGAAAGTGTGTTGGCCCAAACTGGACATGGCACTCCATCTGAAGCCTCACCAGTGCTAAATAGAGTGGGACAATTACCTCCCTTGTGTCCTATACAACACTCCTGTTAATACAAGAATATTAGCCTTTTTTTTCTTTCTTGCAACTGCATCACATTGGTGGCTCACATTTAATTTATGATCCACTATAACCCCCAGATCCTTCTCTGCAATACTGTTGCCTACCCAGTCCGTCCTCATTTTGTAGTTGTGCATTTGATTTTTCCTTCCAAAGTGCAGTACTTCGCAGTTTACTGAGTTTCATCGTGTCAATTTCAGACCAATTCTCCAATTTATCAAGATCAGTTTGATAAAAATAGAGCAGTCTGGAACTTCCTGCTCACCCAGGGTGCAATTCACCCCATGCAGCAGGACAGCACAAAGATCTATGCAACATTTTAAATCCCACAGATGCCCTATTTTGAGGACTTAAATGAGGCATTGGGTTGGGCTAGTTCTCTGCACAGGGGTGAATGCCACCCACAGGGAGAGAATCCCAATCAAACACCAAGTATAGGTGCAAGAAACGCTTTTTTGTATGCATTTCTATTCAGTTTCCCTTCTCCCTTTCAGGCAGCTGGACAACTGGATCTGGAAGTTCAGGTAAAACAGACTCCCTCCCTAGCTGTAGCTCTTGCAGTACTTCTCAGTCCTGACTTGCCAAACATCCCACTTTCCCAATCCTCTGTCCCCACACCTACAACGCTTCCAGTGCAACTCAATTCTGGCTTGCATCACATCACTGACCTTCTGGTCCTGGGCCTTTCCTGAGAAAGAGCCTGCGAGCCTGGTCCAAGATCACATGACAGCTGGCTGCATAGTCTAGGCAACATTCACCGGCTCTAGATGGAGGACTCAGTTGTAGCCACCAAATTCATTTCACGTGTATGTAGTCGGCAGCAAGATTTGAACTTGGCTCTTTGGGGAGGAAGGGTGGTGTGGTGTTAACTCCCCCCTAGCACTGTCTGGAGTGACAATTGGCTTCTCAGATCAAGCCAATGTTAAGAAATATCAATGGAGAATTCAGTCTCCTGGGAATGGATGAACAACTCCTGGCCTTCCTCACGTGGCAATGAAATGCTTTGCTTGGGGAGGGCATGGCCAGTGATGAAACCCTGAAGGGGAGATGGAATAGCTTTTAAGGTAGCAGTGACCAAGCTCTCTCTCTGGAACATGCGTTCTTGCCATGGCCCCAAAGCATCATTAATCTCAGGCAGATGACCTTTCTTCCAGCTCATTAACATCAAATGCTAAAGAGAAGGAGGGCAGAGCCATTATGTAGCAATTTATATGTAAATGCATCAGGGACCAAATAAAAGTGAGTCCATTGGCATTCATTAAGAAAACAGCATTACTGGGGCAAGTTCGGAAAGGTCTGTGTTTTCAGAATTTAGCAGAACAAAACAAAACACATTTGCTAACCGCCCGGTCAGCCTCTGTTCCCAGACTCTGACCTTGCGGGTTTAAAATCCCAAACACGCTTGCAAATGTGTACACATAGGCATGCTAGGAGCTTAACTGATTTAATGCATTGGTCTTCCAACTCCATCGACCTAGCTTCAAACTGGAACGAGGAAGGTCCAAGGGGCTATGGCTAGGAGTGGTAGGATCAAAGTTAGCTAAAGGAAAACCAGACTGAAACATCCCACCTGGGAGTGTGAAATAGGCTCCAATAGATGTCCCCTTGATGCCGAGTTATTCAACTGGACAAAGTACTGAAGAGCATATGGGGCCAGGCTCTGCTCTCAGTTATGCAGGAGTAACTCCAGTGGCTTGATGAGGGCTGCGTTAGCCCAAAACCTCCTGCTCACCTCTTTTGTCTAGGATTCTTTCATATGATTCTAGACCTGCCCTTAGTAGCCCAGAGTGTGCAGCCCCTGATGGACAGGGAAAGAACAACCCCCTCCCTTCCACTGGGTCTCTTGGCTGGCCCGCATCACATGTTGTGGGGGTGAAGATACTTGTCATTCTTCTCTCTCACCCTTGTTACTTAGAATGGGAACATAATACTTAAACTGAGCCTATCTGTGCTCCCACTTTAGGGCTGCTTCTGCCAGCAATAGATGGGAATTAGGGAGAGCTTCAGGCTCTGTTCCCAATTTTAATCCACAGCATTCAAGAAGGTATAACACTAGGCAACATGCATTTGTTCATCCCTAATCAAATCAGTAGAGTATTTTACAGCAATGGCCCCAAGTACTACAGCTGCCAAGAATGTTACTGCAGGGACTACTTTAGAATATTTTTATATACACAAGGGAGTAGCCTACACGTATCTCTTTGTAGCCCTGGAAAGGTTTGCCTCTGGTGCAAGTCTGGCTTGGATCAAATGGAAATGAGTTGGTAGATCTCAGATTCCAACCCAAAACCTAGAGCTCCTTTGTCTGCACCACAAGACTGGCGCCATTTGGTTTCATCGGCAGTATCTGCTCAGAAGAAACTGAAGTCTGGACTTGCAGAGGCAAACTGGCAGAGCTGTCTGTTCAGTATTCATGGTTCTGTCAGGCCTCCATAGTCACAACCAAAGGCCTCAGAAACCAATATCCTTATCCCCATAGCCCCCCAGTAAGTTGCTCATCCTTCACTGCTGACCAAGCGTGACTTTCCTCTGAAAGCTGCCGGCTAAAGCGCGCTTCCTGTACCAGCTCCACAAACAATAGCAGTGCTCAGGATGGTTTTCATGGCCAGAGATGTACAGTGCCAGCAATGGAAGAGGAGTGAGGCTTTGGCTTTCCACTTTCTGATTGATGAGCAGGATGTTTGTGCAGCTGTGTTAATGAAGCTTACAGAAGATTTGCTGCAGAGGGTTTACTACTCCAATGTACTGTTTACAATGCAGTAATTAGGTTAGGGTATATTCCAGTTGGCTTCTTGCAACATCTTGGTGCTCAGCATTATGGGTAACAGTATGCAAATGACAATAGCTGCAGTGAGACCTTTTTTCTCTTTGAAAACAAACAAAAAAATCCTACTAAGGTTCTATGCTTTTCTCTGTTGTCTGGTGTTAATTCAACAAGGCATGGTTCCCTTGGGCCTCTCATACAAAACATCACGATCTGTGAACAAAAATGTCCTGGATTTTTCTTGTTTTCCTTATTTGTCTTTCAACAGCTGCATAGGAGAAAAGTATTTAGAGAAGGGGAGATAATGAAAAACAGTAGTGAAGTCATAGCCCCAACATCAAATATACAAGAAGATATGTCCTGTAAGAGATGCACAATATCAAAGTGTCAAGCAAAAAAGAGCACATGAACACTGTATAATGTGGTGGAAAGACATAGCAGAAGCATAATAAGTGCCATCAGCCCAGGCTCGTCCTCAAAGCACTCTCCCTTCTCTGGTTTCCAAACATGCATTTTATAGCCCTTCTGCTGGGCACCTGTACAAAGAGAGGGCTAAGCCAGAGTGCATGCCTTGATCACTGTGGACCGGGGAGTGCCCTGGCGCCCTGTTAGTCAATAAAACACACCAAAATTGAGGCGTTGCCTTTCTTGTTATCTGTTTCCAGCATGATGGGCATGCCAAGCCACACACTGTTGCTCTGGGATCCTCAGTGGTGCAGCAGCAGGATCAGCCTTGGTAGAGCTTTCAGCTGCATCTGTTGGCAGGGTGACCATCAAGAGGTGTCTTAGAACACCGCTAGAACAGGCGTGGGTTTAAAAAGCACTATATAGTAGAAGCTCTAATTTAGGAAAGCACAGACTGGTTTTCAGCCAATTGGTTTAGTTCTGGCACATTTGCTTTGAAAAGAGACATGGCTTTGTCTGCAACCCAATAAGGTTCTGTGCTAACATCTGTTTAATTTCTTACTGGAAACGGATGACACAGGGGTATAACTATCAGTCCGAAATGCAGGCCTTTCTACTGCCCCTGCATACAGGGTACCCCTGTTATGCTATGTTCGACCTGCATAAGAGGCCTGGTTCTCCTCCATTTGAGGTCATCTATAGAGCTGGCTGGGAATTTTTTGACAAAAAGTTTGATGCCTCAAAACAGAAACTTTATGCGGGGAAGGGTCCGGTGTGATTCGAAAAAAAGTTTCAGAATTGTCAAAATGTCTGATTCTGACATTTTCCAAGGTGCAATTCATTTCAAGTGGACTTACTATTTCAAAATTGAAGCTAATTTGTAATACTTTTTTTTAAACAAGGTCAAAATTTAAACACACAGTTTCAAAATTATCAATTTTTAAAATTAATTATCAAATTAATAACCTACTCTTGAAGCCGCAAAACTATCCTGTCTGTGGGTGTGTCTACACTGCAAAGAAAACCCCTGGCACTGGGTCTCAGAGCCCGGGTCAACTGACTTAGGTGGTTGGGGCTTGGGCTGCGGAGCTAAAAATAGCAGTGTAGATGTTCCCGCTCATGCTGGAGGCAGGTTCTGTGACCCTCCCCGATCACTGGGTTTCAGAGCCCTGCCTCAAGCCCGAGCAGAAATGTTTCCATGGCTATTTTTAGCCCTGCAGGCCGAGTGTAGACACTGTGTCTGTGCCCTATATCTTACATGCGTGGAGGTCACTAACAACACAGATAAGTGTGAACAAAAGCTTGTGCCCCTGAATGTTCACAAACAGCAAATCAAAACAAGGCCAAACTGAACAGCCTTTGGGAGTGAATATTTGCAACCACTAGGCTGCTTTGTGCAAAGGGACCGGAAACTCCTTTAAAGGGCAGCTAGGGATTCCCTTTGTAAGAAAACCCCTTGGCTGCATGAAGCTGGTGTAGTGCTGTACCATGTAGAGGGTGTGTCAGGGCACCAGAAAGAGACAGGGCATGTCAGCAGCAGGGCTGAATTGGACTAGTCCCCAGCTAGTGGACCACACCCTAAGGGCTGCTGCAGCTACTTGCTCTAAGTTTTGGTTGGGGCCAAAGTGTCCTTGGTGGTGGCCCCAGGATCAGAGTGTTGGAATTTAGCTTAGAGCAGGGGTAGGCAACCTATGGCACACGTGCCAAAGGTGTCACACAAGCTGATTTTCAGTGGCACTCACACTGCCCAGGTCCTGGCCACCAGTTCGGGGGGCTCTGCCTTTTAATTTAATTTTAAATGAAGCTTCTTAAACATTTAAAAAACTTTATTTACTTTACATACAACAATAGTTTAGCTATATATTATAGAAAGAGACCTTCTAAAAACATTCCAATGTATTACTGGCACACGAAACCTTAAATCAGAGTGAATAAATGAAGACTCAGCACACCACTTCTGAAAGGTTGCCGACCCCTGGGTTAGAGTAACCTTTCCCCCCATCATGTTAGTGGCGCTCACTGTTTTTGAACCATTGAACCAACTCTCCTCTCCTCCATTCCCCACCGATAACGATACAATGGTTCATTATTGCTATGGCATGTAGCTGCAGACTGGGTAACCTTATGATGAAGTGGGGCCACAAAAGAGCTTTGCAACAAGGTGACTCAAGAGGGAGTGTCTGAGTTGGTGGAGGTGCTAATACTGTATTGATTTCCCTGCGTTTTTACAATTATAAAAGTCTTTTCAATAAGCAGCGTGAGCAAATCCTCAAATCCCCAAAGGCTTAACTGGCTTCTTCCTTCCTCTTTGAAAAACAAAACAAAAAAATTAAACTCACAAGCAAACCATAAATAATCAGAAGAGCAAGATAGGATTGCTTTGATATTGGAATGTGACTAGGTTATTGCTTTTGTTTTTTTATCCTACACCATATTAACTTTCATAATTGCCACAGAAGAACTTTTGTAATTACACAAGTACCCTTGTGCATGAGAAAGTTTGTGTGAGCACTTGTGTTTCTCTGGGCCTGTGTGTTTGCAAATGTGTGTGAGAATCTGGGTTTGAAAGTGTATCTGTGAGCGTGTGACAGTGTTCATATTGTATCTGTGTTTTTGTGCATTTCTCTGTGTGTCTAGCGTTAGGGGCGGTATCTGGGAATGTATTTATTGTATGTTTATCTAAACTTCTGTGTGCCTTTATATCTGTGAGTATCTGTGTGTGTGTGTGTGTGTGTGTAGATCGGTGTGTATCTCTGTGCGTGTCAGTGTCTAGAGCTGTATGTTTCTCTGTGAATCTGCATTTGTGTTTTTTCATATTTCTCTGGGACTGTAAATCTGTGTTTGTGCATATTGTGTTTGTGCAACATCTGTGTAAGGATGCATCTGTCCCTGAGTGTTTGTATTTGTATCTGCTGCTTCTTGTGCATCAAGGATGTCTAAGAAGTTGAACATAGGAGGAAAATGGCACATTTTGTCAGAGGGTAGAGTTTACAGTGAAAGCCAATTTAGAATGATAGCGCTGCATTTCTGCTGCTCAACGTTGCTTATTGGAGCACAGAGCTAAAAAGATTGTGGCATTCAAAGGAAATAATTTATAAACAGCAGATGTTTCATAAACTGTGATAAAAAAACTACGCAGTGTATACATGCGCCTTGACTTGCAAAAAGGTATCTAGACGGAGCAGCTGCTGGAAAAGCCAGGGGAGGTCAGCTGCAGAGTGGCAGTAAAATGCACACACAATGGCGAGCGCTTAATAAGAAATTTCAAAAGCGATGCAAAGAGGGGATCCAAGGGAAATTAATCTCTTGCATTTTCAAAAGAAATAGGAAAATGATGGGAAGTGGGGGATGGGGTAGGGAGGAAAATGGAAAAAATAATAAATAAAGATGCAGTAAAGTTGGGCTGAAATTTGAAATAATTATATTGCACACTCTGAGCTGACCTGGGGTATTTTGCGGCTGGCAAGCTGAAGTCTGACCTGGTCCCTCTTTTCCCCAGGCCTGGGTTCTGAGATAGTGTTGCTGCCACTGGGGAGATGGGGAGGCAGCTGGGGCTGTCACTCTTTCCCAGAGTGCCTCTTTGATACAGCTGTAAAAATTTCATTTTAGACATCAAAGTGCCTTTTAATTCCAGCCTTCAGTTTGATTGATTTCATTTCATCTGCATCCACCAAATAATGATGCCAGGATTCCAGCAAGTGTCCTTCCAGCACTCTAATTACGCGCTTTCCTTTTTGTAACTGGCCCGCCTCCCTTCTTCCCAGCCCTTTGCTTCTGGAGCAGCCACTTTCTAGTTCCTGTTGCTACCTCGGAAGCTGCATGGCACCAAAGCAGATGCACAGGAGAGAGGACATCGCCCCGCCTTTTCTATCTGTATGAAGTTTCGGATGGGGCTTCATTTCAGATCAGGATGTGGTATGCTGTGTGACCCACTGGAGATAGTGTGTTACAGGCCCCATTGGCAGTGGTGGATTAACTATTGGGCTAATGGGGCCCATTCCCAGGAGCCCCGGCCAATTGGGGGAGCCATGTAAAAATGGGCAGCCCTGCGCCCCGACTCGCTCCACCCGCCCACCTGATGCTCCTGCCGGGGAGCGGAGTCAGGGAGCAAGGTCTTGTCCCGCACTGCCTGCCTGGCGCTCCTGCCGGGGAGTCGGGGCGTGGCGTGGGAGTGGGGCGGGGCAAGCCCCAGCGCCCTGATCCCATTTCCCCGGCAGGAGCACCGAGGGGGTGGGTGCTAGGTGGGGTGAGGTGGGGTGGGCTGGGGAGGGGCCCCCACTTGCTCTGGTCCAGGCCCCACAAAATTGTAATCTGCCTCTGCCCATTGGTGTCGATCTGCGGAGGATGTGAGTTAGTACAGCCTCTAGCTACAGAAGCTTGGCTCTTGCAGCTCAAGCTGTAGTAGTTTAGGACTCTAGTTCTAGAGGTTCTTGGTTCAGTTCCTGGTGTGTGATCCACAAGGGGGGCTGTCACACTTGCATCGTGTCATGTGATGCCCTCTGGTTGACATCTACCTGTGGCTTTTAATCTTCATGACAAAGTTTCATTCCCAGAGCCACACCTGATGTATCCTCCATATATTTTCTCCAGTCCATCTCATGGCTGTTATTCCTTTTCCACCCCTTGTGTACACCGAGCACTGGCCACAGTCTCTTCCCACAATCTCACCACCATTGGCACGACAGCCTTCTTGTCTCTAAACTGGCCATCTTCATGGGGACTAGGAACACCCTTCCTGCATCTTTGCACCTCAGCAACTTTATCTATTTTCAAACCTCATCAGAAGGCATGTCCTTTTGCCCTGGCCTCGGTGGCCCTCTTGTTGTTGTTTTTACCAGCCTCAGAATGGGGTTTACAAACCCCACACCAAAGCTGAGGCAGGGGAAAGGCTGGAGCAATACTGGGACAGGAAAACTCCACCCGTCAGGCACTGCACTGAGCGTTCTCCAGAGGAAAGCAGCAATATAAAGTGAGCTCCAGCAGGCAGGGGAGAGGAGAGAACCATTTCCAGGATGGGCACTGCCCTGACACTGTAGGAGAAGGAACGCTTACCAAGGCAATCTGGCAGTGAGTCTCACTGCAGAGAGCCATATTCAGTAACACCCAGAAATACTTCTTATGACACCCAGAACTACTTTCTCAACAGGAGACATAACCAGCTCAAGGCATTCTTGGAAATCTAAGGCTGTCATCCCCATCCCTTCCCTCATAAAGATGAGACTGAGATTAGAGGTTTCTTTCTTAAACCCTCCCTACTTTTTGATGGTCTGACCATCTGTGAACTCTCCACTTTGCACTGATCCTTATAGAAGAGTCTTTGCAAGTGCCACATACCAGATATGGACAGGTTACAGAGCTTCCACCCGAGGGAGACACGTGATATCCCTTCAAGATATCCTTAATCCACTGTCAGCTATGGCTGGTCTCAGTTCAGCTCAGGTATGTTACACACCGTGCCACCTAATACAGTTTAACATTCCATTACATCTTCCCCTTTAAGTTTGACATTCCTACCATTTACACGGTCACACTATCTGTAAGTTCAGTACAGATCAGTCTGTTAAGTGTTTCTGAATCGTACTTCACTTGGCTGTCCATTAGTTGCAATGACTGGCTGTGGTTGATTTGGTATTTCTGAGTCATTTTCTTCTTGTTCTGTATCCACCATCTGTAGCGCTTGCTTTGTTGATTTTTCTGTCTGAGAAACAAACTGTAGATGTCGACAGTTTCTCTTAAACTCTCCACTCTTGGTCTTGATCACACTTGATCTGAGCATGTAATTTTTTTTTCAGTATGACAGCTGGAGTGCTCCATCCTTTTTCTCCACCCAGTTTGAAACAAACATGCGCACCAGGTTCTAGAACAGGCAGCTCTGAGTGATGTCTGTTGCAAAAGTGTTCCTAAGGTCTTTTTGCCTTTTTATCTGATTTGGCTACTCTCCTCATGTCTGGCTGTTCTGGAGATTGGAAAACAAGTCAGAACAGTAGTTCTGAGTTGTCTTCCCATCAGGAGTTGTGCTAGACTACCTACAGTAGCTGCTATTGGTGTTGATCTGTAGCTCAGAAGCAAAAGGAATGGATCTTTCTGCTGTGGGATTTTCTTGGCTGCCTGTACAACTCGCTGAGCCTCTCCATTCACTTGTTAGTAATATGATCAAAATCATATTTAGTTTAGAATGACTGACTTAAATTCTGCTGCAATGAATTGTGGTCCTTTGTCTATCACTGGTTGTTCCAGAATATGAGCAAAAGTGCACTTCAGTTTCTGGATAACACTGCAACCTGTTATGTCCTTCAAGTACATTATTTCTATATGCCTGGAAAATAAAAAGTTCACTACGACCCCAAGTAATGATGGCCTCTTAATTTGCATAAGTCTGCAGCTAGTCTCTTCCAAGATCTGTCTGGTAAAGGTGTTATTATTGAAGGTTGTTTGGATTGCGTTGGTTTGCTAGTTCTGCAATATTCACATGCAGATACTTTATTCTTTACATCCCTGCTGATGCCGTGCCATCACACTGACTGATTGGTCTGTTCATGGCATTTAGTTAGTCCTTGATGTCCTTCATGGGTGAGGTTTAGGATTTCTCCTTTCATTTCATTTGGAATTATGATGCAGTTGCCTTTAATCATAAATTCATTTGACTCAGTTGTCCACATACTACAAAGTAGTTGTTTGTCACTTGCTTAGCGTCCATTAGATAATTGGGCCAGCTGGCCCTAATGTAACTTAGAATTTCTTGCAGTTGTGTATTTGTCAAGGTTGCTTGTGTAACTGGTGTAGTCCCTTTTCTGACACTGGTCCACATGTCCACAGCATCCACATGCACTTTTATGTTATCTTTGAGCTCCTAGGTAGTTGGGCTCCATGACAGTGTGTCTGCTGTGACCAGATTTGTCCTAGGAACATATTTAGCAATTGCGTTAAATCACTTTATCCTTATCAATAGACGCTGGCATCTCAGCACTGCTTGATGCAGGTCTGTTTGGTTGATGAGGTTTACAAGTGATTTATGGTCTATCAGTATAAAAGAATCTAATCCACACAGATATCTGTAAAAGTTCTCACATGCCTGTATGCTTTCCAGGCACTCCTTTTCAATATGTGCATATCGTTTTTTCTGCTTCTGAGTGTGTGAGAGCAAAATGCAACTGGCTTTTGCTCAGTTCCATGTTGCAACAATACACCACCTAGGCCTTAGCTGCTTGCATCCACATTGACCACTGTGGGTTTATTCACATCCTAGTACTTGAGAAATGGAGCTGCTGAGATCATTTATTTTACCTTTTAGAAGGCAATTTCTTGATTTGGCACCCCTAGCCACAGTGTGTTGGACTCTAATAGTTCATCTACTTTTGTCACTATAGAAATGTCTTGTGGGTATTGACCAAAGTAATTTACTATCCCCTGTATGCATTTCAGTTCTGGTATATTTGTTGGTGAATTCAATTCTCCATTTGCTTTTACTTTCTCAGGGCTAGGACTGATTCCATCTTTGTTTATTGTATGTCCTAAAAACTCGATTTGGGGTAGGTGGAAAAAGCAATTTTCCTTGTTTACCTTCAGCCCAGATTGACAGATTAGGCTTGTAACCTTGAGGGTTTTGGTGTGTTCTTCCATTGAAGAACTTTATATCAAAATGTTGTCTATGAAAACTACAACTCCATTTGTGTTTGTGAACAGTTCTGCCATCTTTCTTTGGAAAACTTCAAATGCACTGATAATTCCAAAAGGTGAAAGCAAAATCTCCCACAGGGTGTGATAATGTAGTCCATTTAGCACTATCTCTGTCTAAAGGAATTTGCCAGAATATGCTTGAGGAATCCATCTTGGAAAATTCTGTAGGTTTTCACTGTGGGGAGGAAGTCCTTCAGTGTTGGGAGGATATGTCTTTCTTTCACAACTACTTCATTAAGTCTTTTAAAAACCACAAAGATTCACATATATATATGTATATATATATATATATATATATATATATATATAGTAATTGATACCCCTGGGGAACACAATGCTGTTGGCTCAGAGATTTCCTCCATTATGATAATCCACTCCATTGTCTTTTAACTCAGTTTCCAATTTATGAAGCAGTGGGATAGGAATCCTGAAAGGTGTATGTACACTATAAGGTTTGGCATTGTCTCTTAATGTTATTTGTAATGGATCTCTATGAAGTTCATGCACCTTTCCCACAAGGCCCATCATGACTGCCATGCTCAGCTGAGAAGGCTGTTTGATCTTTGATCACTCACACTCTGAATGCAAACCTTTTGTCTTAAGTTGTTTCTGTGTTGAACTGGCCCATGCAGTTCAGAATACTTCCAGGAATAGTCAGGGCTGTGTCAGGTGATTTCAGCTCTGCAAGGCATAAGTCCCTTCTAATATGACTGTCATGTCTGCTCCTGAGTCAATTTTAAAGTCAATAGTCTTTCCATGAATATTCAGTTTCACTCTCAAGGCAGGCTCTGTTTTCACACATAATAGATTCCAGAAACAATGACTCTTGGTTATCTGTAATATTAGTCAGCTCCCTGACTGCTGTTGTAAGGCAAACAGCTGCAAAACATCCATATTTTGTGCATTTATTACATCTTGTACCTTTGGTTGGACATGCGTATCTTCGGCTATGAATTTTCCCACATTTTGAGCATTTAGTCTGAAAGGCTTTGTAGTTAGCCTGGGAGTTCTCGCCTTGCCTCTGGGGTTTTATGATAATGACTTTCAGCACTCTTGCTGTGTCTTTTTTACTGCTTCTCAACTAATTTCTGGTTTGTCACGTTTGGCAAATTTTGTTTTGCTGCTTCACAAGTTCAGACTGCTTTGTTATTTTGAGTAACTGCATGTGGGACTAAGTCTGTGTTTAATTGTAACGAAAGACTGTGGTTTGTAAGGTCAATAACCAATGTATCTCAAATATTTTCATGTTTTACAAGCCCCAAAATCATAGCTTTCTGACAATGAATATAAAGCTCTGATAAAAGATTCAACAGATTCCCCTGGCTGTTGAATTCTCTGGTGAAATCATGCCCTTTCATAAACCACATTTCTCTGAGATATAAAATGTGCATCAAACATAGCCACAATCCTTTTGTAGTCATCTTTGTGACTGACTTCAGTGAAGGTAAAAGATTTAAAGATGTGCTCTGCCAGCCTCTCCATAGAATATATTAAAAAGGATACCTGTATATCTCCAGTTTCCTTGTGGAGTTTGGTTGCAATGTGAAATCTTACAAAATATTGCTTCTAGTCTGTCCATTCTG